>NC_135815.1:89513311-90248374 GCF_964213995.1 Mustelus asterias | reverse complement strand
TTCAGCCTCAGCTGTACTATTGTGTCCAATTTAGGGCACCACACTTTAGGAAAGATGTTATGGCATTGGAGAGAGCACAGAAAGGATTCATAAGAATGGTTCCAGGAATAAGGAACTCAAGTTTACGAAGACAGATTGGAGAAGCTGGAACTATTTTCCTCAGAGAAGACAAGGCTGAGAGAAGTTTTGATAGACACATTCAACATCATGACGAATCTGGACAGATAGGGAGAAACTCTTCCCATGCGTGAGAGGATTGAGAACCAGAGATTTCAAGCAAATGGCAAAAGAGACAAAAGTGGCTTGCAAAAATCATTTCACATAGCAAGTGGTTAAGTTTGGAATATACAGCCTGAGTGTTTAAGGCAAGTTCAATCAAGGAATTTAAAAGGGAATTAGATTATCTGAAAAGGAAGAATGTGCAGGTTTACTGGGAGAAGGCAGGGAAATGGTACTAGGTTAACTGCTCATTCGGAGAGTTGGTGCAGACATGATGGCTCAATGGCTTCCTTCTGCACTCAAGTTATTTTGTACATCTGTGGAGATTGTGCCATGATGGGTCATCAAATTAGTTTCTGGGATAAGAGGGCTTGCTAAGATGAGAGGCCAATACTTTCTGGAGTTAAGAAGAATGACAGGTGAATTCATTGAAACGCACAAGATTTTGAAGGTGCTTCACAGGATATACAGATTGTTTCTGCCGGTTTGAGAACCTAGAACATGGGGGCAAAATCTTAGAATAAGGGGTCAATTATTGAAGACTGAAATTAAGAGAAATATTTAGGGGGTTGGGAATCGTTGGACTTGTCCACTCCAAAGTGTTATGGAAGATCTATTGTTAAGCATATTTAAAATTGAGACTTAAATAAGACCAGTCTCTCAGGGAATCATGGGGTGCAGGAGGTAAAGTGGAATTGAGACAAATCAGTCATGATCACTTTGAATGGAAAAGCAGGCTTGATGGGGTTCCTGGTCTGCTCCTGCTCCTCCCTGTCACGGTTGTAGATGGGCAGGCCAACCGGACTGAATATTGGGTCAGTCAACTTTCAGGATGCAGAACTGTCCCAGGGCCTCCTCCACTTAAGTAAAACTGAAATCTGCTGAAAATTTCCAGATGTTCCAGATTTACATAGCAAACCTATACAAATACTAAAATATGGACAAATAAATTAAGTGACATCACTAGAGAAATTTATTTTCAAGATATTTGGAGCAAAGATTTATGAGATAATGGTAATGTTGGGATCTTGCATGGAGTCAATTTCAGGATCACGCAAAATTCCAGCCCTAGAGCCATGATTTAACATCTCACCATGTTTTCCCCTTGTACTGACAAAGAAATGCATGATTTTCTTTTTAAAAATTGAAACAGCTGGGATGTCAAAACTTCTTAGAAACAGACAACGGACCTGCTCGATAGATGTGTATTTAGCAATGACCTTCTGATATGTGCACTCTTTTGTAGATCAATTCAAATACCAACATTTGACAAAAATGAGAGACTTGTTCTGGATACCAGCATTACAAAAGGCAGAAATAGAAAATGACTCAACATTATAAAGTGCAAATATGGCTCTGGTAAGTGCTGCTCACATTTTCCCTCCTGTACAAAATATCTGTCAAAAGAAATTCTACAGATTCAACTGTATGGTTCAGAAGCTAAGGTGATGGATTTTCACTCATTTGATCAAACAAAAACAAAGCAATTTTCGCACCATCAGTTAGATTGATTTGATTGGAAGTTACACTTCTTTAAATGCTCACTTTCAAACTGGATACTGGAGGCGACTGGACACTCCTACAACTGTTAAAATTCATCTCAAATACAATTAGGAAATTACTTACTTTCATCCTTTTGTTTTTTTCCTTTTGTCTTTTTCTGAACGACACCTATAAAAGAAGTAGATGCCAGTTGTCTTGTTTGTTTGTTTAACAGATCAATTAAAAAACAGTTACTTATTGTAGCTTCATGGAATACTACTCCTTAAGGGCTCATTCACACTATGACTTTTACAATATAGTGCATAGCATTGCTTGCAGCTTGACTCCAATATTGTAGTTATAGCATAAACACAAGCCTGAATCGAGAGTCGAAAGCAAGAGACTCCTTGGAGATAGCAGTCACAACTAAACTTCGGAGTCAGTTTCAAGTCATGACAAGTTTTTTTTACACTCCACAAGGTTAGTAATATGAAACTAAGCAGAAAGTAAATTTGTACTGTGAAAGCAACAATAAAATAATCTCCCCTTATTAAACGATCTGATCGACAGCCTTTAAGTGTGTTTTTATTTTTGAATTGTAACTATTGAAAAATGGATGCTTATTTGGCAATTTTATACAAAAATGGCAATACCAGAATAACATGTCTGAAATAGATGATCATATGCAACTTTGTATTTTATCATAAACAGATGCAGCTATTAAGTTGCATTTCTTTAAAATATACTGCAAGTTTCAAAACCAGAGACAACCTACATCATCATCTCTTCTCTTCTTAAAGATGTTATCCTCAGCTTCTCCAACTGCAACCATAATCATTTGTACTCGCTCTAAGTTGACAAAACCATTCTCCGTAAGGTAACCCTAAAAGAAACAAAAAAGTTGCAATCTTCCAAATTTTACTTTTGCAATGAAATGAAACACATAGGCTGTCAATATCATTCACTTTACTTACCCCCGTCTTGTGCACGACATTCTTGTAGATCCCAACCAGTCGATCAATTGCACCCTCCCTGAGAAACAGACATAGTACCCAATTCAGCTTCAAGAACAAAATGCTAAAGATCAATATTTAATTCAAATGGAACACTTTTGTAGAACAGCTTGCATTGCACAATACTGTCAAATCATTTGTAAGACAACTTGGCCCACAAAATACTGAACTGTACATAGTGAGTGGAAACAATGTCCATTCCTTTGATTTACTGTCACATGTATTAGCATAGTGAAAAGTATTGTTTCTTGTGCACTATACAGACAAAGCATACCGTAGATAGAGAAAGGAGAATGCAGTGTTTTTTTAGTCATAGCTAGGGTGTAGAGAAAGATCAACTTAATGCGAGGTAGGTACATTCAAAATTCTGATGGCAGCAAGGAAGGAGCTTTTCTTGAGTCGGTTGGTACATGTCCTCAGACTTTTGTATCTTTTTTACCCGATGGAAGAAGGTGGAAGAGAGTATGTCTGGGGTGCGTGGGGTCCTTAATTTTGCTGACTGCTTTTGAGGCAGTGGGAATTGTTAACAGTGTCAATTGGTGGGAGGCTGGCTTGTGTGATGGATTGGACTTCGTTCACAAGCCTTTGTAGTTCCTAGTGGTCTTGGACAGAGCAGGAGCCATACCAACCTGTGATACAACCAGAAAGAATGCTTTCTATGATACATCTGTAAAAGTTGGTGAGAGCCATAGTGGACATGCCAAATTTCCTTAGTCTTGAGAAAGTAAAGGCGTTGGTGGGCTTTCTTAACTATAGTGTCAGCATGGGGGGGAACCAAGACACGTTGTTGGTGACCTGTACGCCTAAAAACTTCAAACTCTGGACCATTTCTACTTCGTCCCCATTAATGTAGACAGGGGCATGTCTTCCACTATGCTTCCTGAAGTTGATGATTATCTACTTCGTTTTATTGACCTTCTTCGTTTTGTTGTCATTGAGGGAGATTTTTGACATCGCATCAGTTCACCAAATTCTCTCTTTCCTGTACTCTGACTCGTCATTGTTTGAGATCTAACCCACTACAGTGGTATCATCAACAAACTTGAAAATCGAGTTGGAGGGGAATTTGGCCAGACAGTCATGGGTGCATAAAGAGTATAGTAAGGGACTGAGCCTTGTGGGGCACCAGTGTTGAGGATGATCGTGGAGCTGGTATTGTTACCTATCCCTACTGATCGCGGTCTGTGGGTTAGGAAGTTCAGGATCCAGTCACAGAGGGAGGAGCTGAGCCCAGGCCACAGAGTTTCAAGATGAGTTTCGTGGAAATAATGGTGTTGAAGGCTGTGCTGTAGTTGATAAATAGGAGTCGGACACAGGTGTCTTTGTTATCTAGGTGTTCCAGGGTTGTGTGCAGGGCCAGGGAGATGGCGTCTGCTGTGGACCTGTTGCGGCGGTAGGTGAACTGTAGGCAATCTGGGAGGCCAGAAATGATTCGTGCCATGTCTAATCTTTCGAAGCACTTCATAATGATGGATGTCAGAGCCACTGGACGATAGTCATGCTGCCTGACTTTGCTTTGGTACGGGGATGGTCATCTTCTTGAAGCAGAAGATTGTTGTAAAGAGAGGTTGAAGATGTTTATGAATACCCCTGCCAACTGGTCTGCGCAAGATCTGAGCGTTCGTTTGAGTACCCATCCAGACCAGTCGCTTCCTGTGGGTTGACCTTTGAGAAGGCTGCTCTGACATCTGGAATGGTGACATCGGATACAGGTTCATTGAGGCTTCCGGGCTGGAGAGCTCTCACTGGCCTCTTGCTCAAAAGGGGCATTGAATGCATTGAGCTCATTGGGGAAGGGTGCTATGGTGCTGGCGATTTTGCATACAATCATCTTATAGCATGTTACGTCTTGCAGACCTTGCCATAGTCGGTGCAGGTCCGTGTGGCTAGCCTGGAACCCTAGCTTGGTCCGGTACTGTCTTCTGGTATCTTTGATGGATCTCTTTAGACTGTATCTGAAGAGGTCAGTGTCACCTGACTTTAACGCCTCAGACCTGGACTTCAGCAAGCAGTGGCTATCCCTGTTCATTCATGGTTTCCTGTTGGGAAACACGAAGATTTGCTTCTTTGGCACACTTACTAATGAAGTCAGTTACCTTAGCAGTGCACTCGTTCAGGCTGGTCACCAAGTTTTAAAATACTGACCAATCTACTGACTCTAAGCAGTCCCGTAGATCATCTGACTCAGACCAGCATTGCGCGACTTCCTTTGACGGATTCTCCAGTTCTTGCTCGTAAGCCGGGAGCAGGAGTAGAGCCTTGTGGTCTGATTTTCCAAAGTGTGGGCGGGCGATAGAGCGGTAGGCATGTTTGATATTTGGGTAGCAGCAGTCTAGGGTGTTTGGGCCTCTGATGGGACAGGAGGCGTGTTGGTGGTATCTTGGTAGGACACTCCTGAGCATGGCCTGATTGAAGTCCCCAGCCACGATGAACAAAGCCACGGGATGTTTCATCTCAATGTTATTTGCAGCGGTGTATATTTTGTCCAGCGCAATCTTCACATCCGCGTGGGATGGGATGTAAACTGCTGTCAGTTCTTCACATGGAATTTAATTATGTAAAAAGTCCAATCTTGTGATTTATGTATTATCCACAAATTGCACATCACAATTTTTTTAAAAATCACTGAAATTATTTCATTATTTAATGCTGACAGCACAATAGAAGGATTTCTTCAAATTAAATTTTTAACAATATTGTTCATGACCCTTCGCTATTAACTTAATCCAACCATGTCACCACATCCGCTCGACCACATCGCCAAAGATGGATCTGGGTTGAGTTAAAAATAAGCTCAGAAATATATTCCCAACTTGGCGGATATGCTTCTAAGGCAATTCTTACAGCTGCACATTGTGAAGGGGGCTGACTTTACATCTTCAAAAGAGGACATTTTGTTAATGGGGCTATTTAAATCAGGTTCCTGAAATGTGATTAATAGCATGTTTAAATTTTACACTGCCGAACAAATCTTGAGGCTCTTTGAAACCCAGAAGAGAAATGGAGTGGACTGCAGCCAACTCCTGCAGGTTTGTGTTTTTCAAAGCAATTCTTATGGGACAAGAGAAGCAAAAGTCCTGCTCCCAGTCCGGTGAAGCCTTTGGCCTCCTTTCTGTCAACTGCTCTCTCTCCTTGCTGTTGTGGTTAGCAACCAGTCAGCAAACCAGCCTCCTTTTTAATTGACTCTGTCCAACTGTCTCGGCAAAGCAGCCAGCATAATTAAAGACCCCAGGCATCCCGGACATTCTCTCTTCCACCTTCTTTCATCGGGAAAAAGATACAAAAGTCTGAAGTCACATACCAACCAACTCAAGAACAGCTTCTTCCCTGCTATCAGACTTTTGAACAGACCTACCTTGCGTTAAGTTGATCTTTCTCTACACCCTAGCAATGACTAACACTATATTCTGCACTCTCTCCTTTATGAATGGTATGCTTTGTCTGTATAGCGTGCAAGAAACAATACTTTTCACTATGTACAAATATGGGACAATAATAAATCAAATCAATCCACCGAGCAATGGTGAGATTCGACAAGAATCCCTGGGCTTTACACACCCTACAACAAACCCACCCAAAATCTGAATAAAATAGACCAAGGTTCTTCCACAATTGTTTCATTTTTAAGTAAATAATGAAATTCCAAATTCAAATTAAAAGCCATACAGCCTTCAAAGATACATTGGCAATATTGACAACATATCTTCAAACTCAACAGGGAAAAGAGTCGAGGGACTGTAATAACTGAATTGGCATACCTAATTTCCAGCGATGGCAGATGAGGCAGGAAATCATTTCCAACAAAAAAGCACATAAAAACCCAGTCATCAATGCTCCTCTCAAAATCAAACGTGAAGGGCAGACTTGCCATTGTCAATTCTCTTTCCAGGTACTAGTTAAGATGCAACAACAACAAAAAAAATCTTTAGTTGAACTTTCCAGTGAACAAACATTTTAATCAGGGGATAAATACTTAAAGATCAGCCTACCTCACGCAAGACAGCCAATCGGATAAATATGAATTCCACTTCTGAGCCAATTGGAGCATTACTTGCCATTTGGTCAAACTGAAGAAAAGAAAAATTAGTTTGATTCCCACCAATCTTGTGAAATAGAAATAGAATCCTACAGTGCAGGAGGAGACCATCTGGCCCATCAAATCTGCACCGACCACAATCCCACCCAGGCCCTATCCCTATAACCCCATGCATTTACCCTAGCTAGTCCATCTGACACTAGGATCAATTTAGCACGGGCAATCCACCTAACACGCACATCTCTGGACCCTGTGGGAGGAAACCGGAGCACCCAGAAGAAACGCACATGGACACGGGGAGAACATGCAGACTCCACACAGTCACCCAAGCCAGGAATCGAACCGGGTCTCTGGCACTGAGGCAGCAGTGCTCACCAACTATTTTTTAACTAAGACCTTACTTCTGGCTGTGGTTAAATTTATAAAGATTGATAAATGTAACCAAATGTTTCCTCTTGTGGAGCCATCTAGATCAAGAAGTCACAGGTATAGGTTGAGAAGCAGTAGATTTAAAACTGAGATGAGAAGGAACTACTACTCGCTGAGGGTGGGGAATTTGTGGAACTCACTGCCCCATAGTGCGGTGGAGTCTGAATCGTTGAATGGTTTCAAGGAGATAGATATATTTCTAAAGGATAAAGGGACATGGGCAACAGGTGGGGAGGTGGATTTGAGACCAGGGAGAGATCAGCCATGATCTGATCGAGCCTGCTCTGCCAATCAAGGACAGATTTTCCTACTTCCGCCCCTAATTTCTGTGTTCCGATTGTATTCGATGGAACACCTCCATTGCATAGCAGTAAAATGCTATCATCACATTCACACCCTCTTGCACATTCAAGATTTTTCTTCCCTCCACCATGGTTTCTGTGTTTTCAGCTGCTGAGGCCCTAAGTTCTGGAATATCTCCCTAAACCTCTCCATTTGAGGCGAATCTTCAAGTTTAGCTATTTGGCCCCAGCTTTTGGTTACCAGTCCTAATCTCCCCTTGTAAATATGCTAAGCATTGCAAGATACTTTGATAACAAAGTTATGTAAAAAAAAACATAAATGCATTGTCGTTGATTTGTATTTCTGTGGACTGCAGCAGGAAGTTAACGACGAAAACAACATGCCAACTCCCTTTGGAGTAACAGCAACAGTGCAGTGTTACTATAACCACTGCAGGATTAACAGTTTCGGGAAATGAAACTTAACTGAAGACAAACACTGCAGAACTATCCCATTTTCATTAGCACAACAGTAGCAAACAAAAAGGCCAAATGCAGCATTTCTTTTCCGTAAATGCCACTGGATAACGGCAGTTAAAACAGTACTAATGTGCCGTGTGCGCAAAACATTTTTGATAGCACTCGATTTACAAATAGGGTTTGTACTGAGTCAGCATTTTCTGTAGGGTCAAAAGCAAACAAAGTGCAATGAGTAGGAGCTGATACCCACAGAGCAGCAGCAGTTTAAGTGGTAAAATCTGGCATGCTGCAATGAATAATGGTTGACTGTGCTCTGCTTCAAAAATATGGGGATTCAGGCTTAATAACACTGATATATTGAACAACTTCTTTTTGTCAAGTGCCTCTTAACTGGGTTATTTTTGGGGAATGGACGGGTCATGTGGAAGCTGTCTTTAAATTGATAACATTCAAAAATGAAGCCTTTTCAAGGTATAAGTTATTGCTTTTTTTCAGCAGTCATGCAAGTGGGTTATTTTGGGAAGAGATGTAGGAGGAGGAGAAATTGCACAAGGTGTACCACACGAGTGTTTTAATGTTAAACATTGAAGTCCGTTCTTTATGAAGTCCAAAACTCAGAGATTAAGATCAAATATCTTAGTTCCAGACTGAGTCTTAGGAGACCTGTGGCAGGCGAGAACAATCGAGGCCACTGCCACTGCCTTATTTTCCAGATACGAACAGACCTATAAGTAACAAAACCTTTGTTCTAAAGGAAGCTTTGGGTGGCCCAGCAGTTAGCACTGCTGCCTCAACACCGGGAACCCAGGTTCAATTGTGCATTCGGGTGACTATGTGGAGTTTGCACATTCTCCCCGTGTCTGTGTGGGTTTCCTCCGGGTGCTCCGGTTTCCTCCTTCGGTCCAAAGATGTGCAGGTTAGGCTGATTGGCCATGCTCAATTGTCGCTTCGTGTCGGGGAGATGCAGGGTAAATATGTGGGGATACAGAAATTGGGCCTGGGTGGGAGTGTTGTCTGTGCAGGCTCGATGGGCTGAATGGCCTCCTTCTGCACTGTAGGGATTCTATGAACAATCCTTCAACATGCAAAGTATGAAGTGGCAAGCTGTTCTAATTCTTATTGCAGAGTTGCTCACGACTCAAATCTTCAACTAAAGAAATCCCATACTTAAATTTTCTGCAGTGATATTAACTTTCAGTTATTTTCATATTGGTGAATGTAATTGACAATGACATTGACAGCAATGCTACAGACTTTTGTTAACTGTACCTCTCCTTGTTTTTCTCTCGGCAAACCCTGGCATTCTTTGATTTCATGGCCAACCTGATTGCAAAGAGCACATGGCCTAGGCTGGTTGGGCTTGAACTCCTCCCTGATTATAGTGAAGTTTGGTTCATGGGTTGCCAATCCCAACATGATAAGATCAGCTGTTGGAAGAAAACCGGTTTAGTATCAGAAAATAGGCATTTACATGCAATCATAATTGCAGTTGAGATTCTGAAAATACAAACGTGATCCTTAACACGAAACATGATGACAGCTACTTTTCATTAGAGCGGCACAGTTAACAGCATGAAGACAATTAAGATAACTACTCACCATCAGCCCCGCACAAACAATGATGAGTGTTTGGATCGTGGTTTGGCTGAGCTGCAAAATGAAAATTAACATTTAATAAAAGACTGCCGCCAATGCGCCCCTCAGTCCCCCCAAAATGTAGTACACGCACCTCGTTGTCGTCTTATGTAATCCATGATCTTATGTTCACCCTCACCAGGAACACTTGCATCCGACAAAATAACCTGGCAGATTTTGAAGAAGAAATTCAATTATGATGCCCCGATAGAAACTAATTTCCATATTGATGGCAGGATAAAGATTACCAATCCACACACGGTTTTTTTACTTAGCAGATGCAAATTATTTATCTGCAATTCCCTTGTGATATAATATCTAGCCTGTGGCACAATTTTCATTCTGACACCGCACAGGTCAAACGAGTAGCTGCAAAAATGGTTTTAAGTGTGTTTTGAAACTTACAAATTATGTCTGCAAAAAAAACTCCTGGTGCCATTATTTTCAAAAAAAGCAACTGGGTCTCAAACTTTAGTACCAGCCGACTTTAAAATAATTCCAATTGTATAAAAATGTGTAGGTCAGTAAAGGGACAGTATAAATGTGATTAACTGCTGGAATCATGATTCTGATTCAGGGTCATAACTTTTAGGTGGGATGTGGCAATTGTGCAATCTAGTTAGCCTAATGAGAACAATACTCCGACTAAAATGTGAAACTGGTTTCATTAGCAATCACTTGCTATTGGAGAATCTGTGTTCTAAAAACGTACTGTTTCAGAAAATAAATTGTGCTGGTATATTTCAGGTATTTGATTTGGGCAGTATGCAGGAGGGTTAACCTGGGTGCTGGGAGCACAAGGTTGAGTTGCCTTGATTGAGGTGGGGAGCTGGGGCCTCAAAGTGGAATAAGATGAGTTCCAATAAAAACCACAGTACCAACTGATCTGAAACTCGCTAATACTTCTACCAAATACTTTAAATTTACACCCTCTGATTATTGACTGCTCTGGTAATAGAAATAAGTCCTTTCTATTCAATCTACACGGTCAGCTGAATTTTATACACCCTAATTAAATCCCGTTTCCCCCACCGTCTCTTCTGTTCCAAAGAAAACAATCCCAGCCTATTCATCATCTCTGGAAATATCCTTGTAAATCTCACCTGTACCCTCTCGAGTGCAATCACGTCTTTCCTGTAATATGGTGACCATAATTGTACTCTCACTGTAGTCCAACTAGTGTTCTCTAAAGTTCTAGCACAATCTCCTGTTCTTATATTTCATTCCTCGGCAAAGTACCTATATGCCTTCTTAACCACGTTATCCGTCTCTGCAGATATCTTCAGGGGTATGCGGGGAGTCCATGCTGAAGACTCTGTTCCTGTACACGTCTCAGGGCCCTACCCTTTCCATATTCTGTTCCTTGTTTCTCTGCCAAATTGCATTGCCTCACCTCAATTCCCTGAATCAAATTCCATTTGCCACTTGTCTGCCCACCTGGCCAATCCATCGATATTTACCTGCAGTCCAAAACATTCTTCCTATCAATTTTTGTATCATCTCCAAATATATTTATCATGCACCCTACATTTAGACTTAAATAATTGATACATATTTAACATCGAGGATAATGTGACCAAAAGCAGACCTGAATTTTATCTATCAATATTCAAAAATCCTTTAAGCCACTGGAAACTAACAGGTTACCCCTGATGTTTACAAAGTGCACTAGCTGTGACTGTTATGGGTTATAGAAAGGTCAGCACAAATTACAGCACTCACATACCACTGAGGGTTAAATACATGCTGCAAAATTACAATCTCTCTTGCTACTCCCCCGTATCACCGACCTTCCCTGTTGTTCTCTGGTTCACTAATGTCCTTTAGGGAAGGAAATCTGCCATCCTTAACTGGTCTGGCCTACAGGTGACTCCAGACCCATAACAATTTGGTTGGCTCTCAATAGCCTTGGGTAACTAGGGATGGGCAATAAATGCTGGCCTGCCAGTGACACCCAAGTACAACAATGCAAAATGCAACAGGAATATCACAAAATACAACCAGCATGACAAAACAAACAAAACAAATGGGTTTCCCCTCACGCGTACATCACTGTAATGGTATTAAAATTTTAAAATGAGTCGACACTTACAGTTAAGTTCTTCCATCCGGAGTCACTGTTTAGCCGATCAGCAACATAGTACCTAAGACACTGTGCTAGGTTATCCATGAATTCTGTTCCCTTTAATAAATCAAAAGGAGCAACTCAATACTGAAATCATGCAAACGTATGAAACACAACATAAACTGGAATTTTGCAAGCCCATTCTGAAATCGTTAACGCTTACTGGAGTAATGCAGTTACTGTCAAACCGCTCTTTTGCTTCTTCAGGGGGCAGATATCCACCTGCAGAACAGGAAAGTCGGTTTCACTTAGAGTGGAGAATAAGTGTAGAAACTGATCAAAGAGAACCTGCGGTTCATTCCTTTAAATGCTACTGAACTCATTAAACTTAGTTTATATTATTTTATGTTCAGTTAGACATTTGTCATGTAAGTTACCAAGCTTGCAGGCTGATCAATTGTTGCTTCCAATATGATGAATCAGGAAAAAAAAGGGAAATAAATGCCATGACACAAAAATGCTGTACCTTTGGAAAGCACTTCTTCTCTCACTTGTTTCTTCTCCTCAACCAACTCCACTCCTTCTTTGGACGCACGAAACCGTCTAGATCGTTGCTGGTTCATTTTGGCACGAGGAGCCTAGAATAACCAGCATACACGTCACTTATATGCACATGAATTAAACTCACTTCAACCGTACCATTCTCACTATGCAGCAGTGGAGGAATATTAGAATATTTATAGTAATAGTCAATTGGTAGCAAACAACTTGAATATTGCTGAAAAGAGAGGCATGTTGACGAAGCGTTTTGTCTTCCACTCATCAGGACAAATGCAGGAATGTCAAATTTTAAATAACCACAATCAATATGACAGGTGAAAAGGATGCTGACTGGTTGGCAAGTAGACTCCAATTCATTAAGTGTTGCCATGGAGAATATGGGGAACCATAGGGTCCCAAACTCCCAGTTATTGAAAGACAGCAAAAGGCTCGAATATACTCCTTTTGTTTGCAGGGAACTGTGCACAAACAAACGTTGCTTCGCCCAGTCATAAATGAGCTAAATTAGGAGCTGCAACTGATCAACTTAAATGGTTGTGATCGTTAACGATTGGTGCACTCGTGATTGTTCCGCGAGTGCTGCCCAAGTGCAGCATCACATCTGACAGTAGATACGTTGTTTCGGGCATTGCAAGTGCCGGCTGGTTGAGTGCAGTCGGTACTCTGCTTATGATGATCAAAGCAATATGCTGTTTGGGGAGGGGGGGGGGGGGCATCTGTAGCTCCCCACTGATTTCCCCAGGACAAAGTTTTGGCCAAAGTCAACTTGCCAAACAACCAGCACTCTTATCTCCTGTAGTATAAATTGTGATTTTTTTGAAATCTGGGATTTTTGCATTTGTCCTTGTGTGTGCAAGGCAAAATGCTTTGGCAGCGTGTCTCTCCTTTGTGCAATATTCAGACTGTTGTTCTGAATTATCTTTACTTAATTACTGGCCTGCATTTTTTGGACATTAAGAATATTAATGATTCTAAAAATAAACTATGATCGCTTAAACTTTCCTTTGCAGATTATTTAATGCATATTATAAATTTAATTTCCAGACGTAGTCAACAGCTCAAAACGGAATAGAGCTACCAAAAGAGGTAACAGTAAAAATATTTTGTTTGATTGCTGCACTGTGTGCTAAAAGCATTCAGCAATAGATCAGAAAACACCAATGCCCCAACGAACACAACCCTCTACTATCACTGCCTGTGATGGGAGATTACTAACATACAAAATAAAACTTACACTCAAGAGCTTACTATGCGGTAAAATTGGTATTCCATGCTCAAATTTCTTAAATTTATAGCATCGGAGTATTTTTTTTTATATGACTGAACATGAAGCCCAGGGAATATTTGCATTTAAAAATTTAATTAACTGATAAATCCAATGAAGTTCTCAAAAGCTACAACACCATTTAAAACTTGTGAAAATGTGAGGATTGTTTGATATTTATTAGTTTTTCTTACAATTGATACATATCCATAGTGGTACATGGTCCACTAAAATATATGAATTAAATGCTCTCTTGTTTTGTATTCCTATTTGATATTGGTGTGCCGCTCTGAACCAAAATCTGAAATTCAGTTGGTCATTTTCCATACAAGTATACTGATCTGTAATTTAACAGAAGCTGCAAATCTACAATACTTCTGTTAAATTACTAAGTACACATTTTAGTTTACAGGGCAATTAAGCTACTGGAATTCGAAGCAATAAGCATTTCACTGGAGTAGGAAATGAGTGCTTGTGCAATTTAAAATTCTGTCTAAATCACTTCCACCCCACAATTTAATAATTATATTTTTGCGACCTATCTCCGTAAAAATATATTTACTACCAGTTCTACAGGAGATTTTGATATATTTCTTGCAACAGAAAAAGATAGATTCTTGGTAATGCTAAAGTAAAGGTATCAAATAAACATTGGGTTGATATGCTACAATGATCCTTTTAAACACTGTAATCACTCATCTAGTAACTTTTAATGTGTATAAAAATATTACACATTAAAAGCAGTCAACACAATATACAAAACATCCATTGCAGTAGTTAACAAATAGCAATTTACCATGCTAAAGCTGTTATAAAATGCAAGCCTATCTCAATTCCAAGTTTGATTTTTTTGGTTATTCGTTCATGGGATGTGGGCGTCGCTGGTCAGCCAACATTTATTGCCCATCCCCAAGGGCATTTAAGAGTCAACCATATTGCTGTGGATCTGGAATCACATGGAGGTCAGACCAGGTAAGGACAGCAGATTTCCTTCCCTAAAGGACATTAGTGAGCCTGATGGATTTTTGCAGCAATTGACAATGGTTTCATGGTCATCAGCAGACTTTTTTTGTGTCCAGATTTTTTTTAAAATTGAATTCAAATTTCACTATCTGCCGAGGTGGGATTTGAACTCTGGTCCCCAGAGCAGTACCCTGGATCACTGGATTACTCATCCAGTGACAATACCACTACGCCACAACCTCCCCCTTAATCGTGTCACTAGCTTTAAACAGAGCCTGTTACATATTGCAGAAGGAAAAGAACATGGAAATTGTTGCATTAATTAACATTGCAGCATGTGGGATTTATAAATCTGCACTTAACGGACACAGATTCATTGAAATAGGCTGGGTTAGCTAACAAACGTGCAGGAGAGGGATCATTCTGGTGTGACAAATTAAAAAGCACACCAATATTCCAGACACTGCTACATGACCCTGAAAACTCATGCATTTAGTTTTTTGAACCAGGAAAAATAGATACTTACAACTCCATCTATTGCCATATAAAGTAGGCGCCTGGGTCTAACAATGTTAAACAATCGATCAATATATTCAAATATGGCCACCATCATTTCATCCTCATTCTTGGGAGCTGGTCTGCAAGGTACATTCAAAACATGAATCAGAATTTTGTCCCAATCGACACAGGCACAGTAAAGTTATTCTCAAAGGCATATTACTTGTTTTCAGGATGTGTGCATGGATGAATAATGCCGTTCATGTCCAAATACAGATTATCAAACTCCACTTCATTTGGATTAGGCTTGCTGCCGTCCACAGGAGCAGTAACTCCATTGACTTCTTTAGCCTACACAGGATTGAACACAAAAAAAGTCACAATGCATAAATAAAGTTCTGCCAATGAATCTCAGACATCCCTTAAAATTTAACACAAAAAAGTAACTGCTGAAAGTTAAGTTTCAATGGCATATGAACACGAGGTAGCATAGCTTTGGTGAAAAGACAACTGAAGTGCAACACAGCAAAAGATGACAGACTATCTCCAAGTATTTAAACACCACTTTGAGCTTAGCAGGTGGAATTTCAGGAAGAATAATGCGGCCTTGGTGGTGGGGGATGGCGGGGGGTGCCAGAATACCACCAACAACAGAATTGAACTATGAGGACAAGAATTATGTAGCACAGAAGACTTGTATTCCCTTGAGCCCATCAGTTTAAAAACAGTTTAAAGTTTATTTATTAGTCACAAGTAAGGCTTACATTAACACTGCAAGAAGTCACTGTGGAATTCCCCTCGTCGCCACAATCCTCCGCCTGTTCGGGTCAATGCACCTAAGCAGCATGTCTTTCAGAATGTGGGAGGAAATCGGAGCACCCGGAGGAAACCCACACAGACACGGGGAAAACTCCACACAGACAGTGACCCAAGCCGGGAATCGAACCCGAGTCCCTGGCGCTGTGAAGCAGCAGTGCTAACCACTGTGCTACCCAATGGGTGATAGAATAGAAGTGCGCTGAATGATTTGATAGGATGGATAGATGGAAACTATTTCTAAGAGTGAGGGAGTCCAGAATGAGGGAGTGTAACTTTAAAATTCGATCTGGACTATTCAGGAGCGATACCACAAAGCATTTTTGCACACAAGGGCGGTTAAAATCTGGACCATTTTCCCTCAAAGGGTTGCTGCAGCTAAATCAGTTAAACATTTCAAAACTGGAATTGGCAGATTCTGTTATGCAAAGCTACTCAAGGATCAGATTGGTGCAGTTAAGATAGATCAGTCATGATCTAATTGAATGGCAGACTATTCCGAGAGGGTGAATGGCTAACAAAGCGAAATAAATTCTGAGCCATCGAAATAGGAACAGAGTGGGCCAGTCAGCCCCTCAAGCCTAATCCTTATATCAAGGCTGTGACTGATCTTGTAGCTCAGTTACAGCTTCAAGTGCTCTCCCCATATCCCGTGATTTCCTTAGGATCTAAACATTTTATATCTAACTTGAATATATTCAATAGCTGAGCATCCCAAGTTTTCTGAAGTATAGAATTCCAAAGGTTTACAACCCGGTTGAGTGAAAAAATGCCTAAATGGCCATCCCTTGTTCTGAAACTGTGACCTTTAGTTCTTGACTCCCCAACCAGAGGAAACAGTCTCCCAACATCTTTGTTAAGCCCGTTAATAATTTTATATGTTTCAAAAGAGATCATCTCTCATTCTTTTGAACTCTAGAACGGGTTAGTACATCTCCCACACAGATGTTCACAAGGCGCAGGATCTATGTTTCTGTGAAATAAAATGTGTCCCTGGTGTCCAGCCCAATATTTATTTCTTAAATCAACATCGCTAAAACAGATGATTTGGTCATGTTTTTGGGACTGTTGTACAGTATCTTTCTGCCACGTTTCCTGCAATGCAGAGGTACAAGAAAACTTCAAAAGCCCCTTTGAGACATCCTGAGGTTGTTAAAGGCACTATATAAATGCAAGATCTTTGAGTCCACCTCGCATTTTATGAATGCAGAGCGATTAACACGGTTTAGGTTTAAAAGGACTCCCACATTTTATGAAAGGTGCATTCCCTGCTCCAATTGTTTGCCCATAAGGAAATCTCTCTTAAATTCTCTTCTGTTAATAATCAGGTCTCATCTGCATTAGTAATCAGGTCAATAGATGCAAAGTTCCAAGTCTAGTTAACTCCACCCAAGTTATACTGAAGTCTGCGATTTACTGCCTATCTGCTGTGCAGATGCCAATTTCCCTGATGCTGGAATACTTGAATATTTTTAATAAGATTAAATCTTCCATGATTCTGTGAACCCACAGATCTCGGCAAAAGAACTAAAGAACAGGAAGAGCACAAATGAGATGGGAGGCAGTGAACTTGCAGCACTGCTATTGTCATTAAGACCTGGTGACAAAGTTGGTGTTGCTGTTTGGTGAACTTCGCAGAGGCTGAATATCAGCTCTCTACCTTCCTCCAGACCGTGACTAAACACAGCCACCATTTCCAAGACTGTCACTATCTATTGGCAGATTATCTATCTCATCTGCCAATCACAAGCTTCTGGAGTGCAGCTCCATCAGGTGAGTCCAAATAAACCTGTTGGACATTAACCTCGTGTGATCAGACTTTTGAATGGACCTACCATACATTAATTTGATCTTTCTCTATACCCTAAAAATGAATGTAACACTACATTCTGCACTCTCACCTTTCCTTCTCCCCTACGTACAGGTGGCATAGTAACTAGCCCTGCTGCCGTACAGCACCTGGGACCAAGGCACATTTCCCAGCATATGGCAGGAATGTGGAGTCTGCACATTCTCCCCGTGTCTGCGTGGGTTTCCTCCCACAATCCAAACTTCACACTGGTTAGGTGCATTGGCTATGCTAAATTCTCCCTCAGTGTACCTGAGCAGGCAGTGTGGCAACAAGAGGATTTTCAGTGACTTAATTTCAGTGTTGACGTCAGCCTACTACATAGAATCCCTACACTACAGAAGGTGACCATTCCCACCCAGGGCCCACATTTACCTGAGTTAGTGCCCCTGACACTAAAGGGTCAATTTAGCATGGCCAATCAACCTAGACCACACATCTTTGGATTGTGGGAAGAAACCAAGCACCCAGAGGAAACCCACACAGACACAGGGAGAATGTGACAGACTCCACCAGTGACCCGAGGCTGGAATTGAACTCAGGTCCCTGACACTGAGGCAGCAGTGCTAACCACTGTGCCACCCATATGAGACATATTAATAAACTGAAAAATGCATTCTATGAACAGTATGGTTTGTCTGTTTAGTGCACGAGAAACAATACTTTTTCACTGTATGCTAGCACATGCGACCATAATAAATCAAATCAACCACAGCGTTGCAAATTGTCTCTTTGCCAAATAAACTCAGCCCCATTTTAACTACAGACTTCAACTTCAGGATACAAAAATGTCGAATTGGTTCCGATATCTCAGCTTTGCAAAATGAAGGTTCAATCCAAAAAAAAACACAATTAAATAACATCAGTGAAGTGGCAGTGATTCCCGCGGCTCTTTATTGAAGAGAGAAAAAGAAACAATCCAAGTGTAAAGTTTGGGATTTATCCTCCTCCGCACACTCGGAAGCGGCCTGGCCCCGGGGCTCAGCAGCAGCGGTGTGGGCAGGAGTTGGCTGGCTGGCTTCAGGCCTAGTCACACAACACTAGGCCTCAGCCTGCACGCACCTTCTCCTCCACGCAGTGCACCACGATGGACGGGTACTTGCGGCTCAGCCAGCGGAAGAAGGCCGGAACTCCCATTGCTTGCGCTGCGCCGGGTTCCGAGTCTCCTCAGGCGGACAGAGGGGAGGCTTTTATTTCTCTTCCTTCCCCGGGCCTTCTGCTCGCGCTCTCCCCAACTTCTCCTCAGGCCCTCGCACCGCCTCTCGCCCTTCCGGTGCGCCGCTCCTCCCCCTCCTGGAGTCAAACGACCAAAGCGCGCGCTAGGAACTCTGGGCCACCCCTTCCTCTCCACCAATGGGAGAGCGAGGCCCCTCTCCACCAATGGGAGGGCGAAGCCTCGCCTCTCCACCAATGAGGAGCGAGGCAACTGTCCGCCAATGAAAGGGCGAGCAACCTGTTCACCAATAGGATTGCGGGGTTCTTCCCCCTGCACCAATGGGAGGGCGAACGTCCTCTCCACCAATGGGAGGGCGAGGTTTCCTGGTCTCGCTCCCGGGCGGAAAGCAGGCTTTCTGGCATCGTCACTGGGCCCGAAGATGGAGGCTGAGGCCTGGAAATGAGGAGCGCTACATGTCGGCAATCCATCCTCCCTACACAGCCCGCCCGTTGTGTGTCTTAGGCTGCTCTCCCTTTATGTTTTCCTAAAGAACCTTTTGTTGATGTTTTGTCTGCACTTCAGTCCCACGCTCCTGATCTACGGACACCCGGTGCGGAGAGGGGAGGGTCGGGATGGCGACGTCCTCGTGAACCTGCTCCTGGGCCTGGCGAAACGCGCCATTTACCGGTCCAGGCTGCGGGCGATCAAGGGGGCCGTCCATCCTGACTGTCTTCCCCTCTACCGCGGCTACGTTCGCGGTCAGGTGTCCCTGGAGAGGGAGCATGCGGTGTCCATGGGCGAGGTTGACGCTTTCCGCGCCCGCTGGGCACCGCAGGGGTTGGGGTGCATTATTGACCCTAATAATCACATTATAATTTGATGTTTTTAAGTTTCCTTTGTACTTTGATTTCTGTTCGGGCTGTTCCCCCTCCTTTTTGGGGAGCTGCCCCTTTTACTTTGTCCTGATTTAATCTGAGTTTGTTTACTTGGTTTGGTTTGACCTAAAAAGAGGACATGTCGGCAATCCATCCTCCCTACACAGCCCGCCCGCCCCTTGTTCCCCAATTTCCGTTTCGTCGACCCCTATCCCTCTACTGTCGAAATAAGGAGCGCCGTGAACATACTCACTAATGAAGAAACCTGTTGGACTTTAACCTGGTGTTGTGAGACTTCTTACGAAGAAAACAAGGGCAGCACAGTGGTTAGCACTGCTACCTCACTGTAAGAAGTTTAACAACACCAACAGGTTTATTTGGTAGCAAATGCCATTAGCTTTCGGAGCGCTGCTCCTTCGTCAGGTGGAGTGGAGAAGTGCTCACAAACAGGGCATACAGAGACACAAACTCAATTACTGACCTCACTGTGCCAGGGGCACGGGTTCAATTCCCAGGTCACTGTCTGTGTGGAGTTTGCACATTCTCCCCGTGTCTGAGTGGGTTTCCTCCGGGTGCTCTGGTTTCTTCCCACAGTCCAAAGATGTGCGGGTTAGGTAGATTGGCCGTGGGTAATATATGGGGATAGGGCCTGGGTGGGATTGTGGTGGGTGCAGACTTAATGGGTGGAATGGCCTCCTTCTGCACTGTAGGGATCCTATGTGTAGGTTAGGGGTATTGGCCATGGGAAATATTATGGAGATAGGGCGGTGAAGAGGTAAGATTCTCTGTTAGAGAGTCAGCGCAGCTTGGGTCCAGTTGCTGCAGATGGGCTAAATGGCTTCCTGTGGAGATTCTGAGATTTGAAGAACATCCCTTCGCCAAGGGGAATGAGATCCCCAAATTGCTACATCTAGCCATCATTGCCATATGGACACGACAGTTTGATTTGCTTTATTATTGTCACATGTATTAGTGTACAGTGAAAAGTATTGTTTCTTGCATGCTATACAGACAAAATATACTGTTCATGGAGAAGTAAAGGAGAGACGTGCAGAATATAGTGTTGCAGTCATAGCTAGGACTAGAGAAAGATCAACTTAATGTAAGATAGGTCCGTTCAAAAAGTCTGATGGCAGCAGGAAAGAAGCTGTTCTTGAGTCAGTTGATACGTAACCTCAGACTTTTGTATCTTTTTCCCGATGAAAGAGAGTGTGTCCGGCATATGTGGGGTCCTTGATTATGCTGGCAGCCTTTCTGAGGCAGTAGGAAGTGTAGACAGAGTCAATGGATGGGAGGTGGTTTATGTGATGGACTGGGCTGCGTTCACAACCCTTTGTAGTTTCTTGTGGTCCTGGTCAGAGCAGGAACCATACCAAGCTGATACAACCAGAAAGGTACATTTGTAAACATTGGTGAGAGTTTTAGTGGACGTGCCGAATTTCCTTAGCATCCCGAGAAAGTAGAGGTGTTGGTGGGCTTTCTTAACTACAGCGCGGGCATGGAGGGACCAAGACAGGTTGTTTGGTGATCTGGACACCTAGAAACTTGAAGCTCTCAACCATTTCCACTTCATCCCCGTTGACGTGCACAGGGGCATGTCCTCCGCTGCACTTCCTTGAAGTCGAAGACTATCTCCTTCATTTTACTGACGTTGAGAGAGAGATTATTGTCGTCTCACCAGTTCACCAGATTCTCTATCTCTTTCCTGTACTCCATCTCATCACTACGGTGGTGTCATCAGCAAACTTGAAAATAGAGTTGGAGGAGAATTTGGCCACACAGTCATAGGTATATAAGGAGTATTTATGGGGCACCGGTTTTGAGGATAATCATGGAGGCCGTGTTGTTGTCTATCCTTACTGATTGCAGTTTATGGGTTAGGAAGTCTAGGATCCAGTCGCGGAGGAAGGAGCTGAGCCCTAGGCCACGAAGTTTGGAAATGAGTTTTGTAGGAATAATGGTGTTGAAGGCTCAGCTGTAGTCAATAAATAGGAGTCTGACATAAGCGCTTTTGTTATCCAGTGTTCCAGGGTTGAGTGTAGGAGGTGACGTCTGCTGTGGACCTGTTGCAGCGATAGGAGAACTGTAGAGGATCCAGGCAATCTGGGAGGCCGGAATTGATTCATGCCATGACTAACCTTTCAAAGCACCTCACAATGATGGACGTCAGAGCTACCGGGCGATAGTCAATTAGGCACGCTGCCAGGCTGGAACATAAGCAAGACAATGGAAGATAAACGAAGCAGAAGCACTATCTGTGTGGAGTTTGCATGTTCCTCCCATGTCTGCGTGAGTTTCCCCCAGGTGCTCCGTTTTCCTTCCACATGCCAAAGATGTGCTGGTTAGGTGGATTGGCCATGATAAATTGCCCCTTAGTGTCAGTGGTCTAGCAGGGTAAATATGTGGGGGTTATGGGGAGGAGATCTGGTGGGATTATTGTTGGTGCAGGCTCGATGGGCCGAATGGCCTCCTGCACTGTAGGGATTCTAAGCTATAGTATTCCTGAGACACATGGTGAACATTAGTCAGACAACACACGTACGCATTGTATGAGGAAGTTGTGAGGATTACAGGCACGCATGAGAAGAACTTTTGTGGATGATCACCAAGAGACGACTACAATTTTTTGGGCATGTACTTAGGAGAAAATCAGATAGTGACTCAGAATTGAGTATAGCTGAGCAGGAGGAAGACAAAGACCACCAGTTTGAGAAGGAGAACATGTATAAGAATCAAGAACAACGTCAAAATAAATGTTGGTATCGAGGATTGAAATTTGGAGAGCCATGATCACCCATGTTGCAAAACATGGCATTTGAAGAAGAAGAAATTCAGCGCAAAAGCAAGGAAGTAAGCAAAACCTTTATAAAACAGTGGACAATCCCTTGTTTCTGGACAATTCTGGTGATCATACCCAGAAACCAACAGCGAGGACATGGAAGATTTCAAAGGCTCATTTAAAGAAGAAATATTTGAAAGGGAGAAGAGAGTTGTGGCATTTGATAGATTCAATGCAATGATCTAAAAAAACACAGATTCGTACAAGCAGGCAAGGTCATCTCACCAGTTCACCAGATTCTCTATCTCTTTCCTGTACTCCATCTCATCACTACGGTGGTGTCATCAGCAAACTTGAAAATAGAGTTGGAGGGGAATTTGGCCACGCAGTCATAGGTATATAAGGAGTATTTATGGGGCAAGCAGACAAATGACGTCAACACATGGTGGAATATTGATGTTCAATAAGCTATGAGACAATTCCAGATGATTATGGTTGAGAGAGCAGTGAATAAAGCAGACAGTATCCTAGACTTAATTAATAGGGGCATTGAGTACAAGGAGATTCTGTTAAACGTGTAAAAGACACTCGTTATGCCTCAGCTGGGGAATTACGTTCAGTTGTGGCTGCTGCATTTTAGGTGAAATGTGAAGCCATTGGAGAGAGTGCCAAAAAGATTCATGGGAATGGTTCCAGACTGCAGAACTTCAGTTGTAAAGTAAAACTGAATTCCTTGGAAAAGAGAAGGCTGAGAGCGGATTTTATAGAGGTATTCAAAATCATGAGGGGTCTGGACAAAGTAGATGGGGAGGAACTGTTTCCAATTTTGAAAGAATTGAGAACAAGTGGGCTCAGATTTAATCTAATTCGGTGATGAAGTGGAAATGGTCAAGAGCTTCAAGGTTCTAGGTGTCCAGATCACCAAAAACCTTATCCTGGTTCCTTCTTTGCTGACGCTATAGTTAAGAAAGTTCACCAATGCCTCTACTTTCTCATGAAGTTAAGGAAAGTCGGCATGTCCGCTACAACTTTCATCAATCTATAAAGATGCACCGTAGAAAGCATCCTTTCCGGATGTATCGCAGCTTGGAATGGCTCCTGCTCCGACCAAGACCACAAGAAACTACAAAGGATTGTGAATGCAGCCCAGTCCATCGCGCAAACCAGCCTCCCATCCATTGATTCCGTCTATATTTCCTGCTTGGAAAAACAGCCAGTATAATTAAGGACCCCACGTACCCCGGACATACTCTCTTCCGCTTTCTTCCATCAGGAAAAAGATACAAAAGTCTGAGATCACATGCCAACTGACTCAAGAACAGCTTCTTCCCTACTGCCATCGGACTTTTGAATGGACTTACCTTACATTAAGTTGATCTTTCTCCACACCCTCGCTATGACTGTAACTCTATATTCTGCACCCTCTCCTTTCCATTTCCCCTCTGTACTCTATGAATGTTATGTCTTGTCTGTATAGTGCACAAGAAACAATACTTTTCACTGTATCCCAATACATGTGACAATAGTAAATCAAATCAAATCAAAAATTGGCAGAAGAAGCAAAAGCAACGAGGAAAATCTTTTCCACACAGCGAGTGGTAGGATCTGGAATGCACTGACTGAAAATGTATTGGAGGTAGGTTCAATTGAAGCATAATTCGATTCTTTGAAAATAAGCAATCTGCAGGGTTATTGGATGAAGAGCATGGCACTAAGTTTTTAAAAATTCATTTGTGGAACATGGGCGTCGCTGGCTGGCCAGCGTTATTGCTCATTCCTTGTTGCCCTTGGAGGGCAGTTGAGAGCCAACCACATTGCTCTGGCTCGAGTCACATGTAGGCCAGACTGGGTAAGGACAGCAGATTTCCTCCCCTAAAGGACATTAGTGAACCAGTTGGGTTTTTCCGACAATCGGCAATGGTTGCATGGTCATCAATAGATTCTTAATTCCAGATTTTTTTATTGAATTCAAATTCCACCATCTGCGGTGGCCGGATTCGATCCCAGGTCCCCAGAACATTAGCTGAGTTTCTGGATTAATAGTCTAGCGATAATACCAAGAGGCCATCACTTTCCCTAAAGTGAAATACTCATTCAGGGAGCTGGTGCAGACAAAATGGGCTGTTTGGCCTCCTGCATTATAACAATTCTGTGAAATATTAGCCAGCGTACCCAACCCAAAATATTGGCAAGCTGAAGAACATAGTGATGATGACACTGCTGAAATTGAACCACTTCCATCATCTCATGCTAAGATCAATCATAGAATCCCTACAGTTCAGAAGGAGGCCATTCGTCCCATCGAGTTGACACCAACAACAATCCCACCCAGGCCCTATCCCCGTCACCCCACATATTTACCCCGCTAATCTCTAACCTACGCATCCCGGGACACGAAGGAACAATTTAGCATGGCCAATCAACCTATCCCGTACATCTTTGGACTGTGGGAGGAAACCAGAGCACCCAGGGGAAACCCACGCAGACACGGGGAGAACATGCAAACTCCACACAGACAGTGACCCAAGCCAGGAATTTAACCCAGGTCCCTGGAGCTGTGAGGCAGCAGTGCTAACCACTGTGCTGCCCAGAATCATTTGGCAGAATGGTAGATGCACAAAGTTAAGAAAAATCAACAGCTGCAAGGGTGTGACACAAATTCAAAGCATCTTACATCTAGCAAATGCAGAGACAAGGAACAGTGGCACAGTGGTTAGCACTGCTGCTGCACAGCACCTGCACCCGGGTTCAATTCCGGCCTTGTTTGTGTGGAGTTTGAATGTTCTCCCCATGTCTGCGTGGGTTTCTTCCGGGTGCTCCAGTTTCCTCCCAGTCCAAAAATGTGCAGGTTAGGTTGATGAGCCATGCTAAATTGCCCTTAATGTCCCAAGATATATAATAATAAGTCTCACAACACCAGATTAAAGTGCAACAGGTTTATTTGGAATCACGAGCTTTCGGAGCGCTGCTCCTTCATCAGGTGAGTGGAGGTTTGTGAACTAACCTCCACTCACTTGATGAAGGAGCAGCACTCCGAAAGCTCATAATCCCAAATAAACCTGTTGGACTTTAACCTGGTGTTGTGAGACTTCTTACTGTGCCCACCCTAATCCAATGCCAGCATCTGCACCCCAAGATATATAGGTTAGGGGGATTAGTGGGGTAAATACGTGGGGTTATGTGGTGAGGCTAGGTAAGAGTTGGTGCAGACTGAATGGGCTGATTGGCCCCCTTCTGCTCTAAGGATTATATGGTATGAGATAAAAACTACTGATTTTTTAAAATATGTGTCCATCCAATCAATAATGACCAATTGTACTTATATATTCACATTTCTGTGACTAGCAGAAATAAAATGTAATTTATTTGAATTTCCAGGATGCAACTCCTCAAGCGGAAATGCATTTTTACATCAAAGATTGTGGCTCAGCTTGGTTAAAAGATTGAAGAGAAGGATGATCCACTTCCAACCTTCATTTTGAGCTAGTCTTTTCTGAACAGGGGCAGCATGGAACCATTGGAGCAGTATCTCAATAACTGTTTCATGTGGGAAATGGCACAAAATTTGCCTGAGGTGGAGTTTTAGCTCGAACGGTGACTACACCAAAAGGAATACTGCTAGAATTATAGAATGCCTACAGTGCGGAAGGAGGCCATTTGGCCCATCGAGTCTGTATCGACTGTCCAACAGAGCATCTTACCCAGGCCTTATCCCTGCAACCCCCACATATTTACCCCGCTAATCTTGGGACATTTAGAGGTAATTTATCATGGCCAATCCATCTAATCTGCACATCTTTGGACTATGGGAGGGAACCGGAGCACCCAGAGAAAACCCATGCAGACACGGGGAGAATGTGCAGACTCCACACAGACAGTGACCCGAGGCTGGAATTGAACCCGGCTCCCTGGTGCTGTGAGGCAGCAGTGCTAACCACTGTGCCACCAATGACATTCATAGAAGCATAGAAAATAGATGCGGAGGAAGGCCATTTGGCCCTTTGAGCCTGCTCCACCATTCATTTTGATCATAGAATAGAATCATAGAATCCCACAGTGCAGAAGGAGGCCATTCGGCCCATCGAGTCTGCACTGACCACAACCCCACCAAGACCCTATTCCCATAACCCCACATATTTACCCCATTAATCCCTCTAACCTACGCACCCCGGGACATTAAGGGGCAATTTAGCACGGCCAATTAACCTAACCTGCACATCTTTGGACTGTGGTAGGAAACCGGAGCACCTGGAGGAAACCCACGCAGACACAGGGAGAACGTGCAAACTGCACACAGACAGTCACCCGGGGCCGGAATCAAACCCAGGTCCCTGGAGCTGTGAGGCTGCAGTGCTAACCGCTGTGTCGCCCCGCTGCTTATTGAGCTGAATGCTGGAAGAAAGGCTAACATCATAGCAATATTACTCAACTAGTAATCCAGAGCCCAGCATAATGCCCCAAAAGCATGAATTCAAATCCCACCGTGGCAGCTGGGGATTTTAAATTCAATTAATTAAATAAATCTAGAATGAAATGCGGACAGGAAAGGTCAGAAACAGGAAATCTGTTCAGAAGCCCCATCCACCTCTTATATCACAAGCTGCTATATTCTGGTAAGTTAAAAGTTCAAATGTCCCAAAGCTTTTTTTGAAAATCTACCAGGAGAAGGTAACTGGGAAAGGGGATACGGGTGGGTGAGATATATAAGTGAAGGGTTAGGATGGAAGGTGGATACAGTGGTAGCTGGGTAGGGCGAGAGATGGGTAGGCTGGTGGGTGGATAGGGTGGAAATCTGGCAAGTGGGTAGGGTGGCAGAGTGACATCAGGGTTGGGGGTGGCAATTAGGGGAGGTGGTAGGGTGGCAGGTGAGCAGGGTGATACGTGGGTAAGGTAGCAGGGTGACACGTGGGTAAGGCGGTAGGTAATTAGGGTAAACACAGTAAGAAGTCTAACAACACCAGGTTAAAGTCCAACAGGTTTATTTGGTAGCAAACGCCACTAGCTTTCGGAGCGTGCTGCTCCTTCGTCAGGTGGAGTGGAAGGACCTCCCACTCCATCTGACGAAGGAGCAGCACGCTCCGAAAGCTAGTGGTGTTTGCTACCAAATAGACCTGTTGGACTTTAACCTGGTGTTGTTAGACTTCCTACTGTGTTTACCCCAGTCCAACGCCGGTATCTCCACATCAGGTAATTAGGGTGGCAGGTGCGTAGGGTGACAGGATGATGTGTGGGTAGGTGATAAGTTGGTAGGGTCTGGGACTTCAAAAAAAAGACGTCAAGGGATGGGTCCCACAATATATCGCTGGCGGAGTGGCCTATGATTCACCAGCCCCGCCAATAGCACAGAAACCCGAGGATCCGAGGCACCATTTTTCAAGACTGCCCCAGCACACAGTGAGTAAAGCAGTTAACCCTAGCCACCCTTCCCCTCCATACACACCTTGTTACCTTGCCAGGGGGCGGCAGGGTAGTACCAGGACATGAGCCTCTCCCCCCTCAGCACTGCACTCACCTGCACTCCCATGGGATGTCCGCTTGCTCGGTGCATGCCTTTGAAGACCAGTCAGGCTTCACACCGTTCTGCCATCAAGGTGCTGTGGATGGATTTTTTGGCGGTGGTGGGGGTGTTTCCAGTCTTCGGGCCATTTAATGACATGTTAAAGTATTCAAATCAGGTTCCTGACATGGGATGCCTGGAAACATACCCCATCACTGACGAGGGAAAGGGTCAATCGTGTTGTGCATTCACGGCAATGTAAAATGCAACTTTGCACTTCTTGCAATGTTCTCCACTCCCGCACAATCCCCTGATGCGAACAAGAGTGGAAAATCCCGGCTTTTGTCACTTTCCTGCCTTTGGATTTCTACTTCAAGTGTTTTTATTTCCCTTCTTTGTCAAGTTCCTGCCCGATTCCAACTTCAGTTGTTCCATTTGCCATTGAATTGTCATTAATTCAATTGGCATTTTACTGGATCATCTTTTCCTTCCTCAAGGTTCAAATACTCAATCAATACCTCATAGATAGGATGCAAAGCTGGGCTGAAAAATGGCAAATGGCGTTTAACCCTGATAAATGTGAGGTGATTCATTTTGGTAGGACTAATTTAAATGTGGATTACAGGGTCAAAGGTAGGGTTCTGAAGACTGTGGAGGAACAGAGAGATCTTGGGGTCCATATCCACAGATCTCTAAAGGTTGCCACTCAAGTGGATAGAGCTGTGAGTTGATAGCTGAAAGGTTGACCTGGCAAGATTTCACATTGTAAGACTTTTATGGTAACAAACAGACTAAAAGTACCATTGACTAAACAGCATTGTAGGCAACAGTAACTTTCCTCTATTTACACAACTGAAAAACCCACTTCCGAGGTATACTTTACACTTGAGTGGTCTTCAATTCCTGGTCCAAAGTGATTATTAGAGTCAGAGGCGTTATTTCTATTTCTTTACTTTCCCAGCCTGGCACCATTTAAGCCTAGAATGGTCTTTCGTGGTGCTGGATTTCCCAAAGATTCTTCTTCATGCACAAGCCAGGTGAATCTTCCAACTTTGTTTCATATCCTCATGAATTTGGTCCTTTCGACCCAAATGTAAATAAGGATAGGCAACAATACCTCCTCTATGTTCATCCTCAACACCGGTGCCCCACAAGGCTGTGTTCTCAGCCCCATACTATACTCCTTATACCCCTATGACTGTGCAGCCAAATCCCCTCCATTTGATTTTCAAGTTTGCTGACGACACCACCGTAGCGGGTCAGAAATCAAACAATGATGAGACAGAGTACAGGAATGAGATAGAGAATCTGGTGAACTGGTGCGGCAACAATAATCTCTCCCTCAATGTCAACAAAACGAAGGAGATTGTCATCGACTTCAGAAAGCGTAAAGGAGAATATACCCCTGTCTACATCAATGGGAACGAAGTAGAAAGGGTCGAGAGCTTCAAGTTTTTAGGTGTCCAGATCACCAACAACCTGTCCTGGTCCCCCCATGCCGACACTATCGTTAAGAAAGCCCACCAACGCCTCTACTTTCTCAGAAGACTAAGGAAATTTGGCATGTCAGCTACGACTCTCACCAACTTTTACAGATGTACCATAGAAAGCATTCTTTCTGGTTGTATCACAGCTTGGTATGGCTCCTGCTCTGCTCAAGACTGCAAGGAATTACAAAAGGTCGTGAATGTAGCCCAATCCATCACGCAAACCAGCTTCCCATCCATTGACTCTGTCTACACTTACCGCTGCCTCAGCAAAGCAGCCAGCATAATTAAGGACCGCACGCACCCTGGACATTCTCCCACCTTCTTCAGGAAAAAGATACAAAAGTCTGAGGTCACGTACCAACCGACTCAAGAACAGCTTCTTCCCTGCTGCTGTCAGACTTTTGAATGGACTTACCTTGCATTAAGTTGATCTTACTCTCCACCCGAGCTATGACTGTAACACTACAGTCTGCACTCTCTCGTTTCCTTCTCTATGACGGTATGTTTTGTCTGTATAGCGCGCAAGCAACAATACTTTTCACTGTATGTTAATACATGTGACAATAATAAATCAAATCAAATCAGAGTGTAAGATTTCACCTGGTTTCTTTGCATGGTCAACCATAGAGGTTCTTGGACTGCTCTCTCACTCCTGGATCCTGGCAGACTGCCTGTGTCTGTGAGTTTTCAAGGATGTCTTAGAAACCCTTCCCTTCTCAAAAGTCCCCATCTCCATGGCAACTTGAATCTCTTGGGCCTTGTATCCCGGAGACCACCCATTTTCTGCTCAAATATTCCACCCTGCTCAATCAATTCAGCTGAGCAGTTTAGCTTTGGCATATCTCTGCATCTAATCCCTCTACAGTGTCCAAAGTCAAGTCTCGTTCAACTGATGTAATAACTTAGGCAGAAAACCATGCCGATGTGTTTCCTAGGGTCCGAATGGATTGGTAAGAAACGCAATACCGACATCGTCCTGCTGGCACTTCCAGCTAAGAATTGAAAGAAAAATTCTATCGACTGGGCATGTTCAATAGGGGTAATGAGGAGATCACTCTGGGAAAATAAAAGTTAAATGAAAAACAAAGAACAATGCAGCACAGGAACAGGCCCTTCGGCCCACCAAGTCTGTGCCGACACAAATGCCTCTCTAATCTAATATTTTCTTGTCTCTACGTGGTCCATATCCCACTATTCCCCGCCTCTTCATGGATCTATCCAGATGCTTCATAGAAACCCTACAGCACAGAAAGAGGCCATTCGGCCCATCGAGTCTGCACCGACCACAATCCCACCCAGGCCCTACCCCATATCCCTACATATTTACCCACTAATCCCTCTAACCTACGCATCTCAAGACACTAAGGGCGATTTTAGCATCGCCAATCAACCTAACCCGCACATCTTTGGACTGTGGGAGGAAACCGGAGCACCCGGAAGAAACCCACGCAGACGCGAGGAGAATGTGCAAACTCCACATAGACAGTGACGCAAGCCGGGAATCGAACCCAGGTCCCTGGAGCTGTGAAGCAGCAGTGCTAACCACTGTGCCACCATGCTGCCCTAGATGCTTCTTGAACGTTGTTATAGAATCTGCTTTTACCACCTCTTCTGGCAGTGCAGGAGCAAAGCAGCTAAAGGAATCTTATTCATAACTCATTGAAAATAGCAATGCAAGCGAACAAGGCCATTCAAAATGAATAGGTTTGAAAATTGTAAAGGGAAGTCATGTTAACCTTGTACGGAACCTTGATGAGACCACACTGTATTGTGCGCGCTTCCAGCCTCCACAAAAAGTTGTAGAGGTACTGGAGAATGTTGAAAAAAGTTTACAAAGATGATATCAGATTGGAGAGGTTATAACTATCAGGAACGGTTGAATAGACGAGGGCTCTTTGTTCTATAAAATAAACACCTGAGCGGTGATCTAAAAGGGGTTTGAAGGGGCGTTAAAAAAATTACCATGGGACCACATGGAGAGACAACTCCCCTCTTTGTCCACTATGTTAAACATGGTGTAACCTTTTAACGAAGGGGTTTGAAAGCGCGGAAATAAAGACGACGGTTCCATTTGTGGAGTCAGAACTAAGGATTGTCAATGTACGATAATCTCTAATAGGGCGGCATGGTAGCACAGTGGTTAGCACTGCTGCCTCAGGGCGCCAGGGACGCGGGTTCAATTCCGCATTCGGGCCACTGTCTGTGTGGAGTTTGCACGTTCCCCGTGTCTGCATGGGTTTCTTCCAGGTGCTCCGGTTTCCTCCCACAGTAAAGATGTGTGGGTTAGGTGGATTGCCCGTGCTAAATTGCTCCTTAGTGTCAGGGGGATTAGCAGGGTAAATAAGTAGGGTTACGGGGATAGGGCCCGGGTGGGACTGTGGTCAGTGCAGACTCAATGGGCCAAATGGCCTCCTTCTGCACTAGGGATTCTACGATTCTATGAAATCCAGGAAAAACCACTTCACCCAGTTATGGTAAGAATGTGGAATTTGCTAGCTTATGGGTAGTTGAAATGAATAGAGATATACATTTAAGGGGCAGCAAGGTGGGGGAAAGGAATTGAAGGTTATCCAGATAAGGTGAGATGAAGTAGGGTGGGAGGAGACTTGAGTGGAGCATAAACACTGCATAGGTTCGTTGAGCCAAATGGCCTGTTTCTGTGCTATAAATTGTATGAGCTGGCGACAGGATATTCTGGTCCCGTCAATGTGTGGGTTTATCATGCCTTTCAACCTCCACCACTGGGGAATGCCTCACAGGGAGGGGTCACCATCTGTAGCAGTGAATGACGAAAAACTAGATTAAGGTTTTTGTTTTTCTTTAATAACTCCTGAATTGTCCAAACATGCTCTCCCAAATAATGGTGGAAAATTACCATAGACTACATGGAGAGACAACTCCCCTCTTTGTCAACGCACCCCAGACATTCTCTCTTCCACCTTCTTCCATCGGGAAAAAGATACAAAAGTCTGAGGTCACGTACCAACCGACTCAAGAACAGCTTCTTCCCTGCTGCTGTCAGACTTTTGAATGGACCTATCTCGCATTAAGTTGATCTTTCTCTCCACTCTAGCTATGACTAACACTACATTCTGCACCCTCTCCTTTCCTTCTCTATGAACGATATGCAAGAAACAATACTTTTCACTGTATGTTAATACATGTGACAATAATAAATCAAATCAAATCAAAATCAACTATATTGACCATGATGTAACATTCTAACGGCAGAATCTTTTCCGTGCATGTCCTTAAAATCGCATCAGCTGGTTTTAAAGAAAGATGCTACAGCTTTTGTTGGTATGTAGTCACAGGAATTAAAGATACAGCAGTATCAATCTCCATCCTAATTGACTGTCCATTTCATCTTATTTCTGGACATTCCCTTCTTCACAGATGTAATTTTTTTCTTCTATGTTGTCAATTATTTTTGTCGAATGCGACTTCTTCTTCTTGAAGATACCCAGATTCTTCTTCTGAATACTCTTCTCAGTTGAAGCTTGCCTAGCCCAACACGATTTTTCAAAGTGACCCATTTTGCCACAATTCTTGCACTGACTATCCTTGCTCCAGTATTCACTCGCCATTTTGGCACATCTGTGACATGCCTCTTGCTGTTTTGACTTCTTATGAGCAGTTCTCAACTTGTGGATCTTCATTCCTGCACAAAATTGTGAAGCCTCCTTTGCAGCCAGTTCCACTGACACTGCAATATCTACAGCTGTCTTTGAAGTCAAAGCGTGTCCAGTAAGCAATATCCCGATTTTGGAGACCACAAAATGGACAAGTTTGAAGAGTATCTTCTAATGGCTCACCAAACTCACAATGATGTGCCAGCCTTTTTGAGGTTGCCACAAACTGAGTGATTCTTTTGCCTTTCACTTGATTCCTCCGGTGGAACCTGAACCATCCCACGATATTCAGTGGCTCTGGAGAGCAATGCTGTTCATGGACCTTTGTCAAGTTATTGTAAGTTTTGGTTCCTGGTTTTGCTGGATTAACCAAACTCCAGAGCAAATTGAAGGTTTTACTTCCTATTGTACTAAGAAAAGCTGCCAAGAGGAACTAATTTTCAATTTTATTCTTAACACTCTACATATGAACTTCCTGATTCATTTTCTTCATAGAAAGGGCCCATGGATCCTAATCGCTCACCATTTCTCTTGCAGGCACTAATGACTCGAGACTGCTCAGTACTCTCCTTTTTACCCTGGAGACCATTTTAACTTGATTTTTTCCCAATCAACTCCAGCCATCCAGTCGAGCATCGCTTCTTTTTAAATATGCCAGATCATAGAATCCGTGCAGTACAGAAGGAGGTCATTCGGCCCATCGAGTCTGCACGGACTACAATTCCACCCAGGCCCTTTTCCCATAACCCCATGTATTTACCCTGCTAATCCCCTTGATACTAGGGTCAATTTAGCATGGCTAATCAATCTAACCTGCACATCTGTGGACTTTGGGAGGAAACCCATGCAGACAGGGGGAGAATGTGCAAAATCCACACAGACAGTGACCCTAGGCTGGAATTGAACCCGGATCCCCGGTGCTGTGAGGCAGCAGTGCTAACCCACTGTGCCACATATTTCCTGAAATCTCACCCTTCTCTGATCGGAACCCCCCCCCCTCACCCTCCCACTTTTAAAACTTGAGAGAGAGCCTCCACCCTTGTACTATTGCGTAGTGAGTCTCCCACTCTGCCACTACACACTGCAGCATGTGCATGGACCTTGGAGCTTAGAGGATTCTACCCGATTTATTTTACGATAAGAAATGCTTTTGTTTCCTTTTTTTACTTATTAGTTCTTCCTACACTGGCATCTCAATCTTTAATCCTGTTGTTGATTTTCCTCAGCCTACGAATATTCACAGTGCGAGGACCTATGGTGTTGCTTTTTTGACTTCAAACCTTTTCTCGATATTTTAGACAGAACAAAATCCCTACTCAATCCAACATTCCTTTTATAATGCCCTAACTGTGTTAGGGGTTGTGGGTTTTTAAAAAAAGAAAAAAGATGTGGTCTGCCCGCGTAGATTCAAAATAACAACAAGGTTTATTGTAAGAGGTGTTGCCTGCACAGAACCAAAAATGAAATTAAACAGAAGCCTGTGAAACACCCCAATGACATCACCATCAAGTCATGTGACCAGCTCTTAAAGCAATCACGCAACCACTTAAATATATAACACTTGCCAACTTGGTTCACATTCCTAGGAATCTTTGAAGTTCTGGATTGCTGAAACTCCGGTCAATGATGAGTTACCTCCTGCCATAGTGAAACATGCAGTGAATTGCACAGTAAATCCTGCCCGATTTTTAAAAATGTTTTCCTGAAGCAGTTTTGTACCATTCAACCCTTTTTCGCCAGTTGTTGCATTCTGGGCCTTCCTCACTCTGAGATGGTTCTGGGAGTGGTAGGCTGGATTCAATGTTTCTGTTGCACCCTGAAATTCTCCTGCATTCAATCCTGCTTCTCCGCTGCTTACTGTTCAAGCCTATGCTGACTGGTCTCTAGCTCTGTGTTACAGCTTGCCTCTGCTGTTCCCGTGATGTTGTGACGCCTTGGTGAGTCTTGGAATTCTTTATTTTGTTCTTCCTTCGAGGTTCTCTTTTCTTGCCAGCCCTGCAGCTTCTTTCAGTCTTTGCTTGACCTCTCACTCGCTCCCACTATGTTTTGCTGTGTGGTAGGGGCTGAGATGGGATTTGGAAATCTTTGGGGGCGATCTTACCAAAATAAATTCTAAGTCCAGAACGGGCATGGAAAACATTTCAGCTCTGTCTTTTGGGCGAGTTCAAATCTGCGATCTTATGCACTCAGTGCATGAAAAAAACAGCAGAAACAGTTTCTCACCTGTAGGGGAGGGGGCGGGACTTAAGTCGCCTGAAAGCTGGCTGAGAGCAGCAGAAGGTGCAATTGTGCATGTGCAGGTCTCTAACAGCAAAGACCTGTCATTCAGCCTCTGCTGTTCTCAACCAGCCTCTAACACAGCACCCACCCAGCTACTGCGGGGGCCCGCGGCCTATTGCGACCCCCCCCCCCCACCCACCCGGACCAATTCCCCCCTCCCCGGTGATTGGCCACCCAACATGCCCCCCCCCCCAAAATGGGCCACCCAAATCCCCCGTGATCACCGGCCTGACCCCCCCCTCAGCGATCACCGGCCCGACCCTACCACCATGGCCATTCCTGATGGTCCCCCACCGATCCCAATGCAGCAGCTCCCCCACCCTCACCCCACCACCGACCAGCCACTGATCTGGCCCCGACCCCAGTAAGCCCTGTCCCCTTCTGGAGTCATGATGTGGAGATGCCGGCGTTGGACTGGGGTAAGCACAGTAAGAAGTCTCACAACACCAGGTTAAAGTTCAACAGGTTTATTTGGTAGCAAATACCATAAGCTTTCGGAGCACAGCTCCTTCGTCAGATGGAGTGGATATCTGTTCTCTAACAGTGCACAGACACAGAAATCAAGTTACAGAATACTAATTAGAATGCAAATCTCTACAGCCAGCCAGGTCTTAAAGGTACAGACAATGTGGGTGAAGGGAACATTCAACACAGGTTAAAGAGATGTGTATTGTCTTCTGGAGTGCCAGGATGCTAGGCTGACATTGCCAGGCTGGCACTACTTAATGGGCACCCCCACCTTGCCCCCGACCTCCCAGGGGGGCCTCAATGGCCTCCAGTTCTACCGGTAAAGCCAACACAACCAGTTCCTGTTGCTGGGAACCAGCTGTGATTCTCGCCGGAGCGAACCTCTCCCGGCAAGGTAACACAGGCAAGTGAGCCCGGACGATAGCATCCCAGGCTAATTAATTCAATGCAAAATTATTTAAATATTAAATATCGGTGCCGGTAAGATCATGAGAGGCAGGAAATCAGGCATGAACCTGATCTCTCGGCTCTCTCGTGATCTTACCAGCTCACCCCGCCCATCGGCCGACGGGGCACAATGGTAAAATCCCCCCTTCAGTCTCCCAAACTTATGTTGCTCAAGTCCAAATTCTTTTTAGTGGTATTACCGCTAGACTATTAATCCAGGAATTCAGCTAATATTCTGGGGACGCGGGTTCGAATCCCGTCACGGCAAATGGTGGAATTTGAATTCAGTAAAAAATATCTGGAATTAAGAATCTACCGATGACCCATTGTTGATTGTTGGAAAAATCCATCTGGTTCACTAACCTCCTTTAGGGAAGGAAATCTGCCGTCCTTACCCTGATCTGGCCTGCATGTGACTCCAGATCCACAGCAAGTTGACTCTCAACCACTCTCCAAGGGGCAATTAGGGATGGCCAGCCAGTGAAGCCCATGTATCACAAATGAATTTTAAAAAGGCCATAAGGAAGCAGCATTGTCCCAACTTCTCTACCCAAGAGAAACATTACAGTTTTAAAAATATATTTGTAGAGTATTATTCTTTCTCTTTCTGCAACAACGTGCTTGGACTAAATTTAACAACTGATTTGATCTGATTTATTATTGTCACATTTATTGGGATACAGCGAAAATTATTGGTTTCTTGTGCACTACACAGACAAAACATACTGTTCATAGAGAAAAAGTTTAAAGTTTATTTTACTAGTGTCAAAAGTAGGATTATATTCACACTGCAATGAAATTCCTGTGAAAATCCCCTAGTCTCCGCGCTCCGGTGCCTGTTCAGGTACACTGAGGGAGAAGGAAAGGAGAGGGTGCAGAATACCAATGGTAGCATGGCCCTGTTTGAGAGCACATTTCCACTCCATCTGACGAAGGAGCAGCGCTCTGAAAGCTAATGGTATTTGCTACCAAATAAACCTGTTGGACTTTAACCTGGTGTTGTTAAAACTCTTACAGCATAAATAAAAGCAGGAATTCAGTGCTTTTGGAACTGTAGGAAAGAAATCTTATCACGACATAGAACCACATGTTACAGCATTGCTGAAAATGGCCTTCAAACAAGACACTGGTTCAGATTATGACCTTAATCAAAAAAGATAGGAACACTCTTAGAAGTCTCATAACACCAGGTTAAAATCCAACAGGTTTATTTGGAATCACGAGCTTTCGGAGCGCTGCTCCTTAAGCAGGCTTCCAAAAGCTCGTGATAGCAAATAAACCTGGTGTTGTGAGACTTCGTCCTGTGCCTATCCGAGTCCAACGCCGGCATCTCCACATCACAGGAATAGATATATTCTGACTTGTTGCATCTCTTCAATAACCTATCCCCCTTCCTAAATTATCCTAAAGATATATCTTAATCCTTTTATTTGCATTTATTTCAATTGGTTAAGTTTTAATACATTTTCCAGTTCTGCCTCCTATTAATTTTGAACTCTTCAACAAACTTGTGTCAAAAGAAGATAAAAAGAATAAGATGAGGCCAGTTTGTAGATAGTTAACAGAGACACAGCAAAACTTGCTTTAGAAATCTTTCTGATGTTGAATAGATTCCGTTTCTTCTCTTGTCTCTGACAATGTGCCCTTGAAAATTGTTCTGTACATAGAAAGTCAAGAGCAGTGTCTTCAGGCATTGTACTTCAAACAAAGCATTGCCTTGACAACATGAATCTGGATCAGTTCTTTTCAAATAATCCATTATCCTTTTTATGCTTAGAATTTACTGAATAGATATTGCGGCACAGTTTACTATTTCATAACTAGTGCAGCACTTGAAAAATAAAATAAAAAGTATTTGTTAATTAACTTGTTAAGGAACTGACATTGATATTGCGCAAAAACACAGCATAACTTACTAAGCAAGGGTTAGATACCGAGTGCTAACGTTCATAGCCATTTTGTCGGCAATTTTACCTTTGGTTACCATGGACAGAGTTTAATTTAGCACTTCGGTCACAATCTCATATTTTCTAATGAATTGAGCACACTGCGAACCTATTACCAGACAATAGAAATCATAGAAATCATAGAATAGGGCAGGAGTTAAAGCATTCCTTAAAGGTGGAACAGGTTAGATGAATCATTTATGCTATATTTGATTTCTATTTCTTTAAATTATTTATTTTAACCTTCAAACAGCACTCAGGCCTTGACTGAAAATTGAAATCTTTTAACTCCCTGGTGGTGTTGCTTACTGGAATGGGAGTTTCCACGTTTGCATGGATCCTGGGTAGGTAAGGAACTGTGCACATTATCAGCTCAGCAATGCTTCAAATTCACCCATAAGGCCATAAAACATAGGAGCAGAATTAGGCCACTCGGCCCATCGAGTCTGCTCCACTATTCAATCATGGCTGATTTTTTTTCTCATCCCCATTCTCCTGCCTTTTCCCCATAACCTGTGATCCCCTTATTAATCAAGATTCTATCTATCACTGTCTTAAAGACACTCAATGACCCGGCCTCCACAGCCTTCTGCGGCAAAGAGTTCCACAGATTCACCACCCTCTGGCTGAAGAAATTCCTCCTCATCTCTGTTTTAAAAGATCGTCCCTTCAGCCTGAGGTGGTGCCCACTGGTTCTAGTTTTTCCGACTAGTGGAAACATCGTCTCCACGTCCACTCTATCCAGGCCTTGCAGTATCCTGTATGTTTCAATAAAATCCCCCCTCATCCTTCTAAACTCCAACAAGTAGAGACCCAGAGTCCTCAATCATTCCTCAGACGACAAGCTCTTCATTCCAGGGATCATTCTTGTGAACCTTCTCTGGACCTTTTCCACGGCCAGCACATCCTTCCTAAGATATTGGGCCCAAAGCCGCTCACAATACTCCAAATGGGGTCTGACCAGATCTAAGGTGCCAGATTCCAGCCTGTTCTTCGGTTTATACAGTCTCAGAAGTACATCCCTGCTCTTGCATTCTAGCCCTCGAACATAAGGAATAATTTCCTTATCCATTGCAGTAAGAAATGTGTTCTCCTCACTCACACGCCACAGTTCATTCAATAAATAATTCTCGCAAGAAGGAAATAGCTCCTTAACTAGGATATCAAAGTCAATCCCACGTGCTCAGGTTGTAATCGTGGCATTCAAGAAATACGAGAATTACATGAAAAAAGTAAACACATTTGGCATTTTTCTTTCTGTACCAAATATCACTCCATTGTAACCCTTGTGAACTTTTGGAGAGTTTACTCAGGTACCTCCTCCAAGCCAAATTAACGACATACCCTGTTAATCAGATCTTTCACCTTGGTAAGAGATTAACCAATATCTTTTTCTAAGAGATTTGCCAATCTAATTCGAATTGCGCATGAGAAACATGACTGCAGTAGATGAGCAACTGACCTGGTGCAGCTCAGCAGCTCTTCAGTGTCAAGGCTAAGTCAGAAAAATGTCTTAGCTTCAGGATTTTGCTACCTTTTTAAAAATTCACCAGTTAATTAAGTCTTATATGTTTGATCTAGGTTTAACTATTAACTTTATTGCAACATTTCATGATGATCAAACATAACAAAAATAACACATTACAGAATTAGGTATATCACAATTCAACTTTCGGGGTGGCACAGTGGTTAGCATTGCTGCTTCACAGCACCAGGGACCCGGGTTCGATTCCCGGCTTGGAATCTATGTGGAGTTTACATGTTCTTCCCGTGTCTGCGTGGGTTTCCTCAGGGTGCTCTGGTTTCCTCCCACATTCTGAAAGACATCCTGGTTAGGTGAATTGACCCGAACAGATGCCGGCGACCAAGGGAATTTCACAGTAACTTCATTGCAGTGTTAATGTAAGCCTTACTTGTGACTAATAAATAAACTTTAAGATTATCCTTCAAGATCAACTGCAAAGGGAGCAATTAACCCTTCAGCAGCATGAAGAAATGAAAACTGTCTTGCATAGCAGAATGGAAGAACAGCAGAAAACTGTTGGAGATTCTGTTGAACCATAAGAAAACTCAAGACGAACGAGTGAGCTTCGTGAAGAAAAGGAAAACCTGGTGAAGGACCTTCACATGCTACAGGGATTCCTCAGGTCAAAGTTTATTCCTCTGGAAAATTGCGAAGAGAACAAAAATTAACTCTGAAAGAACTGGAGAACCAGTTGTCAAAGCAAACTTAGCAATGTTCTATATTCCAGGAGGAAGCCAAGGAAAAGACTGAAGAGCTGAAGGAAGGAAGAGGAACTGAAATAAAGCTGTTTCCTCCCTCAGTCCAAAGATGTGTGGGTCAGGTGATTGGCTGTGCTAAATTGACCCTAGTGTCAGGGGGATTAGAAGGATAAATATGTGGGGTGCGGGAATAGGGCCTGGATGGGATTGTGGTCAGTGCAGACTCGATGGGCGGAGTGGCCTCCTTCTGTATTGCAGGAATGATTCTAAGCTCCTAGAGAATAACAAAACCAAGAGTAGCATGATTACAGAACTGAAACAAGTTAAGGTTTGGCTGGAGACAGAACTAGCCAACTGTGAAACCAAATGAAGGACAAGGACAAAGCTCTGCTTAAGACAGAAGTCACAAATATGATGGAAAAATATAATCTGATGCTGAAGCTCAAGGAACTTGAAGAAAAAGCACCGGATGCCCCTAGCGTACTGAAAACCATTGACTTGTTAAAAAATGAAATGGCTGAAATGAAAATCAAGAACCTAGAATGTCAAGGAAAAGTTGGACAGCTGCAAGAGAGAGTAGAGGTTCTGACAAAGCAGCATGAAGAGTCTCAAAAACAAACAACAGAAGTAAAACTGAAGAATGTGAACTTGAAAGTTGGCACACAGAAATTAGAGTCTGCTAAGGAATAACTGTTCAGTGCAGAGAACCAACTTTCACGGACAAGACCTGAGTTTGCTGTTGAAAAATGAGAACAGAGGAGAACACTGGGGTATTGGTCACAGGAAGTGGAACGCTTGAAGAAGAATGTGAAGGAGAGCAGGGGGGAACCCTCCGGCCTCCCAGTCTTGTGTTTCTCGCTGGTGGGAGGAGGCGCGCTGTTTCGCTGGCTGTGGGATTCTCTGCTCCCTCCACTATCAAAGGGATTTCCCACTGATATCACCCCAAGCCACCGCGAAACCCGTGGAAGGGGCTGCGCTTCCAGTAGGAACAGAGAATCCTGCTAGCTTGAACGGCCGGAGGATTCCCTACCCCCAGGATGCACAGTATGGAAGAACAAACCTAGGCTCTAAAAGCAGAAAAGAAACATTTTAGGAAACAGATTGCGGATCTAACGAGTGAATTGGATTAATTAGTGACCGTGAGGAAAGACTCCAAAAGGAACTGAATACCCAGGTGATGTTGTTAAGTTTGTATAAGGGTTTTGCAGATAACTGGAAGGAATGACAACTGAATTCACCAGAGCAGTTGCTGAGCTGAATGAAAATATTCATAAGCTTGAACAAGGATTGTAAAGTTAGAGAGTAAACACATAGTTGGCTGTAATAGTGCAACAAGTGGGAATGAAGGCTCCATTTTTGAAACATCAACATCCAGGAAGAACATGGTGGACCCCACAGAAAAATCTGAGTCTAGTCTATGAATGAACAGAGGGAATATTCCCTTCCGAACGAATGGGATTGTGGAAGTTAAAATGTTCAGATTGAAGTTTCATAGTTTGGAAGTTAAATTGTGCGGAAGTTGAAGTGTTCAAATTAAAGTTGCATGCTTTCTCTGTACAGTAGTGGAAAATGTTTATCAGCTTACTGACCTTCAAAAGGAGTCAGTCTCTGCTATTTTGCGTAGGCTCCTTAACATTTTGCTTTGTCGGCCTTCACCAGAGGGTGAGCAAGACCAGATTTTTTTCCATTACAAATACCAAAGGCGAGATATGGGGATATGCTGTGCAAATGAAGGATTTGCAGAAGTCAATTTTTCATTGAATGAGAAACGGCGAAAAGCCAGGATTTAATTGGCAAATATGAATGTCAATGGAGGATGTGAAAAATCTCTTGTTCCTGATTTGCTGTAATTGATTATAACTGCTGAGCTGTTCCTCTGCACCTCAGAACTGCTCCGGCCATCCCAATGGATGGAGGGAGTTCTCCTTGTGCACAAATAATTAAAGACCGTGCAGTGGATGTATGGTGTCCAATGCTGTTTGTGTTAAGGGTCGACTCAGAGTGCCTTTAGATCTGACAGGATAAGCCCATGGTACCTGAACAAAGTAGACGGGTTGTCAATGGAGAGGAACGCAACTTGAAGGAGCGCAAAAAGTGAATCAAATGGAGACAACCAAGTGCTGGAAACACAGAGTACTGCAATTTCAACGCCAAAGCCACAAAGTCCACACAAAGCAACTGAGACCACCATTCCTCCAAACATGACAAAACGAGATCTGGAGGAATTGTCAAGCCTCCAGTCGTCTGAATTTATAAAGTCAGCGAGTTGAAGGGGGAGAAGCGGTAACAAGGAAAGATGGTGTTGTGATTTGGGTAAAGACTTGGGGGGGAGATGTGGTATCAGGGTGTGCGGGCAGAGCAAAAGTTAAGGTGAGACTGGAGAACAGTCCCACCAACTGTATGATGTAGAGAGTCGCATGATGGCAGACTGAGAGTGTGTCTCGAGTCTGGACGGAGTCAGCATGCAGATAGCAACCATGCCTTGAATATAGAGCTAGCTATGGGTTACCAATGAATGATTTAGGTTTAACTAGACAAGACTTCAGACCTCTTAGAGAGACACCAAATTGCATAGACCCCTGCACTGGAACTCACTCTGCTCCATTATCTTCCTTACTTCCCGAAGACCCTGCTTTTTTGACCAATCCTTTAGTTACTCTTTCAAATATGTATTTTTATAGCTTGGCATCATTTTTTTATTAGGACACCACTACAAAGTGACATGAGATGCTTCTCTGCATTAAAGGTGCTATATAAATGCAAATTTCTGTATCCTCGTAATCATCATTAAATCCAGATAGTTAATTCTCTATTTGAGGCCAAACATTGGCATCCTCTTATGTGAACAATAGAGTCAATCAGTGACAGAGCATGAATTAGCTGTGAGCCTGGCCTATTGGAAATCTTCCCAACTGCTGTTCTGTCTGTGAGTTTTCAATCCAAGTCAGCTGAATCACCTAATTTAAGGCAATACCAGTACAAAATTAATGTTTGTATTTGCTAATACTGGTCAGAAGAACTTTAGCACTCTTAAGGTGGCAGGAATTATTTCAAACCATTTGAGCGACATGGTGGCACAGTGGTTAGCACTGCTGCCTCACAGCGCCAGGGACCTGGGTTCAATTCCCGGCTTGGGTCACTGTCCGTGTGGAGTTTGCACGTTCTCCCCTCTGCGTGGGTTTCCTCCAGGTTCCTCCCACAGTCCAAAGATGTGCGGGTTAGGTGGATTGGCTATGCTAAATTGCCCCTTAGTGTCAGGGGGACTAGCTAGGGTAAATGCATGGGGTTATGGGGTTAGGGCCTGGGTGGGATTGTGGTCGGTGCAGACTTGATGGGCCGAATGGCCTTCTTCTGCACTGTAGGATTGTATGATTCTATGATGTTTAGGTAGAATGGTACATGGGGAAAAATTAAGACTAGAGGGAAAGAAACATTAAACGGTAAGGAAGAGCAGCAAAGAAAACCAGCAAGTGGTGGAGCAGGAACACAAACATATTCGGTTAACTAATTAATGAATAGATCAGAATTGGAAAACGATGGAACTCTTCTCTCAGCCACAATTTTGACCATTCAGAAATATTGGTTTGAAATCCAAAGTTGCTACAATTGTAAATATTCTTTCCAGGTTCCTCCAACAGTCCTCCAAATCTTCCCAACTGCTGACAATTCACAATCTCTTATAACCTTGGCCTTGGCAGACTAGTTACTGGCTTCCTTTTGATCGACCAGTTACATTCATTCCTCCAATCCAGGCTCTATCACTGACTGACTCTGTTAATTAAAGTATTAAAGAGAACAATTAATGTTTTGAGACTCAATTGCAGGATAGGCCATTAATCCAAAGGCTAGAAGTTTGTGATGAAACTGGAGAGAGGGATAAGGGTCACAAGCATTCACTTTTAGGGGTAGCACGGTGGCTTAGGGGTAGCATGGTAGTTAGCACTTCTGCCTCACAGTGCCAAGGATCGGGTTCAATTCTGGCCTTGGGTGACTGTGTGGAATTTGCACATTCTCCCCCCTGTCTGCTTGGGTTTCCTCTGGGTGCTCCGGTTTCCTCCAAAGATGTGTGGGTTGGGTTGATTGGCTATGCAAAATTGCCTGTCAGGGGTCTAGCAGGGTAAATATGTGGGATTACGGGGATAGGGCCTGGGTGGGATTGTTGTCAGTGCAGGCTTGATGGACCCAATGGCCTCCTTCTGCACTGTAGGGATACTATGATTTGTGCCTATACATATTATCGTAAGATGGAGGCAGAATGGCAAAAAACATGATTGGATGAATTCTGCTGCAAGTTCCTGTCTGTTCCAGGGGCTTGGCAACGTACAAGATTCAACACTGAGAGGATGGATGAGGACAAACTAAAAGGAACGAGGGACAGGAAGTCATAACTTAACACTGCTGCCTCACAGCGCCAGGGACCCAGGTTCGATTCCCGGCTTGGGTCACTGTCTGTGTGGAGTTTGCACGTTCTCCCCGTGTCTGCATGGGTTTCCTCCAAGTGCTCTGGCTTCCTCCAAAGATGTGCGAGTTAGGTTGATTGGCTATGCTAAATTGCCACTTCCTGTCAGGGAAACAAGCTAAAGTTAATACATCCGGTTGCAGGGATGGGGCTGAGTGGGATTGTGGTCGGTGCAAACTCGATGGGCCGAATGGCCTCCTTCTGCACTGTAGGGATTCTATGATAAACAAAGTAAAAGAATATACCTTGTAAACTGCTGCTCAAATGTTGTAATATTTAAGTCTTACTTAGATCAAATAGAAACCACCAATATGGTGTCAGTTTTCAACAATTGGAAAGAGTCCAAAAAAGCTATGTACCACTAATTAAAGCCGGGCACTGCATACAAGGAGCAGCTTGTACATTAATAGACAGAAAAGGGATACCAAAGGCTTTATTCTAATATTTTGTAAGGTATGACGATGTGGACTTGCAGCATAATAAATATGTGGCTGCAAATACCAGGACAGAAGCTAATGGAACATTTTCTGTTACTTCCAAATAACATTAATAGTTCATGACTAGAATCTAACCATTGTAACTGCTCACATTGTCAGGAGAGATTGGGCACACTGTTTTATATGTATGTCCTGATCTATTTATGATTAAAAAGGCAACTACTGTGGCAGAAATAACTAATTAATACATTCCATTCTTTTAAACTTCCTATTACTGGAATCTAAACTCCATTTAGATATTCTTGTAACAAAACAAAATCATTCATTAGAATCAACACTTGACATTCAGAGAATCATCTTGACATTTGAAGATTACAACAAAAAAACCTTTGAGCAGAGCAGGGCAAGTGCAAATGCTTTGGCTTTAATTTGCATCAGCAATGGTAATATATATTACTGACACACGGTGCAAAGAACAAAATTGCTCTTTATCTGTAATGTATTCTAAGAACTTCCTGTTCGACACACAATTGTGTTCAAATTTCAGTAAATTCCCTTTTTCTCAACAAGCGACAGTGACCCTTTTGTTTCTTTTTTTTAAATTAATGTATTTTATGCATTGTGCAAACACTTTGTAGGGTCATTTTATTATAACACAGCCCACACATATTGGCCAATGTGAGAAGGAAGTAGAAAATATATCTTTGCCCTGCATCGGGATGAGTTTTCCATGTTCATATATGCCCTGTTATCATCAATGGAGGAGTAAAGCAGAAATGTGCACATTCTCACCGTGTCTGCATGGGTTTCCTCCAGGCGCTCCGGTTTCCTCCCACAGTCCAAGGATGTGCGGGTTAGGTGGATTGGCTATGCTAAATTGTCCCTTGGTGTAAGAGGACTAGCTCGGGTAAATGCATGGGGTTAAGGGGATAGGGCCTGGGAGGGATTGTAGTCGGTGCAGACTTGATGGGCCAAATGGTCTCCTCCTGCACTGTAGGATTCTATGATTCAATGATCCTGCCCGGACCAATACATATCCCTCAATTAATGGGTTAACTGGTTATGCTATCCTGAGCGGTAGGACCGTGCTGTGTGCAAATTGGCTGCTGCACTTCCGGCATTCAACAATGATAGCCATTAATTTGCTCTAAAGTTCCCTGGACATCCGGAGATCAGTTGGAATGGAGTAGAAAATAAAATACTGAACCACTCAATGACGGAAAAACTCTCTCCACCCCAAGTACAAGCTTCTTATTTTTCAAAATACTACAGAATCCTCCTGGGTGGTACGGTGGCACAGTGGTTAGCACTGCTGCCTCACAGTGCCAGGGACCTGGGTTCAATTCCCGGCTTGGGTCACTGTGTGTGTGGAGTTTGCTCCTTCTCCGAGTCAGCGTCAGTTTCCTCCGGGTGCTCCGGTTTCCTCCCACAGTCCAAAGATGTGTAGGTTAGGTGGATTGGCTATGCTAAATTGCCCCGTAGTGTCAGGGGGACTAGCAGGTTGAATACGTGGGGTTACGGGGATAGGGCCTGGATGGGATGTGGTCGGTGCAGACTCGATGGGCCAAATGGCCTCCTTCTGCACTGTATGATTCTTTGAATGCTTGTCTTGCTTGGCTTATCCGTACGCGGGTTGGGTTGATTGGCAATGCTAAATTGCCCATAGTGTCCCGGGATGTGAAGGTTAGAAAGATTAGCGGGTGGGGTTGTGGGGATGGGGCCTGGGGTGGGATTATTGTCGGTGCAGACTCGATGGGCCAAATGGCCTCCTCCTGCACTGTAGGGTTTCTATGATTCTATCATACAGAGCTTTTTCTCTAAAGATAGTTAGGCACATTGAGGATGGCTGTACGTACATTTGAGAGGGTATTGCACATGGAGGCAAACATGTAGCTATTGCTGCTTATGAAGAAGAGTTGGCTTTCTGAATATTTGATAGTCGTTTCATGCAACATACTAGATGAAAAATAATTTGTGCGCTGTAATTGTGCTTTTAAAACATAAATGATGCATTTAATCAAAGCATTTATAATCCGGAGAATGATGACATGCCTATCAGAGAAGAAAGCGTGATTTAGTAAGTGTTAAAGTGCTTTGAATACCTGCTTTCTTTGTGTTTAATATGTATAATTGTGTTTGTAAGGGATATATATGAACTGAGTGCAAATATCCATCACAATCTATAGGCTGTTAGGAATGGCCTCATCCTGAAAGATCTCAGCCCCTGAGAAAAAGACCTAAAGAGTCCTTCTGATTTCTGTTTTCTTTATTTTTGCCAACAATTATTGAATATAAGAAACAAATGGACCGGTAATTGGGGTGAATTTCTATTACAACATGTGAAGTTTATTCCTTCCAACTGAGTATCTCGGCATTCAAATCCTGGTTACATTATAATGCCCTTTCTGAATGGTCAGGATTTGCAGTTTTCAAAAAAAATCGTCAAAATCATCTTTGTCTTCAAGTGTTTCTGCCGTCTTAGGGTGAAGCATTGCTTCAATATCGGACGTGCTGTCATCAGATTCACCCCAAAACGCTGTAAGAAAAAGAGAGACATCATTATTCACCCAAGGGTCAGCTTGCCCTCTCATTTTATCCACTTGGGAAAATAATATTTGGCAAAATAAAACATGCAATGTTTATCTTTGATCTTTGCTCATCTTTCTTTCCTGGGGCTACAGGATAATAAATTAAAACAGCTTCAATTTTTTCAGTGCAAAAACAAAAGATTTGGCGCCCACAAAGGCAAGTTCTTAGAGCTTGTTGCTTCCGCATTGTTATTCTTGATGGGTTTCAAATGTTGTATCAAATTTAAAAACTCGAATGTTAAATTTTAATGTACGGTTTAGCAACTAAAATGTACAAAACAAAAGTCAACATTAACATGCCAATGACTCCAATGACATCAGCAGTTGCAAATTTGCAATTCATTATCCATTATTCAGAAAATGCTGGTTCGACAATGAAAGAGGATTATAACAATACTTCCATCAGTTTGGATTCTCATTCAATCCAGCATCTTTCGAGTATTCTCAGGTTGAAAATTCAATTTCAAAATGCATATTAATGTGCTGCATTTCATTAAAAATTCATGGCCAATTTTCATCAAGAAAAGCTGAAAACTTTAATTAAGACATGGAAAAAATATTTTATTCCAGTTCTCCCTGAATGAGATTAGGGTGTCTAAAATTGCGTGTCAATATTCTGCAGAAACTTGGCTAAACGGCTTGTATTGTGTATTGTAACATTACCTCCCCAAAGTTAGTCCAGTGGGTATGTGTGTTCTAGTATCTGTATTGGGTCACACGGATGTTCATATTGGCAGAGGACCCCCTATACTGGGGCAGCACGGTGGCACAGTGGTTAGCACTGCTGCCTCAGAGCGCCAGGGACCCAGGTTTAATTCCAGCTTCGGGTCACAGTCTGTGTGGAGTTGCACATTCTCCCCGTATCTGTGTGGGTTTCCTCCAGGTGTTCTGGTTTCTTCCTACAGTCCAAAGATGTGCGGGGTAGGTTGATTGGCCATACTAAATTGCCCTTTAGTGTCAGGGGGATTAGCAGGGTAAATGTGTGGGGTTATGGGAATAGGGTCTGGCTGGGATTGTGGTCGGTACAGACTTGATGGGCCAAATGGCCTCCTTCTGTACTGTAGGGATTCTATGACACTAAAAAGTTTGCATAAGGCACCCTCTGCCAGTACTAACGCCATTCAATTTATTTATTTAGGATTGCGAAGTGTTGCCTTCTTCACGCGATTCAAAACTCAAGTTATGGCTTTGTGTTTTAATGATCAAGTATCAAATTAATTTTTGCATTAAATCTTAAATTCAAATGCAGATTTCATTTTCATAGGTTAGAATAGGTGGTCTCACAAACGTGCAACTAAAAATTTATGGCAGAAAAAAACTCAAACACAATACAGGGCCCAGGTAGCGAGGATAGGATATATCAGAATATATGCAGAATTAAACCAAAAACATACATAAATATCAGTAGAAGCAATTTCTCCTAATTGCTAAAAAAAGTGTATTAATAATCATCAGCCTGATGCATCTTTTCACAATTTTAAACATTATATTATCTTTTGGTCTACACTATTCTGATAAGTCCCAATTTTCCAAGTCATCTTATTTGTATTTGCTTGCACTAGTTGGCATCTTAGTGAGGTCGCATTGCATATTTTCTAAAGCATCAATATTTTTCCTATAGTGTGAAACCCTATCTTGCCAACAATGATATACCATTTTAGAATCATAGAATCCTACAGTGCAGAAGGAGGCCATTTGGCCAATCGAGTCTCCCACCTATCCCCTATGCATTTACCCTAGCTAGTCCCCCTGAAACAAAGGGGCAATTTTTTTTTAGCATGGTCAATCAACCTAACCCACACATCTTTGGAGAGTGGGAGGAAACCGGAGCACCCGGAGGAAACCCACACAGACACAAGGAGAATGTACAAATTCCACACAGACAGTGACCCAAACCGAGCATTGAACCCGGGTCCCTGGCGCTGTGAGGCAGCAATGCTAACCACTGTGCCACCCATTTTATAAACTAATATTTTTTTTAAATTGAGCAAGAGGTTCAGGAGCGAATTGCAGGCTGGAGTCTCATCACAAGGTTCAGATTTATATAATATTTATACAATAATTTATTGGGCAAAGGGTCACAATTGGAATTCAATCAATGGGCTTGAGTATTGATATGTAGGCTAACATGAGGAAGTTACAAGCTCAAATACATTTGATGCATTTGAGCAGTTTGCATGTAGAATAACAGAAGCCTGGGTGTGAGTTACAGGCTGGTAGATAATCAAAGCATTCAGGTAGTGTTTTAGTTCATTAGTTTATTTAGTTTATTTCTTTATTAGTCACAAGGAGTCTTACATTAACATTGGAATGAAGTTACTGTGAAAATCCCCTAGTGGATATATAAATTGACAGATACCTGAGAGTGAGTTACTCATCTCTGTACTGTCAGCAATATATAGCTTCACAATACAGGAAAAATATTGATGGTATAATGCAAATTCACGAAGGTGCTGACTGGTACAAGCAAATCCAAATAGGAAGATTCAGAAAATGGGTTTTTTTTCTTGTCAGAATAGTGCAGATTAAAGGAGAATATAATAAATATGAAAAGATGGAATTGGCTGAATAGAAACTAACTGCTCCCAGTAGTTGAGCAGTCAAGAACAAGGGGACATTGATACAAAATTAAATGTTTGAGATATAAAATAAAAGGCAGGAGAAACTTATTCACATGAAGAGATGTGAATTCACTTTCAAGGTTCGTGACTGAAAGATAAACTGGTGCAAAGCCTGCATTGGATAGGTGAGTTAAAGGAATTGAAGAGATATGGGAACAGAACAGGTAAATGTGATTAGAACTTTTGTTCATGTGGCAGGTAAACACCTACACATATTGATTGTTGTAACTTCTGTGTACAACTCACCCATGCTTTTGTTCTTCAGTATCACAATGGGCGGCACTGTAGCACAGTGGTTAGCACTGCTGCCTCACAGCACCAGAGACCCGGGTTCAATTCCCGCCTTGGGTCGCTGTCTGTGTGGAGTTTGCACATTCTCTTCGTGTCTGCGTGGGTTTCCTCTGGGTGCTCCGGTTTCCTCCCATAGTCCGAAAGACATGCTGATTAGGTGCATTGGCCATGCTAGATTCTCCCTCAGTGTACCCGTACAGGCGCCGGAATGTGGTGACTGTGGGATTTTCGCAGTAACTTCATTGCACTGTTAATGTAAGCCAACACTAACAACTAAACTTGAAACTATCTGGTTCCCTGGTCAGGCACGATGGTACTCGCATGCAAGTTAGGCTAGCCTCTAGATGGCGCCAACAACGTGCATAAACCCTACTGCACCACCTAAGACACCAGCACTCCCCGTGTCAGTCCTTCCAAGTAAAACTGACTGATTACTGCTAAATTGTGGATTTGCATCCAATGGGAACTCATTTTAGACCAACCAAACTCATTTCACTAGCAATTGTTGGAAGGATTTTTTTCTCTTTCTTTTTATCCCATCCGTCTGTGTTGGAGTCAAACCCAAGACCCAAAGATGGAAATGGAGAATGCTAATCCGCTGTGGTGTCCTGACAACCACCACCGTTCCCCTCGTCCCATCACACTCCCCACAACCCATCCACAGAACTCTCTACCACTCCTTGTAGATTTCAATTAATGTATTAAACAAAAAGAGAGCAAAGAACAGTACAGTACAGGAACAGGCCCTTCGGCCCTCCAAACCTGCGCCGATCAAGTTTACCTATCTGGACCAACTGCCTTTATCCCTCTAATCCCCGTTTGTTCATATGTCTATCAAGATAAGTCTTAAATGTGGCTAATGTAACTGCCTCAACCACCTCACTTGGCAGTGCATTCCAGGCCCCCACCACCCTCTATGTAAAAAGATTTCCCCCACACATCTTTCCCTGCTTTTCTTGAACTTGTGCCCCCTTATAATTATCATTTCTGCCCTGGGAAAAAGCTTCCAACTGTTCACCCTATCTATACTCCTCATAATTTTATAAACTTCTACCAGGTCGCCCCTCAGCCCCCATCTTTCCAGGGAGAACAATCCCAGTTTGTTCAATCTCTCCTCATAGCTAATACCAGGTAACATCCTGGTAAACCTTTTCTGCACTCTCTCCAAAGACTCCATGTCCTTCTGGTAGTGTGGTGATAAGAATTGGACACAGTATTCCAAATGTGGCCTAACCAACGTTTTATACAATTGTAACATAATTTGCCAACTTTTATACTCAATGCCCCGTCCGATGAAGGCAAGCATGCCAAATGCTTTCTTCACCACCTTTTGTACAAATGTTTTTCAAAAGAAGATGCAACAAAGACAAAGTGAGGGGAAACAACCAGAAATAAAACAGAAACCATTGAGGAAAATAATTAGACTATGGAAATATCTGTAATTGGCAATATCTTAAAAGAAAACTAGAACTATTTTTAAAAAATAGTTAATCATTTAAGAGTGGAAGTCAATTCATAGATGACAAATCCAGAGAAACTGCTGAATTGCTTTGAAATATTAGTGAGATCATTGAAGGATCCATTGGCAATGGCTTCAGAGAAAGTCCCAAAGCCCACCATGATGTTAAACTCACTGGCCTCGAGTCACTAGGAATATCCTTATAAGCTTTTTTTTGCCACTCTCCAATGCTCTGATACCTCACTTAGATTACTTTTAAATATTTCCACTTTTTCTTGTATTGGCCACTACAAATATACCCATGAGCCTTAGATTATTGAGTTACGAAGAGAAGCTCTAGGAAGTAAATCTATATATTTTTAAGTTGCTCCACTGATGGCTTATTTGCTGAACACAGTACACGACCCTGCGTAGAACTAACCAGGAGTCAGAATCAATCTCTGCTCTCTGAGCAGCAGGAGGGGCAATATGATTGGCCTTAGAAACACTGGCACCGACAGACAAAAACGAAAGCAACTATTTACCTTCACTCTTGATTGTTATCTAATAGATAATATAGTTGGATTTTCCATTAGGTTAGGGGTGGATTTGATTGTAACGACCCCAGTGGTTGAATAACTCGCTATCACTCAGTCACCAAGTTCGCACAAGAAGAACTGCCACTTCAGCAAGAAACTCGGGGGCAGCCAGTGTCACTGAAACCAACCCATTAAGCAGTGTCAGGAAAGAAGAAAGCTAGGAAAAAACTGATTGTAATCTGAGGCCAGAATTCTACCACCCCGCCCGCCATGGGAATCGGAGCGGGTGCGGGGCGGACCATGGAAAGGTCCATTGACCTCGGGTGGGATATTACCATTTTGGGATGAGTGAGGCCGTAAAATCCCACCCTAAGTCTTTTAAGTAATCATTACCATTGATATGGAGAAATAGAAAATAAACAGGAACTTGAGAATTCTTTCCAAGATGAAAAAGCTACAAGTTAAACTCAGCCCGAGGAATAACATCTTTGGGTTGATAGTTGATTAGCAGAATAAAATGCAATGTTATGCAGCAGATAGTGTGTGCAGGGAAAGGAGCAGACAACTAATCTGACTGGGTTCTGGTGCAACTCTATTACAGTAAGAAGTCTCACAACACCAGGTTAAAGTCCAACAGGTTTATTTGGTAGCACAAATAAACCAAATAAACCTGTTGGACTTTAACCTGGTGTTGTGAGACTTCTTACTGTGTTTACCCCAGTCCAACGCCGGCATCTCCACATCATGGCAACTCAGAGGATGAGCAGAAAGTGGTTGACGGCCCTTTCTGATTTTCCTGGCTTCTGTCTTCATTCTCAGGCTTACCTTTTGACTTTATGGGATTAATCCTCTCTTTCTTGTTTCTGTGCCTGTTAAAATTAAATAAGGCAGAATTTAATGTTAAAAGCAAAGATCGCTTATTCACCAACACTCTCTATGCCTGCAAGCCACAAACTGACTTACGACCAATGATGATTTTTCAGGTGCATCCCACCTAAGAAACCAGGATGGCAGGAGGAAAAAGCAAATTTGAGTGCCAAAGGAGCCACTGGCTGTAAATTCTGAGCTGGAGTTTTGTGAAAACGAGTTTAACACCAAAATAAGCATTTTTAATAATGGTGAGTATCAATCTTCCCGATTTCAAGAACACTTAAAAAATATATATACACAATCATTTAATATTTTATTCGGTGTACAGTCAGTTTCTTTGCAAATTAAGCTTAAGAAAACAGTCACAATTTGAAGAGCATTCCCTAACTGGTGCAATCTATGCCTGGAGACTTATCCAATTGTGTTTAGAGCCTGATTCAAGTGAATTGAAACTTGAACCAGTGTTTTTAAAACACAGACATACATGTTTTAGGACACAACTTGTTCCGCAATCTTTTTAACTAATGTGGTCAAATCCTGCATTGTTAATGATTGGTGCTGCTTATTTTTTTAAAGTAAAGTCAACAGCAATTTATAAATATAAATAAATGTATCATGATAAAATGAAAACGTGTTTCAAAATGATTTTTGATATGAAGCTGTAGTTCAAATTTTGAATATACACATCCACAATCGACTGAGGGCGGATATAAATTTGTGCTGTTCATTTCTCAGTAACTCTCTCATTCACAAAACACAAATCATCATTGACCTATGGTGTATGTTTCAACGATGGTTTCTTGTGTCTTACAGTTCAATAAGGCCAATTAATTCTTTATGTACCAAAGCAGCAAAACTACATCATCACAAATATTTTCTGAATAAACTTCTCCCTCAGTGTTACCCGAACAGGTATCGGAGTGTGGCGACTAGGGGATTTTCACAGTAACTTCATTGCAGTGTGAATATAAACCTAATTGTGACTAATAAATAAACTTTTAAACTTTAACTTTAAAAGACAGGCTTTGTAAAGCTTCTTAAAAAAACTTAATTAATTTTTAAAAATGTTATTGAGGCGGCAAACTCACGTTTATATTGCCTTGTATATAAAGTGCACAGTTGTGCTGACTTTTATAGTGATTTATGAAATTAAAATTGCTTTGAAGCATTTTGAATTTCCTCAGCAGCCAGACAATGAAATACAATGACATAATCCTCCCAAATCTTGGGTTTACATGTGGGTGGGAGATTAAAAACATTTTCTGAAATGTGTTATTTTCCTCGATTAGAAAGTAGAATTTGTTTTCAAGAACCTTTGCACACAGACAAAAAGCCATGAAGCACAACTGACTTCTAATAATTCTCAAGGATTTTCAAAGGCCTCCCATTTACAGAAGTGTTTCTCAGAGTTAGGCTGCTGGGTTCCCATAGTATCAGCGATATAACTATGTAAATGCCTGCCCCCGAAGAAGCTTTGATCTGGCTTGATGCATATGCAGGCTTCATTCAGCACGACTGACAAATGACCAATTGTCTGTCTACAGCATCACTAGCCTTCTGAAATTGTCAAACAGATAGAAAATGTTTTGATCTTTTGTGGGCTGCAGATGCAATGTTTAGCTGCTGAAGTGTCAACTGTATTAGACCAACATTTATTTAGATCATATACCTGGTTCAGGTACCAGAAAGGCAGAGAGCGGTAACGACTAACTGATTATTTTCAACAAAAAGTTGTGACATGGAGAAACTATTACCCTCTCATTTTATTTAAAATCATTTGCAGACCAGCGCCGTAATCTTGCTGCCGTTCACATTGTTGGGATCTTACGGTCCTGCTGACAGCGCACCCCCACCGCAGTTTTCGTGGCAGCAAGGGATGCGTTCAATGAAAATCCCCATTGACAATGGCGGGACCATAAGATCTGGCCACCGGTGAGCACCGTCTCCCGCCACCGGTGAGCACCGTATCCTGCCGCCGTGAAACACGCCATGGAAGGGGAGAAAAATCCCACCCCAGGACTTTGATGGATGCTTTCAGGATAATAACTTTCTTTTACAAAGTGCCTTTGATGTAGTAAAATGTCCAAGGTGCTTCACAGGAACATTATCAAACAAAATTTTGACGCCAAGCTACAACAGGGAAAATTAGGACAGATGGCCAAAGGTTGCGGTCAAAGAAGTGGGCTTAAAAAAAAGGGGGCGAATGGAGTAGAGGATGAGCACTCTGGCAAAGAAATTCCAGAACTTAGGGCTGAGCCAGCTGAAGGCACACTCACTAATAGAGGAGTGGTCAAACTTGGTGATGCACGAGGCCAAGATTGGAGGAATGCAGAGATCCACATTACAGAGAGTGGTCCTGGTTGCATTTCTTTTTGTGCCAACCAAATAAACTAATCAAACAAACTCAGAGACAAAATAAGAAGGGCAGCCCCCAAAACGAAGGGAACCGCCTGAGCCAAAAAACAAAGCGGAAAGGAAACTTAAAACATCAAACCAAAATGTGATTAAAGGGGTAAATAATACACCCCAGCCCCTGCGGGGTCCAATGGGCATGGAAGGCCTCAATGGCACTCATGGAGTCCACATGCTCCCACTCCAGAGATACCCGGCTGCGAATGTAGCCACGGTAGAGGGGCAAATAGTCAGGTCGGACGACCCCCTCAGTCCCCTGCTGCCTGGACCTGTCTATGGCAAGCTTGGCCAGGTCCAAGAGCAAGCTGACAAGAAGGTCCTCCTCCTTCCCCATGCCTCCAGCCCACCAGGTGTCCCTAAATCTTGAGCGTGGGACTGAAAACAGAACATTGCATTTGACATGAAATCATTCTGCTGGCCGTTAATGCCTTGTAAAAAATAAATACCGTGGCCCAGCATTTGTAGTCAGCAGCAAAGGCACAACACTTTCCATTCACAACATTGATAACTGCCCATAGAGCTTGTGTGGGCCTTTGAGCAGAAACTTGTTGTCACCAGGCATCTTGATCAGGTATGTCATCTTCTACAGGGAATCTGTGACATGTGTGAGCAGGACAAGCAGCAGCAAGGTTCTTCACCCAATCATACGAAAGAATTCTCAAACTCAGAGACTAAATCAGGAAGTATAAATTAGACTTAAGTCATGTAGAGAAAGCGAAATAAAGATAGGGATAGCTTCAACTCCAACCAGAGAGAACCGAACCATCTCCACTTGACATTTATCAGCATTGCTATCACTGAATTTCCTGGAGATTACCAAACTTCACCAGGCCAGCAATTTAAAAACTGGGCTATAAGAGCAGTTCTGAGGCTAGGAATTGTGTGGTTACCCATTTCCTGACTCCCCTGACACCTGACAAGGTGCAAGTCAGAGTGTGGTAGAAAACTTTCCACTTGCCTGGATGAGTGCAACTCCAATAACACTCAAAAATCTCCACACCACCTGGGGCAAAGCCGTTCGCTTTATCAGCACTCTACCCAGCATCTTCAACATTCACTCCCTCCACCATTAGTACACAGTGGTAGCAGTGTGTACAAGGTGCACTTACACTCACCAACCATCTCACCATTCTTCAATGGTCATTGGGTCAAAGACCTGGATTGATTAATGGATCACACAACAAGGTTAAGTTTGAAAACTTTTACTGAACAAACAACAACATTGGCTTACCACAATTTACTCAGCAATTTATACTTTAAGCTACAAAGAAAATCATCCATGCAAGTTTTTGCACAATCAGAAATTCGCCACCATGATCCGCCACTTTTAAAAATTTTGTTTCTTGAGTGGCTACTTTATTCTTCCGGAACCAGTTCAAAGCTTATTTCGGTTCCCAAGGCCTGTCCCCTTTTTCCATTCCTTGTCGGATATTTTTCTAATCCCTGAACTGACTTTCAGTATGAGGATTAAATTGGATTTTCTTCTCACTAGTCCAAGCTAGGTGAACCTTCCAATCTCATTTAAATCCTCGAAATCTCAATCTCAGCATGAGCTTCTACCTGCGTTCTACATGTTGAACAATAGGATCAACATTTTCCCTGCAGACCTCTACTTACTACTCTTCCTCTCTCAGATTCTTACCGACTCATTGGATTGTGAGGTTGAGTGATACCATACAGAACCTGTAACCCAATATGATGGCTCGCTATGGACTCTTCCCTTCCCAAAGCCCATTTCCACGGCAAGGTGAATGACATGGTCTTGGATCCAGGTAGAAATGACCTATCCTCTGGACTCCCAACTCCATTCTAGCTTGGAATTAACTAGACAGCTTAGAGTATAACTGTTCATAAAACTTGACGTTCCTATCACCTCCTTGTGAGACTTGGAGACTAACTGTCTAACCACAGGCAGCACCGATATACTTGCCATTGTCAACAAGTGTGAACACCTTGCACTTTCTGAGCAATCCCTTGGTTTGGGTCCCCCTTGTCCCCATAGCAACCAAGCCACCTAGGCTTGTCGTCAGGCAGAATGCCAAGCAGGTCACATGACTCCATTCACCGCTCAATTTTTCCTGAGAGAGACAGTCCCCCCAAAAAACCATAAATTTTATATTTGTAACACATTGCACAGATGATGCTTCTTGATGTTCAGTGCAAGTGATATTATGAATATCAAAATAAATTTGTCTCAATCCTTAAAAACAATTGCCCTCAGAAAAAGGGCAATCAGGCCCGTGCACCCAATGTATTTGTACGCAAGTAGCTGTAACATAACTGTACAATTTTTCTAAAAAATATATCCAATTTTAAGATGAAAACAAATATTTTGACATACACAACTGCTGTAGATATTCGCAGAATGATTAGAGATGCAAGAAAACCATTTGTTTTTATGTATATGGTAATCACTACTTAGCAATCTTAGTAATCAGTGCTTAAAGTACGAGGATTTTTATAGTGTGTTAATTACCCCATACAATTTAAACTAATTGATTATATTAAACAGGTAATCCAAAATTCATTATGTTCCTTGAACATTTTTCAAGCTTTAATGCTTGAACATGAGAAACTGTGATGATTAATTGGGATTATGAAGGTTTACAGTTTTCCAAACTACCCTTTAATATTTAAAAAAAGCTACAAAAATCATTTAACATTTTCAGAATTTAATTTGTTCTGCAGTCACCAGTCAGTCCCTTAAACCGAAAAAAAATTACCCCTTTGCACAATATGCACTTCAATTCCAATAAATACACTTTCGACTGAATTCTGAATTGAATCTCCCATTCTATTATTTCAATTGAATTGTAGAGAATTCTACATTGAGAAGTATTCATGCATAGTTGTCTTCACTAATTTAAGAATAAAATTGCATTTGACAAAGACAAACACTGAAGCGTTAACAATATTGTTGTTTCATATTTAACAAGTAGCTCTTGAATTTGGAAATTACAACAAAAATCCTTTGCCAACATTTAAAATTAGTCACATACCGAATCTGTCAAGTACAAAGTTTCATAAAAGGATGCAAGAATATAAGAAGCAGGAGGGCTATTCTGCCCCTCAAGCCTGCTTCGCTAATCAATAAGATCCAATTTGGCCTTAACTCCACTTTCCTCCCCGACTATCCTCGACTACCTTGTCAATCAAAAATCTGTCTAATTTAGCCTTGAATACTTTCAATGACCCAGCCTTCATTGAATGCTGTCAAAGAGAATTCCAAACACTAACTAGCCTCCTTATCTCTGTCTTAAATGGGAGACCTCTTATTTTGAAATTGTCCCCCTCAGTTCTAGATTTTCCCATGAATAGAAACGCCCTTTCAGCATCTACTCTGTCAAGTCCTCTCAGAATCTTACATGTTTCAATAAGATTACCTCTCATTCTAAACTCCAATGAGTGTAGGCGTATGCAACGCAAACAACAGTATTTACAAAATTGTGCCAAAAAGGAAAATGAAAACCTATCAACATTCAACCTGGCAATCCATCAATAGATAGCAGGACCCAAATTAATCTTTTGTACATCTATGATATTATGTGCAACATTAATTTCGACCCTCCTCACAATCGCTCTACAAGTCATTCCATACCAGTCTCTATCCTGAGATCGCGACTTGTGATTTTCGCCACCCCTCGCTGACATTGACTGTGTTGGGGTTGGGGGGAGAGGTGACGACTCCGATGGGGTAGGGGGGGATAGTGTTGTTGAATACCAACTCCAATTGGGGGTGGCGGGGAGAAGGGAGTGCCACTCTAGCGCATTTGGATTTGCTCCTCTAAATCTATACACTTCTGGGAAGTGGCCTTTCCCACTTCAAAAGCATTCTGTGTTACTCCTAGGCTGCTTAAATCTTTGGTCTTTAGTGATTCTTCCTGCTTCTGTATTCAAATTTATTTAATTTTGTTTGAACAAAATTTACCAGTACTCAGCTGAGTGTAGTCCTATGCAAAAACAACTGGCGGAATCTTCCCAAAACAATTATAAATGTCGTAAAAGTCTGAAAACGGGAGTGTTCCATACCGGTCTTTCAGCACTGCAATCTTCCAGCACCCTCAGTTTTTCTAACAGTTGGGAGCTTTGCTCTGGCAGTGGGAGGGGGGAGCATAAGTACACCGTGGAAGCTGGCTACAGAATGCTCGGGGGCCACTGTGCAGGATGGCCCGATCCCCTAGTGCACTGGGAGACCTCCTCCCACCCCTCACCCCATGGACATCAGACCATCCACCTCATCATCAGCAGCATTGCTACCCCTCATAACAACATGGGTCACCAGTATCAGAGCTTTCGGATCTTCCTGATGAGTCCCCTGGCAGACCCCCCCCCCCACATTGTCCCTCCAGTCATGATCCCCACACTCTGCATGACTGCCCACCACACCCCACCCACTCCCCCCACCCCTCCAGTATGTGGAATGGTTGGAGTATTTTTTCAGGGCTAATGGAATAGACGGGAGGATAAGAAGAAAACTTACTGCATATGGGACCCAGACGTATAACTTGATCCAAAGTGTAACGTCTCCAGATGCTCCCAATACAAAGGTATTGGCAGAGCTCATTGAGCTAGCAAAGGGGCATTACCATCCTGAAGCCTCGGTAACACTGCAAAGATGTAAGAGGGCCTTAGGTGAGACCACTGCAGCCTTTGTTGCAAGGCTAAAGTAGATTGCAGAACATTGCGACTTTGGGTCAGCTTTAAATGACATGTTAAGAGATCGATTGGTATGTGGTGTAAATAATGCAGCTATACAAAGGAAACAATTGGCTGAGTTGACTTTTAAGGTGATAGAAATGGAGACAGTGATAGAGACAGGGAGCACTGAGAAGAGCGCTGAGGAGTTACAAACCGAGCAAAGCATCAAGGTCTGCCAGTTAGGGCAAGAAACCACGAGTAGTAATAGTGCCAGAAGTGAGGGTGCAGGATCAAGCTCCAAGATGAGAGTTGAATGCAGAAGCGGGAAGAATCACTAAATACCGAAGATTTAAGCAACATAGGAGTAACAGGGTATTTTTAATGTGGGAAAAGCCACTTCCCAGAAGTGCATAGATTTTGAGAAGCAGAGTACGACAGGTATGGAAAAATAAATCATTTAAGGCCCAAATATAAAAGCAAGCAGGGCCAGCCCAGTACAAGCAGAATAAATAATCCAGCCACAATGCCTAGTAGGGAGAATTGTCCAGGAGGGGATCGAAAGATTATGTCATTAAACAATGTGGAAGTGGGCAAGGTAGCCCCCATCACAGTAATGTTGATAGTGAATGGTTGACCACAGAAGATGGAGGTAGACACTGGGTATCTGCTACTGTTGTGAGCGTGCAAACCTATCGGTATGACCCCTTGTGAATTACAGACAGCAGTCTGCACAGCTCTTGTTGATGGTGGTGTTGGGTCGAGGATCGAGTTTCATGGGTCCAGGAGATTAAGTTGAACTGGCTGGCGATCATTAAGATAAAAGAAGGGGCCCTGCCAAAAGTCATTAATAAATACTGAGAGGTGCTCCAGGAGGAACTGGGAAAGATCAAAGGATTGCAAACAAACAATCCATGTGGATCCAGAAGCCGAGATTTTTTAGGGCAAGATCTGTGCCCTACGTGTTAGTAGAGAAGGTAGAGACAGGGCTAAAATGACCAGAAGACTTGGGCATCATCAGGCCTGTACAATTTGCAGAGTGGCCAGCATCCATTGTGCCAGTTGTAAACCCCACAACACCATCCGTATCTGCGGGGATCATAAGCTGATGGTAAAACAGGCTGCAAATATGGATAGATACTCCCATCCCCAAAATAGAGGATCTATATGCGAAGTTGGTTGGGGGTCTGACATACACCAAATTGGACATGAGCCATGCTTATCTATAGTTGGAACTAGACAACGCACCAAGAGTCACCATAAATACACATAAAGGGCTTTATCAATATACATGTCTACCATTTGGGGTTTCATTGGCTTGCACCATCTTTTAGAGATCTATGGAGAGTCTGCTGCAGGGTTTGCCCAGAATTGTCACTTATTTGGATGACGTTCCACGAACAGGGTCCACTGAGGAGGAACATTTGGCAAATTTGGATGAAGTTTTAAGGAGATTCTAGATAGCAGGAGTGCGCCTAAAAAGAGAAAAGTGCACCTTCCAAGCAAATGAGGTGGGTTATCTTGGTTTTCAGGTCGGTGCTTAGTGGACCTTGCAGGTGGAAGTCTCTTCTGGAGTACTCAGCTCAAGTGGAGCAATTTTTGAAGGACATCAGAAGATTTGACATGATGTGCCAGGGAGAAGTTAGCCTGCTGGAAGCTGGGAGTGCCATGAGATTTAATCTTGTATGGCTACCCACCCAGCAGATGTATGGGGTAAAGTAAAAAAATGTGTTGAATGGCATATTTCAATTACGTTAATTAGTAAATGCAGAAATACCTTTTCTTTAAGTTGGTGTGTTAGTTGCTTGTTCAGTGGTGTTTGATTTTAGTTTGTTTATTACAGTGAAAGTCGTAACACATGAATTTTTGTCTCTTGGTTATTCTGTTACTGAGAAAGTCATCCCCTCTTGAAAAAGTTTTCAATCTCTACGTGGATTAGAAACATTCGGCCCATCGATCCTGCTCCATCACTCAACATGACCTTGGCTGATCCTCCTACTCCAGCACTCTCCCCATCACTGGCTGGCCAGCATTTATTGCCCATCCCTAGTTGCCCTTGGAGGGCAGTTGAGAGTCAACCACATTGCTGTGGCTCTGGAGTCACATGTAGACCAGACAGGGTAAGGACAGCAGATTTCCTTCCCTAAAGGACATTTTTCCGACAATCAACAATTTTTTCATTGTCATCAGTAGATCTTTTCTTCATTGAATTCAAATTCCACCATCGGATTCGAACATGGGTCCCCAGAACATTAGCTGGGTTTCTGGATTAATAGTCTAGCCATAATACCACAAGGCCATTGTCTCACGATTGTAACAATGGTGAAATTTGTTTGGCTGTTTTATGATGGAAGTTTCTGTAATTAAAAGTATGCTGATACGGATGAAAAAAAGCTAGACTCCAATAATAAGACTGTTATAGAATGAGAAATTGGTTGAACAATGAAGCAGTACAAAAACAACAATAATACAGGCAGTGTAATCCTTTTATAGCGTACATGTCGTAAATATATTTCTGTTTTATATTTTGCAGGACTATTCCTAAATTTTCACTAACCTTTCCCAGAATCTTGCACTGTTTACATCCCACACCCACAATACTTTTCCATAAGGTTTGAATTTATATATTTTCTTTGTTCAATATCTCTTTTTTTTAAAGTAAAGTTTATTTATTTGTTACAAGTAAGGCTTATATTAACACTACAATGAAGTTACTGTGAAATTCCCCTAGTGGCCACAGTCCGGCGCCTGTTCGGGTCAGTGCACCTAACCAGCACGTCTTTCATGATGTGGGAGGAAACCGGAACACCCAGAGGAAACCCATGCAGACACGGGGAGAACGTGCAGACTCCACACAGACCGTGACCCAAGGCAGGAATCGAACCCAGGTCCCTGGCGCTGTGAGGCAGCAGTGCTAACCACTATGCCACCGTGTTGCCCCCATCTTCGACATTTCCAACTCACACTTTATCACACTTATTTATGTAAGAATTATCATTGCACACATTTCACACTTATTATTGTTTAGTTATTAATTATTTGTTTCTTCACTGCAGAAACAGGAAGACCAAGATTTCTAGTGGGATATGACGCTATTCCAGCCTTCCCCTCAAGTATGAAACTGGCTCATAGTTAGTATATAAGAAACTAATGTGTCTCAATTTGTAGGGGAGGCTGGGCCTGTCACACCTATCAGTAGCATTAACTGAATAAGCATAAATAGATAAAGGGGAACCAGTAGATGTTATATACTTGGATTTCCAAAAAGGATTTGATATAGTACTGCACAAAAGGCTACTTTACGGAAGAATCATAGAAACCCTACAGTGCAGAAGGAGGCCATTCAGGACATTGAGTCTGCACTGACAACATTCCTACCTAGGCCCTATCCCCATAACCCCACATATTTACTCTGCTAATCTAGGATTAAAGGCAAAGTAAATAGGAATAAGGAACCTTGGTTCTCAAGGGAGATTGCAACTCTGATTAAGAGGAAGAGAGAGTTGTATGAAATGTACAGGCAGCAAGGAACACATCAGATGCTCGAGGAGTATAAAAAGTGCAAGAAGCTACTTAAGAGGGAAATCAGGAGGGCTAAAAGAAGACATGAGGTTGCTTTGGCAGACAGAGTGAAGGAAAATCCAAAGAACTTCTATAGGTATGTTAGGAGCAAAAGGATAGTGAGGGATAAAATTGGTCCTCTTGAAGACCAGAGTGGTAGACTGTGTATGGAACCAAAAGAGATGGGGGAGATACTAAATGGTTTTTTTGCATCTGTATTTACTGAGGAAACGGGCATGGAGTCTACGGAAATAGGGCAAACAGGTAGTGAGGTCATGGAACCTTTACAGATTAAAGGGGAGGAGGTGCTTGCTGTCTTGAGGCAAATCAGAGTGGATAAATCCCCAGGATCAGACAAGGTATTCCCACGGACCTTGAGGGAAGCTAGTGTTGAACTTGCAGGGGCCCTGGCAGACATATTTAAAATGTCAGTATTCATGGGGGAGGTGCCGGATGATTGGAGGGTGGCTCATGTTGTTCCGTTGTTTAAAAAAGGTTCCAAAAGAAATCCGGGAAATTATAGGCCAGTAAGTTTGACGTCGGTGGTGGGCAAGTTATTGGAAGGTGTGATAAGGGAGCTGCCGGATAAAGTGGTAAATGCGGGGTCACTTTTAACATTTAAGAAAAACTTGGACGGGTTCATGGATGAGAAGGGTGTGGAGGGATATGGTCCAAGTGCAGGTCAGTGGGACGAGGCAAAAAATGGTTCGGCACAGACAAGAAGGGCCAAAAGGCCTGTTTCTGAGCTGTAATTTTCTATGGTTCTATGGGATAGGATCCACAAATATTTGGATAGACAGGGACTTATTAGGGAGAGTCAACTTTGTGCGTGGTAGGTCATGTTTGACCAATCTATTAGAGTTTCTGTTCACCATTCTGTTCACAAACAGGGCAGTGTCTTTGTGTCTGTGTGTCTTTGTGAGTTTGTGTCTTTATATGCCCTGTTTGTGAACAGAATTCCCACTCACCTGAAGAAGGGGCTTGGAGCTCCGAAAGCTTGTGTGGCTTTTGCTACCAAATAAACCTGTTGGACTTTAACCTGGTGTTGTTAAACTTCTTACTGTGTTTACCCCAGTCCAACGCCGGCATCTCCACATCAAGGTTATATAAGGCATTGGTGATGCCGAATTTGGAGTATTGTGTACAGTTTTGGTCACCTAGTTACAGGAAGGATGTAAATAAGGTTGAAAGAGTGCAGAGAAGGTTCACAAGGATGTTGCCGGGACTTGAGAAGCTGAGTTACAGAGAGAGATTGAATAGGTTGGGACTTTATTTCCTGCAGCGTAGAAGATTGAGGGGAGATTTGATAGAGGTGTATAAGATTTTGATGAGTATAGATAGAGTGAATGCAAGCAGGCTTTTTCCGCTGAGGCTAGGGGAGAAAAAAACCAGAGGGCATGGGTTAAGGGTGAAAGGAGAAAAGTTTAAAGGGAATATTAGGGGGGGCTTCTTCATGCAGAGAGTGGTGGGAGTGTGGAATGAGCTGCCAGATAAAGTGGTAAATGCTTTTAACATTTAACATTTAAGAAAAACTTGGACGGGTTCATGGATGAGAGGGGTGTGGAGGGATATGGTCCAAGTGCAGGTCAGTGGGACTAGGCAAAAAATGGGTGGGCACAGACAAGAAGGGCCAAAAGGTCTGTTTCTGAGCTATAATTTTCTATAGTTCTATGGTTCTAATCCCTCTAACGTACGCATCCTGGGACACTAAACGGCAACTTAGCATGGCCAATGCACCTAACTCGCACATCTTTGGACTGTGGGTGGAAACCGGAGCACCCGGAGGAAACCTACGCAGACACGGGGAGAACATGCAAACTCCACACAGACTTAATAAGATGAGCCCAAGGTGTTGGGAGTGATATATTGGCATGGATAGGAGTTTGGCTAACTGATTGAAGATAGAGAGTTGGGATTTTCAACCTGTAACTAGTGCAGTGCCAAAGGTGTCCGTACTGGGGCCACAATTTTTTACAAAATATCTTGATGACTGGGATGAGGGAAGTGAATGTACTATTGCCAAGTTTGCAAATGACACAAAAATAGGTGGGAAGGCAAATGTTGAGGATGACGCAAAGAGTCTACAGAGGGATATGGACAGGTTAGGTGCAGGGGCAAAAACGTGGATGTAATGTAGGAAGGTGTGAAGTTCTGCACTTTGATAAGACATTGGTAGATTATTAATCCAGTAACATGACTCACTAGATGCATAAAAAATACAGGCTTTCCACATCTGATCATCCATGTCTTAACTACCTTCTGTCTCCAGAGTTTTAGCTGGAAGTTAAGAGGGATAGGGGTGAAATATTTTTAAACAGCAGCTAACAAAAAAACTAAAATATAATATACGGTTCATGAGATTAATACTAAATGCTACATATTCTTGAAATGCATTTGATTTATTGTCACATGTAGTATACAGTGAAAAGTATTGTTTCTTATGCGCTATACAGACTAAGCACACCGTTCATAGAGAAGGAAAGGAGAGGGTGCAGAGGGTGTTACAGCTAGGGTGTAGATAAAGATTAACTTAGTGCGAGGTAGGTCCATTCAAAAGTCTGATGGCAGCAGGGAAGAAGCTGTTCTTCAGTCAGTTGGTATGTGACCTCAGACTTTTGTATCTTTTTCCCGATGGAAGAAGGTAGGAGTAATAGGAAAGCATAAGATAATGCTGGGAATAATTTTATTTTAATCCATGGGGAAAAAGGTACAATCATATTTCTATGATTTTGCACTTTGTTTGAATGTATTCTAAAACAAGTATGCCTGCAATCTAGCCGAGTACAGAAGCAGCAGTATTTAGAATAAGAGTGACCTCCACTGGCTGCAAGTTCTTACTGCTACACTGTACTCCAATACTACACACCTGCTCCATCCAGTCACATGGAGTTTACTTTCTGCTTATGCATAGCTTTGTTTTGCCCAGATCAATGCAGAGTCTTACAGGGCCCCTTTGTGAAATAAAAATGCCTTAACTCTTAAGGTTTTATAAAGTCAAGGATAGATGTCAAACAATTTGGAAAATATTCACATTAATATAAATCAGCAAAAAAAAAGCCTGTTTTAGATGCCTTTGGTAAAATGGAACAATGACTCTCAATAAAGAGGAAGCAGTGGCATGCACCTCTGAACAAAAGGGAGTAAGTGGTCTTTACATGGAGTGCAGCTGGTTATTAAGACTCACTCCTTCGTACATTATGTCTTTCATCCCCACTCAACCACAAAATGATTTTGCTTTAGAAACTACGATAGCTGCAAAAGATTTACAATGAATGAATCCTTAATAATAAAGTGTTGCGATCTATCTCCTTCCCCATGATTTATAATACAATAAACATCAAATTCTATTAACACTTAGGCAGTAAGATGCTTTGGTTAAGAAACTGGAGTATGAAAGAACTCAATTTTCCCCCTAGTTTCAGTATCATAATAATGAAATGAGCACATATAAATGTGCTAAGAGTATCTATTTACCTCTTTTCGAGGTTGCATTTATTAATCTGTAAAGTTTATTAAGAAGGGTCATTGCTATGCAAAGCAGAGCCTAGTGTCTTACTTTCTCTTTTCAACCAAGTGCTGTGTCTAGCCAATAGAACAGGCTCCCTAGTTCTCATTATGCATTCATAACATGCTACATTTGCACAATGTATCACTCAAAGGCTTCTGAATAGAAGGCCTTAATACTCATGTAAACAACTGCAAACCAATTACTTAATGAATCAGGCCCACACATAATGAGGTGCCACACAAAGAGCTATAAATGCATTTTTGCACCAAAGCCTCTGCTTTAAACCAAAATCCCTCAGCTGTACTTTGGGCTTAACTGACATTTCATTATTGTTTCCCGAGCTTCAGAAGATACTCTTTTCTGGGAGGGGTCTGAGTGGAACGGGAATCTGGCTGGGTCAGCCCATTGATTCACAAATAAGCTCACTAACAAGAGTAAGGCACATTGGCGGGGGGAGGGCCAGTGTATCACTGGCGGACACCACCCTTATGTTTACGTTCAAGTGCTAAGCTTCAAGACTACTTGTGGAACCACTAAAGCACAAGAAGTGACTGCATTAAGTGGAATCTTCATCTGCTAGTACCCGGGATATGTCCCCATTTGCCAATCATGAAAAGGAAGTAAGCACCTGCCCTTTCGCCGAATCCTGATTGTTAATCTCCTCCCTTGAAGATGAGCGTCAAGTGCTCAGCACCATGTACTGCTACTCCATCTGTTAAAAGGTCTGCTACTCTTCCAAAATCACTAAGGGGTGACCACAGCCAGCTGACTTTAAACTTAAAGACACTAAGGAAATATGGTTTCGGAAACCATTTGGAGAATCTGACTTAAAGAACTGAAAATTGCATCCTTACCCAAAATAATGGACAGGCCTTGTAATAATCTTGCCTGTTATTCTGTCATCAGGGCGGTACGGTGGCACAGTGGTTAGCACTGCTGCCTCACAGTGCCAGGGTCCCAGGTTCAATTCCGGCCTCGGGTCACTGTCTGTGTGGAGTTTGTACATTTTCCCCATGTTTGAGTGGGTTTCCTCCAGGTGCTCTGGTTTCTTCCCACAGTTCAAAGACGTGCGGGTTAGGTTGATTGACCATGCTGAATTAACACCAGTGTCAGGAGGATTAGCATGGGGTTACAGGAATAGGGTCTGGATGGGATTGTGGTTGGTGCAGACTCGATGGGCCGAATGGCCTCTTTCTGAACTGTAGCAATTCTATGATTCAATCACTTGTTTATTTACAGCGGTAGTCGAGTGCCAGTCAACAGCTACAGCGTGTCGATAAGATCCGTGTTTATCGACTGCCAGCCTATGTGGTGCCAGCTGGTTTTAAACACCTGCTGCTCCTTCCCTACTGGGCATGCCTTCACTGGCACAGGTTCCCTACTTCAGAGATAGTCCAGATTTCTTTTTGATGATCTTGTCCAGTTTTTGGATCTTGTACAACATGGGTCCTGTTTTCCCTGTTATAATCCTGAAGGCTGAGGCTGTCCCCACAGTTCCTCACATGGACTGGGTCGCTGGTTTTAAATGTCCTGACTCTTTTCGCAGAATCGTGGTTTTTCTTCTGGGTCCCCTGTTGGGATTCCACCCTCCCCATTTGGGGAAAGTGAGTTTAATCTTGTCTGAAGCCTTCACCCCATTAATGATTCCACTGAGGCAAGGGATCAACCTACACTCAAATAAAAATTACGCCAGTTTGGTCTCTATGGACGCTGAGGGTTGCTTCTTCATGCTGAGCTTAAATGTCTACGTCATTCATTCAGCCAACCTATTCGATGACAGGTGATAGGGTGCTGTCCTAATGTGTTTGACTCCATTGGAGCGTATGAAGATCTGAAACTTGGTGCTAGTAAAAGCAGTGCCATTGCCAGAGACCAGGACTTCAGGTGTCCCGTGCGTGCAGAAACTTAGTTGTAGTTTCTTGATGGTAGCATGGGAAGTGGTGAAGCTCATCCAATGTATTTCCAAATGGTAGAATGCACGTCGACCATAATCAGGAACACATAGCCCAAAAAAGCCACAGCAGAAAATCTACATGCATTCAAGGGCCTACACCAGACCACTCCCATGGGTGTAGGAAGGCTAAGTGACGGAGTTTTTGATTTTCCTGGCACGACCCACGCTGTCGAACCAAGTCAGTAATGTCTGCGTCAAGGTTGGGCCACCTTGATCTGTGTCAAGGTTGGGCCACCTTAGCTGCTGACGATGCCTCCCCTTATGGGTTTGGGTGGTACTGGCACATCGCTGGAGGGATGGGACACTGAAGCCTATTGCGTATGCAATAGGATTTGATTTGAGATCCCAGGGTGGCTGTGGTGTAATTCCTTAAGTATCGGATGTCACCCCGGGCGAGGGACAACTGTATGGGAACCCCAGAGGATTATGCCATCCTCAACACCAAGTTCATCTTTCTTTGATTAATAGTGTTTCAATTCATCAGAGGGCTGTCCTCTGAATCCCGCACACAAAATTATGTTTTTAAATTTTGACAGGATTGGGTCCTTTTGTGTCCAGTCTTTGATTTGCTTCACAGACACCCGCAAGGTGTCCAGAAAATTGAGGATTATCACAATCTCTTCCTCAGCAGGTGGTGCGACCGGACTTCCAGGCAATGGTAGATAGCTCAGTGCATTGGCATTAGCTATCTGAGTCCTGGAACATGCTCTAGGAAGTATTCAGAAACATCCATAGCAAGGTCCAATGCTGTATCTGGGTGAAGGCAATAGGGGGATTGCCTTGTCTTCTTTATAGAGTAGCAGTAGTGCTTTGTGATCCGTTACTATGAAAAACTATCACAGAAGTATTGATGGAACTTTTAAACACCGAAGACCACTGCCAGTCTCTCTTTCTTGGTCTGGGAATACTTTCGTTCAGTGTCTGAGATAGTCCAAGAAGCATACGCAATAGGCTTCAGTGTCCCAAGTCTCCAGTGATGTGCCAGTACCACCCAAACCCATAAGGGGAGGCATCGCATGTCAAAATAAGATCCTTTTTTGGAGTCAAAATGAGTCAATAAATTAGAGGACAAAAGTTGCTGTTTAACACTGTTGAGAGCCCCCAGCTGCTGCTCCCCCCAAGACCACCTTTGATATTTCTGCAGTAGAGCATGGAGGGAGGGGCCAGCAGAGAAGCTAAATTGGGGATAAACTTGCTGTAGTAATTCACCAACCCCAGCAAGGATTTGGGTTCCGTGCAATTCCTTGGAGTAGGTGCCTCCTTGATGGTCCTCACCTTGTCTTCCACCGAATGACCATCCTTGCCATCTGCCCAGATATCCCCAATAGGTCACGGCCCTTACTTGGAAAAACATTTTTCCCTTTTCAGGCGTACCCTGATCTCCGAAACCACCATAAGGCCTCTTCCAGATTCTCTAGGTATTCAAGTTCTGAAGTTCCAGGAACCAATACGTTGTCCAGGTACACCAAAGCCTGAGGTAACCCTTGTAGTCTGTTCTCCATGACCCGTTGAAAAATGGCACATGCAGACGAGACCCCAGAAGGCAGGCGTATGTATTTGTATAGGCCTTTGTGCATATTAATCGCTATGTACTTTATGGAAGGCTCGTCCTATTCAAATTTAAGGCTCATGTCAAACTTTGAAAATGTTTGGCCCCCAGTTAACTAGGTGTACTGGTCTTCAATTCAGGGCATTGGGTACCAGTCAAGCTTAGAAACCCTGTGAGCTTATAGTCTCCACAAAGTCGTATCAACTTATTTGGCTTAAGGACAGGAACAACAAGTGCTCTGCGAACTGTATGGGTCTGATGGTGCCCAGCTTTTCCAGGTGTTCTAGTTTTGACTCTACCTTTTCCAATAGGGAGTATGGAACTGGTTTCGCTCTAATGTACTTGGGCGTAGCATCGGGGACGATGTAAATCTTAGTTTTGACTCCCTTTATTTTCCCAAGCCCTTCTTGGAAGACTTCAGGGTAGTTATTGATGACTTCATATAGTCCCCCTGTGCCTAGCCTAAAGATTTCCAGCTAGTTCAATCTGATGCGTTGGAGCTAGTCTCTCCCATAAGGCTAGGTCCTTGTCACCATACAATGATGAGTGGAAGTCGAGCCGACTGCTGCCTGTAAGTCACTAGGGTAGCCTGCAATGGTTTCCCTGTGTAGGTGGCCAGCCTGGCATTTGTATTTTCCAGGTTCAGGAGTTGAATATCAGCCCAGATGCGATTAAAAGTCTGCTCGCCAATAACGGACACCACAGCCCTAATATCCTCTTCCATTTTTAACTGGTGGCCATTTACTAACAACTCCACCATTATGGGGGCAACCTTTGTCACGGAGATGTGATTTAATTGCATTGTTTCTGGTGATGGGCCTGTCTGCAAGTCACGGTTCGGCACTGGCCTTGGCCTTTTCTCAAAATAGCATTTTGACTATCCCTTTATTTTATCACCTCAATTTTGATCGTCTGCAGCACTTGCAATAATCTGCCATCTGGTATCCGCAAACTGCAGGAATAGGCTTCCTAAGAGTCCCTGACTTTCCTGGACTGCCTGGTGATGCGACTCTGGCTCCGCTGCTGCCAGGGAAGCTGGGATATTTTGCTGATACCATCATGGCATGAACCCCACCCGCCCCCCCCCCCCCCCCCGGCCCACACAATTGAAGGACACTGCAATCTGACATTCCCTTTGTTCCTGAGCTCCTTTCTCTGCATTCTCCAATGATAGGGCTATCTGAATGGCCTTCTTTAGATCCAAATTGAGTTCTGCCAAAAGTTTTTTTTGGACTGTCGCCTCATTAATTCCACAGACTAGCCTATCTCGCAGCATGTTGTTCAGGGGTGATGCGAATTCACAATGCTCTGCCAGCGTTTGCAGCCTGGTCCAAAGATGTGCGGGTTAGATGGATTGGCCATGCTAAATTGCCTCTTAGTGTCAGGGGGACTAGCTAGGGGAAATGCATGGGGTTATGGGGATAGGGCCTGGGTGGGATTGTGGTCGGTGCAGACTCGATGGACTGAATGGCCTCCTTCTGCACTGTAGGGATTCTATGATTCCCCAGGGGTTTGCCCTGCCATGTTAAAGCAGTTGGAGTATTATGGAAGGTTTTGGGTCATATTAGCTTTTAACCAAGTACACCAATTCATTATAGGCTTTAGAGTCAGGAGCTCCCGGATAAGTCAGAGTTTGGGTTACACTGCAGGTTGAGGTCCCACATGCCGTCACTAGGATCACTTTTTGCTTCTCGTCCCCCTCAATACTGTTCGCCCGAAAAAAGTAACACATGAGCTCTGCATACGGGGCCCAATCTTTATTACACACATTGTAGGCTTCAGGTTTCCTGAAAAGAGGGACATTTCTTATTGGAGGATTACTTGTCTCTATATTAAAGATGGTCCAAAGGGAAGAAAAAACTCGCCTTTATTCCTCGATGCCAATGTAATAATCTCACCAAGGCATGTTTTTCCCATACCAATCACCCGTTTATTTACAGTGGTCGTCGAGTGCCACTCAACAGCTACAGCGTGTAGTTAAGACCTGAGTCTATTGACTGCCGGCCTAAGTGGAGTCAGCTGGTTTTAAACCCCCGCTGGCTTTAAACCCCTACAGGATTCCCTGTAGGGCAGGCCTCCACTCGCCTAATAGGAGAGCTCATACTCAATGGGGTCCACAGGGAGATCTATTGATGATTCCCCCAGGGCCATCATAACACACCTCAAACTGCTACCATTAGAAATCTGGTTTTACAAACTAATGAGTATGCTGTTTATTTCTTTGTCCAATTTACAACCACTTTGATTTGTTTTTAACATTGAGGCCTTGCTAGATCACATTTAATATCTTAGCTTTGATAGGTCACAGTTACATTCATTCCTCTTACTAAATTAGTAAAGAGGACCCTGCTTGATTGCTGTCAGTAAGGCCATTAGCTTTTGACAAGCGCGGGATAGACCATTAACCCAGAGATAACAGAAGCCTGTGATGAGATTTAAGACAGAGGTAACAGGCACTAAACATTGTCTGTAAGTATCACAAATGTTATTGGAGGGACTACAGGAGGAAACATGATTGGACGAATTCTGAAAATTCCTATTTGTGGGGTATACCCAGTGGGCTTGGGACCACTCACAGTGCATAAGATTTAACTGGAGGATGAAAAGGAAGGAATGTAGAACAAGAGTTCTATGAAAAGAACACTGGGATAATATAATTCTCAGTTGTAACTTTTAAATTAATGCTCAAGTATTCAAATGCATTAAGTCCTATTTATACCACACGAAAACCACCACTGTTACCAGTACTGTTATCAGTTTTGTATATTTGGAAAGAGTCGAAAAAAGGCTATGACATACACAGATCAAAAAGTTTAAGAGGGGTTGTAATCACCAAGCAGGCAAGGTGCACTTTCCTCCAATAGTTCAGTTTGCCCATCAAAATAGAGCTTCATAACTAGTAATCAAATTATGGCCATCCATGCCGTTATAACATTACCCGAAGGAGAATCAAAAGATTAAAAAATGTTTTGGACCTTTAGAGGCACATCAGAGTCCATTTACTTACAGCACATCTGTTAAAATAAATGCAAAGCATATTAAGTAAGGAGGAGGCCTCTGTTATATATTAATAGGTTAAATTGAATGAGATTACAATTCTGTAAGAGAGTGCAATCACTATGAACAAATCGGGTAAGGTGACCTCCAGAAGCTACACGCCGGATGCACAATTGTATCAAATTTACCCTTGTATCTAAATATCAGTATTTTAGCAAAACATGTCTACACAACCCAGTCGCCTCAGCACATTTATCAACTAAATAGTTGAGATATCCATACAAAAAGAAATGTCCCAGGTTTAATCTCCAGTTTGTTAAGTTGCAAGTTAAACTCAGCTAGGGCAGCAGCAGTAAAACAATTTATCTCCATGCCGGGGTTAAGGGAAGAAAATTATTCAGGATTCCTCCTCTTCATTGCTATTCGGTGAACCGCAATGTAATAATAAGTGCATGCGGGCATTTGGTAATGGCAGGTAGTGGAAGCTCCCACAGTTGAAAAGCCTGTTAACATTCAGTGCTAGCACTCACACATGAATAATAGACAGTTGGGCAAGGTACCTAAAGGAGAGAAACGGAACCATGACCCCACAAGGGAGTCAAGGCCTCCCATAAAAAGGGAAGGGAAAGAAAATAAAAATTATGTGCACTTGAGGGGTTTCTGTTTCATAGAGACAGGGTTTCCATGCTCCTGCTGTAGACTAAGTCAAAATATTATACAAATCAAGCTGGAGGTTACACTCTATGTAGCTTTTCAGTTATTGTAGAAGACTACAATTAAAGTGTTACCGTGGTTACCTGCCATCTTTAATTCCATGCTTCAAAGAAATGCCAATCAGAAAGTAGTCATTATTAATAATTAGCTGAATGTTGAGAAAATGTTGCTACCAATGTTAAACACCATTTATGACTTTGAATAAAATCTTTGTTGATCAACAACAAATGGATTCTGGTCCTATGACAACCTGTTACAATGGGCAAAAGGAATTTTAATGTACTCAAGATAGGGGCTCTGATCAATATTTAAGCTTTCTTTTACATCCATAAAGACACACAACAAAATATTAGATACCCTTTGCAGGAAAAAAAATCAAGTTATGTCATCAATAGTAAAATGTAACTTAACCAAGTCACGTATTGCTATCCAAGTAATAGTGTACATTTGTAAATATACTTCTCACTGCAAAATAAATGTAAATACCATTCGAATATTTGTACCTTGTTCTCTGTTACTTTCTGGGTGACAGAGAATGGGGGCCTACACCTCCATTGCTGATAGCCATCTTTGTGACCTGTAACATGTAGCCCTCTTTTATAATTGCACTGGTCTGAAAAACTATCATGAGGGGGTTTGAAAACATAAAGGATCATGAGGGTAGAATGAGTAAGTGAGACACGGCTGAGAAGCAAAACACAGTGCCGTGGGGCTGGGAAGGGATGCAGAATTGCAGAATGCCGGGCTTTGAAAGAAGACAATGCATATTGTTTAATAGAAACATGGATCGCTGTGATGGTAGTAATTGTGAGACAAACTTTGCCATGGATCTGAATTCCAATTAAAAGGCTTTCACTTGGACAAATGTTTAGTTCAATAAAAGAATTAGAATGCATCTTTCAAAGCAGCATTTTTTAACTATATGATTTACAGCAAGATTTCTGTTCACCACTTCCATCAATAATTTGGATTTAGGATTACTGTCAGTGTTAGAATACAGGGCAAGGCATCTCATCTGAAGGGACAGCCCAGCAGTCTCTGCCACCTCATTTGTATGTGGAGATCTTTAGGCCCGGTATGTGTTCAGCAGAAAGCCCAAGATACAAATGAAATTTGTCATCACACTCTTCCATGTCATTTTGCACGTGATTGAAATGTTTCCTAGCCTATTTCACTGGGAGCTTCCAACCCCAACTGGGAAGACTCCCAGAAATACACATCAAATGCAGATAGAGCAAAATCTCAGCCATATCACCACCTATTTCTCCTCATCAATAAAAACAAACCATATTCCCATAGTGCTGCATAAAGCACAATTTGACCCCAGGAATAAATTGGTTGTTGATGCATTAAACAATAAGTGCCTAGTTCTCTCAAGGTCCAGCACTTTTAATTATAGTTCTTCACCCAATTCCCAGCCCTACTGTGCTATACTCCACAGAGAGGGTGTTAGACTTCAGAAAATTGGCCCCATAAAGTGACCTTGCGCTTCGAAGAAATAATCCTTCTTCCAGAATTATTTAATTCTTATGTGTTTGTATAAATATTAATCAATCAGTTGAATCATAAATCATTGGAGGCAGTTGAAAATCAGTTTGTGCACTTTGATAAAGTTGCTCTGGCACTAGCTGGCTGCTGATTGGTGGCTACTTCCAGTGACAATTGGTTGGTTTTGAAGCTGGTAATTGGTTTGATTTTTGGTTACTGCTTCTTAATTGGAGCTTTCCTACTTGCTTGGCACATGATAAATAACTAACACTTTGAATGTGTGACGTGCATTTTCCCATGCATATTCTACACACAAGACATGCACTATATAAATTAAGGAAATGTGTCAATTGTACACTGACGGTATTGCTATAGTAGGGCCTCTTCCCAAATAATTTTAACTTTTGTTATGCACTTACCAGAAGCTGGCCAAGTCCCCAGTTATCATAGATATCATAGAATCCTACAGTGCAGGAGGTGGTCATTAGGCCCATCGAGTCTGCATGGACCACAATCCCCCCAGGCCCTTTCCCATAACCCCATGCATTTACCTTAGCTAGTCCTCCTGACACTAATGGGCAATTTAGCATGGCCAATCTACCTAACCAGCACATCTTTGGACTGTGGGAGGAAACCGGAGCACCCGGAGGAAACCCACGCAGACATGGGGAGAATGTGCAAACTCCACACAGACAGTGACCTAAGATGGGAATTGAACCCGGGTCCCTGGCACTGTGAGGCAGCAGTGCTAACCACTGTGCCATCGTGCCGCCTCGTGCCTATCCCTTATGTGTGTCTTGAGTAGAATAGCAGGTCATGGATCAAACAACTATCTCTTAACTATTGTCCAATTCTTCCTTGGCAGTTCCTCAGGGTTGAGGATAACTTGCTTCCAATCCGGGGGGCGGGGGGGGGGGGGGGGGGGGGGCGGGGGGGTTCTGTGATAGCTGAGTAGTCCAATCCTGAAACCACAGACTCTGTCAAAGGTGGGGCAGGTGGGGCGCTGTAGATTCTGCATGCTCTTTCTGCTGTTTATGCTTCACTTCCAAATGCTCCATTTGGTGACGCTCAAGGTGGATGGCACCTTCGGAAATGCATTTTCTCCAGCCTGTGCAGCCAAATTTGAGGAAGATGTTTCACAATCTCTCACAACTGACAGAGTCGAAGGCGTTTGCAAGATCGAAGATGGTCATGTACAGAGGTTGATGCCGTTCCCTGCACTTTTCTTGGATTTGTCATGCGCTGGAGGTCCTGTCCATTGTGCCTCATGACAGGCACAAACCACACTGAGACTCAGGGAGGAGTTCTTCAGCTACTGGAAGGTGGTGTTTGAGGAGGATTCCTTGATCTTGGACATTCACCAATAAGGATTCATCCATTCAATGAAGATGTGAGGGTTGAATGCGCCTCCGTGTTGGAGGCAGCTGATACTGTCACTTGCATTATCTTTTCTCATTTACAGATGCCTCCAGAATGGGACCAAGACCCGAGGAAGTGGAGTAAAGGAGGAGAAGGGCTCCCTTTCCAATCCCAACCCCAGCCCCAGCTGCAGCCGCAGTTCAGAATGGAGTTAAGAGGGAATGGAAGAGGAGAGCTCCACACCAGTTGAGGCATCACAGCCTCACCCTCCACCAGCTCAGGTACACATACCTTGGTGAGTTTTATTTATTTTAGCGTATTTTCGCACCCACACTTTTTTTATCCTTTGGGGAATACTGGAGAAATGGTGGAAGGATTCCCGAGCTGATTATCAGCCCTTTGAACCACATTATGAATGCTCCTTCCATGACCAATATTCCTGGCATTGGACTCAAACCCTCCAGCTTCTGGTTCAGCTGTCGGGGCACTACCACTGTGTCACAAAGCCTCTGATGGGCATTGGTGGTATTTTAGGAAGGGTCGCACAATCTGGTGGTCACCGCACAGACACGTGTCCACAGCAGACAGGGGAAAGTCCAGCTGAGTTTCCCGGCTCTTTGAGGACTGCTGGGGAAGAGGCATCTCTGTGGTCCAAGTCCGATGACGAGGCTTTGAAATCGGCCTTCCAACTCATAGTGGAGAGTCAGCCAGAGGCTAAGCAAAATGCAAATTCCTTTTCAAGCTGCCCTCGGCACTTCAACCACTCGCTACTGTAGTGTTGAGCCTTGCAGTCTAATTCTCTTTAGTTTCATTAGATCAGTCACATCTATATCATACGCACAAACCTGTTTCACAGTAAATGACAAAGTTATTGCAAAAATATTGAGAAATCTAACTTTTCCTCACACTTCCAATATGCCTGATGGCAGGTGGCAAAGAGCAGAGAGTTTCCTGATCAGCCACACTGCAGGAGTGACACTGCAATGTCAAACTGCGGCAGTACTTTGGCAAGCATAATCATGGACCAATCCAATGGAAGTCCATGGTCACCAATGTCCTCTTGGGGCATGGTATCTGAAGGAGGAGGAGGGTATTCTGAAAACGCCACTGGCATTTGCTGGTTCTAACTACATGACAATGACCATATTTTTGAAGAAACTGTAAACTCGTGACCTTAGTTATTATTGTATGCTAGTTCAGCTAAATTTTCAATTCTATCTTTTACTTTTTAAAAAATCAGAACAAACTGGAATATGGTAGAGAAGATTTCCAGATTGTTGATACAGGTAGGAAGATGAGCAAGTTTTGTGATTTGATGGTATTGAGGGGCATTCCCGGAGTCTGCAAGCACATGCCCTCTTAAAGAGATGTTAAAAATCCCACAACAGTATAGTGTAGGGGTGCTCTCCTAGCCAATTTTTATCCCTCAATCAATTGGGGAGATGGTGGTAATGTCTATTGGAGTGCTAATCCAAATGTTTAGGCTAGTGCTCTGGAAAACGGGTTCAAATCCTACTATGTCAGCTGGTAGAATTTAAATTCAACTCATAAATCTTGAATAGAAAGCTAGTCTCAGTAATGATGAGCATGACAACAATCATCAATTGTGGAAATCCCTTTGGTTCACTAAAGTTCTTTAGGGAAGGAAGTTGTCCCTTTAGGATAGGAAATCTGCCATGTTTACCTGGTCTGGCCTACATATGAATCCAGTCCCAAAGCAATATAGTTGATTCTTAATTGCCCTCTAAATGGCCTATCAAGTCACCCAGTTCAAGGACAATCATGGAATGGACATTAAATGCAGGTCTTGTAGGTGACGCCCACACTGAATGAAAGAATAAAGATAGAAAACATTAAAAACAGATTATGTGATAATTAGATTCGTTCATAGAATGTGGGTGTTGCCAGCATGATTAGCAAGTAAGTATCACACTGCTGTCTGCAGGAGATTGCTGTGCGCAAATTGGTTGCTATGTTTTCTCTATTACAACTGTAATGACTACACTTCAACACTATTTCATTGGCTGTAAAGCACTTTGGGATGTCCTCGGGTGGGAAAAGGTGCCATATAAATATAAGTCTTTCTTTTCAGCATCTAATAGTAATTTTCACCAATGTTAACCTTGGGAAGTGAAGTGTTTTCTTGCACAGACACAATCAGCGAATAAAATACAATCAGAAAAGAGACTATTATTTATGAGTGATCCAAAAGGCAAGGGCGTAGCAAAGTAATTAAAGCTTCTAGAAAAGTTCTCAAACAGTCAAGATCTTTTAAAATGTTAAAATTCAGCTGTTATGTTCCTCCTTGCATTTAACTTTTAAGATCTTTCTGTCAAACCCTTCCATTGTCCGGTTACCCAGTAACCCTACTGGGAGCAGCTGTATACACTCATTTGCGGTTTACCAGGAAGTCAATGGAGTCTGGACATAAAATGCCCTAGCTGCACAATACCTGGTTTCACTACAAACTTTTGCTAAAGTGTGAAAGTTGCCAGCTGCCTTTTACCCCAACAATCTAATCAACAAAAGTCTTCAGAAATAGAAACAGTATTTTCATGAATGGGACTGGTTGTCAGACATGTACTCTTCAATTGTCAACAGAACACAAAAAGAGAGAATGAATTCTTTCAGAGACCTTGGAAGGCCATTATTGACTTGCAAAGAGGTGCCAGGTTTAATGATGCTGTATTAAAGTTTACATGTAAATAAAGTGTACTAAATGGAAAGCTATAAGAAGCGTAAGTGAATTGAGCTAATAATTCAAAAGGAATGAAGGCAAGAATGACACATATAGATTAGGCTTATGAAGTTAAAATAAACCTTGGTTAACAGTTTATACCATGGCCAGCATTTTACGTTGACTGAGTGGGCGTCCGACCCAGAAGTACGTGAAATCACATGGGAAGATGTGGGGTATGCATCCTGACATCATGGTGCTCACACACAACATTACAGTCAGTGGGACTGTGTGGGAGTCTGAGGCTTGCCTGTCGATAATTAAGCAGGCAATTAAGCCCATTAAGGAAGCAATTGGTGACAATCTTATGGGGCTCGTCCACTTTTACAATTGGATGGGCCAATCGGCCAGGCGACCTTCACATTTTCACAACTAACATCTTCGAGGCGATAAAAACTGTAATAAGACCTTTGCGGGCTCAGGTCCTCTGAGGTCTGCTGTCAGGTGCTTGAATTTGCTGTGTAGATGCAGGTTGCAGCATTTCACTGAGCTTATTTCATTTATACAGTACTGCAGCTCCCCTTGGCAGCCCCCCAACAGCTGTGAGCTTGCTGAAATCTTCTACACCCACCTTGCTCCATGCCCCCCCCCAATCCTGTAACCACCACCCCCCCCCCCCCTCCAATCCTGTAACCCCCCTCCACGCCACCAGCCCCACAGCACCGAGCTTTCCTTAGCATCATTTCACCAGTGAATTTGCCAGCTAGCATGAAATCACAGTTGGGACCCAATCGCACCTGGAAGCGCACATGTTTCCGATCGTGCGTGCCCAACAAGCGCAAGATTCAGACCAAAGTATTCTATTTAGATGCATTCTTCACAAATCACAATTTTAAAAAAAACTTTTCCAAGCACAAATGTGCTCAATGAATAACAAGATATAGTTAGTGTGCCGAGCCCATCTCATCTGCTGCACAGAGATTAGGTCGACAAACTGCTGCTTTCTGCAGAGAGGACTTGGTTGCTGCTGTATTCTGTTTCAATGGCCATTCCCTACCTCCAATGAGTTTACTGCTCCATATAAAATGAGGCTGGTTGCTTTCCCTGTCAGGTCAGACAGTTGCTTTCAGCAATGGCACAACTAGTGCCTGAAGACTGTTTACCTCATGGATGCAAGATCTTGTTAAGATGAACAGGATCAATTTAGATTATGATAAGGAAACTGAAATTTTATGATTTATCAATCTCTTTTTCAGCCTGAAAATACTGGCATGTATATTGCAGGTAAGACTTGTTGAAATGAATCATAGAATCCGTTCAGTCCAGAAGAAGGCCATTCGGCTCATCGAGTCTATACCGACCACAATCCCACCTAGGCCCTATTCCCATAACCCCCCACATTTACCCTGCCAATCTCCCTGATTAGGGTCAATTTAGCATGGCCAATCAACCTAACCTGCACATCTTTGGACCGTGGGAGGAAACCAGAGCACCCGGGGCAAACCCACCCAAACATGGGGAGAACGTGCAAACTCCGCACAGAGGTTGACCCGAGGCCGGAATTGAACCTGGCACTGTGAGGCATGAAAATTTTGAATCATAGAATCCCTACAGTATAGGAGGCCATTCAGCCCATCGAGTCTGTACCGACCACAATCACACCTCGGTCCTATTCCCGTAACCCCACACATTTACCCTGCTAATCCTCGATTAGGGTCAATTTAGCATGGCCAATCAATCTAACCCGCACATCTTTGGAATGTGGGAGGAAACTGGAGCACCCGGAGAAAACCCACACAGACAGGAGGAGAACGTGCAAACGCCACACAGACAGTGACCCGAGGCTGGAATTGAACCAGGATCCCTGGCGCTGCGAGGAATGAAAGTTTTAGTGGAGTTATTTTTTATGATTCCCCTATTAATTGCAGACTTAGTATTTCCATGACTTGCTAAGTGAATTGCAATAGATTTTGTCTTGCGTGTCATCACTGTAACAGACATTTCCAGTTTTATAGAGCAAAGTGTTAAAAACTGATAGTTTACATAGAAACGTGATTTGAGAATAGGGTTGAAAAATTGATGACTGGTTCCCAAGATGGTGCATGAAAGATAACAAGGTAAATTCACTCATGTCATGTTCTCATAAGGAAGCCATACTCAAAGGCAGCGTGGGTGGCTATCAGACCTGTCCTGACACAGCTACAATGCTGTAGCCTCAGTTTTCCGACTCACACATCGTCTGAGTGCAGTTCCCTGCTGGAAGCGCTTACCAGGACGTTTTGAAGTATTCAACTCAGACTGTAGTTGGTACAGAGCCTATTCAGAATCTAATAAATGGTTTACCAGTATAACAAGAGTTAAATGTGAAACTTGAGCACTGGAGATGGTAACAATATAGTAGCAGTCACAAGTTTGAAATATAATTCTACAAACATATGATTGAGAATAAATGAACCAGATTCAGCAACAAAAGTATAACCCTGAAGCCAGCTAAAGATTTTTTCTGATTTGTCTTTACTGACTGTAGGCGAGATTGGCTCTTAATCATGTAAGGTTGCATTTTAGAAGAGTACAAGATTTTAAAAATAGAAACACATTTGAGCAGTGCCAACTTTTCCCACTAGATGTCACAGGTACATTTGTTAATGCTGCAGACAGAGCACAGAATTCACTGGAAATTAACAACAGTGAAAAATAACTCCACAGCATATCGGTAAAACAACAAAACTGGATGAGGCTTAACTAAAGACAAACTTCAGTCCATAAAATTGCCTCTCAGTTTAAAAAGTTGTAAAGGAAGAAAATATCTCTTTAAAAAGTGACAGTTCTATATGCTTTACCATATCCCTATGCCATTCCTTGTATTATTTTATGCTCTGCAATTGCATACCAGATTTGGAGCAGACATTTTGTGTAAAAATCACTTCCAGTGACACCATGAAATAGGACAGTAGATTCAGAGCAGTGCTTCTCATTCATGCTATCACTAGAACTCAACCGTACAATGTCACTGCAGGGTACAATATACAATGTCTGCTTAACGTATTGGTAAATGCAGAGATATCATCTTTCATAACATTAAGTACAGTTGCAATTCAGTAAGGTTTGCTTACCATTTAAAGCTGGATGGCAGTGTGATGTCACATGCTCGCAGTGTGACATAAACACCACGGAAAGGGGGCGGCACGGTGGCTAGCACTGCTGCCTCACAGTGCCAGGGACCGAGGTTCGATTCCTGGCTTGGGTCACTGTCTGTGTGGAGTCTGCATGTTCTCCCCGTGTTTGTGTGGATTTCCTCCGGGTGCTCCAGTTTCCTCCCAACAGTCCAAAAGACGTGCTGGTTAGGTGCATTGGCAATGCTAAATTCTCCCTCAGTGTACCCGAACAGGCGCCAGAGTGTGGCGACTAGGGGATTTTCACTGCAACTTTGTTGCATTGTTAATGTAAGCCTACTTGTGACACTAATAAAATAAACTAAATTAAATGATGAGTTAGCCAAATACACATGGTACCACGTCACGCCAAAAACATAAATATAGTTAAAAGTGGAAAACCACGTCTGGTGCAAGGTAGGTTGTCTGTATAATCTCGGGCAATTCTTTGATTTGCCAGTGAAAGTATAGCATGTGCCATTATTACCAAACTGTTTTCTCACTTCTACTTTGTAAACTTCTCCTGAGAGAGATATATACCTGTGTACTTTTACCTGTGTCATACTGAGGCATACAATGAAAGTCCTTCCTTCCCCAAATAAAATGTCACTCCTTTTTAATGTACCGATAAAATTGAAGCTTCAATGTTATTTTTGCACAATTTAACTGAGTGAAGGAGATGTGGAGAGGATGGCACAGAACTTATCCTTAATTACCATGGACAACTAATGACCGATTAGGGTAAATAGAAATTTGACTCAATATTTTATCTTGGAATGTGGAGTAATCCAACATCAACAATCTATTCAATTAACAGCATTTGTGTGTCACTGGTAATAGTGAGATATGCTGCTCTTTTGCAAATGATAAAGTCATGCCTACAATCAGTCGAGTAAGAGTCTTTCAAAGGAAGATTAATTCTAATTGTCACCATTGTAAAAATCAGTCTATTATAAACATGATTTTTAATGAATTATGATTGCTACAAATGAAGAAGTGTCACTTCATGTGTGTGAGCTGCCAAGTTTAATCTTCAAAAAGATGGTTTTATGGGCGATGACATTGTGAGTCCCACCCACAGATTAAACATGGACAGCTAATCACTGACAACCAGTTACAGTGTAGAAGAACAACAACCTATGGATAGCACAAGTACACAAAGGTTAGGAATAATGACGACTTTGTGCACTCGTTTAATTAGTTTAATTTAGAACATTGCTCCCATAGAGATGTGAGGTTTGTGACTGAAGGCTTGTGATTGTTCAGAATTACCAACTTTTGATCTATTGGAGTGGTAAATGTTGTGAATAATAAAATCAATTATAATTTACAAAGAACGAACCCCAGGGTTTACATTTCTCCTGAAATGTCCAGGAAATTAGACAATACATTTCAGCAGTTTTGTGGAAGTGTATAACACTTCTTTTACTAATAAAAGCAATCAACAATGTAGTATTTGCTGATTAATTGAGCTTTGTGGGACTGTATAACACTTCTTTTCCTAATAAAAGTGATCAACAATGTGGTATTAATTGTGCTTAGTGAAAATTACATTTAATTGCCACTGTCTTACCTTAACTGTGGACTTCCTTCACTGGAGCCAGTTTCACATTTATCCTTATCTTTAACCTTATTTTTCAGCTTCTTGGTGTGCTTCTTTTTGATTCTATCTAGAACAAAACATGAATGAGGCCGAAACAATTATGCGCTATACTATAATAGTGCATATTCAGTTCAGAATACTGAACAGGATTATTCATCATGTGTTTATACTGTTCCTGAGATCTGAGGACTGATGATTCATTTCCATCATGTTACTTTTCATTTTGGGCTATTGTAGTGCAAGCTGTTCACTGCTACAGTATTTGTATATTATTTGTATATTATTTATGTGTTATGATATACAATGTCAAATTTTTTAAAAAGGAGCAGCAGTACTGCCCCTTGGTGCTGTTCCTTCACTGCAGACTGCAAAGTCCAGATTTGCGTTACAATAAAAGGCGTAAACAAGTGGGTTGGACAAAAAAGAAAGTGAAGTTTGCTTTGTCACTGAACCATGAACAAATCTTTCTAATTGTTTTATAGGATAGATTGCTTATTAAAAAAACATTCTTACTCGCTTATGTAAACCTCAGAATGCAATCATTTGTTTAATGACAAAACTTATCTATGACAATTGTAGTGTTTTATTGAATTTCAGAGAAACGATCATTCTAGACCTGTCACGGTTTAATAATATTAATGAAACTCTCAAGAATAACTACAGCATACTCTAGTTAAGTGTGTGGCTGATTTCCCACCATTTGTATATACTTATCAGAAGTATACACTTAAGAGGAGTAGCAATAAAGTATGCCATGACAAAAAAAACAGCTTGTTTGGAAAACCCTTTATGGATTCATAGAAATTTAGGACAGTTTAAAGAGCTTAGAGCATTTATCCTGACAAGATTTGAGTACATAGTAAGGACTCCCTTCATACTAAGTGGCAAAACAGAACTTGAATGAAAATAAACAGTATATATACAACATTTAATATGCCAGAAAAAAATGCTATTATGCAACAAGAAAACCACATAGGAAATGAAAGGACAGTGTTTTTATTCGCAAGTAAAAGGGATTTACTCTCAAATCCAGGCTATACATTGTTTCTTTGTATATGCTGATATCCTTTGAATATAGGAGCGACGTACACGTATTGGTATAATTCAAAGATAATTGTAAAAATGTAAACTGTATAATGGGAGTAGTTTATATACTGTTATTATTTATCTGCAGACATCAAGTTAGCCTTGGACCCAGAATAAAAACAAAATCAACTACTTTGCTATTCTTGGTAAGCACACTTGATTGATTTGAACGATTGGGTGAAAATCTAGCACGCTATTTTATTGAAATACACTCTACTGGCTATTACCTGATGAATGTAAACCTGAGGCAGCCTTCTCATTCTGCTGCATTGCTGATTGCTTCAACAGTTGATATGCTCTTGTTTCTGTTAGATTTAAAAATAAGAAACATCATGAGTGTTTTAATATATCAAAAAAAGACAGGCAAGTTGGTATGAGGATGAAACAAGTAAATATCTACCACTTTAATTCTTTCTCAACGTTCAGCAGTATTGTTGCAGAATAAAAAAATGATCCAATGCAAAGGACGCCTTTCATGCCCCCCAAGCCCCCTCCCCCACACCATCCCCCTAGGTACATATCAGGATGAGTGCCCCATTTTCACATTTGCTGGTTTAGGTTATTAACCCTCAAAGACCGGTAACCTCGGTAGGCCGTAGACCTAAAAGTAGGCATTCCCACTTTAGGGAGCCTCCCCAACATCCCAAGGCAGAGGAGAGGAAGCAGACTTGCTTGTGGATTCAATGCCACTCAACAGTTAGGGGAAGGAAAGGACCACACTATTATAAAATGTTACACAAGTATTTGTTTAATAAATAATGAGTTGAGGTATATTAGAAATTAAGGATTTTTTGGCTGAAAGTCAGGGGTTGACTTTTACACAAGATCGACTATTATATACTCGAGTACACATGGTAAGCCCTAGAAAAGGGGAATTTTTATTTATTTTGGCTTCTGTGGCCATGCTGCTCTTTCTCAGATCCTTCTATTTGATCTGGGATGACCAGAGGACCCACTACAGCTCTTCTGGGTGCCCAACCGAGGCAGAGTGAGGAAAATAAAGCAGGTGGTGCGATCACAACATCTCAGTTCAGTTGCACAGAATTAAATTAGTTGTACTTGTTTCAGGCACAAGCATTCTATCCGATCAGGGAGAAAAACATGGAAATCCCAGTAATTCTAGAATAAGATACCAATGTTAAGTTAATGTTAAATTACTGAGCAGAGGTGTTATTTTCTCAATTTCTATCAAGTAGTTCTATTTCCACAAACATTAGCAGACTTTGCTTAGCCAGCCTACAATTAACTTTTTGGTGTTCTTATTAGCCCAGACTGAAGTTTAAGAAATCTTCCTTTACGCTGTAGATTCTCTCAGAGGGTATTGTTGGATGAAAATTGGGGTGAACTAAGAGGGAGGCTTCAGAAATGTTGCACTACATTATAGAATCTGACCACAAGATGGCAATTACATTGTCACGGGTAACCGTTTACAAACAAGCTTTGAACTTTAAGGCTGACATAGGCAGATTAACCGTTAACATGAAAATGTGACAGTTAATGATGACAATGAAGTAAGTACAGTGGAACCCCGATTTTACGCGCCCCGATTTAGCGCCAAATCGGATATAACGCAATGAATCATTGGACCCTTTTTTCCCCCGCTCATGATTGGCAAATCTCGCTCGCCCCGCTGTTTCCACCGTGCTCCACCAGTGAGCTCGTCATGTGTAGAGAAATGCTGGGAAAAGGGTCTGGGGCCAGCCTTTTCATCACGCCAATCCACCATGGAAGATGATGACGAGCCAGATTTATACGGCTTCACAGAGGAAGATGTGCGTGAGGCAGAGAAGCTGTCTGAATGCAGCAAAGAAGAGCTACACCAGTGGCACTCTGCCGACGACGAATGCCCAACATATGAGCATCTGACGGACGCAGAGATCGTCCGTAACATAACTATAGCACCGGCGGAGGCAAGTGTACCGGTTCTGGAGACACAGGAGGTGGACCACATAAAAATCCTCCAACTCAGAAGCATTCTAGATTTCGCTCGCAGCCAGCGAAATGCTACGTTCAAGCAAGGAACACTCGATCACTTTTTTAAGAAATAAACTTGTTGTTTTGTTTATTAAAAAGCTTTACTAAAAATTAATTTGTGTTTTAATTTCTACTGTAACAACAACGATTTATTCACGGAATTCTTTAATTAAAAGGTAATTTACTTGCCAGATGGTAAACGTGCAAAAAATGGGTCAAATAGGGCGATAATAGATGTTTTAGGATGTTAGGTCAACATTGGGTAAGTTTGAACGCTGATTTTCTTGAACCCCGATATAGCGTGACCCAGCTTTTTGCGCGATAACATTTCATGGACCCCAACCATCGCGTTATAACGGGGCCACACTGTATTATAGGGGATTCGAGAAAACCTGTGTGAGATAATCCATAACACACACTGGAAAAAAAATCAGAGGCATATTTTCTCTTTAAGCCAACAATTCCTTGTTATTGAGAGACCAGAAATTCAGAAGAAGCATTCGATCTCTGAATGCAAATTAATTACTACAATATGTTCATATATAGAACATTAATTTAACTTTCTTTTTCAGATGCAATAAACTTGCTTTGCATTTCTAACATTCAATTCTTCTTTTTCTTTTCACAGAGTTCTAAAGAACTGGTTCAAATTTACAATCAGAGGAGGAGATTCCAATGCCAAGCAGCTGCAGTGCACAATTAGCACGGTACTTAAAAGAGCTATTAACAGTCACTTTCTGTGTTACTAATGTGTGTTGTAAAAATTTCATAGCGATATTTTGTTTATTTATTATCTATTAGAAGATTTGTTCATTGCACATCCTTCTGCTCTCCAAACTTAATGAGAACAAATTAAGGAGTCTTCACAAACCAGATAGTCTATATAATTAACACTACAAATTAAAATATACAAAAACTGCTGCACCATTATATCTGGCATTAATCTAATGAACCAAGTCCTATAATTATCATAAAAGGAGATGAAATCAAAAACATCTGCAATATAACTGGTAAAAGGACTCTTCATTTGGATGTTTCACCTTAAGAATATGTATATGGCAAGATTAATCTAATGGGCAGCACGGTGGCACAGTGGTTAGCACTGCTGCCTCACAGCGCCAGGGACCTGGGTTTGATTCCCGGCTTGGGTCACTGTCCGTGTGGAGTTTGCACATTCGCCCTGTGTCTGCGTGGGTTTCCTCCGGGTGCTCCTCTTTCCTCCCACAGTCCAAAGATGTGCGATGTAGGTGGATTGGCCATGTTAAATTGACCCTTAGTGTCAGGGGCCTAGCTATGGTAAATGCATGGGGTTATGGGGATGGGGCATGGGTGGGATTGTGGTCAGTGCAGACTTGATGGGCCGAATGGCCTCCTTCTGCACTGTAGGATTCTATGATTCTCGGCCTTGCCTGCAGCATGAAAACAAATCCAAAGAGCAGAAGCACAATATGAACTTTTTAAAAGTTATATGCTTCAGCTGATCAAAAGTGCTTAAATTTGCCAATATAGCATGGCTAAAGAATTAACATGTTGGACATTCTTTTGGTGTTTCCTAAACAGGAGTTGCTCTATTAAGCAGACTATAAATTACATTTTATTTTGTGAAGACATGGCGTTTATGAATTCTTTCTTTTAAAATGCTTTCGGTTGGAAGTGGTTGGAATCAACAGTAGGGTTGCAGATCTTGGAGAAACCTGGTCGGCATGGGCAAGTCAGGCCGAAGGGCCTGTTTCCCTGATGTATAGTTAAAACTGCTCCACCCTCTTTCAGTTATAGACTGGTCCACATTGTTACATCCATCCCCAATTATCCTGAATACGTTAGCACATATTTTCCATAAGTGAAAGTTTATACAAGACACATTAATAAATGTAATTATATTCAAGTGTGATCCAAACTTCATTAAATGCTGTTACTGCATTGTACTCACAGCTCTCAAATGCTATAAAATCTGTCAAGTTCAGGTGTTTTATGACAGCATTCTAAATTTAGGCCAGGCTGTAAGAAACTAAAATTGATTAAACAGCCTTTCTTCATGTGGCATCCAACAATGAATACTGCAATCTATTTTAATATTTTTGCTCATCTTTATAAAACTTTATGAAAATCACCAATAAAACTGAATTAAAAAACATTTATTTATTTAGGTGCTTGTGAGTATAGCACTTGAGTACTGCTGAAGAGAGAGACATGCAGTCAAAGCTTTTCATCTTGCACTCATCTTGACACAAAAAGCCAAATTGCAAAGGAAACAACAATTTATACTGCATGAGGAAAGGGGTACTGATAGGTCGGCAAGTCAGCTGTGAATGGTTGAGACATTGCCATGGTGAATGCGCCAGGAAGTAATTGCTCCAGTACTTTTGTTTATTCAAAGAAAGTGCAATGAATGGATATATAGGGCAGGATTTTACGACCTCGCTCGGGCAAGACCGGAAATTCCCGTCCGAGGTCAACGGAAATCTCCGTTGTTGGACCCTCACCCGCTCCGATTCTGTGGCGGTCGACGTGGTAGAGTTCCGGCTATTGAGTTAAACTCAGCTAGGGCAGCAGTAGTAAAACAATTTATCTCCATGCCCGGGTTAAGGAAGAAAATTATTCAGGATTCCTCCTCGTCATTGCTATCTGGTGAACCGCAATGTAATAATAAGTGCATGCGGGCATTTGATAATGGCAGGGAGTGAAAGCTTTCACAGTTGAAAAGCTTGTTAACATTCAGTGCTAGCATTCACACATGAATAAAAGGCAATTGGGCAAGGTACTTATTTTTATTTTTAAAATTTTATTAGTGTCACAACTAGGCTTACATTAACACTGCGATTAAGTTACTATGAAAATCCCCACAGTGAAAGTCACCACAGTCCGGCGCCTGTTCGAGTACACTGAGGGAGAATTTAGCATGGCCAATGCATCGAACCAGCACATGGACCAGACTGTGGGAGGAAACCGGAGCACCCGGAGGAAATCTGCGCAGACACGGGGAGAACGTGGCAGGGTCCGCACAGACAGTGACGCAAGTCAGGGATCGAATCCGGGTCCCTGGTGCTGTAAAGCAGCAATTCCAACCACTGTGCCACATTGGTGGAGGGGTTGAATGTTTATAGATAGGGTGCCAACTAAGTGGGCAGCTTTGTCCCAGATGATGTGAGGCAAGTGTTCCATTACGCTCCTAACTTGTGCCTTGTAGATGGCTTTGGGGAATCAGGAGGTGAGCTACTCTCCGCAGGATTGCTAGTCTCTGATATGTGCTTGTGGCCCCAATATTTATATAGCTTGTCCAGTTCAGTTTCTGGTCAATGGTAACTGCCAGGATGTTGATAATGGGGGATTCAGCGATGGTAATTGCCACTGAATTTCAAGGAGCAATGGTTGGATTCTCTCTTCTTGGAGATGGTCATTGCCTGGTACTTGTGCAGCATGAACTTACTTGCCACTTGACAGTTCAAGTATTTTTTAAAAATGAAACTGGCAAACATATCATTTCTTTAACTGCACAACAGTTATCTGAAATGTTTACACTTGTCATGTTATTCTTCAAAACAGTGCACTAAGTAATCATTTTTAGCACTGTACTTACTCAGCTAATAACCTTTACAGAGCACCTACCTTGCTGCTTTGTATTAGTCAGGCCAAAACATGGCACAGGCATTTCTGGTTTAATTTCTGCATCATCATTGAAAATGGATGGCAAGCTGCAAGATGAATCTTCGTTTGGAGAAGTCTGATTTTCAACTGCCTTTGGAAGGATTTTCTTCAATAATACTGTTGCCTGAATAGCAATTAAAATTAATAAGAAAACCTTGAAAATGCTTCATACTCATAGAGCAGTGAGTAAAACATTGCTATTTTGAAAGCAATTAATGAACCACATTTATCTATCTATAATACATGAATTACAGATTTCTACTGGTCTCAATTTTAAGAGAGCTCTTTGGAAAACATAGGCCTTGATTCTGCAGTCAGCAGAATGGTGTCTACCGCTTACCTTAAAGAAAGCTGCCTACAAAGATTTATGGTGCAGATTTCATCTTTCTCAAATTTAATTTGAATGTGGCACAATGAAGGGGATCTTCAGTGATGCCATCAAGCAGAGTAAGTAGCCAATCACATTGAAGAACTCTCACAGACAGTAAACCACAAACAAAAATGCACCAATTCTCTATCACCTATTATAAATTTTACAGAAAGTGAAAGAAAGTTTGGAGCATACATATTCAAAGCTGAAATATCATAAATTAACTTTAAAATAATTATATTTAAAAAACTATGAAATGGTCAGAATGGAAACATTCATAAATTACACAAATAGAAGTTTATCTTCCAGGACAGCTAGATTCTTCTGCAGTAGTTATAACTTAGTATATCATTAAACATCAAGTTACACCTCAGTAACACAAGGTAACTTTGTAAACAGCAACATTACAATAAATTACAATAAGTTCAGTGATTTCTAAAGATTTCAGTCTGTGGGCACTTCTGTAGCATACCCTATCTAAGAGTAAAGAATTGCCAGCAGCAAACAAAGATTTCTGTGTTTAATTCTGCATTTGGGGACGCCAGAAGTTACTGACAGTTTCACAGAACATGATGGTGATGATGACAGTTTCGCTGTCATCACGGCCACAAAATCTGGGCAATTTACTATCCTGCCATCTCTCTCAGACTATGGGAGTGTTCTTACTGCCTTGTTACGCCAGTCGATCAATGTGGTGAGTCAGTAGGATCACATGTGAAGTGAAAAACTGAGCTTGCGCCTGCTCTCTCACCCTTCATGATATCACTGGCCCTGTTCTGCCAGCGTAATCAGCCTCGCACCCTGGAAGGTGGGAGGGGGGGGAAAATTGGGGTCAGCGATCAGTGTGGGGGGCACGGGTATCGTGATCGTGGTGGGTGGGAGTGCGCGACCAGTGGGAGTAAGGGTGCAATGTCTGGGGGTGGGGTGGGGGAGTGACATATTCCCAGTGCACCATGCACTCTTGTACACCGTGCATAGTGAGATCGAGGCACATGCGCAATAGCGGCCTTTAGCAGTTTGCAGCCAGCTTCCTGGCGTGAATAAACTCCATCCACTCCCCCTACTAGCGGGAATCACATTTGGAACCTTTTTTTCTAAGTACCATAAGCGTATGGGAGCTCACCCAAAAAGTAGGTGAGATTTTCTTCCGTTTTCACACTTGTTCGGCACTTAAATTATTTTTGGTAAATAGTTTTTAGAATAAAAATTAATTTTAAATGGTTAGACAATTTGCATTGGAACCTCACTTTTAACTCTGTTGATTAAAATATGATGGTAAAACTGTGGTGTCTTTCCCCTAAAGAGTGCAGGTTAGAAAATGGGATCAACCTGAAAATATTGGTTGATAGACTGACATAGTTCAGCTCATCCACGAGCATACATAATGCAGGCAATTAGATTGCTTCTTTATCTGACTAACTACGAAAGCGTATAAATACTTATTTTGATTGGCAAATTAAGAAATATAGCCACGTTATTTTTTAAAGCAGAAAAATAATCTGCATTGGTACATAATTCTATTAGCTGTAATTGATTGATTAATTTTTCTAATCATCTGGATGTGCTAGTCATTATCAGTTTTGTCAAGTTATGGAATATAAAACTAAGAATTGCTTAAACAAGACTGCAATGACTGTCCATAGTTCTGCTTATTGCATAAGCAAATCAAGCAGTGATTTTTGTTAATCACTGATACAGTGTGCAGTTCTTATAATTCTAGCATCAGCAACAAATTCTATTCATTGATTTAGGTTGGTGTGAAATATCCATGTTGAGCAAAAAGTATAAAAATAAAAGTATTCACAGAATTTAACTCATTGTTATACTTTTTTTTTTACACAGCATATTTTTGAGAATTCAATACAATGTGATTTGTACCTTTTTGGAGTTATTACTGTTTTCTGCAATCAATAAAGGTCCAAACACTTCTGCGGCCTCATCTGTGGTCATCACCTGATGCTCCAACATAGAAAGAACATGCAAGTACCAACGGTCCCACATTGTGGCAGAATCAGCAGGCAATTCTAGCAATCTGCAGTAATAGAGAAAAGGCCAAGTACTGAAATGATAAAAAGCTAAGAAAGGAAATATATCACACTAGGAATGGGAAGGGTGGGTAGGGAGAGGTGGCAGGAGTTTCAGAGAGAATCAGAGAAACCCTATAGTGCAGAAGGAGGCCACACTGCCCATCAAGCCTGCACCAACAATAATCCCACCTGGGCCCTATCCCGGCTTAGTTACCCTTACATTAGTTAGAATCCCTCTAACCTATCACATCCCGAGACACGAAGGATTAATATAGCATGTCCAATCAACCTAACCCGCACATCTTTGGACTGTGGGAGGAAACCGGAGTACCCGGAGGAAACCCACGCAAGCACAGGGAGAACGTGCAAACTCAACATAGACAGTGACCCGAGGCTGGAATTGAACCCGGGTCCCTGGAGCTGTGAGGCAGCAGTGCCAACCACTGCCGTGGGAAAGAAGAAACGGGTTCCAGGATTAGGTTGCTGCATACAGAATAGTTAACAGATGGTTATCACCACAGACATTCAGGGACAATCAGACACTGGAGGACATGGAGGGACGCCAATGCATAATAAGAAATATATACATGAAATTCAGAAATACTAAGATAAAGACAGCGAAAGGTGAGAAGGGAAGTGGTTCACTGGGATAAATACAGGAATTAGAATATGCAAAAATTGTTTAAAATATATGGAGAGAACAAAAGAAATCCTTGGAGTGAAGTATAGCAGCAGAGGCAAAGCAGAAGAGCAAAATATTATTTCAATAATGTAATAACAAAAGAGCATTCAGAGATTAAATCACCTTTATTAAATGTGAACAGGCTTGAAGCTGAGGATGAGCAAAAAATAATAAATATTCTGAATCGCTACTTCTTTTAAATATTTACAAATGTAAACATAAGCAACATGTCCCCCCTAAAGATCGGTGGAAAAATCCACGACCTCAAGATAAATAATATGGAAGTCCTGGACATGATAAAAGTGCTGAAAGCATCGAAATCACCAGGTATAGATTGCGTTCAACACAGCGTACTGGGAAAGACCAGGGAGAAACTTTTGAGAGGCATTGACTCTCATTACCAGGGAGTTACTAAAACCTAGAAAGCTACCAGTGGATTGGAAAGAGACTAATATACAAAAAGGGTGACAAAATGGAGAGAGGCATCTTCAAATTCATGTAAAATAACATAATAATGGAATTAACTATTGAGAGCAAACTAGATTATTAGCACATTATAACTGCTATTACACAGCAGTCAACAAATTCAGAAAGGAAATATCTTGCCTCACCAATCTCCTCAACTTTTGAGGAAAAAGGGAATTATAAAAAGAACAAAACCAAGGTGTTGCTACACTTCCAAAGAGCATTTGAAAAGTTTCACACAAAAGGAAACTCAAAACTGTTGAGTATTCATGGTAAATCCTGCAAGTGGATTAAGAAATTGACTGAGGGATGGGAGATAATGAGTAATTGTTAAAGAAGTTATGTATGAATAAGGATGAAGTATTGAGTGCAACCTGTGTTGGAACCATGCACCAGCATGAGTGGTTAAGGTTGCAGAATTACAATTGTGGTTTCCCACAAGGAGAGTTTACAATGTCAGCTGTGACATTGAAGTCAACCTGCTCAAGCAATCAGGAATATTCGCTTATATAAATGCAAAGTTGATTAAAAATAAACAATAAAATTGTTTTGCCTTATATCACCATATAGCCTAAGAGCTTTTTAAAAGTTTGGCTGTCTGAAGGAATTTACCTATGATTACTTCCATCGACTGCATCCCAATCTTTGTTTAAAATTTCTTCGGCCAACAGACAACCATTTGAGGTACTCTGTGACAATCCCTTGAGCTCATGAAGAACAACTGCACCACAGTCCTCAAGGCTTTCTCCACTCACGCTGCCTTTCATGTTACAGGTACTACAAAAGGAACTTAGAATTAAACTCGACACTGAAAAATCAGAAATTTAACCAGCCAAACAACAAAACATTATTGCACCAAATTTTGGTAACTAAATAATGCTGAGGCAAAAATTGAGTGTTACTGTTTTTCCAATATTAAACACTTAGATGAAAAAATCTAGATATTTGATTTGATTTATTATTGTCACATGTATTAGCAAACAGTGAAAAGTATTGTTTCTTGCACTCTGTACAGACAAAGCATACCGTTCATAGAGAAGGATAATGCAAGTTGGATGCAAAATGCCAATGTAATTCAATTTAACTGCTGAAATACCATTGACATGAGTGAATGAGTAAAGTGCAGAGAACTTGAGATCAAGATATATTTCCTAACAATAACTAACTCCTGACTGTACTTAATGTACTTATGAGTTAATTAGTTAAATTGCTTTAAAATTTGAAAAGAAATGTACATGTTGGAAATCTCGATTCATCCAGGCTTGAAGAGGGAGACTTTAAAACTCTCCACCAAAACTCTCCAGTTGAAATGGAGTGGCAGGCGTATCTGTTGGCTTTCTGCCCCAAACCTGCCAACCTCGATTTTAACATGTAAATACCAAAGACATCAGCATGAAGCCAACAAGGTCTTTGGATAAATATGCAGATGGGATCATTGATTATATTGTCAACCTGGAATCTGTCCTGGAGAATGACAATGAAGATCATACATTAAAATTGGCTGGTCCTCCTCCCTACACACACTGATGGACAGCCACATTCCTGTATGGCAGTTAACAACAATTCCGCTATCTTTGGTGGCAACGCCCAAAACGGACCAAATTGAATTCTGACAAGTAGTCCCAAAGTTATGCTTATAAAGCTTGCCCATGAGGCTTTATGGCCACTGTAAAGTTTAAAACTTATTTATTATTGTCACAAGTAGGCTTAGTGTGAAGTTAGTGTGAAAATCCCCTAGTCGCCACACTCCGGCACCTGTCCGGGTACACTGAGGGAGAATTTAGCATGGCCAATGCACCTAACCAGCACGTCTTTCAGACTGTGGGAGGAAACCAGAGCAGTTGGAAGAAACCCACACAGACACAGGGAGAACGTGCAGACTCCGCACGGGCAGTGATCCAAGTTGGGAATTGAACATGGATCCCTGGCACTGTTGGGCAGCAGTGCCAACCACAATGCCACTATGCCGCTGTAGTGTGCTCTTCAGTGTGAGACTGCCAGAATGGTTGCAAACTTGAACAGGTAACACATAACAGATTTCTGCCCTGTGGAGCTTTCCGGGATTGCCTCATGCAGCCTCCCCATACTTCCACACCTGATAGGTCAATAGCCAAAGTGAATGAAGCAGGAAGAGGGTACCCCTAAGTTGAGTTGCCAACTCTGTCCTCAAGGCTTCATCACACAACCTTTGACTTCCAACTCCCACCACTGATCACTCAGCATATTCATTCTCACAGCACACCACCTTCATACTCCAGCTGGAAAGTCAAAAGACTCCTCATTACCCAATTAGATGGCTCTTGGCTTATCAGAGAAACAGCCTTCCACCTCCAGTAATTTTAGAAGTAATAAACAGCAGCTTTCAAAGAAACTGATAAAAGTTCATAATTTTTTTAATGCCTATTCATTTTTCACCAGGATTCCCCACCGCAGTTTTGTGGATATTAATCTCTAATTCCCAGAAACTCCTGACCAATCATGGAGGGTTAGCAGTCTTATCACCAAGTTGGATTTTCCATATCCTTGCTTAGTTCCATCCAAGAGTTAGCAACATCAGCCATGTCTCACTTGTAGGGGCGGTTGTGTGACCCAGCTAGGATCCCAGGGCTCAATTGCGGATTTTACAGAATCATACAGTGCAGAAGGAGGCCATTCAACCCATCGAGTCTGCACTGGCCACAATCCCACCCAGGCTCTATCCCCATAACCACATGCATTTACCCTAGCCAGTCCCCCTGATGCTATGGGGCAATTTAGCATGGCCAATCCACCCAACCCGCACATCTTTGGACTGTGGGAGGAAACCGGAGCACCCGGAGGAAACCCACGCAGATGCGGGGAGAACGTGCAAACTCCACACAGACAGCGACCCAAGCCAGGAATTGAACTCAGGTCCCTGGCGCTGAGAGGCAGCAGCGTTAACCACTGTGCCACCGTGCTACCCTGCGGGGCCAAATTTAAAAAAAAGAAAAGCAGGCTTGACACGGATCTAGTAAGGACAGCTTCGGGCAGTGCTGCAGTGGCAGGCTTCATTCCATGTTTCCAACTTCTTTGGCAAAGTTGGGTTAAGGAATTATCCAGCTCTGTTCCTCAATCACTATACTTTACACTTACTTCAGACCTTTCCCCTTGATCCAACAAACTTTACAGAGGTTGGCAGCAGAAGCTGCATGCTGGATGCATGCCTCCAATCACCAGTCTTCAGGGCCTTTATCTTTTACTGGTATAAATTTCGATGTGAAATTGAATGCAATGTTTTAAAGACCATAAACCTTTTTCGCACAATGCAATTAATAACATTTTGTGTGGCATCTTCATATTAGCTCTTAACATGCACTGTTACTGTAATGCTAACTTTTAATCAGCAGGATACATATTATAAAACCAGGGCTAGGGAAACAGTCACTGCATTAAAAAGGTATAAAGGTTAAGATGGTTCTAATCAATAAAGATCGATGCTAATATTAAAAAAAGTGTTCTATTTTGATCACTTATTTCTATATGTTTTTCTGTATTACTGAAAAAGCTTCACAAAAACGTTTAGAAAATGCATTCAAATAATGCACAGGCATGCCTTTAACATTCTCCTAATGAAAAGTAGAAGCCACTGTAAAAATTCTCTATTCTGCAAGCACGAAGGATTGTGAATATAGAATGCAATTTTTAGTTTTGCCAAAAAAAGAAGTCTGTTTAATTTCTCTGTTTGCAACTATTTTTTAATCATTATCGCTCTATAACTGCCAACAGAACTTGCTGAATTACTGGTGAAATGTTTTCAATATAAGAATTTCTATAAGCTTGACATTAAAAATATTCCCAGCTCCAGTTAATACACATAAAACTTATAAAAGACAACAAGCATTTACACTACCAGGCACGGTACTTTGTAAGCACCAGAAAGAAGATTGGAACTAAAGAACTATTTGAGTAGATCTGTAATAACCTTGAGATTTTGTGCAGCTTCTCATTACTTATTGTAGTATGCTGATACAGTTCCGAACAATTAGCCATTGTTTCTCCAACACCATCTTCTATTGTCTGAAGTAAGTGAAAAAATCCTTCAAGTGAAAGGCAGCTCCTGCGGAGAATAATGGAAAAATCATGTTCATGATTATAATTATTCATGGCATTTAAACATTAATACATGGTGGTGAAAAGGTAAACTGGCATCCTAAAAAAAAAATAAGCACTTAACCTTAAACCTATTTCAAATGAGGAGAATTGCATTTTTGTTAAAGTGCACAACAGGGCACCACTTATGCTTTTGTATTTCTGAGAGGTAGGTGCATTGTCTGAGAAATCAGTCATCTCTTTATTTACAACCGGTTATGAATCATAAAGTTTGCGACTGCGAGTCTGAAATATAAAATGTCAATTGAAGCTTTCAGTTTTTAATATTTCTATTTTGATTCTCTCCCAAAACAGTGAGACAAATGATCTATTCCAATATTTCTGCAACTGCCATTCGGATACTGACTGCCGAGATTTTGATTTGATTTATTATCGTCACATGTATTGAGATAGAATGAAAAGTATTGTTTCTTGCGTACTATCCAGACAAAGCATACCGTTCATACAGAAGGAAAGGAGAGAGTGCAGAATGTAGTGTTACAGTCATAGCTAGGGTGTAGAGAAAGATCAGCTTAATATGATAAGCACTCCATTTCCCCTTTCAATTTCTGGGTGAACACCTGTCCTACATCTCTCTTCAACTTAGAACTGCAGAATTTTATGAGACAGCTGAAAGCCCATCATACCAGTGCAAGATCCATCTCCATGCCCATTTTCTGTACTCCTTAAAAAACATTTCAAACATTCAACTACTTTCTTTTTGAAAGTATTATAGATTCTGCTTTCACCATTATTTTGGTAGGATATTTCATGTGCCAGAAACTTTCCAGTTAAAAAAAAAGTCCTCGCCTTTTGGGTACTCAATTAAAGATAGACAAGTTCAAATGTCCTTTGGCTTTCTAAAGCTTAAATTTTATCACTCGCTGACTTGCAATATTCATACAGTTTACTAACAGGTATTGAAAAAAAACAGGACAAAAATTTCCCTCTTCAAACCCTAAGGGTTGAATTTTCTGGGCATCCGTGTCATTGGGCTCTTCTGGTCTCGCCAATGGCAGCACCCGCAGCGCGGCTGGTGAACAGCGCACTGGAAGATCCCACTGCCAGCCGCGCCCCCGCCACTGGAAAACAAACTGTTAGGAAAGGGATCCTGCCCTAAATATTTCATTTAAGAATCATATCACTTTTGCAACAGAAGGAAAGTACAACGTTGAGAAAGACCCTAGGCGCTGAGCAATGTTTTTCACACATTTTAATAGTTATGTTAGGTCATTCAGCAGCAGAAATGGTGTTTTTTCTCAAAATACAAACTGACAGTGAATAACATAAATACATATTGAATCCTGTAAAGTACATTTAGTACTCAAAATGTGCACTTATCCAACTTCGGCAATAATGAATTAATGAAAGCTGAGTATAAGCAACTGTGGGGTATTTTTTCTGGGTGGGGTGCATAGGTCATCTACAAAAATTATTTTAAGCGACATTGAAACTAATATCTCTGCACTCTTATGAAATACCAGACACATTTTATACCCTGTACGGTGCTAGAAAAATGAGCATATCAACTGCCTTTCCTCATTCATGAGGTCACAGTCACTCAGCTGCAGTACTAGAACTGCTTTCCTGTAACTAAAGTATACTCTTCTCACTCAAGTGTCCAGCCAGCAATAACAAATTGACAAATGTAGCCTCAAATAAAGCTTAATGCAGCAGTAAATAATTAAGGTATTACTGCCAGGGATTAATGTAACAGTGTTCCACCGTACTATTCAGAATTGTATGGAGACAAACTATACTTACTGCCTTGCTGTACACAACTAGAGAGGTAGGCATGTGCCCTTAAAATAGGTGCATTTTGCACTCCATTCCTATTAAGTCTGAAGTTAAACATGGCATAACTAGAGTGTTAACAGGCACCATTGTAATCAATATTTTACATTTTAAAAGTATAAGTTCTAAAATATTTCAATGCATAATGTCTAACTGATTGATTGTGACAATATAACAATATAATTGACAATCGCTTGCAGTTCTATCATTTGTGACTTGGTTGCTTTCCGGCTAATCAATGATCTCAGAAACACTTTTCATATCAAATGAGCAATCTTTTGTCCAAGTAAACTGTCTACAATAAGAAAAAAAAATCATTTATAGCCCCAGATTATAAATGCAATAATGCATTTGGCATACTAGATACTTAGCATTTGAAAAATAATAAATCAATCAAAGTACACTGGAACATTATAGATGGTCATTTTTATCCATAACGGACCTTTTACTGCAATATATTTAAAAATAAACGGCACTACTTAATGTATTAAAATAGCAATGATCATCGATTATTTTCCGTAATAAAATATATTTTCCGTAACAAAATATATTTTCCGTATACATCTTGGAGCCTTCCTTTCATAAAAGATCCACCTTACGGTCTTGCCTAGGGTCTTTCTCAACATTGTACTTTCCTTCTGTTGCAAAAGTGATATAATTCTTAAATGAAATATTTAGGTAGGTAGGCAGGCTACCCACCCCCCCACCACCCCCCCCCCCCCCCCCCAAGTCTGTTTTCCCTTGTGTAACAGGTACATAAGATGGATCTTTTGTGAAAGGAAGGCTCCAAAATACATACGGAAAATATACTTTATTACAGAAAATAAATCGCTGATCATAGCTATTTTAATACATTAGGTAGCGCTGTTTATTTTTAAATATGTTGCAGTAAAAGGTCCGTTTATGGATAAAAATGACCATCCATAATGTTCCACTGTACTTTGATTTATTATTTTTCAAATGCTAAATATCTAGCATGCCAAATCATCCTAATAGATCACAGTCCTCTTTGCTCATTCATGTTTAAAAGCATATCCTTCCCCCCCAGTGGTAAAATCTGGGTGGTCCACACTGGAGGCAATTGTGTGTAACAAATGAAACAGCAGCATGAAAACTGAATGGCAACAACAGCAAGAAAAAAGAGAAACCAATATAAAGAAAAAACAGAATTTATGACAATCTGTAATGGGCTGAGGGTTAGAGGTCAGGAAACAAGGGATCCCTCTCTTCATCAGGTTGCTTCCTGGTAACATCCTGATTAAGCTGACAGCTTGAATTATATCTGTTACATTCTGCAGTAGACAATCCATCGGTGCTAAGTCCTCTTCAATGCTGCTGAAGAAGCTTGGGCAAAAGCTTGTTCTTTCTTCCTCTGCCATGGGCCTCAAAACAGTCATCTCTTTTCTATACTCTTTATTTGTCAGTGCTCTTCAAAGAGACCTTTAACAAACTGAATGTGCTGTGTGCATCAAGCCTGCAGTATTGTTAGTCTCTCAAATGGAGCTAGGACTACACCCCTGGTCTGTCTCTATCTCTCAGATTTAGTTTAATTGTTGGATTGTCATCAAATTATTTCTGGTCCTTGGCATCAAGCCTAACTCTGGCTCCCTTACACAAAAAACATGCTGGAGATTGAACCTTTCAAGTGATATATTTAGATTCTGTTGCCATGGTGCACTAGGGTCTGAAGCCTTACAGAACCATTTGACAGGCTACAATGAAACAGCTTGAAGCAAGTAATTGTGAGGAAAATGAGAACATTAGGGCTGCTTTAACTTTGCTTTTACAATCATCGATGCCTAACGAAAGATATATAGCATATCATTCACACAAGACTGGAAGTGACATCATTAACTGACAAACATTTTGGCTTTAACTCTCCACACCTTTTACAAAACGGACTGACTTGCAACATTGCTCAGGATAATATATTACAATGAATTGCACCGTTTCATTGGATTAAAGTGGAATCCTTTTATAAGTATAAATACAGTAAAACGGTTAAATTATTATCAATACAACTTAAACGATGCAAGAACGGTTAGACGAGTAAATGAGGAAAATTTCGACTTGTGAACCATTTGTTTAAACGAGATTTGCAAGTTGCTGGAATAAAAATGCAACGTGCTGGAGAAACCCAGCATGTCTGGCAGCATCTGTGGAGAAAGAAACAATCACAAGTTACTCTTCTTCGATCCGACTTTTCTTTCCACTACGGCCAAACCTGCTGAGTTTTTACCAGCACTTTGTGTTCTTATTTCAGGGCTGTCATTGTATACAGTGTTGTAGATACAGTATTTTGCTTTTATTGCAAGTCATTTAAGTTATCTGCAATGCCACATTAGTGTGCATAGTTTTTAATCATTTAAGTAACTAATATTTGAACCACAAATAGAAGTTTTAAAGTTTATTTATTAGTGTCACAAGTAGGCTTACATTAACACTGCAATGAAGTTACTGTGAAAATCCTCTAGTCGCCGCACTCCGACGCCGGTTTGGGTACACTGAGGGAGAATTTAGCACGGCCAATGCGCCAAATAACTTGAGATACAAGTTAGTAGACCTGTTTTAAGCTGTCATAGTAAATTAACATTAGCTTGTCTGAGCTCAAAGTGGAATGAACAGGATGGGAAGTCAGAGGAAGCAACACAAGGGAATAAGAGTGGATGCTTCACAGAAAATTTCAAACATTTTGTTTTCTGAAAGTTTTCCTCCCAAGGTGCGGCACGGTGGCACAGTGGTTGGCACAGTGGTTAGCACAGTGGTTAGCACTGCTGTCTCACAGCGCCAGGGACCTGGCTCAATTCCAGCCTTGGGTGTCTGTGTGGAGTTTGCACAATCTCACCGTGTCTGTGTGGGTTTCCTCTGGGTGCTCTGGTTTCCTCCCACAGTCCAAAGGTGTGCAGGTTAGGCGGATTGGCCATGCTAAATTGCCCCTTCTTGTACCAGGTTAGGGGGATTCGCGAGGTAAATATGTGGGGTTACAGGGTTGGGATCTGGGTGGGATGCTCTGTTGGAGAGTTGGTGCAGACTTGATGGACCGAATGACCTGCTTCTGAACTGTAAGGATTCTGTGATTCTATGTAACATGAAGCTCACCTTTCTGTTACTGTACAACTTAGGGGAAAGCACTCTACAGTCCTGCAAGTATGAATGCATCAGGTTGAAGTCAATGGGTGGGATTTTTTGGCCCCGACAACAGAAGGCATTGTTGCGGGCAGGATGGCAAAATTAGGAGAGCCGTTGACTTTTAATGGCTCACCAAATTTTCCCATCCTGCCTGCAACGATGGTCACCAGTGCCAGTGATGGAAAATCCCAACCAATGTCTTCAAACCTGGACTGCATTGTGTATACAATGACAACCATCATTTGTGGTGACCTGCAAATGTGGATTATCTTACAAGGAAAAGTATAAGAAAGAATCAAATTGCAATGTTCAAATGCATGCAACTCCGCTCAAACCCATGTTCAGTTCTCTTTGAGAAGGATAAGATCAATCACAACTGCAAAGAACGACAGAAGTCGGAAGGCAGCGCCAGCATCTGAGATTCCTTACCGAGTTCAAGGAGAGGACATCTGAACTCGCAGGAGAGTAGCAGGATTGTGCCACTGGCAATAGGGTGCTTGGACATGGGCGTTATCCTACTAAAACCCTATCCATTCTATCAAAACTTGACGGTGAACTGTGCCTCCATATTGGGGCAGCCGATGTCGTTACTTGCACTCTCCTCTCTCACTTACAAGTGTCTCCAGGAAGAGGCCAAGCACGAGACTCCTTCTCAAGCCTCAGCGCCACCCCCCCTTCCCAGAGAGGAGCCATGAAAGCGAAGACAAGTGCTGCACATTTGTACAGTTACACCGCAGTTTTCTTTCAGTTGTCCAGTTGAAATGACCTGCATCTCATCCCACCCATTGAACCAACTCCTATGCAGCACCTGCACCCGTCCAATATGAGGCTCTGTTCATGTTTGATTTGACCATGATGGCAGTTGTCACGTGCTTAATGAGTTCCCCCACCATTTTGCCTCCCCCAGTCACCCATGTCCTTTCGCCCATTAGCATTGGTCCCCGGCATCACCTTTGACCTCCCCACTGTCACCCTTCAGCCCGAATCTTTTACTTTCCAGAGTGTCAGGGTGAACGTGCATGTTCCTTCCCGAGTATCCCACCCCCGTTCACATTGATCTCTCCAACCAGCTCCTGTCCACCCCCAAGTCTTTGTATATCTCCATGTCCCCACTAACAATCCTCGCAGCCCCTTTACCCGACACTATACACGGTCAAACTCTCACCCTCCCACCCTACCAGCTGCCTTTGCCCACTGTAACCATAACCATACACTCCTATCACATCCACACAGAGTTCATTCCTTAGGAGTCAAATATTGATTCCCTCTGGGCACATTCACCATTCACCTGGACATTCCCACCACCCCCTTCAGACCTGGACATTTCCACTACCCTCTTTAGACCTGGACATTCCCACGACCCTCTTTAGACCTGGACATTCCCACCACCCTCTTCAGACCTGGACATTCCCACCACCCCCGTCAGACCAGGGCACTCCCACCACCCTCTTTGGACCTGGACATTTCCCCTCACTGCTTCAGACTTGGACATTCTCTCTTCCCTGCCTGTCAGTACCTCATGTAAATGTCTATTTTGTTTTTTCTTCAACTTTTACATTGAATTTAAAAATATTATAGCAAAAGGAAAGACTAGTCAATCCACCAGGTCAGCATCGGTGTTTTTCCACAAGTTTTTGCACTACTCCAATTTTCTTACTCAGATAACTATATCAAAGATTTCTTAAAGAGTGCAAACAGGTTATTGTTTTAAAATCAAATCACTTATAAATATATAGTAACTTATTTATATCAAAGACCAATAATACATACTGAAGCTGCTTATCTTGTGTTGTGATCTCATGTGGCTCTTCACGAAGTTCATCTTCCTCAGAACCACCGGGATCTTTTTGGTCTGGCTGATTTAAGAAAGGCACAATGGGTTCTTCTTTGGAAACAGCAGGGCTTTTATCTTCGGTAAAGACTGACTCACTGGTCCTTGCAGGGTCATCGTTTATAGCTGGTTTACGATTTGGAATGCGATTATGTGGGTCTTCAGAAGTTTTCTTCAACTGCAATTCTTCACCGTTACCAGAAATACTAAGGTCACTCTCTGAATCACACAGTTCATCTGCCAGCCTCTGCACATCTTGAATTGGCCTCAGAGCCGCCTCCTCCTCATCTTTTTTCCAATTCTGGGAGCTCACTATCAAAGAAAATATATTGTCATTTCCCCAGTAACCAATCACTTTCTGTGATTTACTGTCACACTTCAACTGGACTACTGATTCTTTCTAGTTATCATTTTGCATCTCCAAGGACACAGGCTATGTACCCAGCTGAAGCCTGGGTATCAGGCAACTTTTTAAAAATTCACTCATGGGATGTGGGCAAATCTGGCCCACTCAATGGGCTCAAGGCACCAGCTACCCTTCCAAGCGAATGAGTGCCTGTCCCTCCTTGCCACTCTCTGATCTCTGCTTACTGACTACTTACATAGAGGCAAGATTACCACACCCCAGCCAAGATTTGGGCACTGGTTGTAAGTTATTTCAGGTATTTTCCAGCTTCCTACTAAGATATTCAAAAAACTTCAATCTGGTTCCCAGGACACAGTTGGGAATACAATGATACAGTCTCTGGGAAACTGGGATAATGAACCACATGTGGCTTTCTTAACCCTAAACTGGGAGTCTTGCAGTTCTTGATTAAATGCATACAGTGGATAAATACAAGACTTTGAAGTCCACTTCAAATAAGAAACTCAAAGCTCGGAAATCAGAATAGAAAGATTAGGGATGGAGGAAAAATGAATTAAGATTACATTCTTTAATTACTCTACTCTCCTCCTCTCAAAAATCTAGCAGTCCAAGTACCCCACCCTTCAATACTGTCACATCCCCAATAATTCTAGCTCCATGTTGCACAACATTCCCATACCTGATAATCCTGATCCTCAAAGGACCGCAATCTCCTCTCAACAGAGCTCTCGTACTCTGCAGCACCACTTGCCCAAGTCCTGGATTTCCCCACAGAAAAATTCCAACACCTCTTATCGTAGTCCAACAGGAAGGCATTCCAATTTCAATGCTTTCAAACATCAGTACATCCTCGTCAACTCCCAGATCCCACTATAAACTGCCTTGAATATATTGACCATACTTTGACTATACAGTGATTTCACAAAGCTCATTTCAGCATAACCCTTTTCCCAATTTTCCTGAACACAGCTAAGTACTTTCTAGCGCTCTCACAACTTGGATAACCACTGCCACATTCTTGCACCATCCTCTTATCAAAACTAGATTGCCAATATTACTTCAAATATATTCAGACTGCAGCCTCTGCTTCCAAGACCCACTGATCCCGCTCACTGATATGTCACTCTCTTGCACTCTTCTCACTAGCTCTTCCCATTTGCAGATGCTAGGTTTACACTCTCAATATTACATAATTTCCCCAATCCCCAATCCTGCTGCATACCTACCCACATCCTCCCTACCACCCTCTTAAATATGATTGGATTGGGGGAAAAAACATAAAATCTAGTATATAGATAAACAGAGGCATATCAATAACCAAAGACATGGATTCACAATTTGCTTTAAAATAAGGATATAATCATATATACTGTGTACGAAAAATGCAACTTCAGGAATCGCAGAACATTTGATTTGGAGGCATATCAATTTAGGAGACAATAAGCTGCCTTTGGTTCTTTATGCTCCATACCAGTCCTCCTGTCTCTGTCATTTACTTATCTTTCACCACTACCACCACATTTTCAAGGCAACATACCAAATGCTCTCATGGTCAGGAAATATTCCTACTCCAATATTGTTGTATTTGATTTGATTTGATTTATTATTGTCACATGTATTAACATACAATGAAAAGTATTGTTTCTTGCGCGCTATACAGACAAAGCATACCGTTCATAGAGAAGGAAAGGGGAGAGTGCAGACTGTAGTGTTAGTCATAGCTAGGGTGGAGAGAAAGATCAACTTAATGCAAGGGAAGTCCATTCAAAAGTCTGACAGCAGCAGGGAAGAAGCTGTTCTTGAGTCGGTTGGTACGTGACTTCAGACTTTTGTATCTTCTTCCTAACGGAAGAAGGTGGAAGAGAGAATATTCGGGGTGCGTGGGATCCTTAATTATGCTGGCTGCTTTGCCGAGGCAGCGGGAATTGTAGACAGAGTCAATGGATGGGAAGCTGGTTTGCGTGATGGATTGGGCTACATTCATGACCTTTTGTAGTTCTGTGTGGTCTTGGACAGAGCAGGAGCCATACCAAACTGTGATACAACCAGAAAGAATGCTTTCTGTAAAAGTTGGTGAGAGTCGTATCTGACATGCCAAATTTCCTTAGTCTTCTGAGAAAGTAGAGGCATTAATGGGCTTTCTTAACTATAGTGTCGGCATTGGGGGGACCAGGACAGGTTGGTGATCTGGACACCTAAAAACTTGAAGCTCTCGACCCTTTCTACTTCGTCCACTCCATCTATCCTGCCACTCCATCCTTTAGTGGTACAATAACACTCCCTTTTGTCTTATGTCCATGATAAAGTTGTCAATATTTCCTTTTCCCCCAGCTATCCCTCTTGTTCTATTCTGTCCACCTCCTCCACCCTCTCTCCAGCCACGGCCAGGATTCTCAAGTCAGCGGGATTCTCCGGTCCCGCCAGCAGCGCACCCCCTCCCACGGGTTTTGCGGCGACATGGGGTAACATCAATGGAAAATCCCATTGACAGTGACAAGACCAGAGAATCTCGCTGCTGGCAAACTGCACGCTGCCTTCTGCCACCAGGAAACACACGTCTGGGAGGCCGAAAAATCTCGTCCCACTTTCTTTACATTTCTACCTTCCTTCAGTTCTGTAGGAGAGTCATTTAGACCCAAAATATTTACTTGATTTCCCTCCACAGATGCTGCCAGACCTGGATTTATCCAGCATTTTCTCTTTTTATTTCAGATTTCCAGCATCCACAGTGTTTTGCTTTTATAAGCCTCATTCACATAATGTTGCTGCCATATTGAACAGCAGCATTGCTATTAAATGCAACGTGATTGTCAGCAGAGCTACTTTAACCATGAAACTATTTTCATTACCTCATCCACCTTGTTAGATACCAAGATAGCTGACAAAAGATAGACCATTAATTATATTCAGAACTGTCGAGGGCCTATATTTACAATTTGCCTCATATTGCTCCATCTCTCTCTCTCTCTTCCTCTCTCTCTCTATCCCTCTCATCCACCATGTTGTTTATCATTAAGGGGTCTAATCACGGAGAAACATAAGAACATAAGAAACAATAAGGAATGTTTCAGAACGTGGGCAGCATGGTGGCACAGTGGTTAGCACTGCTGTCTTACAGCACCAGTCCTGGGAACCAGCTTGAAGTTTTTTGAATATCTTAGTAGAAGCTGGAAAATATCTGCAACAACTTACAGCCAGTGCCCAAATCTTGGTTGGGATGGGTTCAATTCTGGCCTCGGGTCACTGTCTGTGTTTGCATTTCTCCTCATGTCTGCGTGGGTTTCCTCCAGGTGCTCCAGCTTTCCTCCACAGTCTAAAGATGTGCGGGTTAGGTTGATTGACCGTGCTAAATTGCCCCATAGTGTCAGGGGGAATAGCAGGGTAAATACGTGGAGTTAAGAGGATAGGGCCTGGGTTCCATTGTGGTCGGTGCAGACTTGATGGATTGAATAGCCTCCTACCGCGCTGTAGAGATTCTATGAACATAAAATCTGCATTGTGGATTAAGCCCTTTTAATCTTTGTATAAAGCTTTAAGAAATATCTAGAATTATAGAATATCTTCTGTCTAAGAACTGCAAAAGTCTTACATGTGACAAAGTATTTCTTGTTATGAGGATGTGTTCACATCAAAAAAGAAAATCTGAACATAGTTTGGCACAGATGGTAAACACACACAAAAAGATATATAAAATTAAAATAGAAATATCAACCCTGGTTTGCGTAGGGGCTGCTTTTATGAGCTGGACTTGGAGCAAAGGAGCAGAAGTTACAACTCTATAGATGCTTGTCCTATCACTAACCTATGCCATACTTGATCTGACTGACACTGGGAGCCTGAAACAGAAAATATCTGTTCCACAGCTTTGATATCGCTTGCCTTCACCAGAACAAAAAGATTTTATCTTGTAAACATATCCAGTGAGGCCAATTTTCAGTGTGAACTAAACAATATCTGCCCACTGATAAGATAAATTACAACGCAGATGGTCAGCTCAATCCCATTCATGAGTAGCTGCCATTTGTATAGACACAGCAAACAACACTGAAACAGGGGTAGCTTGTCAGATGGCCACCAGATCAGTGGCAATTTAGCATTTGTTCTTTGTACTTTTCAATCGATTCCCGGCTTGGGTCACTGTCTGTGCGGAATCTGCACATTCCCCTTGTGTTTGTGTGGGTTTCCTCTGGGTGCTCCGGTTTCCCCACAGTCTGAAAGATGTGCTGGTTAGATGGATTGGCCATGCTAAATTCTCCCTCAGTGTACCCGAACAGGCGCCGGAGTGTGGTGACTAGTGTATTTTCACAGTAACTTCATTGCAGTGTTAATGTAAGCCTACTTGTGACACTAATAAATAAACTTTGAAATAAAGATATCAGCAGAAAAAGAGGTTCATCATGTCTTTGCCTGTCCAGTTCCACACCAGAGGTATCTAATCATATTTTTTTTTTGCTCTTTCTCTATATCCATCAATATTTTTCTTCATCAAATGTTCATCTAATTTCTGATTAAATGTCATGATTGACTCAGCTTCAATGGCCACTTGTGGTAATGCACTCCATATCCTAATAACCCCTTGCATGAAAACATTGCTTCTAACCTCCCCTTTTATGCTTCTAAATTTATGACCCCATTTTACCAATTCACTGACCAATATAAATAATCCTTCGATTTTTTAAAAATTTAATTAATATTTCAACACTTCTATTGGACCCCCCCTTAACCTCCCGTGCTCCACTGAATATATCTCTACTTCATCAGATCTCTCATCGGAACAACATCCTTTCATCCTGGTATCATTTCGGTTGCACTTTTCCCTCGACTCCAATACTCTTTCCATAAGGAGGGGTTGTCCAAACTGTATACAGTATTCCAACTGCAGCCTTCCCAATGCTTTGTATGGACAGTTCTTTAGGAATATAGAATTAACAGTGTATAGGGGGGGCAGCAGGAAAGTGGAGCTGAGTCCACAATCAGATCAGCCATGATACTGAAGGGCAGAGGGGCCAAATAGCCTAACCCTTGCTCTTAATTCATATGTTTATTTGTGAGAGTTCCAGATTTCCACTATCCTGTGCATTAAACAAATATTTTCTTACTCAATCCAAAATGGCCTACACCTAATTTTTAGACTATGGTGGGATTTTCCCTGCGCTCACCCTGAAACTGGAAAATCCCACCCGAGGTCAACGGACTTTTCCATGGTCCACTCCTCGCCCACTACGATTCCCGTGGCAGGTGGAATGGGAAATTTGGCCCCTTGTTCTGGATTCTTCCATCAGGGGTAATCATATTATGTTTAAACACCACTATTAGATCACCCCTCAATTGTTTAATCTTAGAAGAATTGAAATTAAGTTTATGCAACCTGTCCTCATAATTTAACCCCACAAGCCCTAGTAGCATTCTGGTGAATCTTCCAAGGTCAAAATCACTTTCCTATTTGGGGTGTCAAAAACAGAAAATAGGACACAGATCGGGTTTGACCAAATGAAACAGAACTTATTCAACTATATATTCAAACCTTTCAGAAAGAAATTTTTATTCCTTCGCTCTAGTACCTGTGCACTAAATTTAAGTGACTATGTACATGAATAGATATCTAAATTCTCTTGCCCCACCTCAGCAGCTAGTCACTACTTAGAAAATTTTCCAATTTGTCTTTCTCAATTCCAAAGTGGATGACCTCATATTTCATAGAATCATAGATTAAATTCCAATCTGCCATAGTTGTGCCCACTTTATCATCAATGTCCATATGAAACTTCCTGTTCCCATCCATACAACTTGTCATGCCTCCAATTGTCATGTTATTGGAAACACGTACCACCTCTGGCTCTTCATCCAAGTCATTGGTTATTTATGGCAAAAAGCTGTGGCATGGATCACTGGTGCTGCTGTCTCCTACCCCACCGAAGAACAGGCTGGAATCTGGCACCTTAGATCTGGTCAGACCCCGTTTGGAGTATTGTGAGCAGTTTTGGGCCCCATATCTAAGGCAGGATGTGCTGACCTTGGAAAAGGTCCAGAGGAGGTTCACAAGAATGATCCCTGGAATGAAGAGCTTGTCGTATGAGGAATGGCTGAGGATTCTGGGTCTGTACGCGTTGGAGTTTAGAAGGATGAGGGGGGATCTTATTGAAACTTACAGGATACTGCGAGGCCTGGATAGAGTGGACGTGCAGAGGATATTTCCACGAGTAGGAAAAACTAGAACCAGAGGGCACAACCTCAGGCTAAAGGGACAATCCTTTAAACAGAGATGAGGAGGAATTTCTTCAGCCAGAGAGCGGTGAATCTGTGGAACTCTTTGCCGCAGAAGGCTGTGGAGGCCAGGTCATTGAGTGTCTTTAAGACAGAGATAGATAGGTTCTTGATTAATAAGGGGGTCAGGGGTTATGGGGAAAAGGCAGGAGAATGGGGATGAGAAAAATATCAGCCATGATTGAATGGCGGAGCAGACTCGATGGGCCAAGTGACCTAATTCTGCTCCTATGTATTATGGCCTAGATCCACGTTTCAATTATAAGCTCCCAAAGCAATCAGCTCACTGCGTTTCCATGCTATTAAGCTGCCGCTTCGGGCCAAGGGCAATATTCAGCCCAAGCGGAATTAGAGGGTAAGGATAGCTAAACCTAAGAAGGCGGGGAAAGGGTCGAAGGCAGCTGGCAGTTGGGAGACAGTAAGAATGATAAATATGAGGGAAGAGAAAGAAGAGGAGGATAGAAGAGAACAAGGAGAGGAGAGTAACGAGGTGGAGGAGGAGGTTAAAGGGGAAGAGACAGAAAAACAAACATAGAGTAACTCCCTTAGCAAAATGGAGGCAGGATAGAAAATCTGTATTTAGGATTGTAACAGATCAATTTAAAGGATGCACTTAACATGAATAGGGAGGACATGTTTAAGTGGCTGACTGCAATAACTACAATCTTTCAATGGCAGGGGGGTGACTTAGCTGGTGACATAGGAGATAAAAGAGTGGCATTCACATTGAAGCTCACTGCAAGATTACTACATCAGGAAATCCTAAGTGGTATTTAAAAGCAAGAAGTTTGGGATTCAACAGTGACTGCTTTCAAATACGGACATTCATTTCCTATGGTCATTGAGCAAATTGAGTGGTTTTCAATACAATATAGGGCTTATAGCTTTCTGATCCAATTTAAAACTGGCACACCTTGCACAATAAATAACTCTCAGAGTTTCGGCTCAGATTCCCGCATTTTCCTATATTTCATCCAATTCCAGTACAAATTTTCCTGCAGTGCCACCTGATGGAAAGAACATGCAATTGCTCAGACAGTGGAAAAGTCAGGCGAGATGTGAGGATTTACTTTGGCAGGGCATGCTATCTGCTTATCACTGCAATTGCAATCAAGTGTCATTTACATTCATAACCATGACTGCAAAGGATGCTGTGAATCGTAGAAACAGAAATTAAAAATCAGGCTACGTAAATTCACCCACGGGTTGTTCTGTACCAGGGGTTCTCAGAATGGAGCCCATGGACATCTGGGCATCAGGGGAGACTTTCCAGAGGCTCAGAAAAACAGTCTCCCTAGCAGGTGAAAGAGAGAGAGATAGGGAGGGAGAGAAACAGAAGACAGAAAAGGGAAGAAAGAAAATAACACACTTTCAATACATTAGCGGTCGTTAGTGTTAGGTCCTGATGAGTTGCTGGCAAGATGTCCGCTCCCGAAATTCCAAAAGTGTCAATTGTTTGGTCACAATTTTACCACCACACCCACCCTGGAATCTGGGCTACCGCGGCTCGCAGAACGGAATTTTTCTCCAGTATTTTGTAAGTACTGCTGTTAATCTGATTTAACCAGTAGCTGTTACATTGTATGTGACCTATGAATTGTTTGGATATGTATGCCATTAACTGGTAATCTTTAACCACATTAAACACAGTACAGTTGGCAGGCACTAGAATGTTAGTGGAAGCCACACCGATCAGGAGTTTACTGCCTTGCTCAGGCGAGACCGGAAATTCCTGCCCGAGGTCAACGGAAATTTCCGCTGTCGGACCCTCGCTCGCTCCGTTGGCCTCGGGTGCGATTTTACGAACCTCGCCCGAGTGAGGTCGTAAAGTACCGGTCAACGTTCTTCATGGTGATGGGCACCTTGACTGCCATGGCTGTCAGTGGTGAATCACGTGTTTATTCTCAGTGGGAGGCGAGGGAAGGTGGAAGGCCAGCTGTTACTCTGATTCTTTGAATCATGCAGCGAGCAAGGGCTGTTACAATGCTGCCTGGCCTCCTAAACATTTCCAGTATGTTCTGGTTACATTATTAATCTCTTGCTGGTTTGATTCTTGTAATCATGGAAAAGCTACCAGTTTGATGCACTTAAATAACCCACTCTGCTGCAACAATTTTGTGAATGATTAACTGACACTCAGAATCTGGCCTGGGTTTGCATAGGTCTGTAAAATATTCCCGAGAATGTCACTTTCACATGAGTACTCTGAAATAGAATTGGATGGAAGGAAACTCAACTGGGAAGGTTTTTCTGAAAGAAATCTGCTTTGTGCCTGTAAAGCACCCAAATACTGCTGTTCATCTGATTTAACCAATAGCTGTTACATTGGATGTGACCTGTGAATTGATTGGATATGTATGCCATTAAACTGGCAATCTTTAACCACATTAAACACATTGCAGTTGACACCGACTAGAATGTTAGTGGAAGCCATACTGATCCTTTTAGCAGGATTTTACGGGCTCATTCGGGCGAGACTGGAAATTCCCACCCAAGGTCAACGGAAATTTCCGCTCTCAGACCCTCGCTCGCTCCGATTCCATGGCAGGCAAGGTGATAGAGTTCCAGCCAGAAATTTATTTCTTGTTTGTCTAGTCTGACTCATTGTCGTCTACAGTAAAGAAATAAGCTGGAATTTAACCGCCACGCCCGCCCGAGAAATTGAGGCGGACATGGCTCGCAGAACGGAATTCTCCGTTGGCCTTGGGTGGGATTTTACGAGCCTCGCCCAAGCGAGGTTGTAAAATACCAGCTATAATCTTCAAATTGCTACTTAGTCTTGCTGTCTTAAAATCATTATTAAAACACTCTAAACATGCATTTTCTATTATGAGTATTATATAGCATTATAATTTAAATTGTGTGTCTATGATTACTAATTCATTTGAAAAGGGGTCCTTCAAACAAAAAAGTTTGAGAACCAGTTCTTTATCACATGGCTGTGAAACTGACTCTCAAACAATTCACAGCCTCAGATTGTAAACAGTCAGCTAAACTTCAAGTGCCTATGCCTATAAATCATACATACCATTTTTCATTTGCCAACAATTTGCTTCCCTTATTTATAGAGATATTAACATCTTGCTGGTATGCAATTTTATAGTTGGCTATCGGTATGTCACCAAAATAGTCATAATGAGTCAATTATTTGCAAGCTATTCAAGTGTATCTGAATGAGACTGTTTGCATCTTCAGCATCCTAGTTAACTCTGAGCTAAGCTTCTGATCACATATCCTCTCAATCAGGAATCTATGCTTGGCACCCTGCAATTACGACATGTTGTCCTTGGCGTCATCATCCGACATCATGCAGTCAAGTTCCGTACATTTACTGGTTGCACCTTGCTCTACACAACCACTTCTCTCAACTTGTCCACTGACTTTGTTGCTAGTCATCCAATCCTGGATGGGCTACAATTTCTTCCAATTAAGATAAAAGCAAATTACTGCAGGTGCTGCTCTGACAAAGAATAATCCAGACTCGAGACCGAAGGGTGGCACGGTGGCACAGTGGTTAACACTACTGCCTCAGAATGCCAGGGATCCAGGTTCAATTTCAGCCTCGGATCACTGTCTGTGTGGAGTTTGCGCATTCTCCTCGTGTCTGCTTGGGTTTCCTCCGGGTGCTCCGGTTTCCTCCCACAGTCCAAAGATGTGCGGGTTAGGTTGATTGGCTTTGCTAAATTGACCCTAGTATCAGGGGGGTTAGCAGTGTAAATGTGTGGGATTGCGGGAATAGGGCCTGGGTGGGATTGTGGTTGGAACAGACTCGATGGGCCGAATGGACTCCTTCTGTACTGTAGGGATTCTATGAATCGTTAGCTCTGTTCTCAGACCTGTTGAGACTTTTCAGCATTTTCTGTTTTTGTTTTCTCCAATCAAGCCTTGGGAACACCGAAGCCATTGTCTTCTTTGGTCCCTCATCATTAAACTTTGAATCTTCATCATCAATCCCAAACCCGACCGGGCCTCTGCCTCAGACTGAACCAGACTGCCTGCAACCATGTGTCCTATTTGTTCCTGAGCTAACATTCTGACCCCATATCCTCTTCATCCCAAAGACCACCTCCTTCTACCTCCCGAACATCACCCCTACCCCAGTCTATCTGATGTGAGAGCCTCATTCTGCTTTGTTATTTCCATGGCTGGCTTCCCATATTCCATCCCACCATAAACTTCAGTTCACCCAAAACTCTGTCGCCTGTGACTGAACCAACAAGTCCTGTTTACCCATCACACCTCTGCGCACTGATCTAACCCGGCTCTGGAAACACCTATGCCTCAATTTGAAAATTCTCATCCTTATTGTTTAAATCGCTCCACGGTCCCCACCTCAGCTCCTCCATCCCTACAACGTTTCAAAAACTCTGCACACATCCAACTCTGGCCCCTTGTGTTCTTCCTCCTCATTTAAACCTCTCCTCTAAATAACAGAGCAGAGGGGGATTAAACCTGGATCCTTAAGTCACTGGATAAACTTGCTGTAATCTCAGGGGAGCTGTGCATTTAAATGGAATTAAGAGTAGTGGTTTCTGGAAAATAATCCTATTTACACATTGAGAAATACAATCCTTTCCTTCAGTTTTATGTAAAAGTTAGAAATGTTGATCCTGAAGGGTCTTTACAGGGTGGATGTGGAGAGGATGTTTCCTCTTGTGGAATCAGGGGTCACTGTTTAAAACAATGAAGAAGGAGCGACACTCCGAAAGCTTGTGCTACCAAATAAACCTGCTGGACTTTAACCTGGTGTTGTGAGACTTCTTACTGTAAAACAATTTAAGACAGAGGTATGGGGAATGTTTTCTCTTAGGGGGCCCTGAGTCGTTGGAACTCTCTTCCTCAAAAGGCAGTGTAAGTGGGGTCTCCGAATATCTTTAAGGCTGAGGTAGGAAGATTCTTGATAAGCAAAGGGGGATGAAAGGTTATTGGGGGGGGTAGGCTGGAGGTTACAATCAGATCAGCCATGATCTTATTGAATAACAGAGTAGGCTTGAGGGGCCGAGTGGCCTACTCCTGTCCCTAATTCATGTAGGTCATTTGTTGGAATTAATTTCCAAACAAGGTTAATCTGTGTCATAACAGATGTCCTTTAAGGGTTAAACTAGGGCAGAGGCCTTTTAGATCATAGTAATGAAAATTGGAATACCTATTCTAACCTTTGGCAAACAAGTTCTACATTCAAGATACAAGGGGCATAATTTTCCCATCCTGCCCACTACAGGAATCGTAGCACGCGCAACATGGACCACGCAAAGGTCGGGCAGGATTTTCCGGTCTTGGGGCGAGCGCGGCCGGAAAATCCTGCCGAAGATGACTAATTTAGCATTAATTATTACATTAAAATAATTAAAATGTGCACTAGTTCAAATAAGATAAAACTAGAATTTCTGTGATATTCTAAAGAAACTTCATTGCACGCAAGAGAGAAATTCTCACAGCAACAGTGCACTTTGACCAAAAATAACAATGTGTTACCCCATTGATAAACGTTGTTTTCTGTTATGTTCATGTCAAAACCTCCTGAACACACACGATCTTGGAATACGTCCATGGACAGTCTCTGAAACCGCTCAGGTGCATGTTCACTCACAATGATGTTTTTGTGACTATTCACTTTATCTGTCAGGCGATTCTTACAATCATTCAGCAGAGTGCCTTGTGTCAGCTCTTCCTTAATGGGCTCTAACTGAGTCGCAGGTTCGGGTAATTCTTGACTGCAAGCTGAACTATTTGCTCTAATGCGCCTATTACTTTCTATCCCTTCATAGCAACGTCTTTCACTTTTTGAAGAGATTATGGGAGTGAATGGCATTACTTCACTGGTTTGGAGTCCTGTCTTCCTTTCTATTATGTCAGAAACCCTGTCGAGGTCTTGCCTTCCTTTGCTTGACATGGGCGACTTCAAGTTGTCTATCACAGAATTACTGTGCAGTGCAGTCACTGATGCTGCCTGCCGGTTTGGCTGAGAAGATGTAAAGCTCTCCATGTGCTGTTGATATTTTTGTTGTGACATATTTGAGGTCCATGATTCTTGTTGGTCCAGAACACAAGTGGCAGTATTGCATAATTCCTTTGACAGATCTTGACCAGCATCTGAACCCCTTTGTCTTGATGAATTCCATGTCTGAAAAAGAATACACCAAACATTACCTTGCAAGGAATGTAATTTGGTTTCACCTGTATGCTCGGAAAATTCAACAAACAAATGTATAAAATTATTCTTCAATTGATAGCAGCAAAATGTGGTAAAATCAAATGCAAAACATCCATTTAAACATATTTTAGCATCACAATCAATGGATCACAATCAATAGATCACGATCAATAGACAGTGGTTAGCACTGCTGCCTCACAGCGCCAGGGACCCGGGTTCAATTCTGGCCTCGGGTCACTGTCTGTGTTGAGTTTGCACGTTCTCCCCGTGTCTGTGTGGGCTTCCTACGGGTGCTCTGGTTTCCTCCCACACTCCAAAGATGTGCAGGTTAGGTTGATTGGCCAAGCTAAATTGACCCTTAGTGTCAGGGGGACTAGCAGGGTAAATATGTGGGGTTACGGAAATAGGGCCTGGGTGGGATTGTGGTTGGTGCAGACTCAATGGGCCAAATGGCCTCCTTCTGCACTGCAGGGATTCTATGATTCTATCTTTAAATGTCATTCTGGAATGGTCTCCAAATATAAACATGAACAGAAAATATTTCATTTTCAATCAGATTTTCATATTTTATAACACAGAACAATAAATGATTTACAGTTACATATGTGAACAATAGGCTTCACTCATATTGTGCAATAAATGTTATGGTCAATGACCTGCTGCTGAGTGTTTCTTGCGTGCTAAACAGACAAAGCATACCATTCATAGAGTACATAGGGGAGAAGGAAAGGAGTGGGTGCAGAATATAATGTTACAATCATAGCTAGGGTGTAGAGAAAGATCAGCTTGACATATGGTAGGTCCATTCAAAAGTCTGATGGCAGCAGGGAAGAAGCTGTTCTTGAGTCAGTTGGTACGTGACCTCAGATTTTTGTATCTTTATCCTGATGGAAGAAGGTGGAAGAGAGAATGTCCGGGGGGAGGGGGGTCCTTGATTATGCTGGCTGCTTTTCCGACTTTAAAGTCATAGGATACTTTAATAATTATATGTCTATCTGTCAGCAGATTCCACTTTTTTGAGCCATTTGTGATCTTATAAGATCAATTAGTACGGAGTAAAATTGGAAATCATGGGTTGGGCCTATAACTAACTAGCCACAGATATGTTAATATGGAAGTACATTTACCTCATTTGCACTCACACCAATCTCTCGTTATCCGCAAAGAGAAGAAAGTATACAATAACATAATGGCTGCTATTAGTGATCATATTGGGAACATGATGACACGTTTCCAAACTGTCGACTATAAAATCATTAATATTTATCATCACATTAAACCACAAGTATAAAATCTCAGATCAGCAGTGCCAATTTATTGCAACATACTCTTCTCAGAGCATTAATTGAGGAGGCAGTTCTGTAGAGTGAATGTAAAAGGGAAAATTAGCCCTACTCCACACAATACGTTTTGCAAATAAAATATTCTTAAATTAAAAAACAATGAAATGATCTATACTCCCAACAAGTGGAATGAATGGACACTGAAGTATGGAAAGGTAGACCACTGAGTGGCACTGTGACTGGACTGATGCAACGTAACTAAAATAAAGTTTATTTATTAGTCACAAGTAAGGCTTGCATTAACAGTACAGTGAAGTAACTATGAAATTCCCCTAGTCGCCACACTCCGGCGCCTTTTCGGGTCAATGTCCCCAACCAGCACATCTTTCAGACTGTGGGAGGAAACCCACGCAGACATGGGGAGAACGTGCAGACTCCACACAGACAGCAACCCAAGCGGGGAATCAAACCTGGGTCCCTGGCGCTATGAGGCAGCAGTGCTAACCACCGTGCCACCCATTTACCCATTTTACTTTGCATCTTTAAATAATTAACTTAGTCACATTAATTTTAAAACTGATACTGAAACTTCCATGGCACGGCTCAGTCAGAGCATGTGATATTTTTTTAATAATGTGGGCCAGCACAGCCCAAACAGAAACTTTCAGCTGAGTCAGAGAAATCCACATCCCACTTGTGGCACTGTTGCACTCCACTGCTTTTCAACTTTATATTCTCGTCCCCTGCTCAACCATGCCTTTCACTCTCTTTCTCCTATTCACTCACCCTGAATAAAGTCCCTTGCTCCCAACCGGCTGACTCTCTCTCTATCTCTCCCGTTGCCCTGCCTCCAGGTGTATTCTCTGCACCACAGCATACTGAAGGTCCAACAAGAAGACAAACGGCATTTTGGCCTTTACTGCAAAGGGGTTGCCATTTAAAATAGGGAGGTTTTGTTGCAATTGTTTAGGGTGTTGGTGAGGTCTCACCTGGAATACTGCGTACAGTTTTGAGATGTGAGGGAAAGTGCGGCTACAAAATGCTTCAGTCTCTCTTCTATTTTAATCCCCTTTTCATCACCCTCTCCCTTCCTGCATTTTTACACACTTACTGTTTCTGCAACTTCTTTCACTTTTACCTTGTCTCCCTACAGTTACACTTCTATGTTACCTCCCTCAGCTTATTCTACAACTTTATACCCTCCCATTTACTGGAAATAGGAAGACAGCAATGAAGGGCAAGAACAGCCAGACAAAGAAGGTCAGAGGTCAGAAGGAATTCAGTACAGTAAAAGCAGGGCAGAGAAATCAGCTTTGTGAAAGCTTTTGGAGAACTAGTTTTGTTGTGGTCTATGGTTCAGTTGGGAACTTTCTGAATATGGAGAACCAGTTGGATCTACAGGAACTGGGCAGCTTTTTTGAGGGAGGGGGGGGGGGGCCGGGGGGGGAGCAGAGATTGAGAGAGTGGGCAGGGCGTTTGTGATTTTCAAAAATCACTTTTACATCGTGGAAAGATGTTCAAAATCAGGTCATTGCCAATTTAAAACTCTGGGCAGTTTTATCAGGTTTTGTTTTTAGCATCAAAAACAACAGAGAAATAATGGAGTAAAAGCAAAAAACAATTTTATTTTGAATATCACAAATCCTCAAAAAAGTAATGAGACTAAAAAAATTGTTAAGCTGTGTGGTGGACTTCAGTTGCACCTTTGTCCTGCCTGGACCACCATTGTGTGTTTGTCATGCCTGGACACATCCCCTGCCGAGTATAACTGTCACCTAGTATAAAGGTGGCTGTTTCCTCCCCCTTGTTCAGTTCGGGTCGGTTATCTGTTGGGATGTGCTCATAGTTCTGTAATGAATAAAAGCCTACAGTTGTATTGGCACACAAGTAGTCTTTTGCCTAATTGATTGCGCATCAAGCTGAAGACATCATTTTTATTGCTTCAATGGCACTTCCAATGGCAGCTCTATCAAACGTATACTTGAAACAAGAACAGAGGATGCTGGAAAAACTCAGCAGGTCTGCCAACATCCATCAGGAGAGATAGGTGTTCTTGATTCAGATTCCAGCAGCCACAGTACTTTGCTTATATACTTAAAGCAGTTGCATTAAACTTGGCTGGTTGTCCTGAAGTCTAATATGCAGCTAAGTCTTGAAAACAGTCTCTCAGCGTATGCTGACCTAGAGACTTAAAAGTTGCAAAAAGGAAGGCAACCTTTTGTGGGCGGCACAGTGATTAACACTGCTGCCTCACAGCGCCAGGGGCCTAGGTTCAATTCCCAGCTTGGGTGACTGTCTATGCAGAGTCTCCCCATGTCTGCGTGGGTTTCCTTCGGGTGCTCTGGTTTCCTCCCACAGTTTGAAAGACATGCTGGTTAGGTGCATTCGCCATGCTAAATTCTCCCTCAGTGTACCCGAAAAGGTACTGGAGTGTGGCGACTCAGGGATTTTCACAGTAACTTCATTGTAGTGTTAATGTAAGCCTATTTGTGACACTCTAAACTTGTTCTCATATCTCAAGCTGTTTCCATTCCAGAAGTTGGCGCTGAATCTCTGGTCCTGGGATGCACCCATCATACCAGCGATGAGATCGGCCACATTATCATAATCATTTCACCAACACAACTTACGTTCAGTTAGGAGTAGGCAGAATCACTTTTTACAGAGGCAAATCAGGTAGAAATTGTTTTTTTTAAAAACCAATTTACTAATCCCTGAATCAGTCAGTGGATATGTCAATTGAAAATTAATTTTGAAGATTTTCACATATTTGTTATGTGATGAATTTTAGTTTGAGACCTTTTATTGTGATATGGATAAGAAACTGGAGTTGTAACATAAGAGTTCCTTTTCTGTACGTGATTGAGGCAAAAATAAATTAGGAAGCTTTCCCATAATAAGTTCAATGAAACCAAAAGTATAAAGACAATGGAATATCATAGGGGCTTAAATCATAAAATCCTTACAGTGCAGAAGGAGGCCATTTGGCCCATTGGGTCTGCACTGACCCTCTGACAGAGCATCTAGCCCAAGACCACCACCCACCCTATCCAAACACTTGCACAGCACAGAAATAAACTGACCCATAGCATAAATAACAGACTTAATACACATGGCAAACCCAAAGAGGTTACGGCTGATAGCATGAAAATTGTAAAAATCTGTATATTAATTAAGATTTAAATTCCAACATTGCCCATAAATCTTTACTTAAAACATTCAGAATACTTCCGCATCTTTGCATTATCTTCAAATCAATTTAAAAATTTAATAATTCATGGAGCTGCAATGTTGCTAGCTTCATTAAATATACAAATTAATTTACCTAACCGTACAAAGTACAATCTGCTTCATGGAATTTTATAATTGTGCAATAAAGATTATCCTTTTTTTTAATCAAGAACAACACAGTCCTTTTCCATAAACCATGTTTAACAATTAGTGTGGTGACAGTAAAGAACTGGAATTTAAAAAAAGTTCTCATCTCCCTCCTGAAGGCGTTCCTTTGCTCACTGGAGTATTTTTCCGTGGACTTTCATTGCCCTCAAATATCTCACCCAAGTGGTCATTATTCATGTATCAGTCTTAGCAGTGAGTGCCAGCAGGCTATCCAATTACAGAGCACATCGCAGCCAAGATTGAGCCTGATCGCTTTCTCACCTTGCACCGACACACGCGCATGTTCAGAAGAGGTAAGCCCGTAGCAATCAGCAGCAGGGAAACTGGATGACTTGCCCTCCCCAAGCACAACTGAGGAAGCAATTTTCACAACCCCTATCCTAAACAAAAGGTAAAGCTGCATCAATGGCATGCTCCACCCTCATTATCGCAAGCCTTGGGAGCCAAGAATTTTGCATGCTATAATGAGTTGTGAGCAAACCATAAGCATAACTCGCCATGAAATGCAGCATAAAAGAAACATGACTCAAGGTCAGATAGTCTTACAACACAATTCCAGAACTTAGAGGATTATAATGAGGATATATATTTTAAGAGGAATAAATTACAGTTTGTACCGATTCTTTTGTTAAACATGTATACGGGAGAATTAGGTTTTGTCAGTGAACAATGACTAATGAGTTATTTAGTTCATAATGGCTATTTTCAATACCGACAGATGTTTGGCTTCTCCAAATTTATTTCACTAAGTTATAAAATAGTCTTCAATATTTACTCTTGGAAATTGGATGTTTACTTTTTCAAAGGAAGATGACTTTGCAACTAATAAGCAATGAAGCCACTCTCAATCTTGCAGTCAAACTCAGACTTTGATTCAAGTATTGATCAAACGTACAGGAGCTGATTTTGCAACCAACCAGAAAAGGGTGGCTGCATTTACAGTGGAGTATTTTACTGCTACGCTAATAATGCGATCTCATCCACTACCATCTTTACTCAACTTCTTAACTCATCAAAATATAATTACATAAGGGAAATTAATATGAAAGATGGCCACTCGGAAAAAAGACCAAGTAGTCTCCAATCACAGAAACAGAATTGTGCAACTTGCACAAGATACCCACAGCAGCCATCATGATGGATTCATCCTGCAACAGTCCCGCCATCCCCTTAATACTTAATATTTGCAGGATGGCAGCTGGTGTACAAGGGATATTCCCTACACATGTAACTCATGCCACCTCCATAGTTTAGCAACACAGTTAACAATCAAAACCAGTGGCACATCATGAGGATTCCTGCATTTGGAGGAGGTACAACGGCAAACTCCATCAAATGAAACCAAGGCGAAAGTGTTAGAGCAGCAGAAAGAAGACAACCACCTGAGCACCTTGCAGCAAGAGATGTAAGGGATGAGTGAATTGCTCTGCAACAGCGCTGATCAGTTCACCTTCCCAACCCCCACCCCAAAAGCTCACACAAAGGCTTCCTATATTAATAGTCCTCTTTCAACACCCTCTTAATCCTGCATTAACAGAACTATTCAGCCAACTTCTACGTCAATGAACATTAGAACAAAGCTCCTATAAAACTACACTGAAGACAAAAGAATTAAATGCGATAACGGTGATGAATAAGTCCCAACACAATAATTCCCTTTGATTCATTTTTCAACCAAGCGAGCACCCAGGGTACCTTTCTTATAAGTAGATTTCCTAACCCTACTGCTCCTATGGGGAGCTTCCCTAGTGACCTCAGTAAAACAGATGGACAGCTCACATATTGCTCCTGTGGGGAAAGTCGCTGGTTGCCCATTCCCCAAAGCATCCAGGTGGGTAGGCATTCAATCATATCAAAATGAGACATGGGAATTAAAATCACCCTAGGTCTCTTGCTGACAACACCACAGATACTTCTTGTTCACCTCTTCCATGCCGGCCACATTCACGGCTCTGAATTAAAATCAGCCCTTCAGTGTCTCATGAAGAGAATCAATGCAGATATTTACATTATTTCAGCAGAAATAACTAGCTTGTATAAAGAACAGATTATTGTATGATAACATAAAGAGGCTATACAGCTCATATCAAGGAGATGCAAGAATAGTCATCATGAACAATGTGTTTCTTTCATAACGGAATATAAAGTTCAAATTAATTCCTTTCAAGATCTCAACAGTGAGCAAATACTATTATGGTGTGAATATCTTGTACATGGTCTACAGAAAACAAAGTTTACTGCACGGTAATGGAACTCTACCCAGCAAAGCAAATATCTCACTTCCCTTGAATTATTTTGTAGGATTTCACCAAGGAGGCATCATCACATTCAATTATTAGAAATTCTTTTTAAAATTGAAGATAACATGAATAAATGTGAATATTTTAGATAAGATCTAAAATATTCCAAATAGTCCAATAGTCCAAAGATGTGCGGGTTAGGTTGATTGGCCATGCTAAAATTGCCCCTTAGTGTCCTGGGATGCGTAGATTAGAGGGATTAGTGGGTAAAATATGTAGGGATATGGGGGTAGGGCCTGGGTGGGATTGTGGTCGGTGCAGACTTGATGGGCCGAATGGCCTCTTTCTGTACTGTAGGGTTTCTATGATTTCTATCTAATTCCTGAATCTATGGAGAATACTCAAATTTAAAACACCTTGTACACTTTTTCCCAATTTTAATATTAGGTGAACTAAAAGTGACCGTAGCAGAGTAAATTAAGCAAAGCTATGCAAAATAGGTGAAATGGGTGTAAAACGTGCACTCTGTAGTTTGGTTTCAGAGCAGCTGTAAGCAGTGCACTTGTTGTACTGTATCTTGTGCAATGCCTATTCAGAACCTTTAAGCAGTAATCATTCTCTCCAAAAGGAAATGGTTCCTGTGATTTACTGCAAAGCTGTCGAGTCCATGAGATGTGAAAAAATATCAGTGGAAGTACATCACATCTGGTATAATTCGCTTTAACATGTAAACGCTTGTAACTGAAGAACAATCAATAAATTTTATTTTCTGGAGAGGATTTCCACTGTACAAGTGGAGCATTGGGATTTTTCTTTCTAACAATATTACCTTTGTGAATTTTTGATCAAGTGAGAAAGAATGACTGCAAAGACAATACCAGGTTTACATATCAAAACTTTTTTCCCTCACAGAATAACGCACTTTAAAATATTAAAATGTACCAGAGTAATAGAAATAATTGTGCATGGGTGCATGTCTTATACAAGTCTCTAGTATAGGTTACTGATGTTCACATATCAAGAATCAATCACAATAAACTATGATTATTTTAGTGACCACACAAAGATCTGACCATTAGTGTGAGGTTACAGAACTTATTGATCATGCATAACAAATTAGTGTCTGTCTTAGTATTTGGGATTTTTAAAGACAGAATTGCACGATAAAAAATTTTATTCCTTAGTTTACATGTTCATATTTTGGGTATAAATTTCATTAACTATTAAAACATTTACAAAATCAAAGCTTCTCTGGTAACTAAATGCAAGTTTAAGCACTAGAATTATTAGAAAGATCTTTTCAGACACTATCAGCTATTTTTGGCACAGAAATTGTACATTTTATCCTCAGCAATTAGTAATTAATCCAAATCTATCGCAATGGAAATGATTTCTTTGACAATGTTACTTTCTGCAGTCACGCAAGAGTGTTTATAGAATAATGATATAGAGCTGGATTTTCTCCCCCCGGTGCTTTCTGACGGCGGAGCCAGCTCGCCATTGACCGGTGACGGGGTCTTCCGGTCCCGTCGATGTCTACGCTATTCTGCATTACCTTCTGCCACCAGGGAACCCACGCAGGGGGCGGTCGTCAGCAGGACTGGAAGATCCTGCCAAGCGGGGGGGGGCAGAAAATTCCGCCCACCATTTATTTATAGAACTACAAATAACGTTGAATTTTAAGGGATCTTGGGGCATGCCTGGCCCATAAAGGTTTGTTATTTTGACAACTTGTTTGATGAATTTTCAAGCATTATGAAATCGATTGTGCAATTTACCCAAATTCTTTGGGATATTTATGGTATTATATGACTTGCAAGCACAATGCAGTGAAACCCAAACACATGACATGCCTCACAGCCACACATAACAGGAGGACTAGCCAAAATACCAGACCACAATCACCACCAGCAGCAGCTAGCCTTTGAAGCCACTCATTCAAAACCATCAACAGCAGCCAATTATCTTGTTGCAACCAGTATCAGTCAGGGATAGTAGTGCTAAGGGGCTTGCCAGGCTATGGCTCCACATGTTATCAAGATATAGCAGTGGCAATCTCAGAGAAGCCAGTAGAGGAAGAGAGGAATTGGCCACAAAAGAACTGGCAGCAGAAGCAAGAAAGTTAGTAAGAGCAGAAGATTGCAGTAACAGAAACGCCAGTTACGAGACAGCAGAAACGAGAGAGCCAGCAGCAAGAGAAAGACAGCAGACCAGGAATAAAAGACAGCCACTAACTCAGCATTGACTAAGAGGGGATAGTCAAGAAGCAAGAAAGACAACAGTAGCGAGAGGTAGAAATCAGGAAGCAAAAAACAATGCTCTTCCCAGAATCTGATGTGGAGATGCCGGCGTTGGACTGAGGTAAAAACCGTGAGAAGTCTCACAACACCAGGTTGAAGTCCAACAGGTTTATTTGGTAGCAAAATCCACTAGCTTTCGGAGCGCTGCCCCTTCGTCAGGTGAGTGGGAGTTCTATTCACAAACAGGGCACATAAAGACACTAACTCAATTTACAAAATAATGATTGGAATGCGAGTCTTTACAGATAATCAAGTCTTAAAGGTACAGACAATGTGAGTGGAGAGAGCATTAAGCACAGGTTAAAGAGATGTGTATTGTCTCCAGACAGGACAGTTAGTGAGATTTTGCAAGTCCAGGCAAGTCGTGGGGGTTACAGATAGTGTGACATGAACCCAAGATCCCGGTTGAGGCCGTCCTCATTTGTGCGGAACTTGGCTATCAGTCTCTGCTCAGCGACTCTGCGCTGTCACATTGACTCCACTGTCGCACTGACTCCACTCACATTGTCTGTACCTTTAAGACTTGATTACCTGTAAAGACTCGCATTCCAACCATTATTTTGTAAATTGAGTTTGTGTCTTTATATGCTCTGTTTGTGAACAGAACTCCCACTCACCTGACGAAGGGGCAGCGCTCCGAAAGCTAGTGGATTTTGCTACCAAATAAACCTGTTGGACTTTAACCTGGTGTTGTGAGACTTCTTACTGTGTTCTTCCCAGAATCTGACATGCTGTCAATTGTGACTGGGATATTTTCCCCCAACTCTAGGCATCAGCACTGAAGAATTAGGTAGGATTCTGCATTGTCGGGATGTGACCTGTCTAGACAGAATTCTATCAGCGTGAGAGATACAAGTGAGGACGAAGCAAGGTTATTCTGAAATCAATAATGAAAAATCATGACTGCTACTTTGCTGCTCCACCCAGAACAGCTTTTAACATTCGGGTTCTTCTTGGTAACTATTGAAATCCATCAGAGTTATGGCACAGTAAGAAAAGTAAATTAAAAACTCATCTAGCAACCAGCTGGATCAGCGTGTAAAGAGGTGTAGTTAATAAAGGGACACTGAGCCAAAGACGACATTAGGAGTTGCAACCAAACATGGTTTTTAAGTTGGATCTTAAAGGAGTGGTAGGTGGAGACAGCTGGTAAAATGCCCTTTAAGCAATTGTTTTGCTGGCAATGGACAGGCTTCTTTGGGTACCATTTTCTCCCTCCTGCTGTTATCTCTGCTTTATGGGCATATTTACCAGCAGGAGTCAGAACTACGAATATATGGTGGCACTTTCAAATTTGGCCATGTACTATCGACACAGTATAGTGATGTCCATCTCACCCACTTGAATCTTACTGCTCAGCAAATCAATCAGACAGCAGTGCTAGCAGCAGCTTTGGAGGAGATATATCCTACCCTATGACAAGGAGGGTACATGGCGGTGAGTACAATGCCTGCTGTTTGTTTTTTGCAGAGAGTTGATGGAGGAAGAGTTCACAGGATTTTTTTTTAAAGATTACAATCCGAACATCATAAAAGGGGAAAGGACAAAACATAAGGAACATTTATAAGTACTCCTTGGAGAAGAGCTCCAAGTATATAAAAAAATACTCTGTGTAAACAAATTCTATCATGCATCTTTGGACAAATTCTGCTTTAATGTTTCTATGCATAAATTGAATGAGAATGGCTTTATTCTGTGGACTAATTTTAATAGTATAGTTTTTTTTTAAATGCTTAATTAAAGCTATTACTTGTGTAACATGAATCCTCTGCAAATGAGTTTACCTTAAACTTCATAGTTTTATTTTCAGGATCACAGTACAAAGATGACCTCAGAGTCAACATTAGTCCCTAAAATTGCTGGATAGCTTTCAGGATGTACTTTTAAAAAAAAGCCCTTCTCAGATCTATGTTTAACTTTTTAATCTTAAAAATAAACCCAAGCAAATTCCGATTAATCCCTCCTGATGCACTGAAGTAAAAAAAATAACCATCTTCCCAACAACAAATAGCACAGGTTCTGTTTCTTTTCTGATAAGAGTCTTAAATACAAAACAGTTAAATGTATAATAGTGTTGACTGGCTGCTACAAACCAGCCCAGTTGATATATAAGGCAGGTAAAAGACGAAAAGTTAATTTCTTGGCTGAGTGATTCCATCTTTAGCTGTGGGGCACAGTAGAAAGTCTTTCACGAAAAGTAGCAGTTGATTCTTCTATCAATCTGCAGCACACACACTCTTCCAAGGAATGTATTAAATATGAAAATCATAACATGTTATCATCTCTTTCCAGCTTCAGCCAAGTCAGCTTTTCCTAATGAATGCTGCAGCCTAAGGGACAAGTGTGCTGCCAGCAATGCAACTTCTCTGAATAATACAGAGTTGGTGCCATTTTACTTATAACATTATCCACTAACTGAGGGTTTGTGCACACATTCACAAGTGATTACTCTTGGCAATGTGCTCCAAGTTATTACAAGACATTACAGCCATTTAATTCAAAAGAGCTTTACTGCCTTTATTGATGGAATAATCTGCTGTGGATTTCAACTGCATCATTTATTTGATTATACTACAAAAGATCAGAAGCCAGCAGTTATTGTAAAAGGCTGATTTTATTGTTCATTATTTTGAACTGAGTTACAAAAAATCTTTTGCAACACTAATCATAGATAATTTCATAATAAAGTATCAAAATTTCGGTATCAAAACTTTAAATACCTTCTTAGACTTGGCCTAGGTTTACTTAAAACGGTTACTTCATCATGAAGCTCTCTCTATTGCAATTTACTTTGATTATTTTTATTTTTCAGACTATTCTTCTCATTGAAGTGTGCCATTTTTACATGGTAGTTGATGTGTCACAGATGTTGAGTTTAAGTAAATAAAAGTGAAAAAATACATTATCCAGGAGACACCACTCTTAGTGTGTTTTCTCTGACGGCCAACAACATAGAAGTTGAGCGTTCAAATTCCACCATGAAACATTGTAAAACTGAATCCACATATCTGCTAATTCGTGGACCAGCATCAGAAAAATCCCCATGAAAGCTGTCGCGTTGGTTTCAAAGACTAACCGATATCCTTCAAGGAAGCATGCCTTCTGCCCTTCACAGGGCTCTAGTCCCTTATCATGCAGCTGACTCTTAATGCCTTTCAAGACATCAAGTTATATACAAATGTTGCTACAAAGCAAAGGACCCAACAGCAACTTCTCATTCAAAGAGTAATAAATGCAACCATGACAAGGTCATTTCAAGAAAAAATGTAAAATCAAAATCAGGTGCAAATTTGAAACCAATATATAGGTCAAGAGTAACTGAGATTGAAAAGGAAATTGTAAAAAAAATATAAACTGTGAGGAAAAATTACATGAAAAAATTACATAGAAGACACAGAACAAAAACAGAGCATTTGGCTTAACTGATCAAAGCCAGCAGTTATGCTCCATACAAGCCTCCTCTGACCTTCCTACTTCCAACCCTATCAAGATTATCTCCTATTTCTTTCTCTCTCGTGCATAGCTTCCCTGAAATGCATCCATACTATTTGCCTCGGCAAATTCCACATTCCAGCCTGAGTAAATAGGTTTCTCCTGAGTTCCTCATTAGATTCATTAGTCACTATCTTAGATTTATGGACTTTAGTTCTGGTCTCCCCCGCAAGAGTAAACAGCTTCTTTAGCTTTACCTTATTTTGAAGACCTCCATAAGGTCACTCCACTGTTTTTGCTTTTCTAGAGAAAAGAACTCCAAATGGCCTTTCTAATCTTCCTTGATAGTAACCATTCATTTTGGCTATTAACCTTATAAAGCTTTTCTGGACGTTCTCCAATGCTGCTACATCCTTTATATAATATGGAGTTCAGAATTCTTGCAAAGGCATTCAACAAAATGGCACATCTATTTTCTTTTGCAAATAATATAATGGGTGGAATTTTCCTAAAATTGCAGAGTGCTGGAGCAGGCCATAAAGCTGTGTGAAACTCGCTGGTTTCTCAGCCTGATCAAACAGCACTCTGTGCAATTTCAAAGTGCTGTTGAGGATTACACAGCCAGCTGGAGAGGCAGGCCTAAACCCACTGGCATAGCTGGGATTCAGAAATCAGGGCGCCACTTTTAAAGGGCACACTGATCTCGACGTAAAGTCAAAGGCCTTCCTCCCCAACTCCTCACAAACCGACCATACCTCACTCCACCGGCATTGGGGCAACCCCCCTCACAGTCTCCGGCCCTCCATCATCCATTGCCCCATCCCCTACACACATAAGGGAACCCTCCCAATGGGGCAACACAGAGGGCCCACCCCTGGCAGTGCTGGGGCAGCGCCAGAGCACTGGACTGCCCTGTCTCTCATCAGCAAGGACTATACTTAGCTCCGCATCCTCGGCATGGTCATCACAATTGCTTTTCAGTTTTTGAAAAAGCTGTAAAGCTGCTCCAGTACAGCTGTATGTGGGAATGTGCCCAGGTATGTCCTGTACACAAGAAACAGGACAAATTCAACCTGGCCAATTACTACCCCATCAATCTACTCTTGATCATCAGTAAAGGCATGGAAGGGGTCAACAACAGTGCTCTCAAGGGGCACTTACTCAGCAATAACCTGCTCACGGACACTCAGTTTGGGTTCTGCCAGGGTCACTCAGCTCCTGACATCATCACAACACTGGTTCAAACTCGGACAAAAGAGCTGAAGGCCAAAGGTGAGGTGCGAGTGACTGATCTTGACGTTCAGGCAACATTTGACCGAGTATAGCATCAAAGAGCTCCAGCAAATCTGGAGTCACTGGGAATCAGGGGGAAAACTGGTTGAAGGCATATCTAGCACAAAGGATGATGATGGTGATGGTTGGAGGTCAATCATTTCAGCTCCAGGGCATCACTGCAGGAGTTCCTCACGGAGTGTCCTGGGCCCAACCATCTTCAGCTGCTTCCTCAATGACCGTCCTTCCATTATAAGATCAGAAGTGGGGATGCTCGTAGATGATTGCACAATGTTCAGCACCATTTGCGATTCCTCAGATACTGAAGTAATTCCTCTCCAAATGCAGCAACACCTGGACAATATCCAGGCTTGGTCTGACAAGTGGCAAATAACATTTGCACCACACAAGTGCCAGGCAATGACCATCTCTAACAAGAGAGAATCTAACCATCACCCCTTGGAATTCAGTAGCATTACCAACACTCAATCCCAACTACAAGATGCACTGCAGGAACTCACCAAGTTTCCTTAGGCAGCACCTTCCAAATCCACGATCACTACCATCTAGAAGGACAAGAGCAGCAGATATCTGGGAACACCGCCACCTGAAAGTTCCTCTCCAAGTCACTCATCATCCTGGTAATATATCGCCATTCCTTCACTGTTACTGGGTCAAAAGCCTGGAATTCCCTCCCTAACAGCACTGTGGCTGTACCTACACCTCGCAGACTGCAGTAGTTCAAGAAGACAGCTCACCACCACCTTCTGAAGGGCAACTAGGGGTGGGAAATTAATGCTGGCCCAGCCAGCGATGCCCAAATTCATTAAATACAATTTTTAACAATCTCATTTTCTGTCTTCAGCTAATGTGCTCTGAAACGAAAGTATATTGTAGAAAATTAAAATCCATCCAAATAATGAAATCGGAGATCTAGCCAAGAGAAACCAAAAGCAGGATGCTTCCTTCAATAAACAACAATGTTAATTAAATCAATAACAGCATGAACCGCCTTAACAGACTATTGACTAACAAACTGTTCACTCAAACCTGCCTTTCTCATTTTTTCCCATTAACACATTCCGAGCACTAACTCATTTACTACAAGGTTGTTCTAGCTTCGCGGATTAAAATTTACCGCAGACAAGCAATATGAGACTCCAATCTGCATCTGATTTAACCATCGCAGTTTAAAATGCACTGAGTGATTTACAAAGTTATGACGTGATTTATTTTCACCCTTTTGAGAATTGAGGGTGGAATGAATATGCTCAAAGTGCAGCATTTTAATGCCATGATGAGGCGCGTGCAATGGAAAATGTCCTCTGACTGCATAAGCAAAATCCAGTCTCAGGAGATAACATTTAGTAGCGATCTTACAAATGTAATATTGTGTCTAAGAGTGCTATAACTCTGCTAGATTAGTTTTAGTATTCATATTATTAACATTGATGGAATTAGTTCATTGTGATCCACACTATGTGTGGTTCTGAAATCATATTAATTACAGATCTCTGTGTAATTGCCAATTCTTCAAACTTTTGTTTCTCATATCATGAAACAACAATAAGAAGTTGTATTTGTTTTGCAGCTTTTAAGATAGTAAAACCTCCCAAGCTGATTCAGAGGCCAGGAAGAGTGACACAATCTGTAGCTAAGGAAGACAGACAGAATCTGTAGCTAGGGAAGAGAGCTTGCGGTGGGACTGAAGGTGGTCTTCCTGCTGTGGGGCAGCACAGTGGTTAGCACTGCTGCCTCACAGCACCGGGGACCTGGGTTCGATTCCAGCCTCAGGTGACTGTGAGTTTGCACGTTCTCACCGTGTCTGCGTGGGTTTCCTTCGGGTGCTCCAGTTTCCTCCCACAGTCCAAAGATGTGCAGGTTAGGTGGATTGGCCGTGCTAAATTGCCCCTTAATGTCCAAAGATGTGCAGGTTAGGTGGATTGGCCGTGCTAAATTGCCCCTTAATGTCCAAAGATGTGCTGGTTAGGTGGATTAACCATGGTAAATGCACGGGGTTACAGCAGGGATAGGGCAGGGGTGTGGGCCTGGGTGAGATGCTCTTTCGGAGAGTCGGTGCAGACTCGCTGGGCTGAATGATCTCCTTCTGCAATGTAGGGATTCTATGATACAAAGTTCACTTGGAGAAAATGTTTAGGAGTGAATTGCAGCCAAACAGTCTGACAACAAATGCAATGCAGGAGTCAAGTGAGATGGCAATACTGTAGAACTGGGTGCTATGAGCGTACATGTACAACCTGGCATTGTGTTCTTGGATGCTATTGCTGAGGTACAGCATGTAGGTGAAAAAAAGGGGCGAAGGACAGACCTTCAAAGGAAGTAATAATATTGCTCCTACAGTGCCACTGGGACCACTGCTACTTAGGTGTTGTATGTGTCTGCATCAAAATGAGCTGGCATCACACATTTAATTATTTTAATGGCACTCCTATCACTAAGGGCATGATGTGCAGGCAGTCCCATGAGGTTTAGGGACTGGAATACAGAGCATTAGCAGCAATGGAAGGGTCCTGACTGCCTATATTTTGCTGCTGTTGTTTCCCATGATAAGTGGGGTCAGTGCACGATGACTCTTTCATTAAATGGGTATTGGAGACCAAAGTAGATAAAATACAGAGATGCGGGTGGTCCTATTGAAAGGAAAGGGCCAATCTGCAGGCAAAAACAAAAATGTTTTTGGCGCAATCTGCCCTGAAATGTCCACTCCAAACTGCATTATTGGAAGAATACCTTATTTGCATAAAAGTCAGGGCCAGAATGTGCCAAGTGCAGTGGGAGGAGGCGGGAATGCTGGCTCTGAGTGCTTCTGGGGACATTATACTGCACACATGAGTTGACACTAAGCATGCCTCGGCTGCAAGGATCCAGAATCAGATGAGTCGGCACACAGGTGTCAAGTATTGCATTACTGACCTCAACATAAAAATTCAAAATCCTTCCATTCCTTTTAACTGATTCCTCCACTGCTGGACTCGACTGAAATATATTTCTACAATCTTTCAACACAAGTATAAAGCACACACATTATATCATTCAAAAATAAGACAAACATGACACTAAAGGAGGAATTTAACCAGTAAGGTCAGTTCCTGCATTACTCATAATTCAATCCAGTTTTGTTTTGTGATGGTCCTTTGTCATTTTCTGTTTCCTCTAGAGAGCAGTCTGCGATCATCTATTTAAGATGAATATCTTCCTGTGCAAAACCCAGTGTCAGCAGCCTTCAAATAGGCATAATATTGAAACGCAATCGTAGTTATATTTACACATACTATATCAAATTAAATGCACACAGCAGGGCGGCACAGTGGTTAGCGCTGCTGCCTCACAGCGCCAGGGACCTGAGTTCAATTCTGGCCTGGGTCACTGTCTGTGTGGAGGTTTCACATTCTGGGTACTCCGGTTTCCTCCCACACTCCAAAGATGTGCAGGTTAGGTTGATTGGCCTTGCTAAATTGACCCTAGTGTCAGGAGATTAACGGTAAATAAAGTTTATTTATTAGTCACAAGTAAGGCTTACATTAACACTGCAATGAAGTTACTGTGAAATTCCCCTATTTGCCACATTCCAGCACCTGTTCGGGTCAATGCAGCGAACCAGCACGTCTTTCAGATTGTGGAAGAAACCGGAGCACCCGGAGGAAACCCACGCAGACACAGGGAGAACATGCAAACTCCATACAGATAGTGACCCAAGGCAGGAATCAAACCCGGGTCCCTGGCACTGTGAGGCAGCAGTGCTAACCACTGTGCCACCGTGCAAAATGTGAGGTTATGTGAATAGGGGCCTGGGTGGGATTGTGGTCGGTGCAGACTTGATGGGTCAAATGGCCTCCTTCTGAACTGTAGGGATTCTATGATTCTATTCTATGATTCAATATTTAAGCAGGAACAGGATAATGAATTATTACTTATTTTCTATTTTGATCGGTACTCAGAGCTGTCAAAATTAGGAAAATTCTAGTTCTGAGATTTCTGCAAATTCCATGTATCTGAAATATAAACAATCAAAAACGGCAAGGGCATGGATTGCTTGGAATAGTCTTACTTTATATCCAAGTCTGCATTCCTGTGACAGTTATTGCACCTGCTTTAAGCCAATATATATTTCAAGTACACTGACTCATCCACAGAAAGAGCTGCACAACCAGTTGGAGGTAGGTGAGCTGCAACTACATTCAGATGTTTCAGTAAATATGCAGAGCGTTGCTTTACCCAGCTTTGCAGTAATGCAAACAAACAACCAAAAAGTAGCTTCTATTTACACAATTGTAGAAATAGCCCAATATTTCATCCATAAATTCAGCATAAATATTGCCATAACTCTTCGTTCCTCTCATCAATTCTTTTTTTTCCTTTTTCACTTTGGAAGTTTATTTTTTCTGTTCTTTCGCCATTTTGTACCAATTCTTCGCTCCATAAAGTTCAGGTCAACTCATCCAGCAGGTAGAGGAGAAAGCTGCCTCAGCAATTGTTTTACAAGATGTGGTAGCATTGCCACGTTTCATGTCAAGGAAAAGTGCTTTTGGTTTAACAATGTGGAATTGGCAACATGACTCAAGAGTCAGGGTGGTGATCTGGATCCTCACAAGGAGACAATGAGACAATAACTCAACAGGGAGCCTTACCCTGCTTGGAGTTCATATCTGGCATTGTATAACTCCATCTCTGTACAAGGCTGGATTTCGAATGTGGTCCACTGGTTCTCTCTGGATTTTACAATCTTATTTTTCAAGGTGTCGAACATTAGGAGAAACTGGAAGTTCCCACTGCCTTCAAACATGCAACTAATTCACCCAAGAAAGACCTGCAGTTGTACATTCAAACACACAACTTATTTGTCAGATGAATGCAGTATAACTTGGCTCTGTGGATTCAAAATAGCACTCTACGGATAAAATCCTCAAATTAGTAGCTGTAGCATAATAGTATTCTTTCTTCTGCTTGTATACTGCTTGCAATAAACAAGCAGATGCTGTAGATTATAAAACTTGCTCCATAAGTTCTCACCTTACATTTCCTGTGAATACAGTTAAGCACTGTACATCTCTATACAGTTGTTTAGAAAAGAGCTAAATAAGAGGCTCCAACACATGAACAGGTTGGGTTGCACTGCTGCAACCACACCTAAATTAGTCAGGTTAGTCTCAATCAACACTTAGCAGGACATAACATGTCCATTTTCTGCTGTTTCTAGCACCTCAGAGTCTGTTGCTCCATCCTCTTTGGAAAGTTTCACTCCCCTTACACTTTGCAAATTCTTTTCTAAAAATCCTAAGATTCTCTGTTGAAAGAGTGATCCTCTATTCTTTACTAAAATTCTCATTCTTGGCCTGATTGGGAGACTCAGTCAGCTGGTTCATCTTCCTCGTGTCATGCAAAATAAAGTAAAATGGTGGATGTTGAAGAGGGAGCAAAGCGAAAGGAAAGGGGAAAGAGAAGAAAAATGTAGGAGTAAAGGAGGAAAAGGAGAGGAAAGTGAAGAACAGAAAGGCAGAGGGTAAAATGAGAGAGACATACAGCATTAAGGTAGCAGCAAAGACAAATAGACGAAAAACACAAGGAAAGCAAGAAATGGAGAGACAGCAGGAAAAAGAAGAAAAGTAAACACTAAATTGAAGGACATGTGACCCCATGACAAGCCCATGACCACATCACTAAGACTGCCTTCCATCTCCATAACATTGCGAGACTTCTCCTCTCCCTCTGTTCATCTCCTGCTGAAACTCTCATTCATACCTTTGCTGCCTTCAGACCCGACTATTCAAATGTACTCTTAGACAGACACCCTTCACAAATTTGAGCTCATCCTACATTCTGCTGCTGATGTAACTAACTCACATCCCTATGTTTATCAGCTCCCAGGCTGGCAGTAATTCAATTAAAAAACTCATCCTTGATTTCAAATCCCTCCAATGCTTCATCCCTCCATATCTTTATTATCTCCTCTAGGTCTTCAAACTGCCAAGATCTCCGCACTCCTTTCATTCTGACTTCTTGCACGTACCAAATTTTAATCATTCCATTTTCAGCTGCCTCAACCAATCCCTCCATAAATCTTTCTATTCCCCACTCTCTCCTCCTTTAAGACACTCTCTAAAGTCTTTCTGTTCAGCCAAGCTTTTGGCCAACTGTCCTTTTGATCCCTAATATGATTCAATGGCAAATTCTGTTCGATAATGCTCATGTGAAGCACTTTAGGACTTTTACCATGTTAAAGGTACAATATAAATGTAAACTATTTTTAAGTCTTTCATGAGTACAAGGTAGCAATTCTTAGTCAGCAGAACATGAGATTGTGAACTCATGAAGCAGCAGTTGATAGATCTGATGGTAGCCTGAGACAGTGGATATGCAACTTAGGTGTTGCAGTATTCTAAGTATCAGCTCTCCTCAATGTCTATTTATTCAAGTATTATTTCAATATTGAACAGAGGATGAAGGTATAGGATGGATAGAACAAAGAACAAAGAAAAGTACAGCATAGGAACAAGCCCTTTGGCCCTCCAAGCCTGTGCTGATCATGATGCCCTAACTAAACTAAAAGAAAACCTTACCCTTGCTTGGTCCGTATCCTTCTATTCTCTCCCTATTCATAATACCCATCCAGATGTCTCTTAACTGTTGCTAATGTGCTTGTTTCCACCACCATGTTCCAGGCACCCACCACTCACTGTGTGATAAACTTCCCCTGCACATCTCCCTTAAACTTTCCCCCTCTCACCTTGAATCTGTGCCCCCTTGTAATTGACACTTTCACCCGAGGAAAAAGCCTCTGACAATCCACCCTATCTATGCCTCTCATAATTTTGTAGACCTCTATCAGGTCTCCCTCAGCCTCCGACTTTCCAGTGAAGTACAATAGTACAATAAATACAATAGTACAATAAACAGGCAAATGCCTCAGCATCAGCATACCTTCCAAATAATGATTGGTGGATGTATGAAATATCAACACCTTGTTGATACTTGAGTTAAATCAGTGACAAGCATCTTAATTATATTGCGAACCAAACTTGAAAATCTGTCTCTGTCCAGTAAGTAAACAACAAAGTTCAACAACTTGCTGTTGGCATTCACCAGTGTTAGCATAATTTGTAAGATTCATACTGCCTGTTTTGTACGAGGGTATTGGTCCTTGCCAAATTTACTCCAGGCCAAATTTGCAGCACAAAAGCATGGACAAACATGAAAGAATATAGAAATACTTAGGCAGAGTGGGGTAAAGGCCTTAAGTACAAAGCCATCCAAAGTGTCAGGATTTGATAATCCAAAGAGCTGACAAAATAAAGAAGCAAAGCTAACAAATTGTTAATTGTAACCTGCTATGTTGCTGTGTGCCATTTTTTGGCACACTAAGCATTCCACAACAAATCCAGTATGATTAGATGCAGAATAAAGCTCCCTACTATACAACGTTATGTTTTATTTCCAACCTCTAAGTAGAATGCCCTATTAAGCTAATGTGTCATGTTTCTCTTTCCCACACCAGCTAACCTGCGGCTTTTCCAAGAAAGATTGCCAATTTAGTGGCAATTAAATTAGTTATGTGTTGTGTGCCCATGTCCACTAAAAACTGGATGGAAAGCTCCCAAATTGATTTCACTTGCAGAGAAAACGTTCATATAATCAGTTTGTGCAGGATTTGAAACCAGGTCATAGAGGCAGATTGACAGTGTCTGGGAAAAAAAAATAAAGATTGGAAATATTCTATGGTTCAAAACATTTCTTTGCAATTCAGAACATGAAATATCATAAAGAATATTTAACAAAAGAAGCCTAAGGGAACTAGTGGGAGAATCAAGGACAACTTCAGCGTTCGAGGAAGGTGCCTCTTTTATTGATGTATCAGCTGGCAACTATTGATTACCATGCTTCACTGGTTAAGCACATACTCTGGAAGTCAACCAGACACATGCTGACTTATTGTGTGGGAGTGAAGAGAATGACAAAAGATTGCTAAACAGGTACATAAATCAAATTCCAAAGAGAAAGAGTGGAAGATGCAAGTTCACGTACTATTTAATGCAGATGTCTTTTGGATCAGATATCAAACAAACGTTCAGGCAGATGCTGAACAGTTTTTAGTGTTATTTGAAGAAGACCATGAGATTTCCTAGTGTCCAAACTAGCATTTCTCTCACAGTCAACACTACCAAAAAGCAGATCATCAGTCATTAATTTGCTGTCTGTGGGATTTAACCCAACTACTGCATTTGTCTGCATAATAATTATGACTACACTCCAAAACAAATCCATTCATTGTAAAGTGCTTTGGAAAGTTCGGTAAATGTGATAAGGCACTGTATAAATGCAGGTTCTTACTTCTTTCTCATGTGTAGGACAATAAATGTATGGCATTGTTTAGGAACATATCTAAACTGTTAAATTGCCTCTTGTTAGAAATTGGGAGTGGGGGCCTAAGGGAAATGGGGAGAGTTAAATATCACAGTTTTAAATGGGTAGAACAACAACTGACTTAAGCAGCTGAAAGGAAAGTGCCCTGTTTCAACAGCAGCAAGATATTTAAATGATTTTCCAAGACTGTCATAAGCCTTCTGTAATTGGAATAGTTTTTGTCCACTTTCGTCTGCTTGTTAGCATAAAGATAGCAAGTTTGGTTCACAGAAATGCAATGTTGTCTTTCATCTTAATGGAGATTCAAACATTTTTGGAGAGGAACACAGGCAATTCATCTTGCTTGTGGGTCACCTTATACATGTAAGTGTGGTAAACAGCCCACATCAGCACGAAAGGAGTAGCAGCAGAGTACAGCGCTTTTCCTAAGATTGACAGAAGTGCATTGTCAGAGCAATGTTGAGAAGCTTAATGCTGAAAGTAACTGATGGCACCTGATCCATGAAGGCTTAGCACTGTCACCAGGTGCAAGTGAATAGTATTCCAATCTCCAGCAATGCCACCTTTTCCACTGATGAGCACATAAAAGCTACATTCAACCTTGGACTGTACTGATGGTTCTGCCTTTTAAATGGATTTACTTTACACTTGAGTTAAAAAGGCAACTTACAATTTCAAGTTCAAATGTGAAAAGTATCAATAATAGAATTCCATTGATTCCATTACAACGTATGGCATGGTAATAAATTACTGGCATTCAAACACTTCCCTCAGATAGCTTCATGCCCCTCCTACTGGCTGGCTGAATGAAGCACAAATGAATGCACAGGAACAAGAAGTCTGTGTTTTCCATCATATCCTATGCATAATCTTTACAAAAATGTTTTTAAAAATTCACAGTACACCCCGGAAACTACATGAAGTGAAATGCAACGGCACCAACTAAAATCTAACATTCGTGAATTCTACAGGCTTCCCTTTCAAATGGTTCTTGAAGAGGATGGGACTAAACTGGCATGCTCTGACATCCTCTGGTCCTACATCAAAACCAATCATTCTAATAGATGATCTGGCACATAATTATGTCCACAATAAGCAATGAGCTCCTCCAGATCCATCCGCCTTGTTGTGAGACATTTGCATGGGAATTTGTGGGCCATGTGTGATGTGCAGTTGAGTGTACATCTCACTGTTTACAGCATAAAGGGACGGCACAGTAGCACAGTGGTTAGCACTGCTGCTTCACAGCGCCAGGGACCCGGGTTCGATTCCCGGCTTGGGTCACTGTCTGTGTGGAGTTTGCACATTCTCCCCGTGTCTGCGTGGGTTTCCTCCGGGTGCTCCGGTTTCCTCTCGCATCCTGAAAGACGTGCTGGTTAGGTGCATTGACCCGAACAGGCGCCGGAGTGTGGCGACTAGGGGAATTTCACAGTAACTTCACTGCACTGCTAATGTAAGCCTTACTTGTGACTAATAAATAAACTTTACTTTTTTTAAAAGGTGGGCAAATTGTACATGGTTGAGGATAGCATATAAGCTGTGAAATTTTAAATGAGCTAAAGTTTATGGAAAGTAAATGATAAGAGGAAAGCATTAGAATAACAAATGACGGAGGTGGAAGCAGGCGTGTTTTACAATAAGGACTATATAGAGACAGAATTCAACATGAGCTGAACATTCCGGTTCAGCCTGACACAGCTGTAACAAAGTCTCTTGTGGATCAAGCATTTTTGAAACATATACCAATGTGACTTCACTCTTTTTCGACTTAGACCTTCATGAAGTAGTCACAGTACATGCTGTATGGTCGGGATTTTACAGCCTCACTCGGGCGAGCCCGGAAATTCCCACCAGAGGTCAACGGAGAGTTCCGTTGTCGGACCCTTGCCCACGCCGATTCCGTGGCGGGCGAGGTGAGAGAGTTCCGGCTGTCTCCACATGGAGAGACAGAAGAGTAAAGATAGAATTTCAAGAATGGTGAATCAACCAATAATACCTCCAGAAAAGTTATAAGAACTTTTGACTGAACATTCCTTGCCATCACCTGAAATAATATTGAAACATGCAAATCTCCTAAATTGCACGAAGATATCGAGAGCCATTATATGACAAAACATTCCTCTGAGTGTCACATTAAAAATAAATCATTAGATACGTTATATAAGCTTGTACGTGATTTTTCTTTGGCAAAAATAAATAAAATACATAAATAAAAAAACTTTTCCAATCTTACTTGTTCCATACTTGTTTCCTTCTTCCCTTGTGGTTTCAAGTTCTTACTCCAAACTGGAAGTAACCTTTCGATCTGTTTTTCATATTCAACCTATGATACACAAAAATATGTAGGTGTTACTTTAACCTTTCTCTTTTTTAATCTCAGTTCTGCTTTTGTAAGAAAAGCTGCACACATTGGGATCAGCCTCAGATCAATATCATGGCTCAGCTCCAGGCAGTGGAAACACATTGGATTGTGTGCTGGTCCATGTGGAGCAGGTAATACCATGCTGTTAAGAGTGGTGCACATGCTGGAAGTGGTCACAGGTTTGCTCAATGCATGAGGTATAATTATTAGAGCTTCTCTTGTAAACTGAAACCTCTACCTGTATACTCAGACAGGGGAGTATTGGTGCTGGGTGCATTGTGTAACTTGTGCAGTCTCACCAATCTGGTCTCCCGCTATTGCTCCTCCTCTTCCCCCAAGAAGCAAAGATACAGACTAATGGAAAACCCATTGGGGCAGGACGGTGGGGGCAACACGGTGACACAGTGGTTAGCACTGCTGCCTCACAGCGCCAGGGACACGGGTTCGATTCCCGGCTTGGGCCATGGTCCGTGTGGAGTCTGCACGTTTTCCCCGTGTCTGCATGGGTTTCCTCCGGATGCTCCAGTTTCCTCCCACTGTGCTGGTTTGGTGCATTGGCTATGCTAAATTCTCCCTCAGTGTACCCGAACAGGTGTTGGAGTGTGGCGACTAGGGGATTTTCACAGTAACTGCATTGCAGTGTTAATGTTAGACTACTTGTGACGCTAATAAATAAACTTAAAAAACTTAAAACCCCGTGTGAAAAGGAGGTTGGAGATATGTTATCAACATAGAATCATAGATCCCTACAGCGCAGAAGAAGGCCATTCGGCCCATCGAGTCTGCACCGACCACAATCCCACCCAGGCCCTACCCCCACATATTTACCCACTAATCCCTCTAACCTACGCATCTCAGGACTCTAAGGGGCAATTTTTAACCTGGCCAATCAACCTAACCCGCACATCTTTGGACTGTGGGAGGAAACCGGAGCACCCGGAGGAAACCCACGCAGACACGAGGAGAATGTGCAAACTCCACACAGACAGTGACCCGAGCCGGGAATCGAACCCAGGACCCTGGAGCTGTGAAGCAGCAGTGCTAACCACTGTGCTACCGTGCCGCCCCCCCATACATCAAGATACATCAAGATACAGACCGATGGCAAAGTAGATGGCAAGGAAATCAAACCAAAGCAATAATACCTTTAACAGCATCAGTAACCTAATAAACTTGTCATTTTGAACTTACTTTTGCCTTCACAATAATGCCTACTAAATTACATGCCAGTTTTATATCACCATGATTAAAACTTAGATTTGATTCTATGGAAAATGAGGCATATTATCATATTATTACAGCCTCATTTACTTGTATTCATGCAGAAATTGGAGGTGAGGGCACTTCCTCTCTCTGTTAAATATGATGGCTGAAAATTGGTAACACACTTAAGTGGGTATAGATTTGGCACAATGAATATTTGTCCTATTTTCCACATCTGTTCATCTAATTATCATCAATAAAGCAGGCATGGCAAAAAATCTAGCTCAGTACTGTTGGTAGGTTTAAAATCAAAAATTTTAATGTGAACTGACAATTTTGTAATTTGATTCAACATTTTGGGCAGGATTTTCCGGCCACGCTCACCCTAAAGCCGGAGAGTCCCGCCCGAGGTCAAAGGACCTTTGCATGGTCCGCCCCGCCTGTTACGATTCCCATGGTGGGCGGGATGGAAAAATTTCACCCATTATTTAGCAGAGTGAACTAACATGGGCAGAAGCCATTTTGTACTAATCTAGAAGACATTTTAAAAAATAAACCAGTTACTGCACTATTGGAAATTAGCCAGGACAAGCAGTATGTCTCACTGTGAGACAGTTGATGAATAAATAAATAATCATTAAATATATTGGTAGGGCTGGTTGTTTTATGTTTTATAATTGGACATAATTAACACTTGATTTTAAATACATTAATTGAAACTTAGTAAAAGTCTCTAAATTGTCAGACTTGTCTCTCAAACCAGGCTGCAAAGATAAGGTGTGCTGAACCTAAGCCTTCATGACGTTGGCAAGTTACATTAAGATGGGTTGTAAATGGGGCATTATTCAAGTATGAAGCATTTTGTATAGCCCATTCATTGTATTACTGCATCAAGGGATGCTCACAGGTGTCAGGAGCCAATTATAAGTTGGCAGACAGTTAAGTTAACCAATTATTGTTCAACAGTTAGGTTAATTTGAGATAAGAAAGTATAAATTGAGGGTTTAATTTTTTATATAGCATGTCCAGGTACTGAGTGGCCAGGAGGTTATCATCATTTCATGTCTTTGGCCTGATCAACAAAAGGAAGGTGAGAAATCTGATTAGTTGTCAAGTTAAGCTTTCACCTTTTACTGTTAATTGAAACTTTATCTTCTATCTTTTTAACATGTAACTTTTCTACCTTCTTAATTGTCAATAAATCTTTTAAATTTACCAATGGAAGCATTCAGTCTTGCCTGATGGTTGAATCTAGTATGGAACCAAATGATTTATTAGATAATTCACAATTGGGGGATTCATTGCAAACAACTTGTACCCCATAAATTGAATTTACAAATGTAAATAATGACATTTCAAAACCAAGAGTGTAATGAACTATACTAAATATTGTAAAATAATGAAGATCTGCAAGAGATAAATAAATGTGCATAGATTAAACTCCCAAATTAATTTTATTATTGGGCAAGGTTAAGTGGATATCTAAACTTTAGTATCTTTGATAATTAAATTTCAGAATGTTTTCATTATTTTACCTTGTATATGTACTCCATTCTGTCTACATTCTATGTAAAAAAAAACCCTGTACTTTACAGATATGCAATTTCCATTTCTCATAGTAAGCTCATTTCCAAAGTATATTCTAAATGGTCCTGACTATAGGAAAATGTGAAATTATGCATTTTCATAAGAAGAATAAAGCAGCTAAATATTACATAAATGGAGAAAAATTGCAGAAAGCTGCAGCACAGAGGGATTTGGAGGTCCTTAAGCTTAAGTCACAAAAAGCTAGCATGCAAGTTCAGCAGGTAATAGGGAAGGCAAATGGAATTTTGGCTTTTATTTCAGAGGGAATGGAGTATAAAAATAGAGTAAGGAGTCTAACAACACCAGGTTAAAGTCCAACAGGTTTATTTGGTAGCAAACGCCACTAGCTTTCGGAGCGCTGCTCCTTTTTCAGGTGAGTGGGAGTTCTGTTCACAAACAGGGCATATAAAGACACAAACTCAATTTACAAAATAATAGTTGGAATGGCCAATCTTGTGAACAGAACTCCCACTCACCTGACGAAGGAGCAGCGCTCCTTGTACCTTGTAAACCAAACCTGGTTTACTGTGAATAGTTTTGGTCTCCTTGTCAAAGGAAAGATATACTGGCATCGGAGGCAGTTCAGAGAAGTCTCACTAGGTTGATCCTGGGTATGCAGGGATTTTCTTATGAGGAGATGTTACGTACTCTTTGGAATTTAGAAGAATGAGAGGCAACCTGAGAAAGGCATATAGGATTCATAAGGACATGATTAAGGTAGTTGCTGAGAGGTTGTATCCCCTTGTGGGAGAGTCTAGGACCAGCGGGCACAATGTCAGAATTAAGGGATCACCCATTTACGACAGAGGTGAGGAGGAATTTCTTCTCTCAAGAGGGTAGTGAATATGTGGAATTCTTTACATTGAGGGTTGTAGAGGCTGGGTCATTAAGCATGTTCAAGGCTGAGATAGACAGATTCGTATTCAGTAAGGGAATCAAGGGTTATAGGGATAAGGCAGGAAAGTGGAGTTGAGGATTATCATGTCGGATCAGTCATGATTTCATCGAATGGTGCAGTAGACTCGATGGGCCGAATGGCCTACTTCTACTCCTTTGTCTTATGGACTCTTCCTAAAATAACCCCACCAACTTCTATCAGCTCTATGATTGGCATGCGCCTTACCGGTTTCTGTCGAAAGCAGCTGCTTTACAACTACCCAACCAGCTGCTTCAGTCTGCTTTGGTTTAATTAATTGCTCCCCTCAAAGCTTTGAAGACTTTAAACATTATAAAGGTGCAAAATAGGGCAACAGTTGCAGAGCCATAAAACATATTTGATTATAATTAAGTAGACAGCTAAAACACAAATCTAAGGACAGAGTTTCAGATACTTTATAAAGCATTAGTAATGTCAGAGGTAGACATGTTGTTGCCATGCATAAGAGATCTAGATGCAGGGGAGAAGATTCAAAGGAAGGCAATAAGATGAATCCACATTTTGAAGCTAAATCTCTTCTCATTTAAAATAAATGGGGAGAGAAATTATCCAAGTTCTCTTAGAAGTCATGAAGTGATTAAATAAAAAAATGTCTGATCAGTTCCATTCATTTTGATTCAATTCTAACAGCAAAAACTGAGCTTCTTTTTAAAATTACTGTTAATCTAAGCATAAGATATCACTTTTTCACACTTTGTATTAAAATAAAATCATAATGTTACAGCAGAGAAATAGGACATTTACCAATCAAGTGTGCACTATTATCTTGCTCTACACAAGGGTGGCACGGTAGCACAGTGGTTAACAGTGCTGCCTCACAGCGCCAAGTACCCAGGTTCAATTCCTGCTTTGGTTCACTGTCTGTGTGGAGTTTGCACTTTCTCCCCATGTCTGCGTGGGTTTCCTCCAGGTGCTCCGGTTTCCTCCCATAGTTTGAAAGATGTGCTGGTTAGGTGCATTGGCCATGCTAAATTCTCCCTCAGTGTAACCAAGCAGGCGCCGAAGTGTGGCGACTAGGGGAATTTCGCAGTACCTTCACTGCAGTGTTAATGTAAGCCTTACGTGTGACTAATAAATAAAACTAAAAATAAAATTTATTGCTTAATCAACAGCATCCCATCCTTCTGCACTTTATTATTACTCAAGCAACCATCTCATTTGCTTCAACCATAGACTGTGAGAAAGAATTGTACATTCTAACCACCATTAGCTGAAGATTTTTTTGTAACCTTTCTAGATAACACATTCCATACCTATGCAATAAACTGCCATCTAGCGCAGGAAACATTAAGCTCAATGAAACATTCAAGAGGGAAGTAAATCAGTTCGCGATTTAGCAAAACTTGCAAGAATACACACCAGTTTTATGTAGGGAAATTCTCGGAAGAATAAACTGTCGGACAAATTGTCCCTTGGGAGTCCTACGTTGCTTTTTTTGATAAACAATCAGTGGACAAAACTACTCTGCATGAAAATGGCCAACATGCCTGTTTTTCTCTATAGTTAACCAAGTAACAAAACTCCATTCTCAGAAATCATATGTTTAAAACTACACGATTGCACAATTTCACTAACATATACTGCCATTTTTGTTTAAACATTAATTCCTTTTCCACCCCCCAAGTAATAGTTTGGTTTTAGCTATGGGGGGAAAAAAACTATGAAATATTTAAGGTCTTTAAAATAAAGAGTGAAAATGAATAAAAATACAATTAATGGGGAAGAAAGCAAAATTCAAATGCTAAGCAATCAATGGGAGACAAAGTTGCCCTTTGACTGCATTAACACTGTAACAAACAACAAGAAATGTTTGATAATTGAGTTTGGTGTATATGATAAAGCGGCATAAATTGCGCGAAGCACTGATACAGGAGAGTATTATATTTGGCTCAGACCTCTGAAAATTGAGTATTTATTTTCTGGGACGTGAAAGGCCAAAGTCCACAGTGTTGGACACTGCAGTGTAGTGCAAGATAACTGACCAGGACTTGGAACTTTCATATAGAAAAGATACTGAGTTAGATGAAGTGCTTTATATGGCTTCAAATGATATTTTAGCCTTAATTAGCGGCTATGGATAATTGAAGAGCAATTATCAGTTGATAGACTTTGGTCAGTTATTTTGATTTTTCAGACATTACGTTATGGATTTTTAATTCGTAAGGGAGTCAAGGGTTATGGGGATAAGGCAGGAAAGTGAAGCTGAGGATTAAATCAGATCAGTCATCATCTCACTGAATGGCGGAGCAGATGGGCCAAATTGCCTAAGTCTGATCCAACATCTTATGTTACAAAAATTTGTTCCCAAAGCCCTTTTTAAGCCCTATGTAAGAGTTTTGTCCAAAATTTACTTTTTCAGATATAACCATTAACCAGAATCCATTTCCAATTCACACAGTTGAACATGGCGAATTTAAGACTGCCAAATATTATATCCATGTATCTTGTATCCAGAATTAAAGACTCCCACATACACCTCAACATTATACCTAAAAGCTTTGCAGTGGCAATTAGCGAGACTTCTAGTTCATATCTTAAAGGGTTCATTAATTTTAAAAATCCCAATTTAATTTATTAAATTTCACATATTCCAAATTAAATAAAACTTTCAACAGCAAGAATGGCTGAATAATTTCCAATTGAATTACTGCCAGATATTTCAAGGCTTCAATTAGATCTTAAAGGGCCAACATTCATTCCAAACTAAAAATATTGGTGTAGCTCATCTTCCACGTTTTAACTTTAGCTAACACAGCAATCATATTCATACTGTTTCCAGGAAGACATATGCGTACATAGGTACCTAGATAGAACTAATAATGAGTAGTAATGCTTTTAACTTCTTTTCCTCTGGTCCTGTTGCAAGGTTAAGAGTCACGAGGTCATATGCACCAGTATATATTATCCAAAAATGTAACGGATCCATTTACAAATGACACAAACTCTTGAAAGTCCTTTTCAAACATTTTTAAATTCAATTACAAATCCCCCTAACATTTTGAAGTAAATATAAATGTAAACCCGCCCCACCTAGACTTTAGATTTTATTTAGTATGATTTAGTGTGCTTGCTTTACTTGCCCATTTTATACCAACGTGTGAACATGAAAATAAGCTATGTTGAATTTGCTAACTGAATATAACAAGCTAACTTAATATAGAGATATGAAGTAATCACTGACTAGCAACAGATAGTTTTATTAGTAGGAAGTAACTCAATTATCCTGTAATTGAAGGATAAGTAATTATTAATCAAATATGTCAAATCTTTGTATTTTTCCATCAACTCCCCTGTGAAAAAATTAAAAGTGCTGTCACAGAGACTGGAAAAAAAGAGCCTCAACTATCCATGGGACCCTCTCGTATCAAGAACACACTGGCCTTGTCTGGCTCAGTCTCAGTTGGATCAATGTGTTGCCTGTAAGCCTTAAGATAAGGGACGCCGCTTTAAGCAAGCCATTGTCTTACATTTAAGGCAATTTGTGCAATTAGCTAGAACCAATTAAATTAATCCTTACAACATTATTGGCCAATTAGCCAATTCCAGTGACATGGACTAAGGTGGGTGATGTTATGTATTTATATTAATTCTTAGTAGCTTACTGAAGTTCTGTTGTGTTAATGTATTAAGATATTCACTGGAAGTGAAGTCACAAGTCCCTAGTGTGAGGAAAGACAGAAGATGCAGCCATGGAAGAGAGCACACACCTGTAAATAAAGCTCTGTTGTTTTCAACCCTCTGTGCTCCCTAGTGCCATTCTCCAATATACAATATAAAAACTAATGATGAGAACAATGAGCAGCACTGTTAGCGACCCAGGATGAAGATATTTGCCAAGAAAAGTCTGGAACAGAAAGGTTAGAAATGAAGCTTTTCACATGTGCTCCAGACCCAACGGGCTCAGTGGGTGTGAGCAACGGCAATCTGATGCAGAGCACTTATAGATTGGGTGTGTTAAATAAGAGGCTGAAGCTCAGGTTGTTGTCTTACATGAAAGAAAAATCAAGGTATCTGCGAAGTGCACATACGGGAAACCTCCATTAGTAGAGTAATGGCGGGAATTTTTGGCATCTTGGCACCACATGTTGAAAATGTGAAGCGATGGAGCTCCAATAGTGAGCTTTTTGGCTAGTTTGCGTAGGCAAATAAAATAGCTAATGATATCAGGGTGCCCACTTTCTTGAGCGTGATGGGAGGAAAAATTCTAAAGGAACACAATGTTGTGTTTGATGGAGAATTAGGGAGCATAAAGGATATTACAGATGAACTGAAAATAAAAGAAGGAAGCCAAACAAAATGCTTGAAGGCAAGGTCTGTACCATACAATACACATCTCTTTGACCTGTGTTTGATGCTCCCTCCACCCACATTGTCTGTACCTTTAAGACCTGGCTGGCTGTAGGGATTCGCATTCTAATTAGTATTCTGTAACTTGATTTCTGTGTCTGTGCACTGTTTGAGAGCACATTTCCACTCCATCTGACGAAGGAGCAGCGCTCCGAACGCTTATGGTATTTGCTACCAAATAAACCTGTTGGACTTTAACCTGGTGTTGTGAGACTTCTTACTGTGTTCACCCCAGTCCACACCATATGCTATTGGCCAAAGGTATAAGTTTAAGTGCAACCTGAGAAGCCAGGCACTAAAACTATGAACAGCTCATAGATATTTCCCAAGCACATTTTTCGCCAAGCCTTTGGTGATTGCAAAGTGCTTCAGATTCCAAAATAGAAACCAAGGGGGAGTCAATTGGCACAAGGAGTTGAGGTTATTGTCCCTTCTTCTGGGTTGGCCATCCATTTGAAAGTGTGAAATCTATAGGGTTTTGCTGAGAAGTATATTTTAACTTCATTTCCTCTTATTAGTTAGCTAATTAATAGTTCTTTGATTGATTAGCCTTTAGTTAATTGATAAGTGTAGTGTTGTTTTATTTTGCTTATAATCAATAAATGTTGGTATTATTTGCTCATTCAGTGTCTGAGTCTTTGCCTGGTGGGTATATCTCTGGTGTTGTTAAACTTCTTACTGGGTATATCTCTGTCAGGCAAAGGTCAAAGGAATAATTTGGGTTTCACTAATTGGGCTGCATGCAATCAAATCAAATCTATATTTATTAAATAGCATTTTCTGCAACTTATACAGCTTTTTTCCTGTTACTACATCAGGGTCAAAGGCCCTGTAATACCAGGAACGGAGAATTTTAGCTATGTGAAACAGTTGGATATACTGGCGTTAATTTCTTTGGACCAGGTACCACAAAAACGCCTCTATTTTTGAAATAATTTTTTTTTAAACTTTCAACTGATGGAAATTTGGTACTTAAAAAAAATGAGACAGCAACCTTCTTTAAATATGAGATCAACACCATCTGACGAAGGTGACAAGCAGACAAGAATATTCTCTGAAAGGAAGCATGAAGGGAGAGACATTTCAAATGACATCAAAAATCGTCACTCTCAGGAAAACATTTAAAATGCAAAATGCTGAACTTTAATCAACTGCAAATCCAATGGAAACTGCTCAGCAGCCAGATACACCCAACACACACTTTTTCACTCAATCCACATGAGTGACTGATGTCTGCCAGACAGATCACAGGCTTTTTCAATCGGTAGTAAACATCCATCTGGCACCAAGGCCCAGAAGATGATCAATATCTCAGCCCTAAAGCAGCCTGACCGAAGAGAGGAATTCCCTCTGCAGCTCACAAATAATATGGAAAATCATCACATATTCAATTCAATTCCAAAACATTGAGATCAAATAAAGTCAGCTGTACTAAATGCCTCTGTCCAGACCATTGGTTTCAAGCATCAATATAACTGACTAGTTTGATGAAGTGGAGATGCCGGCGTTGGACTGGGGTGAACACAGTAAGAGTTTTAACAACACCAGGTTAAAGTCCAACAGGTTTATTTGGTAGCAAATACCATTAGCTTTCGGAGCGCTGCTCCTTCGTCAGATGGAGTGGAAATCTGCTCTCAAACAGGGCACAGAGACACATAATCAAGTTACAGAATACTGATTAGAATGCGAATCCCTACAGCCAACCAGATCTTAAAGATACAGACAATGTGGGTGGAGGGAGCATTAAGCACAGGTTAAAGAGATGTGTATTGTCTCCAGACAGGATAGCCCGCAAGTCCAGGAGGCAAGCTGTGGGGGGATAATGTGACATAAATCCAACATCCCGGTTTAGGCCATCCTCGTGTATGCGGAACTTGGCTATCAGTTTCTGCTCAGCGACTCTGCGCTGTCGTGTGACGTGAAGGCCGCCTTGGAGAACGCTTACCTGAAGATCAGAGGCTGAATGCCCGTGACTGCTGAAGTGCTCCCCACAGGAAGAGAACAGTCTTGCCTGGTGATTGTCGAGCGGTGTTCATTCATCCGTTGTCGTAGCGTCTGCATGGTTTCCCCAATGTACCATGCCTCGGGATATCCTTCCCTGCAGCGTATCAGGTAGACAACATTGGCCGAGTTGCAAGAGTATGTACCGTGTACCTGGTAAATGGTGTTCTCACGTGAGATGATGGCATCCGTGTCGATGATCCGGCACGTCTTGCAGAGGTTGCTGTGGCAGGGTTGTGTGGTGTCGCGGTAACTGTTCTCCTGAAGACTGGGTAGTTTGCTGCGGACGATGGTCTGTTTGAGGTTGCGCGGTTGTTTGAAGGCAAGAAGTGGGGGTGTGGGGATGGCCTTGGCGAGATGTTCGTCTTCATCAATGACATGTTGAAGGCTCCGGAGGAGATGCCGTAGCTTCTCCGCTCCGGGGAAGTACTGGACGATGAAGGGTACTCTGTCCACCGTGTCCCGTGTTTGTCTTCTGAGGAGGTCGGTGCGGTTTTTCGCTGTGGCGCATCGGAACGTTTGATCGATGAGTCGCTGAAAGATGCCCTCATAAGAACAGGATATGGCGCTCAACTCATCGACTCAGGTGGCCTTCACGACACACGACAGCGCAGAGTCGCTGGGCAGAAACTGATAGCCAAGTTCCGCACACATGAGGACGGCCTAAACCGGGATGTTGGATTTATGTCACATTATCAGTAACCCCCACAGCTTGCCTCCTGGACTTGCAGGCTATCCTGTCAGGAGGCAATACACATCTCTTTAACCTGTGCTTAATGCTCCCTCCACCCACATTGTCTGTATCTTTAAGATCTGGTTGGCTGTAGGGATTCGCATTCTAATCAGTATTCTGTAACTTGATTATGTGTCTCTGTGCCCTGTTTGAGAGCACATTTCCACTCCATCTGATGAAGGAGCAGCGCTCCGAAAGCTAATGGTATTTGCTACCAAATAAACCTGTTGGACTTTAACCTGGTGTTGTTAAAACTCTTACTGTGTTCACCCCAGTCCAACGCCGCATCTCCACATAGTTTGATGAAAACAGTGTTGAAATATGTAACATCCTAGAACAAAAACAAGAAGCCTTCAATAATTCTCAGAACAACCCAAGATTCCATGTCAAGCAGGCAGCTTTCCAGCAGCTTAAGGCTGATTCCCAAAGATAAATCTGGAAGATAAACAGCATGTGCCGGGAAGAGAAAGCCTGAGAGGTGCAACAATATGCAGACCATCATGATACAAAAAGCAGTTATGAAGCCACCAGGACCATCTATAGATCAAGCTCAAATGGACAAAACCCCTTTGCTCACAGAAAGGTATTTCTCTTCTTAAGGATGACAATGTCATCTGTCAGTACTGGAAAGGACATTTTGAATAGCATCTCAACCATGAATTCACAATACAGCCGATACTCTCCAGGCTGCCTTCCAATACTCTGTGGTAGAATCCATGGATAAACTAGCCTTCGATGGGAGAACAGCAACAAGCTGAGGAAATCCTCCCGGAGATACAGTGTGGCTTTAGACCTTCCAGAGGAAATTTAGACATGCCTTCATTACCAGATAAATCCAAGAAAAATGTTGAGAACAACACCAGAACTCTCCATTGCATTTATTGACTTGACAAAAGCATCTGACTCAATAAAACATGAGGCTCTGTGGATTGTGCTCCAATTGGATGTCCAAGAAACTTCGTCACATTGCTGAATTACTTCATCATTAGATTAATTTGACCTGCCTTGAGTGGGAGATCTGAAAATAATGTCTTCAAAACCTTGATCAGGGTCAGGCAAGGCTGTGTGATAGTCTCCAAATTACTTACAATCTACCTGACAGTGGCTATTCATCTCAAAGGTTAACTGCTCTCTGGTAACAGTATTAAATCACTTGGAAGAAAACTCTAACCTCAGTTGCCTCTAATCCAAAACTAAACTGACCATCATAGATGTGCACAAGCTACAGTTTGCAGATGACTACAATGTTGTGGCCATTCTGCACGAAATTTGCAAGCTACTCTCAATCCCTTGTATTCTGCATACAAGTGATTTGGCCCATTCCTGAATATTGCCAAAACAAAACTCATATCTGGCCAGTCAAATATTCCACCTTCCCCCCCACAATAGAAATTGAATGGGACACTTTGGAACATGTTAAGCACTTCCCATACCTTGGAAACCATCTCTCTCAAAAGGCCACCATTGATAGGGAGTTCCAACACTGGATCAGGTGCATCAGCTCAGCCTTCTGCAAACTGCAGCAGCAAGTATTTAACAACAAATACCTCCTCAAATCAACAAAGGTCCTAGTGTACAAAGCAGTTATCGTCTTCACACTCCTGAAATGCAGTCAGCACAGGGCTGTGTATCAGTGACACATAAGGGTGCTAAATAAATTGTTTCAGCATCACTTCTACGCATCCTCCAGATTTAATAGGAGAACTGTCAAACAAATGCTGGTGTCCTTCTTGAGTAAGAAGTTTCACAACACTAGGTTAAAGTCCAACAGGTTTATTTGGTCGCAAAAGCCACAAGCTTTCGGAGCCTTAAGCTCCTTCTTCAGGTGAGTGGGAATTCTGTTCACAAACAGGGCATATAAAGACACAAACTCAATTTACAGAATAATGGTTGGAATGCGAATACACACACACACACACACTTAGCTAATCAAGTCTTAAAGGTACAAACAATGTGTGTGGAGAGAGCATTAAGACAGGTTAAAGAGATGTGTATTGTCTCCAGACAGGACAGCCAGTGAGACTCTGTAGGTCCAGGCAAACTGTGGGGATTACAGATAGTGTGACATGAACCCAATATCCCGGTTGAGGCCGTCCTCATGTGAGCGGAACTTGGCTAACAGTTTCTGCTCAGCGACTCTGCGCCATCGTGTGTCGTGAAGGCCGCCTTGGAGAATGCTTACCCGAATATCAGAGGCTGAATGCCTGTGACCGCTGAAGTGCTCCCCAACAGTCCTTCTTGAGGCCAGCTCAGCCTTGCATTCAGGCAAAACTCCTGCAAAATCAACTTAAATGGATTGGACACTGAGTCCAGATAGCCAAAAATGAGCTCCCTCAGGAATAACCTTTTCTTTATTCCACTTACTATCATATATTCTCCTATAAAGAAATTGTCATTAGTTTTCTTTGTCTGAAAAGTCCTTTTTTCATAACTCAGTCATGACACAATGAATCAGCTTCAATGATGATGGAACTTCTCTGCATTAATTTTAGGGCTTGTACTTGCATGAAATTTCATTTTCCATAATTTGTTTGCAAATTTTATCTTCCATAGCTCCTTGGCTGCTTCATTGGTCTTGACACTATTTGAGAGTTCGATGCAGCCATTTTTAAATGTATGTAAAATGCTCTGCACTCCTGCCATTGCTAGTGAAAGTTCGAATGATGAAAAAGAGCTGATGGATTAGTCAGTTCTTTTCTATCAAAACCCAAAGACAGAATAGGGAAGATCCTGACTTATTTCTAAACATCAAACCACACAGCGCCAGCAATGAAAGATCATCTTGTCAGGGTTGTGCAAGATGTGGTGCAAGAACGATTTTGCCACCCCAATGCCAACATGCAGTACAACTGAGACATTTATCCCTCTCCCCAGTAACATCTGACTGAAACTTGCTTCTGGACACTGGCACTGCTGTTCAGATACATTTTTTAAAAAATGCAAAAAGCATACTCGTGTTTAAAAATAATGCATATAAGTAACTAATCATCCAATTATATTAGTTATTTCAGCTGAGTGTCAAAAAGGGTGACAAAATGAACAGCAATTTCATTATCAGTACAGTTGTCAACAGCGTAATTGGCCTCTTTTATGTAAACATCCAACAGCTGCTACAGAATCTACTGAAAAGTGGAGACTTGGATAGGATTTAATTTCCATTCTCCCAAGACACAGCAGTTTTACATGAATCACACTTTACAGTAGTGCGTCTCCTAAATTACCTTTCAGATATTCCTTCAAAATGAGACATACATCATCTACTGAACGAGAAAGAAAATGAAGTTTAAATACTTTAAGGCACCTCCATTGTGTAATATTTCCTGCACTGTATGAGGAATTAGGGAAGAACAGTTCTAATAGGTTTTTACCGTTATGATGCCATTAGTGGTGGAATATCAATGGAATATCATATTCCATTTGATATTCAAACCCGCAGTCAACAAAATTTCCTAAAGAAACAATTTTTTGCTGCATTGTTGCCAGGAACTTATTTTTTCCAGTTACAAAATACAACACACCCACAAACATTCCATTCTAAATAACTACATTAGGCACACACAAATCCACAGCTGTACGAGAACATTGTCCAGAAGAAGAAACCCGGCCTGCTTTAAATGCTGCTCATCATTTGTTTCCTGATCATTCCCATTATTACTTTTTGCTTGCTGCTTATTCCAGCTGATTAGAGCACGGTACATAATCAATAGGCAGATGCTGCACCATTAATTCTAGAAGGGCTGAGATTAGAAAAATTAGCAAGTTAAGGAATCAGTTGATGTTCAGTTACAAGAATGAGGTTCCATAGAATCTGGCTTCTTTCGCATAATTGAAATATAGAACCTGATCATGGACAGTGTAGGGGAGAACACGACATACAGCTGGCAAACTTGGTTAAACACCAACTTAAGACACTGAATGCACAAAGTGGAAAGGAATAGATTGGTTATAGGGGTCTCCTCAAGGTTAACCTTTCTGGAGCCCCCTCTCCCTAAATCCAAAGTTAACTTTGTACCTACCACTCCTCAAAGAGAAGACAAAATACCTGCTTAATGGTACACACACGTAATCAGAATTATGTGGTCACATCGGCCTCTCCCCACTGCAAGAAAGCACCTTGTCCTGCTATTTCTCTACAGTAAGGAGGCAGAAGTTGGAAACTCAACTTGTCAATTCTAGAGGTGACCCCACATCCTATCACTGCACGTGCATTAGCATGGAATGCCAGCCTGCTGACATACTCAGCTACTTACACCCATGATCATTGCTCTTCCACATAATATTGTGCTTATTTAAACTTTTATAATCTTATCACTGTCCTTTTACTTCACTCAAATGCTCATAGAATAGCATTGCTTTGTTTATTGTGGTTATGTTTTAATATTGCATCTGTCTGATATATATTGATTCCCTATGTTTTATTAATTTTCTTCTTTAATTATCTATTTTGTTCAAAAAATGCTGCATAGTTACAATATTGTGTTACAGAAGTGAGAATATGTAAACTGAACTCTGAGTAAATATCAACTGAAGAGTAGTTTGTCCAAACTGAAAAACAGGTTTGTACCAATCAGGATGTCTGTTCCCTTTTCACCCTCCCTGGGTGGAAAGCAACTTACGTCTTGTGGCTAGCTGGCTGTCCTCCAGGGTTACAGTCTATTGTTTTTCTTAAATCCAGCCAGGAAAAGAATTAGAATTATTTTGTTACTGAACAAATACTCCTGAACTTCTGAATGAAAATATGCAACATTCAAGCCTTCCCATAAAATGCACTATCATTCACTCATTGTTGAAAATATTACCTTTTCATTTCACAAGTATGAACAAAAGCAAATAACTTGCCTGACCTTGACTTAAAGAGAGATTATTACTTTTTAAAATATGCACAATCCAAACTATATAAAAAATTAGAATGAGTGCAAACCTTTGTGATTGAATAGGTAAATAATGAGTAATGAGCAAAAATGACCAACCTGCCAGTTGCATCTTTTACTGATGGTTGGTCCAAGACCACTATTGCATTGGTCTTACATCCATTAATAAGAGTGAGGGCTAAATTCAGTACCTAACCACTTGTCTCCCCCACCAAGCCACACGCCACTCACTTTCCTGATATGCAGCAGTTCTACCTTCCTTCTATTCCACAGAAATCTGGATTATCATTATTCATCCAAAATGAATCCAATTTTTTCACCTTATGAGTGACAAAAGTGTCATGAAATTATATCATGTCAAATATGAAACAAAGACCTTTCTTAACATAACCCCAGTAAGGGACTTGGGTTTCACATACCAAGAAAACTGTTAGAGTGACAGAATAAGGTTGTTCAGTTTTTCATACAACTGGTGAAAACTTCTGTTCTGCAGTTAAATTGTGCAATGAAAATATCTAATCTCTGTTTCTGATATCCAGAATGGATAGATCATAAATACTGGTTTTGAGGATGTGTCCATGTTGCCTCAAGTTTCCACCAGCCCTGTGACAAATCATCGAATATTGTTGTCACAGAGCTGCTGAATACAAAGAGTAGATGTGGTCACAATTGTATTTCATTGTTCTGCATGCTTTGTAAAAGAAATAGTTCCGTTTGCAAAAGATTACACAAATTTTATCCTCCCCTGAAGGTGCAGATACTTGCTGGAGTCGTATCACAGTCATTATCCTGTGTGATCCTTGATAATGAGCGTTAGAAGGTATTTAACCACAGTGTTGAAAAGTGAAAAACAGTGTTTACACACATGCACTTTTCAGAATGGGTCACTGAATAATAGTCAAGAGCAGGAGCTCTGTCAGCTTTATTCCACTTCCTGACACATGAATAAAGAGGTATTATAGCGTTTTATGGACACTCCAGCAGTGATCACCTAATTCAGCTTCAACCAGGAAAAAAACCTGGAACCTTCTTGGTCCAATTATCTTTGTTCCATGCTGTGTGTTGCTTTTACCCACTATATTGATTGAGTTACAAACATTTATGGTAATCCCAATATATATATATATTTTTTAAAATCTCACTTTAGAAAGCAGAATGTTCAGAAGCAAATAAAGCTAATCGAAGTGATGTAAATGTCCAGCTTATAATATCCAACATAACATTTTATTTGAGAAAAAAATCCTCCTCTGCGGACATCCACATTGAAAAATCATTCAAATCTGAATCCTTTGTTCACCAATTCTAAATTTAATACTGAAGAATATTGCCAGGACAATCACCAATAACCAACTCACCAAAATAATCTTTCCGTTGGTAACTGGAAGACCAGTTACCAAAGATTGAATTTGGTTTAGAATAAAACCACCCAAACCAAAGTCTATTTGAGAAAGTGAGAGGGCATGGGATCCAAGGGGCTGTTGCCTTGTGGATCCAGAACTGGCTTGCCTGCAGAAGGCAGAGAGTGGCTGTGGAGGGGTCTTTCTCTGCATGGAGGTCAGTGACCAGTGGAGTGCCCCAGGGATCTGTTCTGGGACCCTTGCTGTTTGTCATTTTCATAAATGACCTGGATGAGGAAGTGGAGGGATGGGTTGGTAAGTTTGCTGACGACACCAAGGTAGGTGGTGTTGTGGATAGTTTGGAGGGATGTCAGAAGTTGCAGCGAGACATAGATAGAATGCAAGACTGGGCGGAGAAGTGGCAGATGGACTTCAACCCGGATAAGTGTGTGGTGATCCATTTTGGCAGATCCAATGGGATGAAGCAGCAGTATAATATGAAGGGTACCATTCTTAGCAGTGTAGAGGATCAGAAGGACCTTGGGGTCCGGGTCCATAGGACTCTTAAATCGGCCTCGCAGGTGGAGGATGCGGTCAAGAAGGCGTACGGCGTACTGGCCTTCATTAATCGAGGGATTGAGTTTAGGAGTCGGGAGATAATGCTGCAGCTTTATAGGACCCTGGTTAGACCCCACTTGGAGTACTGCGCGCAGTTCTGGTCACCTCATTACAGGAAAGATGTTGAAGCCATTGAAAGGGTGCAGAGGAGATTTACAAGGATGTTGCCTGGATTGGGGGGCATGCCTTATGAGGATAGGTTGAGGGAGCTTGGTCTCTTCTCCCTGGAGAGACGAAGGATGAGAGGTGACCTGATAGAGGTTTACAAGATGTTGAGAGGTCTGGATAGGGTAGACTCTCAGAGGCTATTTCCAAGGGCTGAAATGGTTGCTACGAGAGGACACAGGTTTAAGGTGCTGGGGGGTAGGTACAGAGGAGATGTCAGGGGTAAGTTTTTCACTCAGAGGGTGGTGGGTGAGTGGAATCGGCTGACGTCGGTGGTGGTGGAGGCAAACTCGTTGGGGTCTTTTAAGAGACTTCTGGATGAGTACATGGGATTTAATGGGATTGAGGGCTATAGATAGGCCTAGAGGTGGGGATGTGATCGGCGCAACTTGTGGGCCGAAGGGCCTGTTTGTGCTGTGGCTTTCTATGTTCTATGTTCTATGTTCTATTTCAAATGTGCTGTATTTGAAAAATGCACAGTGAAAGGAAAAAGGTTGCACATCCATTATTTTATACAATTGGTGGCATCTGTAACAGAACATAGCCTTCATAACTTGATGCATCTCCCAAATTATCAATTTACAATATATACTGATTAATTTTCTGGATATAGAAACATAGAAAACTACAGCACAAAACAGGCCCTTCGGCCCCACAAGTTGTGCCGAACATATCCCTACCTTTTAGGCCTACCTATAACCCTCCATCCTATTAAGTCCCATGTACTCATCCAGGAGTCTCTTAAAAGACCCTATTGAGTTTGCCTCCACCACCACTGACGGCAGCCGATTCCACTCGCCCACCATCTGTGTGAAAAACTTCCCCCTAACATTTCCCCTGTACCTACCCCCCAGCACCTTAAACCTGTGTCCTCTCGTAGCAGCCATTTCCACCCTGGGAAAAAGCCTCTGAGAGTCCACCCGATCTATGCCTCTCAACATCTTATATACCTCTATTAGGTCTCCTCTCATCCGACGACTCTCCAAGGATAAAAGACCGAGCTCCCTCGGTCATAAGGCATGCCACTCAATCCAGGCAACATCCTTGTAAATCTCCTCTGCACCCTTTCAATCTTTTCCACATCCTTCCTGTAATGAGGCGACCAGAACTGAGCACAGTACTCCAAGCGGGGTCTGACGAGGGTCTTATCTAGCTGCATCATTATCCCCGGACTCCTAAACTCAATCCCTCGATTGATAAAGGCCAGCACACCATACGCCTTCTTAACCACCTCCTCCACCTGCGGGGCCGATTTTAGAGTCCTATGGACCCGGACCCCAAGGTCCTTCTGATCCTCTACAGTACTAAGAGTCTTTCCCTTTATATTGTACTCCTTCATCCCATTCGACCTGCCAAAATGGACCACTACGCATTTATCTGGGTTGAAGTCCATCTGCCACTTGTCCGCCCAGTCTTGCATCCTATCTATGTCCCTCTGTAACTTCTGACATCCCTCCAGACTATCCACAACCCCACCAACCTTTGTGTCGTCAGCAAACTTACCAACCCATCCCTCCACCAACAATAATCATAGAGTCCCGACAGTGCAGAAGGAGGCCATTCGGCCCATCGAGCCTGCACCGATAACAATCCCACCAAGGCCCTATCCCCGTGATCACACAACTTAGAGACCCGAGTTCGATTCCTGACTTGGATCACTGTCTGTGTGGATTTTGTACATTCTCCCCGTGTCTGTGTGAGTTTCCTCCGGGTGCTTCGGTTCCCTCCCACACTCCAAAGATGTGCGGGTTAGGCTGATTGGCCATGCTAAATTGCCCCTTAGTGTCAGGGGGACTAGCTAGAGTAAATGCATAGGGTAATGGGGATATGGTTTGGGTGGGATTGTGGTTGGTGCAGACTCAATAGGCCAAATGGCCTCCTTCTGCACTGTAGAATTCTACGATTCTCAACTCTATATATCTGAACTACATGAGAATCTGGAAAAAAACAAAATTACACCAGCCTACAGAATTGTCCAAAATTAATGAATGGAAGTGGTCTGAAAGCTACAGTCTTGTGCAAGTCACACAAAGATTATAAACTACTTTTCTGTTTTGTAACTTCCGCTGAAATCTTGATACCATTCAATTTATTAAATAGTAACCACTTGGATTAGCAGTTAATAATCCTCTACCTTCATTTGCTTCAGTGTGTCTGAGCCTGACGTTAGTGCTGTGACCTGGGCTTCAATACTCTCAAAATCCTTGAGCAATTGATGGTTACGAAGTTGGGCTTTTTTCTCCCGTTCACATAATTCTTTCAGACAACTTTTCAATCTGGCACTTCTTAGTCTGGAATTCAGAAAAAGAAACAGAGTGTCAGCAAAACACCTCTTTGGATAGAAAGAGCATCAGGCAAAATATTAGCCATATGCAAAATTGGACATTTTAGTATCTTAAAATGGCAACTCAAATCTGTTCAATTTTAAAATGATAATTCAAGTGTCAGCATATGCAAAGAAAGGTGATACCACCATTATGGGGAGGCAGTGACATAGTGGTACTGTCACTGTACTAGCAATCCAGAGACCCAGGGTAAAGCTCTGGGGATCCAAGTTCAAATCCCATCATGGCAAATGATGAAATTTAAATTGAATAAAAATCTGGAATGAAAAGTCTAATGATGATCATGAAACCATTGTTGATTTTCATAAAAACCCATCTGGTCCTTTAGGGAAGGAAATCTGCCATCCTTACCTGGTCTGACCTACATGTGACTCCAGAGCCACAGCAACGTGGTTGACTCTTAAATGCCCCCTGAAGGGTAATTAGGGATAGGCAATAAACGCTGACCAAGCCAGCAACACCCACATTCCAAAAATAATTTTTAAAATTAATACAGGTAAGTATGTCAGCCAGAATTAATGAGGCACAGATAGTACCATTGAAAGTTGATAGGGCAGACATTCGAATGAGTCGTCACCGTCACAAGGACGTGCGATCGGCCCGACTTTACCTAGAGTCACCAAAGCTGCCGGGCGAGCCATTTTGATATTAGTCCACCTATGCATGGAACACCCTGTGATCTCGGTTTCACTGATAGATGCTTTTCTTTCTACCTTCCCTGAAGGTGCCAATCTTCCAGAGATGCAGTTTCACATGGTCTTTTAATGGTAGAACTGTGCAATAGTGAGCAAAAGCTGTGCTGGACCAGGCCAGGATTTCCTGAGAATTTCCTCATCAGATATTTGTGGGATTTTTTTAATTCTTCCATGAGATGTGAACATTGATTCCTGATGCTTGTTTCTAGTCATTATCACCCTTTACTTGTTAGTTTTCCTTCCCCTAATTATACACACAAATCAATCCACCATGTCACACACAATTTGTTATATAAATCTGTTACTTAAAATTCCGAGGGGGTCAACTGATTTGCATCACTTCTGGCAGATTTGAGTACAAGTTGGGGCAAGCATAAAGAACATAAGAGATATGTGCAAGTAAATTTTTAAAAACTGGGGAAATAAACTAATGTAGCAATGAGGAGACAAGATTTTCAGATAGGCTCAGAAGACCTCTCAATTCATTGGCCACCATTGTCAAGCTTGAAGGAAAAGGGGATTGAGAAATAATACATATATGAGGGAAACAGCCCCATGTGCAGCTTTGAAGCAGCTCTCGACCAATTCTATCACCGGATGTGCCACATCTGTGGCATATACCATGAGTATTCTCGCAGCAGATGGAACAGTTCTGCATTTTGACTCTCTGCTTATCCAGATCATTGCTAGGAAATAGTAAAGAAAATTTAGTGTTTATCAACTCTATATTAGACCAGACATTGAAATAATATTGCTGATACCTGGTGTAGAACATTTAAACAGGTTCAATGAAAAAGCTCCAAATTTGATTAAGCCTACTGTAGTAGTCACAATAAAAGTTAAGAAACTCCTGCCCTGCAAGTGCTTGCACAGTGGCACAGTGGTTAGCACTGCTGCCTCACAGCTCCAGGGACCTGGGTTCAATTCCCGGCTTGGGTCACTGTCTGTGTGGAGTCTGCACGTTCTCCCCATGTCTGTGTGGGCTTTCTCCGGGTGCTCCAGTTTCCTGCCACAGTCCGAAAGATGTGCTGTTAGGTGCACTGGCCATGCTAAATTCTCCCTCAGTGTACCCGAACAGGCGCCAGAGCGTGGCGACTAGTGGATTTTCACAGTAACTTCATTGCAGTTTTAATGTAAGCCTACCTGTGACACTAATAAATAAACTTTAAACTTTAATACCCATACAACATAATGCTCTACTTACATCAACTGACTTGACTTGCTACATGTCAAAAGATTTTTTTCCAGCTCCAGTCTTTTTTGTTCACTAAAAAAACAAAAAAAAAACTTCTGAAAGAATTCACAAATAGCTTAAGCATTTTGCAGATATTTGAAAACAAGATCACAAGAGACATCTCATCTACTTTCAAAACAGATGCAAAAAAAATGTAAAAAGAAACATTTAATTTGTTGATAACTGAATGGTTTTAAAGTTATTACAGTCAGTACAACCTCAGGTAATTGTACATATTTTATTTGTTTGCGGAATGTGGGCATCACTGGCAAGGCCAGCATTTTTTATCCATTCCTAATTGCTCTTGAGAAGGTGTTGGTGAGCCATCAAATTATGTGCAATTACACAATTTATGAAACAACGTGACTTGTTAATAATGCAAATTCATATATAAAATATATTAACCGTTAGCTTCATGCTTTTGATGTTATTGCACTTGGAATCAAGTACTATAAACATGTGAATGCCACCATATTAAAATCAAAATCAAGAATGACAGACAGCATTAAAGAATAGATGTATTTTTCTGATTTGGTAGATTTACTATTCAAAATCACGTATACTGAAATGTTTCAACAAAGTTATGGCTTTTAGATAATCCATTTTCATTTTAAATAGACGCAGCGCAAATTACAATTAACTGAAATTGCTCTTTCACAATTACAAAGTTAGCACAACAATTTTCTGTTCCTCTATGCAGAACACGCAATGTATTCATTCAGGGTCATGAACTATTATTGTGTAGATTAAACCTCGGCTGTTGAACTTACATTGTCACAATATCAGGAATTTGTAACAAATATCCAACATTAATGGACCCTATGATTGTTGGATTTACTTTTGAAAACACAAATGCAGACAAGACACAAAGTAATTAGTTTCTACTTAATTAAGACTATTTAGAGCACACGCTAAAATCTTATTACACTGGATGGTCTCAGTTTTAATAAATGAAGTGCGGTGAAAGCAAACTTTTCACATTTAACCCACCAATGTATACATTACTGTGACCTCTATAGCAAGCGTGATACTAATGTTTTACAATCCAACCTTTGAGATCCGCCACTTGACCAGATTTGATACAATTTGTAATCATTCTCCTCCATTAATTAGTTTTTAATATGAGCATCTCAAAACAGGAACACTTTAATATTCTCACAGTACGTGCTAGCTCACAGTGCCAGGGACCCGGGTTCAGTTCTGGCCTTGGGTTGCTGTCTGTGTGGAGTTTGCATTCTCCCCATGTCTGCGTGGGTTTCCTCCGGTGCTCCGGTTTCCTCCCACAGTCCAGAGACGTGCAGGTTAGGTGGATTGGCCATGCTAAATTGTCCCTAGTGTCAGGGAGATTTGCAGGGTAAATATGTAGGGTTACGGGAATAGGGCCTGGGTGGGATTGCGGTCGGTGCAGACTCGATGGGCCAAATGGCCTCCTTCTGCACTGTAGGAACTCTGTGATTGACACTACAAGCTTCTCATCAGCGCAATGATTTTTGGTGTCAAGGCCTGAAATAACTCAGACATGAAACAGTGGGACTATTTCTTCCCCACTGGTCTGACACCTATTCGCCCTAAAACAACCACAGCATCAAAACTTTAACAAGCTTGTGTTGTACAATCCAACGTAAGTGCTCAGGTAAATTATAGTTCATGATTCTACTGGGATTGCACAATTCGTTTTTGAGTTCATGATTCCCAATAAGAACTCAGGTACATCACATACCACAATCCCATGTTACGGCAACATAAACACAAAACTTCAATTTTATCTTTGTCAGGCAAATGTTTCAGGCATTCTGCCACTAAATCACAATCCATAAAAAGCCACACAAAATGACATTGACTATATCAACAAGGAGCCAGGAAAATGGACTTACCCCACCTCAACCTCTTCTGGTCATTGTTGTGCAATGATTGTATCATCCACTTAAGCTCTTCAATCACATAACTGCTATAAAAATGGTGACCAGTCGTATTTCTCTCTCACCAGCAAGACATGCATGAAAGATCTTCACGCATTCCTTCAATCCTTCAACCATACCTTAGGCCTCTTCATAAAGCATCTTTGTTCAGCAGAATGTTGTTTGATTTATCGTGTGCTGATCCCAATAACAAGGTACATGGGTAACATGAACACATATTCACGCACATTGCTAACTGGCTATTCGCTTAATATTTATGTTGGAAGTGCAGTTTCAATGCAATGGGCTTAGGTTGTATTTTTGTTGGAAGTCAATTGCTCTGACAGCCAGTTTTCAATTTTCCTGCAAGTGGTGTCTGTATATTTTTTTGAAACAAAGATGATGGTGCATTCACTGCTTAATATTCTATATTGTTCATTTACTTGTTTTATAAAATATTTACAAGTTTAGAGTCCATGTGGCAGATCAAGTTTATATTCAATCTACATATCAAAGAATGGCGAATCAATATGCTGCATGCAATAGGTTACAGTCGACTACAGTTCCTTGAAGAGTTTTTCTCCCGGTTTATGTGAAAATCTTGACGTTTGGACTACAGTCCAAAGACGCACGGGTTAAATTGATTGGCCATGCTAAATTGACCCTAGTGTCAGGGGATTAGCAGGGTAAATGTGTGAGTTGCAGGAATAGGGCCTGGTAAATACTTGGGGTTACAGTGATAGGGCCTAGGTGGGATTGTGGTCGGTGTAGACACGATGGGCCAAATGGCCTCCTTCTCCACTGTAGGGATTCTACGATTCCATGAATAGCAGTACTGAGTAAGGCTTGCTGTCACGATCTCTGAGTCATTCTTTATTTGTCTGGACATTGGGCATGTTATATATGCTTCACGGTTTTAGGGGGTGCATGTTTCACTTTGAGAATAACTAACTAATGATAATGTCCCCGGGAAAATAAAATGTGAAACCTCAAAAATGTTACAACTACCGATAAAATGACAGACCCTTTTTTTCGTACCTTATTAAGACAATTTTGAAATAAAACGTATCACTTAGCGCAATACAGTGTTAATTAGAATTGATACAACCACATCATTTAACATACAAACTTTCAGCAGGATCCATTAGATATCAAGCAGGAACCTTGCTTGATTGTTTTATCCTCCCTAGTCTTCAGGTATCAAAATCATTTGAAGTACCACTTAAATTAAATGGAGACCGGAACTGCATACTGTTCCAGATGCCATGTGTGGCCTTACCAATGTTCTATAAAAATTAAGAATACCTCTCTGTTCTATTCTAGAAATGAATCCCGTACTTTGCACTTCCTATGGTTTTATCAATTGGCATTGCCAGGTTTTGATAGATTCTGCATTTTTACTTCTCTGCTACATTTAACTTTTTACCCTCCAATGTATAAATAGCCTCATAATTCCTCCTACCGAAATGAACCACCTCACATTTCGCTATAGGCATTGAATTTCATTTTTCATTTTTATGTCCATTCTACAATTCTGTTCATATATTCCTTTATTTTGTGCACTCTTACACATTTTTAGCCATACACCCCAATTTGTTATTAACTGAGAACTTCACCGTCATACTTCAATTTCTGAATATGGTGAACAACATTGCCAGTACTGATCCTTGCAGGTCACCACGTTCCACTTTCTGTCAGTCTGAATTGTAATGATACCGTTCAGTACTTGGTCACAGAACTCTGCAAAAGCTTAATAGTCATCACCTGATAGGCAAGTCAAGGTGAGACAGCTGCAACCCCCGAGAAAGCATAGTATTTGGTTTTAATAATTTATTTAAAAATATGCATGCTCATGAGGTAACACTGATCTTTACAATCCAAGTCTTCAACATACAAAAAGCTTCAACTGCTTGTTGCATTCTACTGTTCTCATGCCCATTACGATTTGCATGCTGACACCTGGATTTACTGCATGTTGTGATAACCAAAGGTAATTATCCCTTTTTACAATCTTTCTTCAATGGGGATACAGTCCATAATAGCCAGTGATGGACACCCAGCCCTCTGACCCATGAGGCAGAAACAACTACAGCGTGAAAAGTTTTTCAGTAAGGTTAATCGGGCAGCAGACCCACTAGTGGTTAAGTTAAAGGAACAGCAAAGGATATAAGACCAGTCAGAGTTGTCTACAGAACTTCTGATTGTAATGACATTGTTGTGAGATCAGAGAAGCTTTGTAGCAAAAACAATATGTTATAATGACAGATTATTATTTTCACATAAACTGGGAGAAGAACACTCCAAGCAGTAAAAACAACAAATTTATTGATTATGTTCAAGACAGTTTTCTAGAACAAGGCTGATAACAGAAAAGGGAACTAGCCATATTAGATTTAATGCTAAATAACAATTTGTCAATTAATTGACTATAAGGAAAAATCTTGCAAACAGTAGCAAATTTGGTATCAGGCTTGAGAAAGAGCAACAAGAGTCACAAATCAAGGTTTTAAACTTTAAACAAGTCAAACTTTGATGGAATAAGAAATGAATTGATTACGAAAAACTGAGCTGAAATCCATGCCTGGATTTCATGCCAGTGAAATCAGGCATTCACTGATGTGACTAGCAATGCTGGTCATCTGTTGTACATGGAAATAATTAAGAGAGCACAACTGACAATAAAATATAACATGACTATATGTTTACCAATTCACTTAATTATATCTGTCCACTTTACAGCTGGTGCTTCCACTAACTTGAAAAAATGTTGGTCAAAATGTTGACCAGCACAAATACAGAGGGCTTCAGCATAAGGAAACTTGCCCTCTTTATTAACTCAATCATTTTATTCACATTACAAACGAGGCACAACTTAAAACAAGATGTCTAAATGGCTACAGATTTATTCCATTTCCAAACATTTCCTTTGGACATTTTAAATTGCACGGTCACTTTTTGCTTTCTGATTTTCTCTAATTTCAGATAATTTAACTACTCAGCTGACCAAAATCTGGCTAAAGAGGGAGGTGTAAAATGAGGAGAAGGAGATGGAAGGTTGGTTTAAAAAGAAAATTCTCAAGCTTAAAACCTAGACTGCTGAAGATCCAGCTATTCCATTTTCACACTATAGAACAATCAAGAGAACAAAGATCTCATTTTATTGATTGCTTCCTTTCTTTCAGATTGCCGGTCTAGAACCAGGGGACACAGAATAAGGAGCAGGCCGTTTAGGGCTGAGATGAGAAGGAATAACTTCACTTGGAGGGTGGCGAATCTTTCAAATTCTCTGCCTTAGAAGGCACAGTTGCTGAGTATGTTCAAGATCTAGATGGATAGATTTCTACATATTAAACACATCAAGTGATAGAGGGATAATTTGGAAGTAGAAGATCACGCAGGATTGATGGTGGAGTGAGCAAAAATGCTGAATGACCTACCCCTGCTCCTATTTCTTAAGTTGTGTTCCTTCTCATTTATATATATCTCAAATATTAGATTAAATGGCACTTGCAATTCTGGTTGTGACAAATAGTTGACAGCAGTTAAAGCAACTATAATATATTTTGAGCAGCACTTCTCCCACTGTCAACTTATAGACTATGCCATGAAGTAATCATACATCTACTCCAATAGATAGCTTGAGCTGTTACAATGATTTCTGGGGTACAGCTGACTTCTTCTGGTCTGGAGAGCCCACGTGTAATTTGTATTTCAAATATTCTTTGCTCAAAGTAAAGGTCAGTTTTATCTCTACAGATACAATTTGTATCTATATAATTAAATATTTTGGATCTTCTGAATATATATGAAACCTGAACTGTATATTAAATGGATAATATAAAAAAAGTTATGCTTTTTTTCATTGGCCCAAATAAGCAACATGGGCACAATGATGCATTGAAATATTGATCACTGAAGATCTCAAAAAGTAGACACTTCAAATGCTGCAATTAATTGTACCATTGATTTTTTTTTTGCAAAATAATTCTGGCCACCATTTCTGGCCCATTAGTATTGATAGGGATATATACAAAATATAATTCCCACTAAAAGCAATAAAAAATGTCAAAGTTGGTTACCATATCCCTAAACATTTTCTCTCCAGAGACCAAATTGTATCTTGAGGGCTCAATATTCACTTTACATCCTCGCCTGAAACTTAATTGCTTTCCTAGGTCCAGACTATTATCCAGAAAGTAACTAAAGAGGCTACACAGCAATCTGAGGTCCCTATCTGCTCCAAGATGATGACCATCATCCCAGTACCAAAGAAAAGCCAGGCAGCATGCCTTAATGACTATCGTCCAGTGGCTGACATCCATCATCATGAAGTGCTTCGAAAGGTTAGTCATGGCACGAATCAATTCCGGCCTCCTAAATTGCCTGGATCCACTACAGTTCACCTACTGCCGCAACAGGTTCATAGCAGACACCATCTCCCTGGCCCTGCATTCAACCCTGGAACACCTAGATAACAAAGACACCTATGTCAGATTCCTATTTATCGACTACAGCTGAGCCTTCAACACCATTATTCCTGCGAAACTCATCTCCAAACTCTGTGGCCTGGGGCTCGGCTCCTCCCTCTGTGACTGGATCCTAAACTCCCTAACCCACAGAGCACAATCAGTAAGAATCAGCAGCAACACCTCCTCCACAATCATCCTCAACACCGGTGCCCCACAAGGCTGTGTCTTCAGCCCCTTACTATATTCGTTATACACCTATGACTGTGTGGCCAAATTCCCCTCCAACTCGATTTTCGAGTTTGCTGACGACACCACCGTAGTGAGTCAGATCTCAAACAATGACGAGACAGAGTACAGGAATGAGTTAGAGAATCTGGTGAACTGGTGTGACGACAATAATCTCTCCCTCAATGTCAACAAAATAAAGGAGATAGTCATCAACTTCAGGAAGCGTAATGGAGGGCATGCCCCTGTCTACATCAATGAGGACGAAGTAGAAATGGTCAACAGCTTCAAGTTTTTAGGTGTCCAGATGACCAACAATCTGTCCTGGTCCCCCCATGCAGACGCTATAGTTAAGAAAGCCCACCAATGCCTGTACTTTCTTAGAAGACTAAGGAAATTTGGCATGTCCACTATGACTCTCTCCAACTTTTACAGATGCACCAATGAAAGCATTCTTTCTGGTTGTATCACAGCTTGGTATGGCCCCTGCTCTGTCCAAGACCGCAAGAAACTACAATGGGTCGTGAACGGAGCCCAGTCCATCACTCAAACCAGCCTCCCACCCATCGACACTGGCTATACTTTCTGCTGCCTCAGAAAAGCAGCCAGCATAATTGAAGACCCCACGCACTCCGGACAGACTCTCTTCCATGTTCTTCCGTCGAGAAAAAGATACGAAGGTCTGAGGACACGCACCAACTGACTCAAGAACAGCTTCTTCCCTCCTGCCATCAGACTTTTGAATGGACCTATCACGCATTAAGTTGATCTTTCTCTGCACCCTAGCTATGACTGTAACACTACATTCTGCACTCTCTCCTTTCCTTCTCTATGAATGGTACGCTTTGTCTGTATCTTGCACAAGAAATAATACTTCTCACTGTGACAATAATAAATCAAATCAAATCAAATCCAAGTAGCATTTTGTTCAGCCTGCACAAAGAATCTTCATTAACAATAACCTGATTGTCTACTGTTGACATGCATACACCGCAGCAAATTAAATGGTTTTTTGTCTTATGGCACACTTTTGCCAATTATATATGCAATGCAAATTGCTTTGTACAAATACACGACATACCCTCAAGCAGACAGTTGCAAGTGTCAAAACAGTATGCTCATGAAACCCTCACTAATTTGTGCCTCCAAGGCAATGTTGGTGCCTTCATTCATTATGTCTAGGAGTCAGTTTAATATCTAAAAAGGGAGGAGGCTCAATATTATTTTCAAATTCAGTCACAACTCCAGCAGAATTAGACATTTATCACTTGCTCTGATGAAAATTTCGAGGGTATTGATAAGTGGTGGAGTTGATTCCAGTCTTAATTGGAAAACATGTGAATAAACATTTAGATCTAAATTTTGAACTATTTTCAAACATTTGAATTCTAAATGGCTTGTCTTTAAAAAAGATACATTACCCACAGTATTGCTCACAATGCTGATTGACTCTTAAATGTGGCCAACTCCTAAATGCCCTGTGAAATGGTATAGCAATCTAGGCAGCTGTATTCAACCGTTACAAATTGAACAAAAAGAAATGAAACCTGACAGACCACCCGGCATCGACCTTGGCACCAGAAACCACAACGGCAAACCCAACCCTGTCAAGTCTGCAAAGTTCTCCTTACTAACATCTGGGGGTTGTGCCAAAATTGGGAGAGCTGTCTCACAGACTAGTCAAGCAACAGCCTGATGTAGTCATACTCACAGAATTTTACCTTGCAGATAATGTCCAAGACACCACCATCACCATTCCTGGGTCTGTATGTCCTGTGCCACTGGCAGGACAAACTCAGCAGAGGTGAAAGCACAATGGTATACAGTAGAGGGGGGGAGCTGCCCTGGGAGTCCTGAACATCAACTCTGGATCCCATGAAGTCTCATAGCACCAGGTCAAACATGGGCAAGGAAACCTCCTGCTGATTACCATGCACCGTCCCTGCTCGGCTGATGTATTCGTATTTCTCCATGTTGAAAACCACTTGGAGGAAGCACTGAGGGTGGCAAGGGAGCAGAGTGTACTCTGGGTGGGGAACTTCAATGTCCATCACCAAGAGTGGCCTGGTAATACCACCACAGACTGAACTGGCCAGGTCCTAAAGGACATAGCTCCTTCACTGAGACTGCAGCAGATGGTGAAGGAACCAACAAGAGGGAAAAACATAGTTGAACTTATCCTCACCAGCCTGCCTGCCGCAGATGCATCTGTCCATGGCAATATTGGTAGGAGTGACTTCGGAAATAGTCCTTGTGAAGATGGAGTCCCATCTTCACATTGAGGCTACCCGCCATTGTGTTGTGTGGCACTACGACCGTGCTAAATGGGATAAACTTTGAACCGATCTAGCAGCTCAATACTGGACATCCATGAGTTGCTGTGGACCATCGGAAGCAGCAGAATTGTACTCAACCACAATCTGTAACCTCATAGCACAGCATATCCTACACACTACCATCATCACCAAGCTAGAGGATCAACCCTGATTCAATGTAGTGGGCAGGAGGGCATACCAGGAGCAACAGCAGGCTTACCTAAAAATAAATGAGGTGTCAACCTGAAGCCACAAAACAGGACTACTTGCATGCCATGTAGCATGAGCAGCAAGTAATAAACAGAGCTAAGCAATCTGACAACCAATGGATCACATCTAAACTAATAAATAAACTTTAAATTTTAAACTTAAACTCTATAGTCTATCACATCCAGTCGTGAATGGTGGTGGACAATTAGACAATTCACTGGAGGAGAAGGTTCCACAAATATCCCTTCCTCAATAATAGAGGAGCACAACAGTGCAAAAGATAAGGCATTTGCAACAATCTTCAGCCAGACGCACCGAGTGGATAATCCATCTCGGCCTCCTTCAGAGGTCCTCAGCATCACAGATGTCAGTTTTCAGCCAATTCAATTCACCCCACATGATATCAAGAAATGGCTCAAGGCACTGGATACTGCAAAGACCATGGGCTTTGACAATATTCCGGCAATAGTACTTAAAACATGTGCTCCAGAACTTGCCACACCCCTAGCCAAGCTGTTCCAGTACAGCTACAACATGGGAATTTACCTGGCAATGTGGAAAATTGCCCAGGTATGTCCTATACACCAAAATCAGGACAAATCCAACCCAGCCAAATACCACCCAGTCTACTCTCAATCATCAGTAAATGATGGAAGGGGTCATCAACAGTGCTATCAAGTAGCACCTGCTCAGCAATAACCTGCTCACAGATGCTCAGTTTGGGTTCCACCAGGGTCACTCAGCTCTTGACCTCACTACAGCCTTGGTTCAAGCATGGACAAAAGTGCTGAATGCCAGGGGCGAGGTAAGAGTGACTGCCCTTGACATCAAGGCAGCATTTCATCAAGGAGCCCTAACAAAACTGTAGTTAATCTGGGAAAACCGATAATCCTATTTGTTCTGTCAAATTTTCAACTTTCTTGCTGGTCAAGGTTTATGTGCTAAGTAATGATGGAAACAATATTTGAGCACATTTAAGTTATTGTGCAGGAGGTGAAACAAAGCTTGGGACACAGACTCAAGGGAAACACATAGAAGGACAAAACAAAAAAGCTATTTTAAATAATATTTTATAAAGATCTGCAACAGTAATTTTCTTACGATGGAATTGCATTGCACACTTGCAAAATTCATTTATCAGGGCAAGAAGGGTTCTTCAGCAGTAATTATTGTTTTCTGCACCATTGAAACCTGTTACACTGAATAAGTTCTAACTTTGCTGTTTATCTTATTAGAATTAGAATAAGTTCACACCATCATTATCTCTGCATTGATTCCATTGACAAAGACCACAACAGCACAGCCTGTGGAGAAGCAGGATATCGCTGACAAAATCTTCCACTTTGCTGCATTTAACTGCACATGTACGAACATGAGAAATTTCTATCAGTTTTGCCGTTGAAAGCTTCACTATTATGCGTACAGCAAAATCTGCACCATTGTCTTTTGACAAAGTCTGTCTATTAAGGTGGAGTTAAATGATTCAATTTAAAGAGGAGAGAGTTCCCCTGGTCTCCAGGTCCAACATTACTCCCTCCAGGGTTTCAGAGTAGGATTTTGAATAGTTTGACTGATAGAGTCATGTGTTTAAGGGGAGAAGCTTAGCTTACAGACAGTTATTGCCGGGTTCTGAAACATGCAAGAGGTGTCTTGGTCTCTCTCTCTCTCTGGAGGCTGCAAGGGAAAAAAGGTCTCTCTCTCTCCAGAGGTATTCTGGAGGCTCTAAGCCTAGCAGATCAAGTACCAGCGTGTAAGCCTATGTGTTGCTAACTGGTTTTGAAGAGGAGTTTAAGTCTATAAGAGGAATATTGCTTCAATTGGAACCAACAGAGATAGGTTAGCGGTTAAGAATTGTCTCTTGTCATGTTTAAGTATAGTTCAATTGGTAAATGTTAAACTAATTCATTTGTTACAGTTAAAGTTTGTTTTGATAAAAGCTTCCTAGTGTGTCAATAGAACCAGACCTGGAGCGAAGCATCACATGCTCACACTAATGTCAAAATAGAAAAACCTTTGGGGTCTAGTTGGGCTTCATAACATACTTTGGGCTTTCTGATCTGATCACAAAAGGCAATGCAATTTTCCTTAAATGCTTAAGCAAATCTTGGCAGCAATTCCAAGAATTAAGGAATAAATGGGAAATGACCAACTTTCTTCTAAGTTACTTTTTTCTCTGAAATGTGACAGAATTTAGTGTGACAAACTGATAAACACAACTCAATACTAGATAGACACGATGATCTGCATATACAAAACTGTATTTTTTTAAATTTAAAGTGAAAATTTTCTTTCACTTTAATGATATTCTGACAGCAATAACAGCTATTTAACAAAAAGCTCAGGATAAAATATAATCCTATTCGTTCTGTCAAATTTTCAACTTTCTTGCTGGTCAAGGTTTATGGGCTAAGTAATGATGGAAAAAATATTTGAGCACACTGCTGATCTTCCATGGGAGTGGCATGTAGTTGATATCCCTGTAAGTCTATTTGATCACAAGTATGCATCTGAATCCTGCTGGAAACTAGAAGGCTTTCAACACTCTAGTCCAGACTTTAGGGTGAGATATTTGCATTTTAGTTGGTGGATTTCCAAAGCCTAAGTGAATCTGAATGCTCTTCCACAACAATAATTACTATTCTGTTTCCAACTGATTATTTTTAAGTTGAACTGAAGGTCACTACACAATGAAGCTATAAACTGATTGGCATATTAGTCTGTGACTCCACAATTGCTAAAACGACACAATTATGTTTGGGTAGCAGGAATGGACAGTATCTTAATAACTTGTACAAGTGTGCTCCGTGACTGTAGTCAATAGCTTTAGGAACAACAGTGGATCAGAGACTATTCACAGTACTCATCAAAAAAAGAGACCTGATATTCATGCCTTACTGTTTTGATACATGTGCATTTTGCATCAGTGTGCCAAGAGAAGACTTTAACACTAATCAGTGAGTTAAATCATCTCTCATTATTGTACATTGTATGCTCTTAAGTAATCAGCGCAAGGAATTCCAATGTGTAATAACAACGATATTTTAAATAATCAGCCAAGACAATATTTCTAAAACATATGTACATTTTAAAGTAGATTTGTGACAATTTGCTAATTCAAAGTCTAAGTTGCAGACTCTCTAGTAAGATGATTTTTTTTTGACAGACCTCTCCTTGCAGTGAAGCAAAACTCAACATGGCTGCACTTGCAACTCAATAGTGCTTCATTTTCAAAGTCATGATCGTGTGAACTTGGTCATCCACCAAGACACCTACCACTAACAAAAAGGTGCACCATTCACCAAAGACTCACTCTACAAATTAATGTCTAGGTCAAAGAACAGCTCCTGCTACATCACAGCACTCCATAAGTATCACACTGAAATGTCCACCTTAGTTATCTGCACATGTCCTTGAATAGAGCTTTCAGCCCTTTTAATCTTCAGACCCGAAGACAAGAGTTCTACCAGGTTGGAGAAATGATGTGGAGATGCCGGCGTTGGACCTGGGTAGGCACAGTAAGAAGTCTCACAACACCAGGTTAAAGTCCAACAGGTTTATTTGGTAGCACGAGCTTTCGGAGCGCTGCTCCTTCCTCAGGTGAGTGTTGGAGAAAATGGTGTAAACCATGTTTATTCACCAAGAATCATCACAAAATAACCATGACATGTATTTAGCTAGCTTAACTGCTACAGGTTTAATTCCCTGCTATCATACCAACATATTTGTATACTTGAGCTTACCTTCAAAATATTGAACATGTTTAAAATTTGAATTGAAGACTTTTTTTTATATGCTTTCACTTGTTTCGCCAAATGCTGGAGTTGAAAAAACTGCAACTTGCATGTCTCCATTTAAACTTGAAAGGACATGGATTATCAGGGTAGGAACATTCCATGTGAACAAACAATAAGAGAATGCAGAGAGGCAAATGTTACATTAAAACTTTATGTAATTAGAGCCTGAATAGTAGTTAACTCTCTCTTCCTGAAGATGGCAAATCCATTGTAGAATCCAACTCCATCAACAGCAGCAAAACACCGATACCTGGTTCAAGATGCCACTGTTCATGTGTGGATCTTGACAGTGAATATCAGCCATCTCATCCATACCCAATGCTATACTCAACTAATGTCCACCGTGGGCACCAGAATGTGGTCAAGAGTCAGAAACTGGTTAACACTTCCTTAATCCTGGAACAAGCAGGCCATTTGCAATGTCCTTGCTATCATTTGAACTGAAATTCTCTAATTTAGCATTGACCAAGAATCAAAACGACATTACCCTACCCTGCAGAGCTCACCACTGCAACATGCCATGCATTTGTCCAACGAATCAGCAAAGAATTTCTTTCAGAATTAAAGTGCTTTGTGCTTTCGTTCTCATGGAGGTAATTTATTTTTAAACAATATGAAGTAAACCACACCTCCTGGAGTGAAATTGGCAAAAGTAATTCATTCATTAAATCATATTTAATATTGCTATTTTTACTATGTAGTTTACAATATTGGAAAAGGGCAGCAACTCTACCTGTTAAACATGTACTATCTGATGGCAATGCTCACTCCTGAGGACTCCAAAAAAGAAAAAGAAAATCAGTGGCCCATTTCAAGAAATTTTTTTTTGATTCCTGAAAGCAACCATGTAAGCCACACAAAACTATGATTACATGTGACCATAGAATCCTACAGTGCAGAAGGAGGCCATTTGGCCCATTGAGTCTGCACTGACCACAATCCCACCCAGACCTTATCCCCATAACCCATGCAGTTACCCTAGCTAGTCCCCCCTGACACTTAGGGGCAATTTTAGCATAGCCAATCCACCCGACCCACACATCTTTGGCCTGTTGGAGGAAACCGGAGCACCTGGAGGAAACCCACGCAGACACGGGGAGAATGTGCAAACTCCACACAGACAGTGACCTACTCCGGGAATCGAACCCGGGTCCCAAGCGCTGTGAGGCAGCAGTGCTTGCCACCATGCTGCCCATGTATCACCATACTATACTGATGGATATGCTTCTTTTCCCCTATTTGTCCCAATGTGCTTAAGAACAGGCTGTGAAGACCCAATTTTGCTGCAGCTCAAACATTGCTCTTTTGCTGTCCAATCTGATTTGAACAGTAGTATGTCTCTCAGGGATGGTAACCACGATACTCACATTAAAACCTTGGGAAGCAGCAAGTGCCATTTCTTATAGAAGCTACAGTTTTTAAGGGAGTGGCATCAACATTCAACCAGAAGGGGTCTCAGCGACCAATGGACTCAAGGCAGGAAGGAGTGTCAAAAAGGGAGGATCAGCACTTTCCCAGGACTGAAGTTCTGACCTAAAAAGGTCTGCAGCACTTGTAGAAGGGATTAAGCATTGGGGTGGGATTTTCCGGCAGCGCTCGCCCCACAACTGGAAAATCCCGCCCAAGATCAACAGACCTTTCCCATGATCCATCCTTCGCCCGCTATGATTCTCACGGTGGGCAGAATTTCTCTTAATTAGATAAAACATCTTTCTTTTTAGCTTTAAAAGACGGATATTGATATACTAGTGGACATTTGCACTGATGAATCCAAGTGATCTAGTGCAGCATGAATATTGGCAACATAGTTAAAAATTTTATTCAGGGGTGACACATTTAAAATACTCTTCATTTAATAATCCTCATGTTTCTACTGAATCCAGCATTCTGTGTTCAAACATCTCCTTATAGCAACATGCGAGACTCCTTCAAAATCATCTTCCAAACCACAACCTCCAACACCTTGAAGGACAAGGGCAATAGGCGGTGTGAATTTCACCACCAGCAAATTCCTCTCCAAGTTACACGCCATCCTGACTTGGAAATATATTGCTTCACTGTTGCTGGGTCAAATTCCTGGGACTTCCTCTGTAACAGCACCATGGAGTATGTGCGCCACAGTCACTGCAACAGTTCATGGAGACTCACCATCATTATCTGACGGGCAATTTCAGATGAGCAAATAATGTCAACCTCAAAGGCAATTCCACACTCTGTGAATTAATAAAAATATCAATTTTGCAGCAACTTACAATTAAAAAGCTTCTTTTCCATCAGAAAACATTCCCCCTCACTTCACGGGAAAATAACAAAATAATATCTAACACCATGCCAAAGGAGGAAATAGAAGGGCAGATGACTAAACAGTGAACCAAAGATGTAGGAACTTCTTAAAGAGGACATGAAAGTTAAAGAGGTTTAGGGAGGTAATTTCAGAGTTTAGAGCCTACACAACTGAACACATGACCAGCATTGGTTGGGCAAAGGGATTGCAGAGTTCTCAGAGGGTTGTCGGGCTTAGAAAATTCTTAATATTATGGTTGAAAAAGGTGTTTAATAATCAGACCAGTCAGGTTTTATTCATTTTGAGTGAAATCTAAGGTCCCATCTATAGCACTGGGACGTAAAAGTTCCCACAGCACTTCTTGAAGTAGTGCAAGGGACTTCTCAATTAAAATTTGAAAAGCCTGATTGATAGATTTTTGTTACATCAGGGTATTAAGAGAAACAAGGCATGGAAAATAGAGCTATACAGGCCAGTTATGACCTAACCATGGAAAGGGTTCAAGGGACTGAATGGCCTTCTCTTATGTTTCCTGGGTGTCCTGGTTAATGTTTATTCCTCATCCAACATCACTAAAACAGATCTGGTCATTATTATTGTGGTGATTGTCCCTTTAAGAATCAATCTGTACAGTAAGGGTCGCTTGACCCAGGGAACCCATCAGGGAGCAGATTGGGTGATCACCATGGTAAGCGTGGGCTTCTGTACTCAGAGTCATCTCGGGAGCTGATTGCAGCCATGACGCTGCAAGCCTCTGTACACTTTTAACCTGGAAATAAACAACTTGTGTTTTCCCTGAACTGGTGAACGAGCATCTTTACATATGGGGACAAACAGAACAAAAAAATCCTCGGACTGTTCGACAAGGTCCCCCATGCAAGGCTTCTAGAAAAAGTGAGAGGGCATGGGATCCAAGGGGCTGCTGCCCTGTGGATCCAGAACTGGCTTGCCCAAAGGAGGCAGAGAGTGGGTATAGATGGGTCTTTTGCTAATTGGAGGTCGGTCACCAGTGGTGTGTCCCAGGGATCTGTTCTGGGACCCTTGCTGTTTGTCATTTTCATAAATGACCTGCATGAGGAAGTGGAGGGATGGGTTGGTAAGTTTGCCGACGACACAAAGGTTGGTGGGGTTGTGGATAGTCTGGAGGGATGTCAAAAGTTACAGAGGGACATAGATAGGATGCAAGAGTGGGCGGAGAAGTGGCAGATGGACTTCAACCCAGATAAATGCGCAGTGGTCCATTTTGGCAGGTCAAATGGGATGAAGGAGTACAATATAAAGGGAAAGACTCTTAGTACTGTAGAGGATCAGAAGGACCTTGGGGTCTGGGTCCATAGGACTCTAAAATCGGCCCCGCAGGTGGAGGTGGTGGTTAAGAAGGAGTATGGTGTGCTGGCCTTTATCAATCGAGGGATTGAGTTTAGGAGTCCGGGGATAATGATGCAGCTATATAAGACCCTCGTCAGACCCCACTTGGAGTACTGTGCTCAGTTCTGGTCGCCTCATTACAGGAAGGATGTGGAAAAGATTGAAAGGGTGCAGAGGAGATTTACAAGAGGCTCTCCCGGTAGCATCCGGTCAGTGGTGGTGGCGGCACGGTAGCACAGTGGTTAGCACTGCTGCTTCACAGCTCCAGGGTCCCGGGTTCGATTCCCGGCTCGGGTCACTGTCTGGGTGGAGTTTGCACATTCTCCTCGTGTCTGCGTGGGTTTCCTCCGGGTGCTCCGGTTTCCTCCCACAGTCCAAAGATGTGCGGGTTAGGTTGATTGGCCAGGTTAAAAATTGCCCCTTAGAGTCCTGGGATGCGTAGGTTAGAGGGATTAGCAGGTAAATTAGCGGGTAAAAAAAAAAAGGGATTAGCGGGTAGGGCCTGGGTGGGATTGTGGTCGGTGCAGACTCGATGGGCCGAATGGCCTCCTTCTGCACTGTAGGGTTTCTATGATTCTATGACAAGGATGTTGCCTGTATTGATTGGCATGCCTTATGAGGATAGGCTGAGGGAGCTCGGTCATTTCTCCTTGGAGAGACGTAGGATGAGAGGAGACCTAATAGAGGTATATAAGATGTTGAGAGGCATAGATCGGGTGGACTCTCAGAGGCTTTTTCCCAGGGTGCAAATGGCTGCTACGAGAGGACACAGGTTTAAGGTGTTGGGGGGTAGGTACAGGGGAAATGTTAGGGGGAAAATTTTCACACAGAGGGTGGTGGGCGAGTGGAATCGGCTGCCGTCAGTGGTGGTGGAGGCAAACTCAATAGGGTCTTTTAAGAGACTCCTGGATGAGTACATGGGACTTAATAGGATGGAGGTTATAGGTAGGCCTAAAAGGTAGGGATATGTTCGGCACAACTTGTGGGGCCGAAGGGCCTGTTTTGTGCTGTAGGTTCTCTATGTTTCTATGTAAGTATCCAGTTTACATTGAAGTTGAGAAAAGGAAAGAGTATCTACCAAGAGGCCCCTCTTTGCATGGATAGATCAATTTGACTCCTCCGCAGAGGACTCGACACAATACATAGAGTGCCTTGGGTATTTCTTCCAAACAAACAGGGGAAGCGGCGAAGTGCAAGACAATTATCCTGAGTACGTGTGGAACCCAAATTTATAATCTGATTTGCAGTCTTCCAGCCCCTAGCACGCCCCCAACTCCAAATCATTCAGTGAGCTTGTGGAATTGGTGAAGTCACAGTTCCAGCCTAAACTATCAATATTACTCCAGCGATTCATGTTTAATTCAAGGGGGAGAGCCTCAGGTGAAACAATCACTAAATTGAAACAGATATCGGAGTATTGCAATTTTGGACCCACATTGAATGATATGTTACAGGACAGATTAGTCTGCAGGGGGAACAACCAGCTGATTCGACAAAGATTACTTGCAGAGGTCGATACAAATTTCAAACAAGCAATGGAGATCGCGCTATCAATGGAAAGCGCTGAAAAAAGTGCTTAAGAGTTAGAGAGCATGCAACATGGTGCCGCTCACCACTTAAGGCATGAACCTGCAGTCAGCAGTGGTACCAAAACTGAAGAAGTCGCCGCAAGGTGGGAACTGAGCTCAGCAAGAAGATTTAGAAGAGGCAATCAATCAGCAAAGTGGAATGTTACTGATGTGGAGGTAACCACTCCCTTGAATCCTGCAGGAATAAGGAGGCTAAATGTTTTTTCTGTCATAGGAGACGCCACTTACAGCATAGATGCAGAGCTAAGTCAAGTCTACTGAGTAGCCGATTAAATAATGCATCAATGCAGAAGAGTCTAGCACCATTGATTTAAATATTCACTCACTGTATAATATAAAAGCAGGCAAGATAGCTCCTATTACTGTAATGCTCCAGGTATATGGGAAGCCTCTTAAGATAGAAGTTAATACAGTGACATCAGTTACTGTGATAGGTGAGCGTATATATATCGGTACTTGAGAGGAAGAGTTTAACCATTGAATTTGAAGAGTACTGCAGCCAAGTGAACAACTTATATTGGAGAAGCAATAAAAATAGTGGACACTGCAATGGTACCTGTAAGCTATGGAAAACAGTCTGCCCCAACTCCCAGTTATCATAAAGACAGGCAAGGACCAAACCTTTGTGGCCATGACTGGCTTAAGGAAATCATTTAAATTGAACCGAGATTTTCCAAGTGCGGGAAGGAGGACTGCTTGAACTGATGAAGAAATATGAGTGCGTCTTCAAGGATAAATTCAGCAAAATAAAAGGCCTGCAAGCGAAGATCTAAGTGGACCCAGAGGTGACCCCTCGACTCTTTAGGGTGAGATCAGTGCCATTTGCTTTACGAGAGGAAGTAAATACTGAATTAAAGCAATTGGAAGAACTGCATTATCCAGCCAGTTCAGCTCTCAGAATGGACAGCACTCATACTTCCTGTACTGAAATCGGGTTGTTCCAATACATGCGCCTGCCTTTTGGCATGTCTCCAGCATGTGCAATTTTCCAGAAGACAATGGAGAGTCCGCTGCAGGGACTGCCACAAATTGCGGTATAACTTGATGATGTTCTCATAGCTGAGTCAACAGAAGCCACGCATCTAGCAAATTTAGAGGAGGTGGTGAGGTGATTTCAAGAGGCTGAAGTTCACCTCAAGAAGGAGAAATGTGCTTTACAAGCCGCTGAGGTAACCTACTGTGTGGATGCACAAGGATTACACCCCATGGAAGACAAGGTCAAGGCCATAAAGTTGATACCAGCCCTCAAAAACACATCTGAGCTCAAATCATTTTTGGGAGTGGTAAATTACTATGAGCGTTTTTTTTTACCAAACTTGTCAACGTTATTGACTCCCTTGCATATTCTGCTAAAGAAACACGAAAGTTGACCTTGGAAGACTCCCCAGATAGAAGCTTTCAACAAAGTAACACAAGTGCTGCACCCTTCAAACTTGTTAGTACATTTCAACCCTTCTAAGAGACTGGTATTGACCTGTGACGCCTCGCCATATGGCATGATGTAGTGTTGTTCTATGAGATGGACAACACATCTGAAATAGGTTATGTCTCAAGAATTCTCTCAGAGGCCAAAAAAGAAGGGTTATCAATAGCTTTGGTGCTAAGAAATTTCACCAGTACTTGTATGGGGAGCACTTTACCTTTGTTTCAGACCACAAACTGCTCGAGTCTTTTTTAAAGAAGACAAGGCTATTCCACCAATCGCATTGGCAAGAATTCAACGTTGGGCATTAAATCTGTCCACCTATGAATATACAATCAAGCACCGACATGGAACATTCAGCGAATGCAAATGCACTTAGCTGCCTACTTTTACAAGAATGTGTTACAGTTGCTTCAGTATCACAGGATATTGTCATGGCGTTGAATTTTTGGGACACGTTACCAGTCTCGGCAGGCACAACTGCCATCACCATGGAAACACATAGAACTGAACTGCCTGTGCCGGAAGAGGCACCTGTCACTGTGGTTTTGGCTGACAGCACCCTGTGGAAGCGCCCCAGACAAAGGAGTTACACCGCTCCACAAGGATTCAGAAATCCCTGAAAGATTTAATTTATAATTGACTAAATTCATGTACTAAATGTTTAATTATCTTGGACTGTATAAATTGAGTATTTGTATAAAAGGACTTAGAGGGGGAGAAATGTGGTGATTGTCCCTTTAAGGGTCAATCTGCAGAGTAAGGGATCACCATGGTAAGCGCAGGCTTCTGTACTCAGTCATCTCAGGAGCTGAGTGCAGTAACGAGGTTGCAAGCCTCTATTTAGTTTTAACCTGTAAACAAATGAATTGTGTTTTCCCTAAACTGGTGAATGAGCAATTACATTGCTGTTTGTGGGAGCTTACTGTGTGCAAATTACACCATTCCCTTTCCCATGCAAATACAGGTGTAACACCTGTCCCTTTAATTCCTCATGTTCAAGGCCTCAAACACTTCTTCCAGGTGAGGCAATGATTTACTTGTACTCCTTTCAACTTGGTCTGTTTGCTGCTCACAACGTAGTCTCCTCTACATTGGGGAGGCTGAACGCAGACTTGATGAAAACTTTGCAGAACACCTCATTGCGTTTACAAACATGACCCCAACATTCTGGTCACTTGCCATTTCAATTCACCATCTTACTCTCCCGCTCACATTTCTGTTCTCAACGTGCTGCAGTGTGCAGTGAAGTAAGCTCAAAGAACAACTCTTCATCTTCCAATTTATTTATTTTTTATTAGTGTCACAAGTAGGCTTACATTCAACACTGCAATGAAGTTAGTGAAAATCTCCTAGTCGCCATACTCCGGCACCTGTTCGGGTACACTGAGGAGAATTTAGCATGGCCAATGCACCTAACCAGCAAGTCCTTTGGACTGTGGAAGGAAACCGCAGCACCCGGAGGAAACCCACACAGGCACAGGGAGAACGTGCAGACACAGTGACCTAAGCCGGGAATTGATCCCAGGTCATCAAGTCTGGTCATCGATGGTGCTAACCACTGTGACATTGTGCTGCCCCAATTGGGCACTTTGCAGTCTTTGGGACTCAACATTTGAGTTCAATAATTTCAGATGTGAACTCTGTCCTCCGTTTTGTATTTTCCCTTAGTATCAGTCTGTATCTTGTTCTCGTGTTTTGCTTTCAGACAGCACTGACCTTACTTCTGGTATTAACATCTACTCTGGACCAATGCTTTGTTCCTTTACTATTTCCCTGCTACCATCAGACTTTTGAATGGACCTACCTCGTATTAAGTTGATCTTTCTCTACGCCCTAGTTATGACTGTGACACTACATTCTGCACTCTCTCCTTTCCTTCTCTATGAACGGTATGCTTTGTCTGTGTAGCGCACAAGAAACAATACTTTTCACTGTATACTAATACATGTGACAATAAGATATCAAATCAAAATTCCTACTTTCTTTACCATTTGTTCCATGACATTTTTAATTTAATCTCCCCCCCACCTGACAATTTTGCTGCAACTGACTGTCCCATCTTTTTCAACAAACTTGCTGAAAATGTAAAACCCATCACATTTCTGCCTCCCTTCAGTTTTAAAGGATTCATGAGGATTCAAAGGGCAGGATTTGCGGCCGCGCTCGGCCCAAGACTGGAAAATCCTGCCGGAGGTCAACGGACCTTTGCATGGTCTCTGTCCCGCCCGTTACGATTCCCGTCCAAAGTGTCAACTATTTCTCTCTCCACTGATGCTGCCAGATCTGCTGAGTTTCTGATGTTACTACTGCTTTTTCTTCTTTACTTCAGTAACAGCACTGAAAAGGGCACGATAAAGAAAAGCAGCCAGCATAGCTAAGGACCCCACGCACCTGGGACATACTCTCTTCCACTTCTTCCGTCGGGAAAAATTAACAAAAGTCTGTCACGTACCAACTGACTCAAGAACAACTTCATCCCTGCTGCCATCAAACTTTTGAATGGGCCTACCTCGCATTAAATTGATCTTTCTCCACACCCTAGCTATGACTGTAACACTGCATTCTGCACCCTCTCCTTTCCTTTTTTATGAATCATAGAAACCCTACAGTGCAGGACGCCATTCGGCCCACCGAGTCTGCACCAACAACAATCCCACCCAGGCCCTATCCCCGCTTAGTTACCCTGCTAATCCCTCTAACCTATCCATTTCCCTGGACACTAAGGGTTAATTTAACATGCCCAAGCAACCTAACCCACACATCCTTGGACTGTGGGAGGAAGCCGGAGCACCAGGAGGAAACCAACACAGATGCAGGGAGAACGTGCAAACTCTACACAGTGACCCAAGTCGGGAATTGAACCCAGGTCCCTGGCGCTGTGAGGCAGCAGCGCTAACCACTGTGCCACCCCTCAAACGATATGTACGGTATGCTTTGTCTGTATAGCGCGCAAGAAACAATACTTTTCACTCTATGCTAATAAATGTGACAATAATAAATCAAATTCAAATCAAAATAAAGTCGTAAGGTAGGGAAAGTTGCTAGAGAAGTGCAAGTTTTCTCTCTATAAGTGATCCGCATTTGATTGCAATTAATTTTGAAGGATAAACATAAGTTCCCACTGTGTCGATAGGTTTCTGACCTCTGCTGACAGCTCGGAACAAACGGTGTAAGTGGCTCCAAAGCCTTAGACGGGTGTCAAAGAGAGCCGGGGCAGTGAAGGCGGGACTAACGCCCCACTCGAGTCCGAGGCTTCACGCGAGGCCTACTGATCGGGCAGAGTCAGGCCTTCCGCACGGCTGAGGCGACTCGGTGACGATCCGAGAGGGAGGGAGAAGGCGTGAAGCTCTTACCTGCAGTGCAGCTGCCGCTGCAGGTCACCCACTTTCTCCAGGAAGGCCGACTCGCTCGCCGCCATGTCCGCCGCCACCGCCGGCGGCTTGCACCGTTACCATGGCAACCAGAGCCTAGGCCCGGCCCCCCCGCCTGAGAACAGCAGGAGCCATCACGGCAAGGCTGCCTTACCCCATTCTCACCATCCTCTTCCCCACTTACACAACATTTAATCACCATCAGGAGAAATATCCTGAAATTAAAATGGTTAACTAGTAGATCAGTCCAAAGATGTGCGGCTTAAGTGGATAGGCCATGCTAAATTGTCCCTTAGTGTCAGGGGGACTAGCTAGGATAAAAATACATGGGTTATGGGGATAGGGCCTGGGTGAGATTGTGGTCGGTGCAGATTTGATGGGCCAAATGGCCTCCTTCTGCACTGTAATGATTCGATGATCATTTCAGCAATCGCTGCCACAGGCGATGGCCTAGTGTTTTTAAAGTTTATTTATTAGTGTCACCAAGTCGGCTAACATTAACACTGCAATGAGGTTACTGTGAAAATCCCCAAGTCGCCACACTCCGGTGCCTGTTCAGGTACACTGAGGAAGAATTTAGCACCTAACCAGCATGTCTTTCAGACTGTAGGAGGCAACCTGAGCACCCGAAGGAAACCCACGCAGACACGGGGATAACGTGCAGACTCCACACAGACAGTGACCCAAGCCAGGAATCGAACACGGGTCCCTGGCACTGCGAGGCAGCAGTGTTAATCACTGTGCCACCGTTAATCAACTCATGTTCCGGGGATCTGGGTTCGAATCCCACCATGGGTGGAACTTGAATTCAATAAAAAATATCTGGAATTAAGAATCTACTGATGAACCATTGTCAATTGTCGGAGAAACTCATCTGGTTCACTAATGTCCTTTAGGGAAGGAAATCTGCTGCCTTACCTGGTACATATGACTCCAGAGCCACAGCAATGTGGTTGATTCTCAACTGCCCTCTGAACAAGGGAGACTAGGGATGGGCAATAAATGCTGGCCAGCCAGCAACACCCATGTCCCAAAATATGATTTTTTTAAAAATTCATGTACGTTTTAAGTTTTTTTTATTAGTGTCTCAAGTAAGCTTACATTAAGATAAAGGCAAAATGCAGATGCTGGAAACTGAAACAAAAGCAGAAAATGCTGGAAAATCTCAGCAGGTCTGACAGCATCTGATGAGAGAGAATAGAGCCAATGTTTTGAGTCTGTCATCCAACTGCGAATCGAACCTGGGTTCCTGGCACTGAGAGGCAGCAGTGCTAACCGCTATGCCAGCAGAAAAATGAGATGTGACCCTGAAGAGTGAGAAACCCTTTGCACACTTGGAATCATAGCATCCTAACATCCCTACAGTGCAGAAAGAGGCCATTCAGCCCATCGAACTGCTAACCCCCTGACACTGCCAATCAATCTAACCCACACATCTGTTGACTTGAACTGTGTTTATTTGCCTTTAAAGAACAAAATAGATTAAAACAGGGACATAACTTTGAACCAAACTTAGTAAGGGATGCTATAGAAGAATCAAGACAAATTTCAGTTTTAAGCGAAGTTTAATTGCCAATGTGTGCCTTGGCTATTCCATCTAGAATAATGGAGTCAACACTATTGATCCCAGTGTCCATGGACTGGGGAACAGGAAGGGACTTGGCCACAGCTTCTGATCCTCACTTCTGCTGGAAAATGTATGTATATGAATGGTAGGCAAGGAGAGGATCAGACCAGCCTTAGTGATCCAATAGCCAGTGCATGCTCAGTGACTGGAATTATACAATAAAAAATTGCTACTTGAGAGATATACGAGAGAACTTTTAACATCTGTGAAATCGTAATCCATCATGAGTTGAAACTTTAAGTTGAGATGGGGAGTAAACTTAAAATATCTAAATTTCATAGAATAGAATCCCTACAATGCAGATGGTGGCCTTCAGCCCATTGTATCTGCACCAATTATCTGACAGAGTATCTTACCCTCTCCCCGCCCTGTCTCCATAACCCATTTACCATTGCTAATCCATCTAAGGAGCAATTTAGCATGGCCAGTCCACCATATCTGCACATCTTCGGACTGTGGGAGGAAACCGGAGCTCCCGGAGGAAACCCACGCAGACACGGGGAGAATGTGCAAAATCCGCACAGACAGTCACCCAAGGCTGGAATTGAAACTGGGTCCCTGGCGCTGTGAGGCAGCAATGCTAACCACCGTGCCACCCTCAAAAAGCATTTTGTAACCCTGTCACTGTGTGACTGACAGACTGTCCCCTTGATAGAGCATTGTAAAGGCCAAATATGCTAAGATTGCTCTATCCTTTAAATGGAGGTCATGGTATAGTACTTCACCAGGAGTTCAATTACCTCTCCTCAGTATAATAATCTTGAAATATAATGAAATGTTTCAGTGGAAGAAGTATTTTTCAAAAATAATCCATACACCGGAATGACAATGTGATTTTCAATTGAAAAAGTGGTCACTGAGGCATTGGGCTTGGCATTGGTCTCTCACTTTGGGGAAATAGGTTCAAATCCAATCCAGAGTGATGGAATGAAAGTCTCCTCTGGCTGTAAGAATTCTTTGTGAAATATGCTGTCTCAATTCAGTTCCCAGTTGGAATGGCTGCAATAAAGCACTATCCTTAATCTGGTTCTAATTGACAGCTGGTATGGGAAATGGTAGAAATGCCACAATGGTGCAATAGACTAGAGGATGCTCTTCAGTGGCTAAGGCAAAGCACATTACTGGGGGCAGAGTAGCAGGACCCTTATTCCATATCTGTCAGTGCTCAATGTAACCCGAGAATTCGTAATAGGGATACTGAAATGCAAATTTTATCTCCGGGTCTGAAAACAACTGCGTAGAAACAACTGGTCAGCAGTCAGTGGGAGGTGCAGACGAACTCAGCTCAGAGGGGTCAGGCATTTGCACTGTGTGGGGAAACAATCATTTAATGTGATCTTCCCTGGAGAGACCAGTAATATGATGTGGAGATGCCAGTGTTAGACTGGGGTAAACACAGTAAGAAGTCTCACAAAACCAGGTTAAAGTCCAACAGGTTTATTTGGTAGCACAAGCCACTAACTTTCAGAGTGCTGCCCCTTACCTGATGACTTAAGGGGCAGCACTCTGAAAGCTAGTGGCTTGTGCTACCAAATAAACCTGTTGGACTTTAATCTGGTGTTGTGAGACTTCTTACCGTGAGACCAGTAATAGCCAGAGGGCCAGCATGCCATCCAATTAAGAATGGCCGGTAGGTTCTCAAAGCTTTTTAGTTTAGTTTATTAGTGTCACAAGTTGGCTTACATTAGCACTGCAATGAAGCTACTGTGAAAATCCCCAGCCTGGTGGCCTTCCAGCTTGAAAGCAGTAATAGGATGCCATGGCAGGTAAGTGAAAGAGCTTCAAAACAGACTCTCAATCTTTTAATGGATTTTGCAATCACAGAGGGAGGGGTAGGATGGGGTGAAACCCTCCACAGGAAGGCTTGCAGCTGCATCTGCCAGAAGGAAGACAGGGCGGCAGCACTGCTGCCTCACAGTGCCACGGACCCGAGTTCGATTCCGGCCTTGGGTGGAGTTTGCATGTCCTCCCCGTGTCTGTGTGGTTTTCCTCTGGGTGCTTCGGTTTCCTCGCACAGTCCAAAGATGTGCGGGTTAGGTTGACTGACCATGCTAAATTGCCCCTTAGTGTTGGGGGATTTGCAGAGTAAATAGTGGGATGACAGGGCCTGGGTGGAATTGTGGTCGGGCAGACTCAATGGGCCGAATGGCTTCCTTCTGCACTGTAGGGATTCTATAACCAATAGACCACTGGAAGGCTGCATTCAGGCTGCTAAACAACCCCCCAGACCGACCGGCCTCCTTCTCTTTAACTGACCTTAAGTGGTAACTAATTAGTTTAATCGACTACCTGCTACATTTGGCTGGATGGGAAATGTCAATCAGAAAACCAAGCCTTTCTCAGAGCTGGGATCCACTAAAAGGAATCATTGCATTTCACACAATGATGGTAGAGGCAGGGGCTTAGAATCCAATCCCAGATCTGATTGCAAAGCTGCTGGCTGACTTCTAGGCCAAACCAGGGGAGCTGGGTGGCCCAGAGACTGCTCGTTGAGGTCTTGATGTAGGACAAGTTGGGGCGGGAGTGAGGGGGATTGTTACTGGAAATGCTTCTTTGACCGACCATCCAGATTAGTCCTTTCAACGGAGCCACTGTGGGCACACCGCTAACTTATTGGTTAGCATGATGACAGGCCCCTGTTGAAATAAAAGTACCCTGGTGTGTTCACCCACTCTATTTTAATTGCCCGCCCGCTCAGTTTGCCAAGCGGAGCAGTTAAAATTTCCACCTGGCCGTCTGAATGAGAATGGTTCTGCACCTTCGGTTGCATATGTGTCACCACAGTCCATTCCCTGAACGACCATCTTTGAGTGATATTGCCAAATATGACAGTCATCCCTGACGCAGAAGTTAGTACAGTAAGAAGTCTCACAAAACCAGGTTAAAGTCCAACAGGTTTATTTGGTAGCAAAAGCCACGAGCTTTCGGAGTGCTGCTCCTTCATCAGGTAAATGGGAGTTCTGTTCACAAACAGGGCATATAAAGACACAAACTCAACTTACAAAATAATGGTTGGAAGGTGAGTCTTTACAGGTTATGAAGTCTTAAAGGTACAGACAATATGAGTGGAGAGAGCGTTAAGCACAGGTTAAAGAGATGCCTATTGTCTCCAGCCAGGACAGTTAGTGAGATTTTGCAAGCCCAGGCAAGTCGCGGGGGTTACAGATAGTGTGACATGAACCCAAGATCCCGGTTGAGGCTGTCCTCATGTGTGTGGAACTTGGCTATCAGTTTCTGCTCAGCGACTCTGCGTTGTCGTGTGTCGTGAAGGCCGCCTTGGAGAACGTTAACCCGAAGATCAGAGACCGAATGCCCGTGACCGCTGAAGTGTTCCCCAGCAGGAAGAGAACACTCTTGCCTGGTGATTGTCGAGTGGTGTTCATTCATCTGTTGTCGTAGCGTCTGCATGATCTCCCCAATGTACCATGCCTTGGGACATCCTTTCCTGCAGCTTTTCAGGTAGACAACGTTGGCCGAGTTGCAAGAGTATGTACCGTGTACCTGGTGGATGGTGTTCTCAGGTGAGATGATGGCATCCGTGTCGATGATCCCGCACGATGAAGGAGCAGCGCTCCAAAAGCTAGTGGCTTTTGCTACCAAATAAACTTGTTGGACTTTAACCTGGTGTTGCAAGACTTCTTACTGTGTTTGCCCCAATCCAACGCTGGCGTCTCCACAACAGTAGTATCCAGTGTGATAGTCTTCTTAGTTTCTATATGAAATAACCATCAAAGGTTTAATTTCGTATGAAGTGCCGTTATTACATGTTTTAATATGTGATGACCTTGATGTATCGGTTCATTGTAGAAATAGCATTTTGAGCATTTTGTATTTTGTTCGCATCCTCGATTTACTTTACGAGTCTTGAGCATTGGAAACAAAACTATATATAAACGCATTCAAGATAGACTTTGTATGTCGTCAGTGCAACATTTTCGAAGGGTTTAAATAATTTCGTGGTACTCTCTGAATGTCGCCAGCGCCTGAGTTATTTGAAATTTCTTTCCAATCCCTGTGATCACAAATCTTAGATATATATTGGGAATGTCGAGCATCCAATCAGAAATATCACAAAAAATGCAAGCACAGACGAAAATACATAAAATGATAATACGATGTTTTAATTCTAATAGTGGAGCATTCATTTCACACCCTGCTAATCCAATTCCCTCCTTGCGTCGGGACAGTGTCAAGTCACTGTTTAATTCTTGTTTCAGCCGAACACGGGGAATCTATTCCCTGCTGTAAAAGAGATAATTGCCAAAATGGTTAAATTGCAATATACTGGTGTAGCTGGTGGATTTATGTCACTGCAGTAATTGTGAATAATTGGAAAATTGTGCTTGAAAGTAGGATACTCGCTGTCACTGGGAACTACAGCTCCAAAACAAAGAGGCGTGCTTTTAAACTACTAAAGATATCTCACATTACTCACGGCTTGTGGGGGGAGAAAAAGGTGACTGGATGATATTGATATAACTTTATTTGTTGTAAAATATTTTCAATTGGGAAAAGATGGTATGTGTTCGAAGTGTTATAACAGATTGTCGGATCGTTAAGGTAATCTGACAAGTATCTGAATATTCACATTTACACTCCACGCTGCAGAATATCTTCATTATATTGCGCAGTACTGTATAACTCATGTCAGTATATAGAGGTTAGGGAAGTCGTGTCATGTGCTGTTTTGTTTTGTATTCTGCTTAATATATATTATGTACATTTCGGGCTGAATGCCAATAATAATATTTGGATATTACTCACTAGAGTTACATCATTTTACTTATGATGAAGCCGATTAGACATTTTTGCCTAGCTTTCGTCTCATGAAAAGCACTACCATACCTGATATCTAAACCATGAAAATATTCGAACACGTGTATGGGAAATGGGACAATAGAACTTGTTTGACAACTGTTCAGTGAGTGCAAAACCGAAAGACTTGTATTTTAACCCTCCTGTATCATCGTGCATGTGATATGTTGCATTTTATTAAATTCCTTGAATTGAAAAAAATTGTCTCCGAACTGCTTCCTATCAAAGATTAAACGGCGAGAAACCAAAACATTCCTAGGAACACCTAGGTGTGTTAACGCCGTTGGGACTCCCTACAAAGCTTTGTTTCTCTCTCTCTACTTGATAACTTTTGCAGTGTCTATCACATAATCTTTATGGTGACAATGCGATTGGGCGCACTTTAGGGACTGAGTGTATTTAAAAATCAATCTTTGCATAAACCGAAAATAAGCAATCTTGTTCATGAAATTGTGCATTGTGTCACGATTAGGTAGCGTATTAGATAACCGAACGCGTGTAACTAAATATTTGGTTTGATTTATTATTGTCACATGTATTAGTATATGTGCAAAAGTATTGTTTCTTGCGCGCTGTACAGATAAAGCATACCGTTCATAGAGAAGAAAAGGGACGGTATATAAATAAACTCATCTGACTAAAGAAAACAATGTCTTATAGTTCAGTTCTACTGGAATAATGAGCCCTTTTGAAGTGCATATTGTATATGTGCTGAATATAGATAGAAACAAAAAAATCAATGAATAAATAACTATGTTAATGAGTGTGGAGATCTTTTGATTTTATATCACACAGCTACTTCTATACCTTTTTTGCCCATCTCTCTTGTATAAATCTGGAGCCAGTCTGAGGCATTCTGCCTTTTTTTACTTAATTGCTTCGTTGCCCGGTCCTTCTCTGCCTCCTACTTTGACCTTTCACAAACAGTAACAGCTGACAAACACAGTAGCAGAACAGGAGCATCTGTTTCACTTTACACCAAGCAGATCTCCGCCACAAATAAAAGATCGCGATCAACAACCTCACAAAGACCAATCGACAATAAATGTAACTATAATTAGTTGGACAAAACATTTAATGCGGGTCTTTAAAATTGTTGACACACGATATACAACTACAATCACGATACATATCAACAGTTGTTCATAACGCAGTAAAGAAATATATGGTGTCCACATCGTGTATCCCAATTCTGCTTTGTTAATTTTGCATTACACACCAACATTTTAAAAAATGTCACATGTATTGGTATATGGTAAAAAGTATTGTTTCTTGCGCGCTATACAGACAAAGCGTGTACAGTTCATAGAGAAGGAAAGGAATGGTATATAAAAAAACTCATCTGACTAAAGAATAGAATGTCTTATGGTTAAAAACTATTGATTGTTCAGAAAAAAAGTAGCGAACATCTGTCCCTTGAAATAAAATGGAACTGTCGCTTGGTAGTGCAGAACTTGAATTTGATTTGACTTTCTGTTGTCACAGTGCAAAGTATTGTTTCTTGCGCGCTACACAGGCAAAGCATACCGTTCATAGAGAAGGAAAGGAGAAAGTGCAGAATGTAGTGTTACAGTCATAGCTCGGGTGTAGAGAAAGATATTGGGATCTGTCATGTAATATCGTTCTCAATTTTAACTGTATTAACTCGTTTCCCATTAAAAATATCTTTCTCTCATGCAAGCCTGAGGCGGCGTTTCCTCAAAAGTACTGTTGTTGAATGATGTTAAAAATCCACCTGGTAAAATATTACTGTAGTTAAATATTGTGTAGTTATCCAGAGTGTTAGATTTCCGAATGCTTAGCACCATGTTACCTTAGACGTGAAATACAGATAAGTAGCAATATTATTTCGAAATGGGAAAATGTTGCTTTCGACCATTTGCTACTTATTAATTGTTTTCGTTGGTGAAGGGGTGCGAAACTGAGGAATGGGTGTTTCACTAGAACTCTTGGAGTGTCCTGAATCTCCCCGCGCATAAAAGTGAAAGCATTGTTCATAATGACAGATTGGTAGTCAAACATATGTAACACGCAGATAATTAGTCTATTCAAGCTGTATGGCTGATAAACTATAAACAAAGCTCCTTATGTAGATCGGTTCAGTCAGTTAACCCCCGGTCCTCTCTTTTCCATTCGTTTGCGTTTGCACTCCAGGACAGCGACAGCAAGACGGGTCAAATGGTGCGGAACAGCCGAGAGGACGCTTAATTAGTCCTGGTTGCCACTGTTCTGGCTATTAGCAGCCTCTATAAATAATGTCAGAACCAGAAACCGCGCTTACACGGCATCATCCGCTGCCACCGTCTTTTAAGAGTTATAACCTAAGTTAATAGGATACAGTGTATGGTGCAGCTACTGACTGAGTGCCCCCAGCCTTTCCCGCAATAGATGCCTTTTTTTAAAAAAAAGCACCTCATAAATAAGCATTTCTGAAAATAGAAGGAACGACGTCGTTATTCTGCTTTCTATATCCTTCCCTCGTCCCATTGCATTATTTTTTGGCTGGATGTTCGATTAATATGTTGCCTCAGTACCACGTCGCTTCGTCTTGCCTACGTACAATTAGATAGCCCACACAAGCCATTACAACTATTTTTTTAAAGATGCTAATTGGTTATTTCAAAAGCATTTCTCTCCGCGTGTATAATGATGCATACATCGGAACTATGTCGCCAACTCAGGACAACATACGATAATCTGCATCGCCTCTCGATAAGGATTTGTCCCCGATCAATCGGTGTAACTAACACGCCAGCGATTAGCAGCGCTGAAACAAGTTCTGTTCCCCCCCGTGTGGGGTGGGTGGTGGATGATACTCCCCGGGTTGACTCACTGTCATGGGCAATCGATCTGCAGCAAGTCAACATAATTAGGAGACTTAATGTGCTTTGAACCTGTTTCTGATGTTCCAGACTCCCTCCCTCTCTCCATCTTTGTGCAAATGCGCTAGTATCTTAAAACTATGGGGCCCCATTTTGGCATTTCACATCATGGTACACTATTATTAACTTTCATGGAAATGTAAAAGAAACAGGAACAACGTCGAAAAAGATTTTTTTTAAATCGCATACACTTTTGAGTTACAATTTTAAGCCCTCTTAAACCAGTAATTTCAATGCCCCCGCGTACCGCATCCAACTATTTCGCCCTGATTGTAATTGTTGTTAAGGGAAAAAAATAAACTGATCTAATATGAGGTGATATAGCCTTTGAAATTTCAGAATTCAATGACTGGAACCAGAAGGCTGACTCGATTGAGCGCAGCACGCAGCCATTGGCCCACGCACAAACTTACTGTGGTGCTTAAGGTGCATAGACCGATTTTGCCCTTCATTTTCACGGTGCATTGAATGATTTTAGGCCACGATCGGTTGTAATGGATCTATCATCAGGAAACAATTACCTTTTCAGTGTAGTTCAACTGATGACAGACACTGTTATTTCGGAAATGGGATCGTTTTATTTCTTATTACACTAAATAACATCCAGCAGGTTTGAAATTGCCATGTTCTTCAAAACTGCCCATTGGAGAAAATTGCTGCATTTATCGCGTTGTGCATCTCTGGAGAACGAAATCCAGCGTGCATCAGACTTCCTTAAGTGCAACAGAAAACACACCTTCCAATCTGCCTGGAAATGCACTTGCCGGCTCACAATATGAATAAAACTGAAAAACAAAACGCACAGACCTCATATTAATTTAAATAACTCGCCATGACATTCCCCACCAGTTGGCGGGGGTGGGGGGGGGGGGGGGGGGATATGATTCTGACTTACTTTATAAACTGATTCGCTGTAAGGTCGTTTTATGTTATAACTTACAAGATTAAATGAACCGGTTAAAATAATCACCGACCGAGAATTAATTTGTGCTACCCTCTAACCTGTAAAGTGGCAATATTATATCTACCGATCACACTCTCCTCGTAACAGGTTCAGGTTAGTCAGGGAGAAGTGGAAACTCATTCGGTTTGCAACAGAATGAGTTCTATGGATTTCTAATACAGATTTCTTTCCCTTTTAAAGACACGATCGAATTTGTTTCCTATCCCTATAATAAGATTGTATGTATACAATGCTTCGGAAAGCACATGATTTGTTAACCGTGAACTCTGCATACGAAAGGCTTCATTTCCCCGCAGCTGCGGTTCGTCCGATGCCTTCGAAACTGGCAGTGGTTCCCTGCGCCATCTGACCGCATTTCTAGCGATGGCATTATGCTATAAAATGTACATATGTCCATCCCGGCTTTATCTGTGTTGAGCTCTGATTCTCAGACTTACTATCGCCATGAGAAGTGGAGCTGCCTTAGTTATCTGAAGGATCAGGTTGCTGTGTAAGAAACCGCGGTGGTGAGTTACAAGGGTCTCTCGTAAAACTAGAAGTACAGTAATTGGTAACAGGCTACGTTGTGAGTAGTGCAGCCAAGTGGGTTTCGCCAACACGACACAATATCTAATAAATGTGAGCCCAGGGCATATGAGGGGATATTTCCATCAGCAAAACGCGAGGACCAAGTTCGATTACTTGATACACCAATAATTTACAGCGCATAATATCACTGAATCCTAAAATCGAGATTTTGCCCTTTCGCTCTACTTATTTTATCGCACTTTCTCCCTAAATTGAACAGCATGATCGCTATTTTATTTTTCAGTAATTATGTACTGAAATATTGAGTATTGTACAGTGATTAATGTAAATTCTATATGCACAGCTGCAATGATCAAATCAGATCAATGAAGAAACTGATCCTCCGGTTAAATTTTAAGAATAAATCCTTGGCCAAGTGTAGATGATTTGTGTTAATTTTTTTTTTAAAAGTATATTAAATCTGAAAAGAGATTTCGCCAGGCCAGACATATTTACAGAGTGGCATGTTTGCGTTTAAAGCACGAATCAAAATAATACAGTGGAAAACATCCAGGTTTTCTTAAAACACCCTTAGTCCTTTGTAAGTATACACAAGTAGTAAATAAACAATTACGGTGTTGACTTTGGAATGACATCTCCATCAAGCCCACTGAGCGTTCACGCATTCAATCATTAAAATGGTAATAATTAATATTATATTGCCATAATATTTCAGAACATGTTTCTGAAAACAACAAGCTACAGTCGAAATCACAAGGCGGATAAATCAAAATCAAGATATTATTTTGCCATAATTATCACCGCATTGGCTATGACTTTGTAATGTCGTGTGAGTTCCTTTTAATTATAAATTACGCATAATGCGTTATGAGGTGCGAATTGCAATATTGAATTCCACCCAGTGTGTGTTCTTGTGTTTGGAATAATGCTCACGATATTGAAATGACAAGGTTCACTTCTGAAATGTATACTCTCTTGTTTTGACTGGGTGCACTGGCTGTTTCCCGACCGTGTTTCACAGCTGAGGTGCCTAATTGTTAGCTCCTTCAACAGACACTAATCAAGCAATTTCCCCATCCCAGCCCCATCAAATTGCTCTTTAGCTGTTGAACTGTAGAGTTTTGCTCCTCTTTTCTCATGCTAATCACGGCCATTCATGCGCTCACTGTGAGGCTATTTGTAGTGGGAATAAATACCCTTGTTTGCCTGCCGCATGATTAATTGATATTGTTATGTGGCTTTTGTTTGTGCTACCGGGAGCTGAAAGGCAGCACATATTGTATGTGACGAAGGGAGACTGAAACATCATTTCACCGCTGGGGTCTCCGAAAGGTCGAGGAAGGTTCTAACTGCATTATTCATCGTATTCATTTTTCCTCATTAAAAATATGATGAAAGCTTAAAATAGGGGGCTCGAGGTTTTATTGACCAGTCCCTTCAGCCACATAGAAACAGCCTGATCACACACATTTAGACAGCTGCAGCTTTCTACCAGCCTCTTGTTTAGATTTTTTTTTGTCTTTGTTGCCAACACTAAAGCTATCTAAAGCTGCATACGTCTGAAGAACTGTATTTCTCATCTGTTGTAAATTAATATGGTAATACCATCGACTGGTATTGCTGTCTGATGCCTTTCAATGTTTTTTTCTTCCCGAATTACAAAAAAAAGAGAGAATTTTCCTTTTCCTGTGCAGAGAGGTAATTGATATGCTGCATCAGGGGTCAGGATTTGCATAAGAATTAAGTGCAGTAAATTAATTTAATATTCCATGCACATCTACAATTATTCCTGCAGACCTTTGTTTCACTGTCTTAGAGATAGAGGTTCAGCTGTTCTTCAACCAAGCAACATCTGTGCTGTTAATAATTTGATAAACAGCTCATACAAATAGTTTCTGAATTATCTGGCAGCCCAGGGACTAGTCTGCGGGACTTGCAACATTTGGCATAGTGTTTTATGTGGGGCAGGTTTTATCTGCCGATTGACGAAATTCATTCGCCGCAACCTCGGATTCAATTATTCGTTTGACTCAGATAAGGCAAAGAAATCAGCCACGAGAGCCATTTGTATATGATGGTTTCACTCACACACCTTTTTAAAAAAAATAAAAATCATTAACGTGCACCCATTGAGTGATCAACGTGTAACATTAATCACTTGCACTCGTCTTTTATTCACACTCTTTAACTGAGGTTGGCCTGGGAACATTTGTTACACATTTTAGTAAGATGGCCTTTTAAAAAATGCATTTTATACGTTTCTTTTATATAGTGACCGCATTGTTTGGGGGGGTTACCAAATAAATACGGTGTAAATGATAGTAATACTTTGTGTAATTTTCTTGAACTACAGCTCTAAGCCGACATGTTATAATGCACATTTTTTTCTATAATATCACAAGTTTAGAAATCTAAATGAATAGCAACGTGTGCCAAGACCCACACAGAGTACCTGAAAGGAGCAATTTCCGGTATTGTCTCGGTGCTGTAACAATTGTTCAGGCGCTGGACAAGTTCAGCTGGCCACTTACTCCTTCCAGCCAACTAACTTCATATTTCTAGCGCCTGGTTAAAAAAAAGGACAAATCTCATATAATTCATGCCGTAGCGAAAAAAAACATTTGAGATAAAAGTTTTGTATTATGTTTCTCATGGCAATAAATTATTTCCGGATTTAAAATAAACTCAAGACTTTGCCTGTTTCTTCCCCTTAGGTAGACAAATGTAGCAAGTACCATCATCCTGTGCCACGCAGTCTTGTAACTAGAAGTTTCTTGAGCTTGGCATGGGAATATGACATTCACCTTTTGTGTTCATTGGGGCGGAGGGAGATTTTTCTGCCATGGGCAAAACACAACATCTTAGAAATTACTTTGACAAAGGGTCATCTGGACTCGAAACGTCAGCCCTTTTCTCTCCTTACAGATGCTGCCAGACCTGCTGAGATTTTCCAGCATTTTCTCTTTTGGTTTCACAACATCTTAGCGATGTTTGACGGAAAACAGTTTCTCAGATAAATCAGAAAAGTACATTTGGCTTATGTTCTTCGAAACAGCCCTTTCTGTCCCCCTTGCCAGCGTAATAGTTTGCATTTATATAGAGAATGCGAATACAACTTCGATATAACATTTTAGGGTTTGAAACCTTGTCTACTTGTCTTTGCATTTTAATATACACGGATATAAACCATTAAATGGAAAAGAAGATATAATTCCCCTTTAAGGAATTTCCCCGACACTAACTGTAATGGCCTACTTTTCCTACGTCCCTCAGGCTGTGACAAGCAGGGTTAACACACAAGGTAAACCTATGGGTTAAAGTGACATTTCAGCCATCTGCTGCTTCACTCATACCTTGTGCAGTGATCATTAACAACATGCGACAGGGATTGTTTCTTTCCCACTTAAGATAAAACAACTTCATTACAACAGAGAAACGTACAGATGGGGAAATGCATCGGACAGATTTAAAAAGGAAATTAGAGAAACATGCCCACTTCACTATTTAAACCACACCGTTTGATTTCATGGCTTTTTACATGCAAGTATTTCAGTTAAGTGCAAGTACTTGAGAGCTGAATGGCATATACAATTTAGAAGGTACGTTTGGACATATTCACCAGAGCGTGCTTTCAGGTCATCTTTTAAACTTCAGTGCATTCAACAGTCCAAGTTGTGGCGAGATAATATAGATATCCACTTTGAAAATAGGAATTTATACAGCGGATCCGCAGCATTTCACACACTAGGCGCCGCGCACATGAATTCTCTTCAAATCGACATCTTCCAATGCTAAGATCATGTTCCATTGAGACGATTTATACAAAGAAAAGGTGGCGGAAAATATGAGAATTTTTCCATTTGAGAGTTCTTTTTAAAAAAACTACCTCAAAAAAACTACTTCGTTTTGACAACCGATTGCTCTGTGCCTATCGTTCCTTCTTAGGGAAGATTGGGGTTATTTATTTTGATGGGAAATCTCAAATTTGGCATTCAAAAACATTAACGTTAGGTATATCTTTGGTGTAAATTAATAATTTCTCACCTGTGCAGGCCTGTATCCGTGATCTCTTCCTGGCGCCACGATTTGTATTCATATTTACCTAGCAACCAAATCCATGGTGCGAGGCATCTGGTGCTCTGCCCCATCTATATATGTTACAGAAATAAAGAGAATGTTACAGCTTCGAGTTGAGAAAACCGCTCCCGCACCACCCGCCGTGGCTCTAATAATTTACCTATTCATGTCATTATGTGGCAAACGCCGAGATCACCAACTAAAGCATTTCTGACAATGTATTGTCGAGGTGACGGAACCAAAACAGTTTTGTCTTTATTTTTGTTTGGTCCCATCCCTTGGGTCCTTCTTGCAATGTATTGACATATATATATACACACACACATACACACACAAAGTAAGGGGACATTTTCTAACAATGAGACTTAAAGGTCTGTGGTAGCACTGGGTGGCAAGTACAGCATTATCCGCCTCCCTCGGGAAAGGGGAGCTCCCACCTTATTTAAGTCGTTTTCGAATCCAAGCGACCTTCAGCTAAGATGAGCATTCCAGGACCGCGTGGAAATGACAGGAATGTGTGCACTGTACGAAATATTCGTACTAACCTCCACTCCGAAAGCGTGAAAGACATAGCAAGCTAACATTCAAACCTGGCTGGGATAGCAGTCGTGGGCTCCGAACCTGCAAGAATGTTTTACAAATGACCTTTTACAGTTAGCCAACTTTAATCTGGTCTGAGAGCATCGTTAGGAAGCAACAGTTGACAGCATTTTTCACTGGCTATTAACTGTTATTATTAGCTTACACTAGGTAGATAGTTTATGATGTATAGAGGCAGCACAGGGACGATCAAGGTCTGTAGGAGGACATTTTTGGACTTTTAAAACTCCGAACTGTTGTCCATCCCCCGGCGCCGTTGCTCTGGATCGAGGAGGCATTCAGTGAGTGTTATCTGGCAAGGGAGAAAGATGACCCAGCCAGGTGGAGAATGGCGGCTGCTTCCAAAACTGAGGCTGAGGGTGCATGAGATGTTCGGAGTTAGAGAGGGTGTAATTTACAAAAAAAAAGGAGGGGGGCATTTAAGTAGGGAAGTTTCGCTCTAAGTGGGCTGGCGTGAAGGTAGATGTGGAACACCTTGTGAACCCTGTAAATCCATGGTGATATTTGGATATCAGTGGAGGTTGTAGGTTAGTCTCTATTATTGTAATCCCAGGCGCCCCTGACAATCTACCAACCCTAAAATTTATACAACGCAAAATATCATCAGAAAATATCTCGTCATCAGGAACTTGGTTGAGAAATTGCAATGACAATTTTAACACCGATTTTTTTTCCACCTGGATTTTTTTTTGATGAAATGTGGGTGGAAGGAAAGTTTACAATAGGTTTTGAACTCTGTGGGGGATACATTCCTCATTGCTTAATCGGAAAGTAAGAATTTATATTTGCACCGTGCTTTATTACACTCCCAGGACATGCCAAAGTGTCTCACAACTCAATGGTTCTACTTGTGAAGTGCAGTCACTCACATGTAAGCAAATAAAAACCAACGAGCAAAATGTAACTGAACACTCAATGTTCACAATGCATATGAGAGACAGACTCGATAAATGTCGATTCACTAATAAAAGGGTTTTCTCTTATTTAATATGGACGTTCTGTATTGTGCAATTTTAGAACGATATCTATGTTTTTCTGTTTGATTGATGATGGCTTCTCCCGTCGCCTCGACAGATGAGAATGAGTTTTGCTACTTAAAAGATTATCTTCACATCTGAAACCCAGTTTTAATGCTTCCATCTTAATTATGTAAATCGCTGGCGTTGCAAAATGTCATTGTCCATCACATTCACCCTGCCTGCTTTCTGCTTTCCATCTTACCTTTCCCTGAAAAGATGAGAATCTCCGCTTCAGAAGACATCATTTTCTGTTTTAATTTATTGGACACCGGTGTCATCCTGGACATTGCGAATAATCATTTGCGAACCGGTAGTATAAATTAGTGTTAATTTAAAGCGACTTAACAAAGAAATTAGAGTGGAAGATAATATGAGAAGAATGAGACCAGAACCCAACAGAACAGACGCAAAACACTGCGGATGCTGGATAACTGAAATAAAAACAGAACGTTTTTAAAAATTCATTTGTAGGACATGGATATCGCTGGCTGGCCAGTATTTATTGTCCATCCCTAGTTGCCCCAGGGTAGTTGAGAGTCAACCACATTGCTGTGGCTCTGGAGTCACGTGTAGGCCAGACCAGGTAAGGACGGCAGATTTCCTTCACTAAAGGACATTAGTGAATCAGATGAGGTTTTCCGACAATCAACAATGGTTTCATGGTCTTAAGTGGATTCTTAATTCCAGATTTTTTAATTGAATTCCAATTCCACCATCTGCTATGGTGGGATTCAAACCTGGGTCTCCAGAACATTAGCTGACTTTCTGGATTAATAATCTTGCAATAATACCACTAGACCATCACCTTTCCATGCTGGTAATGTTCAGCAGGTCTGGCAGTACCTGTGGTTACAGAAACAGTTAATATTTTAGTTAGGTGGCCTTCCATCAGAACACAACAGCAATGTTTGAATGGCGCTTTTACACTGCTCATTGTTTTAGAAACTTGTTTAAATTGCAAAAAATATACCTCATGTCTAGCGTTTGTATTTTTTGTTCATATTATTTTTAATCTCCAGTAACACAGAATAGAATTTTATTAATCTTCATTCCTGGGTCTTGTAATCTGTTCATTTACCTTTCAGCTAAATCAATCCTTGGTGACCAAAATACCCAAGCATCAGACACAACACTGTCTGCTTCAGTTTCAAATTAATTTTGATGGGAATGTTTTATCAATTTTTAAAAACAGGCACAAATAGCACATACGAGGGGGAAAATAATTTTGGAGGGTTTTAAAAATCAAACAGAAAATAAAAGAAAATTATCTGGAGTCAGTTCAAATCCTAAAATATTGAAGACCTGTGATGAAAAAGCACAATGTTTTAAGTTGCATTTTTGTTTATGTTTGGATCAGAATGCTATTTCATAGTTTCAGTTTAAGATTATTTGTTGATGTCACAAGTAGGCTTACATTAACACTGCAATGAAGTTACTGTGAAAATCCCCTAGTTGTCACACTCCTTCAATGTTCGAGTACATTGAGGGAGAATTTAGCATGGCCAATGCAACTAACCAGCATGTATTTTGGACTGTGGGAGGGAACCAGAGCACCCGGAGGAAACCCACACAGACATGGGGAGAATGTGCAGACTCCGCACAGACAGTGACCCAAGCCGGGAACCGAACCCTGGTCCCTGGTGCTGTGAGGCAGCAGTGCTAACCACTGTAACTCAGCAAGAGTGCGTTAATGCTATTTGCTCTTTTGGAGGCAGATGCCCCAGTGAGAAACAGCAGCGAGATGAATATCATCCCCAGCTTGCAAAACAATATTATAATTTGTGACTCCTTAAAAAATTTCTGCTTATGAACTATTTGAGAAATGAATAATGTATGAAACCCACACCTGGCACCTGCTTGGGATCTCTGAGTCGTGTTGTGTGCTGAGTACGTTATCACAGCATCACCAAGCTATATGTGTTTATTTATATAGCTCAATAATTCATTCAGTTAATATCATCAGTACTAATCCTTGCATTATTCATGCACAATGCAGACAAGGCCACATACACTTCAGGAAGCAGTATTGGAGAACATGCCCCTTCAGGAAGCAGTATTGGAGAACATCCCATGGGGACAAAGTAGAAAGAGCTTCAAGACTTTAGGTGTCCAGATCAACAATAACAACAACAACCTATCCTGGTCACCTCCCCTCCCAATGTTGACACAATATTTAAGAAAGCCCTTTAACGCCTCTACTCTCTCAGAAGATTAAGGAAACTTGGCATGTCCACTACTACCCTCACCAACTTTTACAGATGCACCATAGAAAGCATTCTTTCTCGTTGTATCACAGTTTGGTATGGCTCCTGCTCTGCCCAAGACCGCAAGAAACTACAAAAAGTCATAAATGTAGCCCAATTCATCACGCAAACCAGCCTCCCATCCATTTACTCTGTCTACACTTCCAGCTGCCTTGTAAAAGCAGCCAGCATAATTAAGGGCGCCACGTATCCCGGACATAGTCTCTTCCACCTTCTTCTGTCAGGAAAAAGATACAAAAGTCTGACGTCACGTACCAACCAACTCAAGAACAGATTCTTCTTTGCTGCCATCAGACTTTTGAATGGACCTACCTCGCACTAAGTTGATTTTTCTTTACACTTTAGCTATGACTGTAACACTACATTCTGCACTCTCTCCTATCCTTCTCTATGAACAGTATGCTTTTCTGTACAGCACGCAAGAAATACTTTTCATTGTATACTAATACATGTGACAATAATAAAGCAAATCAAATCAAATATATTGCCCATTGCTGTTAGCCTTGAGACAGTGATGGTGCTTCTTCACCTTGTCTTGCTGTAGTCCTTGTGGTGGTGGTTCTAAAGTGGAGATAGGCAGAAAATTTTAAGATACTGAGCCACTGAAAATGAAGGAATGTCAATATATACCATGGATCATCGTGAACGCAACAATAAAAGTTGACACTCCAGGGCAGCACTGTGAGAATGCTGCATTGTTAGAAGTGTCATTTTTTGAATTACATTTAAAATGAAGGCCCTGAGGCCCTCTCTGGTGGTGTATACACTGACCCTATTATTTTGGGCCCAATGTCAAGTTTTTGTATGTACTCAGCATATAAGTTGACCCCCACCTTTCAGTCGCCACATGTTATATTCGCATTAGTAGTCAGGTTCCATTCAATTTATAATAACTTATGATGAAATAAAAATATGTAACTATGACAAAAATACTGCAATATACTCCATGTGTAATTGTGTATTTGTCAACTTTACAATTGCATTTAGGTTCTGAAATCAAAAATCTAGTGCAAAGTCTGCAAGCATTTGAAAAGTATACCAAACAAATTAATTTTGGAGGTAATCTTGAAGGAGGTCTTATGATTTAGTGGACAGTAGCCCTGCCTATGCACCAGATGCTCCAGGTTGAAGTCCCACCTCAGGACTTGACGGCCAAGGAAGGTACCCATTCATAATGGGCCAAGAAGGCATCAACTTGTAAGTCTTTCTAACATATGCCAATGGTAGATGGGAGTGGGACAGATTTCTGATCAACTATGTGATGAAAATCAACTGGAGTTTCTACCATCACTACTCAGCTCCAGGCAACAACATGCATGTAAAAGTGTACGTTGCCACAGCAACTTGGACCCCTTAGACAGCCAGTTGACTTTGTTGGCTGGATGGCTAGTGTGGATCAGATAAGTACCAACAGCACAGGCTTTAAGCTAGGCTGTATTTGGAACCTGCCTCCTTGCTCTACATGTGGTGAAGTGTGTGGTGCTGTGGGTTGGACTTTGGACAGAGAACTGACGAAGAAATGTTACACTAATAAACTGGTGAAATGTAGCAAATTAATAATATGTGGGAATCCACCATGCTTGAAAGCAACATTCCGAAGTATTACGTTTTGATTGCAAGCTACAAGAACAGTAGCTCACTTGGTAGCGTTCTTGTCCCTAAGTCAAAAGGCTGTCAGTTCAAGTCACATTCCAGGACATGAGCACAACAATAAAAGCTGATACTCCAGAGCAGCACTGTGGGAATGCTGCATTGTTGGAAGTGTCACTTTTTGAATTACATATCCAACTGAAGGCCCCTATGGTCTCTTAGATGGATGTAAAAGATTAAATGGTGCCATTTTGAAGATGAGTCGGGGAGTTATCCCCACCGTCAGGCAAATATTTATTCCTTAATAAACATCATAACAGCAGATTATCTGGTCATTATCACATTCCATTTGCAGGAGCTGGCTCTGTGCATATGGGCTGGAGTGTTTCATACAACGCAACTCCAAAAATAATTTATAAATAACAGCAAAATGCTGCAGATGCTAAAAGTCTGAAATAAAAAAGAAAATACTGGATAAAGTCAGCAGGTCCAGCAGTATCTGTGGAGAGAGAAACAGAGTTAACATTTCGAGTCCATATGACTCTTCTACAGAACTTTGCTGGTTTCAAAGCACTTTGGATTATTCTGTGATTGGGAAACATGCCATTTAAATGCAAGTCTTCCTTTTTTGGTTAGATATCAGCCCCCAAAAGTTGATTACAGCTCTGAACAGTCCTTAATTGTTTAATTTCTTTTTAATTATTTTGAAATATTTCAGCCAAAAAGCAGTCTTTCCGTGTCCATTGAAATCACTCGTTATTTTAAGTTTATTTAGTAGTGTCACAAGTAGGCTTACATTAGCAATGCAATGAAATTACCGTAAAAATCCCCTAGTTGCCACACTCCGCTGCCTGTTCGGGTACACTGAGGGAGAATTTAACATGGCCAATGCACTGAACCAGCACATCATTTAGACTGTGGGAGGAAACCGGAGCACCCGGAGGAAACGCTTGCAGACATGGGGAGAACATACAGACTCCACACAGACAGTGGCCTAAGCTGGGAATTGAAGCCAGGTCCCTGGCGCTGTGCTAACTATTTCTGTGTTTGCTACAATTATACAATTGAGTTATTGTCATGTAGTTCATGAAGATCATAGAATCAGTATGGACTTTTGCGTGATTATGAGCTATAACAGGGACATGGGTCTCTACTGTCTCAGAAAACTAAGGAAATCTGGTATATCCACACTATGACTCTCACCAACTTTTACAGATGCACCATAGAAAGCATTCTTTCTGGATGTATCACAGCTTGGTATGGCTTCTGCTCTATCTAAGATCACAAGAAACTACAAAGAATCATGAACGAAGCCCAGTCCATCACTCAAACCAGCCTCCCTCCCATTGACACTGTCTACACTTCCCGCTGCCTCGGGAAAGCAGCCAGCATAATTAAGGACCCCACGCACCCTGAACATATTCTCTTCCACCTATGTCTGTTAAGAAAAATGTACAAAAGTCTGAGGACACGTACCAATCAACTCAAGAACAGCTTCTTTCCTGCTGCCATCAGAGTATTGAATGGATCTACCTTGCATTAAGTTGATCTTTCTCTGCACCCTAGCTATGACTGTAATACTACACTCTGCACTTTCGCTTTTCCTTCTCTATGAATGGTATGCTTTGTCTGTATAGTGCGCAAGAAACAACACTTTTCACTGTATACTAATACGTGTGACAATAATAAATCAAACCAAAATCAAATCAATATCCAAATATGGTTGTACATAAAAAAAACTAATTCTCATGAGTGCATTATGAAGTGCTATTATTTGACAGCATCTTTTTCAATACCTTAGACCTCCTCAACTGTAATATTTTGCAAGTTACCAAGATCACTTGCACCACTAGATAAATCTGATGCAAAATGATAAAGAGTTATTTTATAGAAGTAGCAAACTTCTCCATTTGTAGTTATAGGAAAATCTGATCATGATAAATAGATCTCTCATTTAATAATAAAATAAAGGATCATCACTCAAATGTATTTTTATCATGGTCTTATTAGACTACAGAAATTTTAAGGAACAGGATATCATATAAGTAGAATAGTGAAAAAATAGTAATTCAACGTGACAAACAGTTTGACCTTTTTTTGCTCAAGGTTTGGAATGCAATATAATTATTATTTTTACAAAGTCTTCAATTTTTACCTTTTTTTCTTCTAAAGGCATTGATTTCTGCTGAGATATGGATTAAATTGCACCAGTAACCTTCAGCAGGGCGCCGAATAGATATTCACGCATGAGGTTATCAAACCAACTGGAATGTTCATCCACGCATTCATTCTCATAGTAACCAGAAAAGATGTTTGGGTTAAGATGATTGGCTGTGCTAAATTTCCCCTTGGTGCCAGGGGACTAGTCGGATAAATATCTGGGGTTATGGGGATAGGGCCTGGGTGGGATAGTTGATGGTGCAGGCTTGGTGGGCCGAATGGTCTTCTTCTGCATTGTAGGGATTCTATGATTCTATAATGATAAGAGGAGAAGTGAGGAGGGGCAGGTGGTTGGGATGGAGGGGCGGGACACACAACCCCAGCACTCAATTATATTCCCTTATTATGATTCCCTCATTTGATGCTAATTGTAATGAGACAATGGCTACCTCAATTGACATCAGCTAACTGGATCATGGATTGACCTTGTCTGCTGGACTGCACCACAGAACAACATGCAAAGCATTCACCCAATTCAGGTCTCGGGGTTCAAAATCACTATTTGCAACAGGGTTCTGTATATTTTGGAATGTTATGCTGTTGAATAAGCTTACTGGAGTCACATCTGAATTATACCTGCAGTGAAGTCACAGGTAGATAAATTCATTCTGTACCAGATCCTTACAAACAAAGAGGTATCTTAGCGACTAGAACTTCTGTTACAAAATCAAACTGAATGTTTGAAGGCAAGTCCCAGCTAATCATCAGTAACTGGTGCCTTTAAGGGTTAAGGATTTTGCTTTAAACCATTAATCTCTTCTGTACATAGATTGCTTCTCCAAACAAACAACAATTTAAAACATTACCTTTTTTTAAATAATGCATTTGCCCAGCTGGTCCACAGATTGCATACCACTTGTGGCTGAAAGGCTGGGTTAACCTATTGCTTGGACAATGGAGCTGTTAGCCACTTGTTAGGATTTGCTTGGAGGCTTTGTGATTTCATTCCCCCATTCCACCATGGGAAGATGTTCAGTGTGCACACGATGCTTCATTGCAACAGTATAGCAAAGGCCAGAAACTTCCTGTAGGACAAAAAAGCCCACTGATGCTCTGAAACACTCTTGTTATCTGCACAAGTTCTAACTTCTATGCACCAAAAATGCAAGGTGCATCTATTGAGAAACAATTTGACAATTATGTTACAGAATAACCACAAGATTAATAAATGGTAAATCATTTCCTCAGCATCACAAAAATAACTCACTTTGGTTTCAGAGTGATGAGTGAAAACCTGGAGTGTGCATTAAGGTAAGAACATATGGAATGAGGAAAAGTCATTGAGTCCTGGGTTGTGCAGACAATATACCATCTTCACAATCATGTACTCAACCCACTTAATCTTTAAAGAAAATATCTTGCAAAGTTTCCCCAGCACCGATAAAGAAAAATCAAACTCAAGAAAGTCTACCTACCTCATGCTCCACCATCTGGCACCTACACAGGGGGTTTCCCAATCATTTGCTGTAACTTAGATATTAACTGCAAAGAAACAGCACAATCAGCAATTTAAACCTGTTCTCCAGCATTTCATTTGATTTGCTACTAAATTTTCAGGATGATCAGGAGAATTCCTATGGAAGTTCTGATCATATATTTTGATTGCATTGTTGAGACGTTCTCTAGCCAAAGTGAAACTAAAGGGGATGTAATTGGATTTCTTGGCTGTGACATAATTTCTGACAAGTGACACGGTGATTTGAAGTGGCTATCAAAATTAAAGTGAAGTAACTAAAAAAGGCAAATAGAAGCTAATTTGGGGCATCGTGTTTCAACCTATAGTGCTGCAGAACTCACACAGACCTCCTGGTGCTCAGGAGAAGCAAACAGAGCTCTCCATGCAAAGGTCCATTTTTCTGTTTGGCAGAAAACGTTCAGGAAGGAAGTCTTGGTGAAGCGGTGTGCAAGCTAGCTGAATGGAACTGAAAGCCAAAAACACTGTGAATAGCTCAGACATGCTAAAGAGTAAGAGGTTTGCGCCAGAAGTGAGCAGACAATGAATCGGGGCGTTGTTGGTTGGTCAGCTGGGTTAAAATCCTGGAATTCCCTTCCTAACAGCATTGTGGGTCAATCAACAGAACTTAGGCTGTAGTGATTCAAGAAAGCAGCTCACCACCATCTTCTCAAGGGCAACTAGGGATGGGCAATAAATGCTGGCCAGCCAGCGATGCCCATGTCCCATGAATGAATTTTTTTTTAAAAAGTTAAAGTTGAAAAGGAACTCTGGAAAGCTTTGCCAACAGGACTATCATGACCTGAATGAGTAAGGGATAATAAAAACACACCTTGTCAATGTATCCAATGAACTCAGATGGAAGAAAGCTACAGATAAAAGGGACTTGAAGGCTAATTCCAGTGAGTGGGAAAAGTGAGAGACCCTACGAATGGGGCAGAGTTTAAAGAACTTTGAGACTGCACGTGTTGCCACTTACATGCTGGAAGTGATGCTGAATCATTTCTGAGAATTATCTTTGTTGTATCCACAATAGAAATGCATTGTTTCTATTGAAATACCATTTGTCTGTTAATGTATGCTGTATCTTACATTGATATTGTGTTTGCTGCTTTTTGTAATCATTTTAAAGTCTTGCCCATCAGTTTTCATCATTGGCATTATTTGAGGATTACTCTCTTTTCATCAATCTCCTTGGGGATCACAACAATGGCTGGGATTTTCCGGTTCCCCCTCAGCGCGTTTTCCATTGGTGGAGGTGACTCACCATTGGGCGCCATTGAGATCTTCTGATCCTGTTGAAATCAATGGCCATTTGCGTTGCTTGTCAGCCACACCACCGGGGAACCGGTGGCGGGAGTCACTTTCAGCAGCAGGAACAAAATACCCCCACCAGCGGGAAGGACCAAGAAAATCCTGGCCAATGGGGTGAAGTTTCCCGTTCTGCCCGCCATGGGAATCGTGGCAGGCAAGGGGCGGACCATGGAAAGGTCCATTGACCTCACGTGGGATTTTCTGTGGGTGGCTGGATGGCACAGTGGTTAGCATTGCTACCTCACAGGTCCAGGGACCCAGTTCAATTCCGGCCTTGGATCACTGTCTGTTTGGAGTTTGCACATTCTCCCCGTGTCTGCGTGGGTTTCCTCCGGGTGCTCTGGTTTCCTCCCACAGTCTGAAAGATGTGTTGGTTCGGTGCGTTGGCCATGCTAAATTCTTCCTCAAAGTTCCCAAACAGGTGCCAAAGTGAGGATTTTCATAGTAACTTCATTGCAGTGTTAATGTGAGCCAACTTGTGACTGATAAATAAATTTTAATTTTAACTTTTACCAGTTTCAGGGTGAACGCGGCCAGAAAATCCTGACCAATGTCTTTAATTTCAGATTGGTTGCTTTGACGTTCTGTGTATGTGTTGGCCCCAACAGCTCACTGTGTATCATAGTGCATACAGTACTCAGTTAGCTCATTCTGTACTGTTCTCAATCCTGTTCTGACAACAGCAAGAACTGGCATTTATTTAGCACCTTTAACATCGTAAAATGTCCCAAGACACTTCACAGGAGTGTTAGTAAACAAACTTGACATATATGGAGATATTAGGACAACAGACCATAACTTGATCAGAGGTAGGTTTTAAAGAGCATGTTACAGGAGGAGAGAGACGTAGAGAGTTGGAGAGGTTTAGTGAGGAAATTCTAGAGTTTCCTCATGTCAAAATGTTTAACCAACTCTTTTTTTGGTGTTAGCCAATTGAATTACCTTCAAATTTGTTCCATCAGGTAGAAGTTAGCTTTGGCTTACTGGTAGCATTCTCATCTCTATTAGAAATTCAGTGTCATAGAATCCTACAGTGCAGAAGGAGGCCATTCAGCCCATCAAGTCAGCACCGACCACAATCCCACCCAGCCCCTATCCCCATAACCCCATGCATTTTACCCTAGCTAGTGCCCCTGACACTAAGGGGTAATTTAGTATGGCCAATCAACCTAACCCGCACATCTTTGGACTGTGGTAGGAAACCGGAGCACCCGGAGGAAACCCATGTAGACACGGGGAGAATGTTCAAACTCCACACAGACAGTGACCCAAGCCGGGAATCGAACCCGGGTCCCTGGCGCTGTGAGGCAGCAGTGCTAACCACTGTGCCACCGTGTCACCCAGTATGTTTTTCAAAAGTATATTCTATGTAACCATAATGCTTATTGTTTTATAAAAAAATGAAAATATACTACAATTTGAAGATTGTCATTTACATTTAGACAGGAGAACAATAAATGTTAACCCTGTAGAAATGTATAAATTATGCATAGAAATAATCCCCAAGGCATTCTCACAGATGAAGCTTTTAACAGAGATAGTCAAGTAAGTAGTCATTCAAGAATAAAAATTGAGAGAATTACCAGACAATTGTGGAAGTAGAGCATTCACAGGATCACGCACTTGAATCTCAGTTAATAATATTCAATGAATGTACAAAATATTTAATGCGTTCATGTTATCAATAAAATGCAATTTATTGTGTGGGTATCAGCGATGGTAATGGAAGATACTTTCTCAAACCCTTTAGGTTCTGGGTCTAATCACCCACTTCAAACTCTTGAGCACAGAATCTAAGCTGACATTTGAGTTCAGTATTGGAGTGCTACACTGGCAAAGGTTTCATCTTGCAGATGAGACACTAAACTGAGGCCCTCTCTGCCCTCTCAGATGGACGTGAAGATCCCATAGCCTTATTTGAAGAAGACTAGAAGACTTCTCCCGTTGCCCTAGTTCTGAAACATTGGCCGGAATTTTACCGCGCCGCCCACCACGGGAATCGGAGCGGGCGAGGGGCAGACAATGGGAAGGTCCATTGACCTCGGGTGGGATTTTAGGGTTTCGGGACGAGTGAGGCCGTAACATCCCACCCTGTGCAATGTTATTGATCGTCGCCTAGAATGTTATTAAAAATATTGTGTTGGGTACAGTGTTACTGTCCACAAACATTTAGCTGCGATTTTTGGGCATGCTTTTCTGTTTACTATTGTGAATTGTCTTGTCAACATTTTTTATTCACTTTTGCTTTTATCAACTGTCACAGGCTTTAAGCTGCAAATGCCACATTGGAGAAACCTTGTCCATAATTTTGCCCCAACTCTGCTGTTGATTGATATATAACAAGATTATATTACCCCGCTGTTCATAGGCAAGTCACGGACGACTTACAAAAGTCATCTTGATTTCTGTATCCCAACTCAGTAAGTTTAACTGCACTGATAGAATGGCATGAAAGAATGGACTTGTATTTATGCACTGCCTTTCGTGGCATCCAAATTCCCAATGCATTTTACAGCTAATTGAATATCTTTCGAAGTATCTTCAGTGTTGTAATTAATGGAAGTATGGCAACCAACTTGTGCACAGTAAGGGCCAAAATGTATATTCAAATGGCTTCCTTCTGTACTAAGAACATAAGAACATAAGAAATAGGAGCAGGAGTAGGCCATCTAGCCCCTCGAGCCTGCCCCGCCATTCAATAAGATCATGGCTGATCTGACGTGGATCAGTACCACTTACCCGCCTGATCCCCATAACCCTTAATTCCCTTACCGATCAGGAATCCATCCATCCGCGCTTTAAACATATTCAGCGAGGTAGCCTCCACCACCTCAGTGGGCAGAGAATTCCAGAGATTCACCACCCTCTGGGAGAAGAAGTTCCTCCTCAACTCTGTCTTAAACCGACCCCCCTTTATTTTGAGGCTGTGTCCCCTAGTTTTAACTTCCTTACTAAGTGGAAAGAATCTCTCCGCCTCCACCCTATCCAGCCCCCGCATTATCTTATAAGTCTCCATAAGACCCCCCCTCATCCTTCTAAACTCCAACGAGTACAAACCCAATCTCCTCAGCCTCTCCTCATAATCCAAACCCCTCATCTCCGGTATCAACCTGGTGAACCTTCTCTGCACTCCCTCCAATGCCAATATATCCTTCCTCATATAAGGGGACCAATACTGCACACAGTATTCCAGCTGTGGCCTCACCAATGCCCTGTACAGGTGCATCAAGACATCCCTGCTTTTATATTCTATCCCCCTCGCGATATAGGCCAACATCCCATTTGCCTTCTTGATCACCTGTTGTACCTGCAGACTGGGCTTTTGCGTCTCATGCACAAGGACCCCCAGGTCCCTTTGCACGGTAGCATGTTTTAATTTGTTTCCATTGAGATAGTAATCCCATTTGTTATTATTTCCTCCTGTAGGGATTCTAAATGGTGTTACGAGACTAGGACCTGGGTGGGATTGCAGTTGGTACAGACTCGATGGGACAAATGGCCTCTTTCTGTACTGTAGGGATTCTAAATGGTGTTACGAGACTAGGGCATGGGTGGGATTGTGGTTGGTACAGACTCGATGGGACAAATGGCCTCTTTCTGTACTGTAGGGATTCTAGAGGCCCCACAAACAGCAATAAGATGACAACCAGATAATCTGTTTTCCCAATGCTACTCAGGAGAACATTGGCCAGGACACTGAGGAGAACCCCCTGCTCCTCCAATTGGTAATCCATTATGATGTAGTTTTCTCCTCACTGTCATGGTGTGATTTGAACTCGCGTTCAGCTTGGTTATTAGGTTAAACCCTATAGTTTACTCCTTGAGCAACATAGCCATTAGATTACTGTAAAAGAGAGAGCAGTCCCAAATGAGTCCCAGATTTCCTCAAATATGTGACCTAAGAATGTTAAACTTCAGACTTGCTTGATTGTCTGGCCAATGTTTTCATTTCACTTTTTCAATAATTTGTCACCTGTTTTAAAAGCCTTCCTCCTGAAGACCACCTTCTGGATTTTGTTTATGTTCCACTTACAAATATTCTATATGGTTAATATATTTAGTTCTCCCACCGGCAATTAAATAATATTCTACACTATTTTCACTTCTTATATAACCTGAAGAATATTGGTTTCATGGAACTGCAACTTGGAAAATATTTGAAAGTATTTTTATATGTTTTAAAATGAAGAAGGAACGCAGTATTCCGAAGGTTATATTATGCATCAATAAGATCTAAAAGCTGTGAAATAGAATAAATAAACAGCAGTGTATACTAAATATGTACAGTATTCATATAGTAAAATACAATGTATTGTGTGGGAATCAGTGATGGCAATGGAAGGCATTTTCTCAAACCTGATAATAAACCTTATGCCTAGGAAATGATTGAGCAATAACCTTCAGTCTGCCAGCACTGGATCTGACAATGACTTGCACATTGCCAAGCTAATGGATGATTTCACAGGCAGTGTTTATAGGTTCCAGTAATGGGTCTATGTTGATGCAGGGCAGCAGACCTGGTTAAAGATCAGGACAAATAGTCACATATCGGATAACATCTAATTGGCAGGTCACAGACAAATGAGTGTGGCCTTGGCCCATCTGAAAGGGGTTTTTACATGATAAAGACACTTGTAAACAATTCACTCACAGAACATGGGAAAAATATGTAGATCCTGCATGTAATGAGGTGTTCCTGGAATCAATAGACTAGTCATGAAGAATGGGTAGCAAGGTCACAGCCTGCCTTTTTGATGACCTTTCCTATCCAGTAAGGACATCATATAGTCTGAAGAGGACTTTTCTCATATTCCAGGAGGCTCTGAGTGTCAGAACTTTCATTTGCGGCAAGCAAATGATCAGCCAGGCTCTGCATGCTAATGAACACAAAGCTATTTTCCACCTTTTTTATCTGCACATTATGCTCTTGACTTTGGAGAAGGTGGGAATTAGGTTGGACCTCGGTGTCAGACTGGCTGATGGTTTGGCTGAGGAACACTGGTAATTGAAGCTGATGATTAATGCAGAACAGGTCTGAATTTGGAAATAAACAGTTTCAAGCACTGTATGTCATGTTTGCGGAGAAATCTGAGTGAATGGAAATGAATTCGGCTTCTCAGCCTAAAGAGACTTTCACAGCTGGAACAAATGTTTTTTTTCTACAAACAAATATGTACACAGCGATGCTGGTCATTAAAAACAGCAAAACATGAACATTAGTTTAGAATTACAGAAAATTATCCTCTACTGCTTTGTATTAAATTTGCAATTCACCTAGATAAAAAGAAAATATATTTTCACAAATCTGCTGTTTAAACGTAAGAGACAGCAAATGCAGGTTAAATGTGTCATTTTCCTGTATGACAAGGGACGTAAAGAATTTAAAATTTTAATTTGCATTATTCTTGCTACTAATTGTTTTAGGGTCTTCCTCTAGAATTTTAAAAGTTTAATCTCAGAATTTAAATAATTCATTTCATTAAATTTAATTTAAACAAAATGAAATAGTATTTCACTCTCTGCCAGTCAATGTTGGTACATTAAGTTTATTTATTAGTGACACAAGTAGGCTTACATTAACACTGCAATGATTACTGTGAAAATCCCCTCGTCGCCACATTCCGACGCCTGTTCGGGTACACTGAGGGAGAATTTAGCATGGCCAATGCACCTAACCAGCATGCCTTTCAGACTGTGGGAGGAAGCCAGAGCATCCTGGGGAAACCCAGGTAGGTACGGGGAGAATGTGCAGACTCTGCACAGACAAATTAAAGTTTTTTTATTAGTCACAAGTAGGCTTACATTAACACTGCAATGAAGTGACAGTGAAAATCCCCTAGACCCCACACTCTGGTGCCTGTTCGGGTACACTGAGGAAGAATTTAGCATGGCCAATGCATCTAATCAGCACGTCTTTCAGGCTATGGGAGGAAACCAGAGCACCCGGAGGGGACCTACGCAGATATGGGAAGAATATGCAGACTCCTCACGGACAGTCACCCAAGCCGGGAATCAAACTCAAGTCCCTGGTGCTGTGAGGCAGCAGTGCTAACCACTGTTCCGCCACATGGAGATTATATCATTTGAAGGATAGAAACCTCAGCAGTATTTAGATAATTAGGCCACATAATAACGAGTCAACTTTGCTTTAATTAAATTGAAGGTTTTTTGTAATAAGACTAGATATGGTAATCATGATTTTTCATAATTTTCAATATGAAGCTTATAGAGTTATCATTTTCAGTTGTTCCTCCAATGTCTGAAAGAGAGAATCACATAAATGACTGGTAGCCATGGATATGCATTGTCACAAAATCATAGAACCAGCTATGATATTTAAGTTTGAACATTTTAATTTTCTTTCTTGAAGAAAACTCTCATACACATCATTTTTCTCTTATGTTTTGTGTTTCACTGAACCGCAGTGATTCATATAAAAACATGCAGTGAGAATACAATATTTTCCTATTGATGTTCCCCCCCCCCCCCCCCGCCCCCACCACTTCATTTAGTTCTTCCTTCATGTTTGTTTGTTTCCTCACCTCGTTTTTTTCTCTGGGTTCATAAATCATATCATTGAAGGTCACCAGGCATTCGAAAGTAGTACGAATGATGTGCAATCATCATGCAGCACATTTCACGAAATGATAAGGCACAGGTTCAAACCCACTGTTCTCTACAAATAAGTTCCTGATCCAGAGAGAGAGAGAGAGAGGGAAAGTCAGATTAATTCAGCTGGAACAATTCCTTACGACCAGTTTCAAATCGGCCGAGGTTTGGGCAGCTCTTGGGGCAGCACTTTGGAGCATGTCGCCTGTACACCCTCTTAGCCAAGGAATGGTCCAAAGCATGGATTAATGGACAAAAGGAAAAGCGGAGAAGAACAAGATATTCCTTACAAAGAGTAAATAACCTTTAAGTAAATTACTATTAACACAACGGACAAGTACAGTACTCTAATAAATGTTGGTAAAGTCAACCTGTGCTTGACTTTCATGGGAATGCTGCAATGAAACTAATGCAGCACTGGAAATTACTTTATTTTAATACAAAGCTGTAGATGTTGTATTTCTGACAACACATGACCTTTTGCTGTGTGCTGAAAGCTTTCTATTATGGTGGAGTGTTATCTCTCCCAGTCTTTCAAATTCCACTGTGATGCAAAATTCTGCTTCCCTGTCAGCAAGCACCACTACATTCTCAAACTCACAAAGTGAGATAAAGATGCCATTGTAGTCCGCCACAAGCCTTGCATTACAATATAATTTTTTATCTCTTCAATTGTGGAGAATTCAGCATTGCTTGTTGTAAACTGGGATTAGAGAGCACTCTTTGTCTAATGTTTCTAAGAAAGTAAGGATGAAGGCGGGTTCTGATTCATTGACAAGAGTTTTGAACAATCTAGTAACATTGCAACTTAATTTAATCTCACAACTTTTCATCATTTCATATCCGAACTAATATGGGCTTTGAAGTGTCACCATCAAAAGTGGGAAATGGTTCCTAAATTGCTGGTAACAATGACAGTGAAACCATCAGTGTTCATTGTTTAAATTAATTTAGGAGATATGGGTGACACTGGCTAGACCGGCATTTTTTGCCCATCCCAAATTGCCCTTGAGAAGGTGGCGGTGGGCTGTCCTCTTGAACTGCTGCAGCCACTGAGATGAAGGTACATCCACAGGGTTGTCTGGGGGAGAGTTCCATGATTTTGACCCAGTGACAGTGAAAAAGTGGCAATATATTTCCAAGCCGGGATGGTAAGTGGCTTGGGGGGGAACTTCCGGGTGGTAGTATTTTCATGTGTCTGCAGCTCTTGTCGTTCTAGATGGTGGTGGTCATGGGCTTAGGTGTTGTCTCAGGAGGCTTGGTGAGTTCCTGCAGTGCATCTTGTAAATGCTACTGTGCATTGGTGGTGGAGGGAGTGAATGTTTGTGCTTGGAGCAACAATCAAGCAGGATGCTTTGTCCTGGATGGTGTCAAGCATCTTGAGCGTGGTTGGAGCTGCACTCATTCAAGACAAGTGGAAAGTATTACATCACATTCCTGACTTGTGTCTTGCAGATGGTAGACAGGGTTTTGGAAATCAGGAGGTAAGTAAGGTGCCACAGGATTCCTAGCCCCTGACATGCTTCAGTATCCAATTCATTTTCTGTTCAATGGTAACCCACCAGGATGTTGAGGATTCAGTGATGGTTATCCCATTGCAAGCTAAGGGGTGATTGTTAGATTCTCTCTTGTTGGTGATGGTCATTGCCTGACACTTGTGTGGTGTGATAATTACTTGCCACTTGTCAGCCCAAGCCTGAATATTATCTGCATTTGGACATGCACTGCTTCAGTCTCTGAGGAGTTGTGAATGACATTGAACATTGTGCAGTCATGTGTGATCATCCCCACTTCTGACCTTATGATGGCAGGAAGATCATTGATGAAGCAGCTGAAGATGGTTGGACCTAGGCATGATCCTGAGGAACTCCTGCAGTGATGTCCTGGGACTGAAATGATTGACCTCCAACCGTCGGAGGGCGGAGTTAAGCGTAACTGTGAGTATAAAACTAACTTACCTCGGGGATCTGCGGCCTAGTCTGCAGGGAGCGGTTGGAGGGCGGAGCTGAGTGTAACTGTGAGTATAAAACTAACTTACCTCGGGGATCCACGGCCTAGTCTGCAGGGAGCGGTCGGAGGGCGGAGCTGAGCGTAACTGTGAGTATAAAACTAACTTACTTACCGGCGAAGGTGACTGGCGGTTGCAGGTCACATTTGCATAAGTGCAGTCACTGTGACCAGAAGGTGGTTTGTGGAGGAGCTGTTGTAAAGGGACAGTTAAACCCCAAACACTACTTCAATGTTTCCCTCCCTCCCTCCTCCTCTAACCAAAAAAAAAGTCGGCAGGAGGACCACAAGCAAGGGAGAGGTGAGTTGCAATTTTTTTATCCGTATAAGGGCAATATGGCAGCGAGGTCAGTGACATGTTCCTCTTGCCAGATGTGTGCAATTAGGGAGCAACCTAGTCTCCCTGACAACTTTGTCTGCAGGAAGTGTGTCCAGTTGCAGCTCCTCACAGACCGCATTGTTCGGTTGGAGTGGCAGGTGGATGCACTGCGGAGCATACAGGAGGCAGAGAGTGTGATAGACACTAGTTACAGGGAGGTTGTCACACCACAGGTTCAGACAGGTAGATGGGTGACCGCCAGGAGAGGCAGGCAGGTCGTGCAGGAGTCTCCTGTGGCTATTCCCCTTTCAAACAGGTATATCATTTTGGATGCTGTTGAGGGGGATAGCCTGTCAGGGGGAGATACCAGCAGCAGCCAGGCCTGTGGCACCACAGCTGGTTCTGCTGTGGGAAAGGGTCGGGCAAAGAGCAAGCGAGCAGTAGTAATAGGGGACTCGCTAGTTAGAGGCACAGACAGGCGTTTCTGTGGCCGCAATCGTGACTCCAGGATGGTGTGTTGCCTCCCTGGTGCCAGGGTCAAGGACGTCTCTGAGCGATTGCAGGACATTCTAAAGGGGGAGGGTGAGCAGCCAGAGGTGGTTGTACATATTGGTACCAACGACATAGATAGGAAAAGGGATGAGGTCCTGAAATGTGAATATAGAGAGTTAGGCAGAAGGCTAACGTGCAGGACCTCGAAGGTAGTAATTTCAGGACTACTACCGCCGCCACGTGCTAGTGAGAGTAGGAATAGGAGGATTAGGCAGATGAATGCATGGCTTGAGAGCTGGTACAGGGGGCAGGGATTTAGATTTTTGGATCGTTGGGATCTTTTCTGGGGAAGGGCTGATCTGTTCAAGAGGGATTTGAACTGGAGGGGGACTAACATCCTGGCGGGGAGATTTGCTAGAGCCACTTGGGAGGGTTTAAACTAGTTTGGCAGGAGGGTGGGATTCAAAGCAGTAGGGAGACAGAAGAGAAGTTTGAGGGCAGCACGGAAGTTAAAAAGAGCACATTAATTAGTAAAGGCAGTGTCAGTAATCCTAGTACCAGACAGATCAGACAGAAGCAAGACAGAGAGCAAGGGAAGTCCAGATTAAACTGCATTTATTTCAATGCAAGAGGCCTGACGGGCAAGGCAGATGAACTCAGGGCATGGATGGGTACGTGGGACTGAGATATTATAGCAATTACTGAAACATGGCTAAGGGAGGGACAGGACTGGCAGCTCAATGTTCCAGGGTACAGATGCTATAGGAAAGATAGAACAAGAGAGGAGGGGGAGTTGCACTTTTGATTAGGGAAAGCATCACGGCCGTACTGAGAGGGGATATATCTGAGGGTTCGGCCACTGAGTCTATATGGGTAGAACTAAGAAATAAGAAGGGGGAAATCACTTTGATAGGGTTGTACTATAGGCCCCCAAATAGTCAGCGGGAAATTGAAGAGCAAATATGTAAGGAGATTACAGATAGCTCCAAGAAAAATAGGGTAGTAATAGTCGGAGATTTTAATTTTCCCAACATTGACTGGGACAGCCATAGTATTCGAGGGTTGGATGGAGAGAAATTTGTTGAGTGTATTCAGGAGGAATTTCTCATTCAGTACGTGGATGGCCTGATTAGAGAGGGGGCAAAACTTGACCTCCTCTTGGGAAATAAGGAAGGGCAGGTGACAGAAGTGTTAGTGAGGGATCACTTTGGGACCAATGACCATAATTCTATTAGTTTTAAGATAGCTATGGAGAATGATAGGTCTGTCCCAAAAGTTGATATTCTAAATTGGGGCAAGGCCAATTTTGATGGTATCAGGCAGGAACTTTCAAAAGTTAATTGGGGGAGTCTGTGGGAAGGAAAGGGGATGTCTGGTAAATGGCATGCTTTCAAAAGTGTGTTAACTGTGGTTCAGGGTAAACACATTCCTCTTAGAGTGAAGGGCAAGGCTGGCAGAAGTCGGGAACCCTGGATGACTCAGGATATTGAGGCCCTGGTCAAGAAGAAGAAAGAGGCACATGGCGTGCATCGGCAGCTGGGATCAAGTGAATCCCTTGAAGAGTATAGGGGGTGTAGGAGTAGAGTTGAGAGAGAAATCAGGAGGGCAAAAAAGGGGACACGAAATTGTTTTGGCAGATAAGGCAAAGGAGAATCCAAAGAGCTTCTACAAATACATAAAGGGGAAAAGAGTTACAAGGGAGAGAGTAGGGCCTCTTAAGGATCAACAAGGTAATTTATGTGCGGATCCACAAGAGATGGGTGAGATCCTAAATGACTATTTCTCATCAGTATTTACTTTTGAGAAAAGCATGGATGTTAGGGAACTTGGGGAATTAAATATTGATGTCTTGAGGTGTGTACATATTACAGAGAAGGAGGTGATAGAAGTCTTAAAGCGCATCAAGGTAGATAAATCTGCGGGACCTGATGAGGTATATCTCAGGACGTTGTGGGAGGCTAGGGAGGAAATTGCGGGTCCCTTAGCCGAGATATTTGAATCATCGATAGTCACGGGTGAGGTGCCTGAAGATTGGAGAGTGGCAAATGTTGTGCCTTTGTTTAAAAAGGGCTGCAGGCAAAAGCTTGGGAACTACAGGCCAGTTAGCCTCACATCTGTGGTGGGTAAATTGTTGGAAGGTATTTTAAGAGACAGGATCTACAGGCATTTAGAGATGCAAGGACTGATTAGGGACAGTCAGCATGGCTGGAAAATCATGTCTCAAATTTAATTGAGTTTTTTGAAGGGGTCACCAAGAAGGTAGATGAGGGCAGTGCAGTTGATGTTGTCAACATGGACTTTAGCAAGGCCTTTGACAAGGTACCACATGGTAGATTGTTGCATAAAGTTGAATCTCACGGGATCCAGGGTGAGGTATCTAAATGGATACAAAATTGGCTTCTTGACAGAAGCCAGAGGGTGGTTGTAGAGAGTTGTTTTTCAAACTGGAGGCCTGTGACCAGCGGTGTGCCTCAGGGATCAGTGCTGGGCCCACTGTTATTTGTCATTTATATTAATGATTTGGATGAGAATATAGGGGGCACGGTTAGTAAGTTTGCAGATGACATCAAGATTGGTGGCATGGTGGACAGTGAGGAAGGTTATCTCCAATTGCAGTGGGATCTTGATCAATTGGGCCAGTGGGCTGATGAATGGCAGATGGAGTTTAATTTAGATAAATGCGAGGTAATGCATTTTGGTAGATTGAACCAGGGCAGGATTTACTCAGTTAATGGTAGGGCATTGGGGAGAGTTACAGAACAAAGAGATCGAGGGGTGCATGTTCATAGCTCCTTGAAAGTGGAGTCACAGGTGGACAGAGTGGTGAAGAAGGCATTCGGCATGCTTGGTTTCATTAGTCAGAACATTGAATACAGGAGTTGGGAAGTCTTGTTAAAGTTGTACAAGACATTGGTAAGGCCACACTTGGAATACTGTGTGCAGTTCTGGTCACCCTATTATAGAAAGGATATTATTAAACTAGAAAGAGTGCAGAAAAGATTTACTAGGATGCTACTGGGACTTGATGGATTGAGTTATAAGGAGAGGCTGAATAGACTGGGACTTTTTTCTCTGGAGCGTAGGAGGCTGAGGGGTGACCTTCTAGAGGTCTATAAAATAATGAGGGGCATAGACAACGTAGATAGTCAATATCTTTTCCCAAAGGTAGGGGAGTCTAAAACTAGAGGGCATAGGTTTAAGGTGAGAGGGGAGAGATACAACAGTGTCCCGACGGGCAATTTTTTCACACAGAGGGTGGTGAGTGTCTGGAACAAGCTGCCAGAGGTAGTAGTGGAGGCGGGTACAATTTTATCTTTTAAAAAGCATTTAATTAGTTACAAGGGTACGATGGGTATAGAGGGATATGGGCCAAATGCGGGCAATTGGGATTAGCTTAGGGGTTTTAAAAAAAAAATTAGGGAGGCATGGACAAGTTGGGACGAAGGGCCTGTTTCCATGCTGTAAACCTCTATGACTCTATGACTCTATCACAACCATCTTTCTTTGTGTCAGATGTGACTCCAACCAGTGGAGAGTTCTCTCCCTGATCCCCATTGTCTCCAGTTTTCCTGGATCTCCTTGATGTCACACTCGGTCAGATGCTACCTTGATTTCAAGGGCAGTCACTCTCACCTCACCTCGAGAGTTCAGCTCTTTTATCCATGCTTGAACCAAGGCTGTAATGAGGTCAGGGGCTGAGTGACCTTAGTGGGACCCAAACTGAGTGGCAGTGAGCAGGTTATTGCTGAGTAAGTTCTGCCAGTTGACCAGCAGTAGACTGAGGAGGCGGTAATTAGCCAGTTTGGATTTGTCCTGTTTTTTTGAGTTCGGGACGTACCTGGAAGATTTTCGTTACTGCCGGGCTCACTGACTGTTCTATCCCTACTTCTGCTTTCTCGCATGTCTTGCTCTTTCTGAGCTTTTGCTTACTCCATGTTCAGTTTCTGCACCTTCTGGGCTACTGCTACCTCTGTCTGTGCCTGTTTTTTATGAACTTTCTCACTCTGCATGTTGCTGCTCTCTCCGGGCTCCTGCCCCCTCTGTGTCTCTGATCTGACGAAGGTTCATCTAGACTTAAAACGTTGGCTCGATTCTCTCTCCACAGATACTGTCAGACCGGCTGAGGTTTTCCAGCATTTTCTGATTTTGACCCACCTCATCTACATCTATAAGTAAGCACCTGTTTTTTTAAAGTATTAATAACATTCTTCACACACAACACTTCCATATTAGGAGAAATGTATGGTATCATAATTTCAAAACCACTTGAAAATGTTTCCTCCAACCAAAAATGTTTGAGACAGTTCAAGTTGCCCCCACCACCTCAGCAGAATGCAACAAAGTTATTTTTATTACACTTTCCTAGGGTGTGGGCAACACTGACAAGGCCAGCCTCTAATACCCTAATTGCCCTTCAACTGAGTGGCTTGGTAGGCCATTCCAGAGGGCAATTAAGAGGCAATCACATAGATGTGGGGCTGGAGTTACATGCAGGCTACACCATGTAAGGACCACCCAAAGGACATTAGTGAGCCAGTATAATGATCAGTGATGGTTGCCATTGTCCCTATTACTAAGGCTAGCTTTCTATTCCCAAGTTTCAAACTTGACAAGCTGCTGAGGTGGAATTTGAACTCATGTCCACGGGGCTTCAGGATTAATAGTCCAGTGACATGACCACTACCCCACCAGAAATCGGTACAAATCTCTGAACTGATGAGAGCTTAACTGTTTGCACTATTTGTTTGGTGTCAAAGCCCTTGAAGAGATTACACTTTGTTGAATGAGGTGTAACTGGGTGTTTAACAGTGTACTATGTTTATAATCATTGCCATGATGTGGAGATGCTGGCGATGGACTAGGGTGCGCACAGTAAGAAGTTTCGCACCACCAGGTTAAAGTCCAACAAATTTATTTGGAATCACAAGCTTTTAGAACACTGTTCCTTCATCACCTGATGAAGGAGCAGCACTCCGAAAGCTCGTTATTCCAAATAAACCTGTTGAATTTTAACCTGGTGTTGTGAGACTTCTTACTATAATTAATGCTGAACAGTTTCACTGGCCCTAAACTAATTTTACGTTTATGGAATTACACATTAGGCGCATTGGCCATGCTAAATTCTCCCTCCATGTATCTGAACCGGCACCGGAGTGTGGCGACTAGGGGATTTTCACAGTAACTTCATTGCAGTGTAAACTGCAGTATAATGTAAACCCACTTGTGATAGTAATAAATAAAACAAAATTACTTCCTTATTATAGAAAGAATCATTTTTTAAAATAACAACAATAAAAAGTTTGCTTATGATATTTTTGCTGCTACCATAATCATATGTGCATGTCCTAATTATTTATTTCACTCCCTGTAAAATTTCAATTAAAAGTGATGGATAATCATTATTATTATCATTTTATTTCACAGTTTGCTGTCCGAGAGAAAGGTTGTGGCTGGACACAAGGAAATCCTTTAGCTCAGGCACCAGATTTAAAACAACGTTGTGCAGGGTGAAATCCATGCCACAAAGGTCGCTGGATCTTTGTGAGACACTTTCTTCCAGGCCAGCAATGAGTGACATGAGCCGGGATTCTCCGGCCATCCACACCGGAGAATCCCGCCGCGCGCAAACAACACGCCACCTCCCGCCGGCAAGAAGCAAGCAGCTGGGAGGTCGGGGAATCTAGCCATTGCTTTGTCCCTGACGTGAAGTCCAGGTCAACATGACTAATACAACCAGTGAATTGTGGGGGTACCAAGTCCAACTAACGCAGAAGATTTTGAGTCTGTGCTTTAGTTAGCCTGACTCATCAGTGATGTATCAATGGTGGTACATGGCCACGCTGACACTATAGTTAAGAAAGCCCACCAGCACCTCTACTTTCTCAGGAGGCTAAGGAAATTCGGCATGTCCATTCACCAATTTTTACAGATGCACCACAGAAAGCATCCTTCCCGGGTGTATCACAGCTTGGTTTGGCTCCTGCTCTGACCAGGACTAAAAGAAATTACAAAGGGTCGTGAACGTAGCCCAGTCTATCACACAAACCAACCTCCTGTCCATTGACTCCGTCTACACTTCTCGCTGCCTCGGGAAAGCAGCCAGCATAATCAAGGACCGCATGCACCCCGGACATACTCTCTTCCACCTTCTTCCGTCGGGAAAAAGATACAAAAGTTTTGAGATCATGTACCAACCAACTCAAGAACAGCTTCTTCCCTGCTGCCATCAGACTTTTGAATGGACTCCCATATATTAAATTGATCTTTCTCTACGCCCTAGCTATGACTGTAATACTACACTCTGCACCCTCTCCTTTCCTTCTTCCCTATGTATTCTATAAACAGTATGCTTTGTCTGTGTAGCGCGCAAGAAACAATACTTTTCACTGTATCACAATACATGTGACAATAATAAATCAAATTAAATCAAAATCCCTGTGAAGATAGGTGAAGAAAAAACAGTTGGTGAACCATTTCCTGACTGCAAAGCTGTGACGTTTCCTGTAAAGTGCATGTGTGTGGTCCTTGGTTGTGACACCCCGTGACCTGAATTGGCACTTGGTATCACTTATGAAATTGGGTTACACCACAAATCACTGTCTCAGGGAGGAAAAGAAGGAGCTTGTTGGTAAATGCTGAGAGGGTGTTCCCCTCATGAAAGAGTCTAAGCCCAGAGGGCATAGTCTCAGAATAAAGGGGCACCAATTTGAGACTGCGATGAGGAGGAATTTCTTCTTTCAGAGAAGTGTTAATCTTTGGAACTCTTTGCCACAGAGAGGTTTGGGGGCAGAGTCCTTGGGCAGGATTTTCCTGCTGCGCTTGCCCCAAAACCCCAGAAAATCCCGCCCAAGGTCAACGCACATTTGCATGGTCTGCCCTCACCCGCTATGATTCCCGTGGCAGGCGGGATGTGAAAATTCCCCCCCCTTTTGTATATTTAAGGTTGAGATGGATAGATTTTTGATCAGTCAGGGAATGAAGAGCCACGGGGAAAGTGCAGGAAAGTGGACATGAGGAATGTCGGCCTATGAGCCATGAATGGTGCAAAAGGCTCGAGGGGCCGAATGGCCTATCCCTGTTCCCATTTATTATGGTCTCATTTGAAGGCTGGCAGGGAGTGGGATGCTGTTGGGGTGAGGAAAAAAGAAACAAAACAAACAGACATTTTATTTAAATGGCCACTCAACCTAAAGCTGTCCAATAGGTTGGCTTTTCATTCACAGCAGTTCTATTCTCTCCCCACAGATGCTGTCAGACCTGCTGAGATTTTCCAGCATTTTCTGTTTTGGTTCCAGATCCGCAGTATTTTGCTTTTAGGTTAATTTTGCGTCTCAGCTTTAAGTGCCAAAATAGTGCATCCTGCACGAAAACTCATAATAAGTGCAGTTCCCCTTGTTCAGCTTAGCCTATAATCCGCAGATGATATTTCTGTAACATAAACTGTTTATAAAGTTGCTCAGTGCTGCCTTGGCTTAGTCTGCTCAGCTGCAACTCCTAATATCGAATGAGCTCCCTTGTGTAATTCAGAGTTTAATCCATGCCAGTTTGTCGGTAGGACTATAATACAAATGAAAATGATGAAAGGATGCTTGACTAATATTCTACGAGAATGTGTGCTGGCCTCTGAGACCACTTTTACTTATTAAAATGTTAAAGTATGGAGTAATAGTGCAGAAACATTGAATAATTTGGTCACTTTTGAGGCAGTGCAAATCTGTATAAATATCCCATGACTGCATCACATTATCTTCAATGAATTGAAACTGAAGTCCTGAATCACCCTTTACTTCGAACTATATTGGCAAACCCCTCTCAATAAATTATTCTACCTGGAATCCTTTTGTACCATGAATCATTTCTCAGTTTTATCTAATTTTACATTCAGAACATTAACAGTGCAATGTGCACAAATCATATGTCATACAATAGCCATGAAAAATAGTTTTTAGAACTTTGGCAAAAGTCTGCGTGGGTTTCCTCCGGGTGCTCCGGTTTCCTCCCACAGTCCAAAGATGTGCGGGTTAGGTTGATTGGCCATGCTAAAATTGCCCTTAGTGTCCTGAGGTGCGTAGGTTAGAGGGATTAGTGGGTAAATATGTAGGGATATGGGGGTAGGGCCTGGGTGGGATTGTGGTCGGTGCAGACTCGATGGGCCGAATGGCCTCTTTCTGTGCTATAGGGTTTCTATGATTCTATGATTCTATAGCGATATCTAAAATCTTTAACCATTATTATTGTTGTAGTAAATAAAGGGAAGGTATATTCTGAATTATCTGTTAACCTCAAATGATGGTTTGGTGATAACTATACTCATGTTAGTAAAGCATGACCTGCTTTCAATCCTTAAAAGAAAACCCCCGGAAGCTGTAAGTATAAATACATGTTGGGAATCAGAATCCCTAAAGTGCAGAAGGAGGCCATTTAGCCCATTGGGCCTGCACCGCCAACAATTCCTCGACGTCTCAAACTGGCAGCCACCAAATTCGTTCACCAAGGCTTCAGAAAAACCTTCATCACCTGTTGGACCCCAGAAAGTGGACGGCTCATAGAGTCATAGAGGTTTACAGCATGGAAACAGGCCCTTCAGCCCAACTTGCCCATGCTGTTCTTTTTTTTAAAAAACCCTTAGCTAGTCAACCCCCGCATCGCTAGGCTTCTGGAAGAATATAAGAAAAATGTGGCAACAGCACTCCCTTAATGAAGGACACCTCATTAGATGGTGGAAAACAAGATTGACTTCTGAAACCAAAAGTCATGGAAACTCTTACACCACCTAGAAGCAGCTGTGGGCGGTACAGTGGCACAGTGGTTAGCACTGCTGCCTCACAGTGCCAGGGACCCGGGTTCGATTCCCAGCTTGGGTGTCTGTGTGGAGTTTGCACGTTCTCCCCGTGTCCTCCGGGTGCTCAAGTTTCCTCCCACACTCCAAAGATGTGCGGGTTAGGTGGATTGGCCGTGCTACATTGCCACTTAGTGTCCAAGATGTGTAGGTTAGGGGGATTAGTGGGATAAATTCTTGGGGTTACAGGGAACAGGTCTGGGTGAGATTTCCCTTTAGTGTCAGGGGGATTACATGGAGTTACAAGGATAGGGCTTGTGTGTGGAAGTGTTGTCAGTGCAGACTTGATGGGCCGAATGGCCTCCTTCTGCACTGCAGGGATCCTATGATTCTGTGACTCTAACAACAACCACAACACTGGCCCAGAGTCAATGCTGCTGCTGCTCCAAACAAACTCAGTGATACTGGCCAGCAGGGAAGATAAGCAGACAGCAAAACCTCTCAAGACTGCCCCAGAGCAGACCGACTTCTCAAGTCCTTACACAGAAGAGGAAGTAGACAGTGTCCTGATGGCAACAAAATCAGATTAAGCAGTAGGTGTTGATGCAGTTTATCCAGAATTCCAGAGGAACATTGGATCAGAGGGAGAGAAGTGACTAGCAAAGCTGTTTACCAACATCCAGAGCACAGATGCCATTCCAAACATCTGGCACCAATTCATGATAGTGGCCATTGGCACACCAGGGAAAACGGTTTCAATGACCCATGCATCTACCACCCCCCTCATTGCTCTGCTCTCAGTAACATGTAAGATCCTGGAGTGCCTCCTGCTAATCATAGAAGCTCTACAGTGCAGAAGGAGGCCATTCAGCCCATCAAGTCAGTACCAAAGAAAATCCCAACCAGGCCCTATCCCCGTGACCTCACGCATTTACTCTGTTAATCCTCCTGACACTAAGAGGCAATTTAGCACGGCCAATTGACCTAACCTGCACATCTTTGGACTGTGGGAGGAAACAGGAGCACCCGGAGGAAACCCACGCAGACACGGGGAGAATGTGCAAACTCCACACAGACAGTCACCCGAGGCCGGAATTGAACCCAGGTCCCTGGCGCCGTGAGGCAGCAGTGCTAACCACTGTGCCACCTTTAGACCCATTCTGAGACTGAGACCTACTCTGGAAGCAACAATGCTTCCCCCAACAGGCAGGGTTTGCACTTGGGCATGGGCCACAACCAACCCCAAGCAGGGGCATTTAAATATTTACCTAGGATACGCAGCACAGAAACAGGCCATTCAGCCCAACCAGCCTGGCCAGTATTTATGCTCCACTCAAGCCTCATCCCTGCTTTTCTGGCATGGCAACCATCTATTCCTCTCTCCTTCATTTACCTAGCATTTATGCTCATGTTCTGATGGCCTTCATTTTTAAAAAGAGCAAGATATAATTTGCAGTATTATTTCTCTAAGTCAATGAAAAATTCTAGTTTTAAAAGAATTTGATTGATTTCAGTTTCTAAATTGAGTTTATGGTATTTTTTTACATGTAAATTCATTTGATTGCGCATTAGCAGAACTAAAGAAATAGAATGTCTTTGGTTCTATCTATTCTTTGCATTAAACCACTTAATGATTGAAAGCATTTCTAACTGTGCCCTTCTCTATGCTAATATAATCAGAAAATTATGCAGTATATTTATGTTTCTCTTCAGCAGGAACAGCCTGATGACACAGTGACCATTTGCATTTCATACTGATGAGGGTCTGTTAATTCCGCAGAATGTAATTAGTTATTATGTAATATTCATGCTCTCGCGACTGTGATTAATGTCCAGCATTGAAGAGAGATGGTTCTTACTGAATTAGAGAATGATTAGCGGATGGCAAACCTACTTAATCCTAAATATGCTAATTAGCACTGCATGCACTCTGACTGGGTTTTGAAAAGCACTGGTAGCCTCACAACGCTCGCTGCATTCTCAGTGTATCAAAGTGCAAATTACCTGCAATGGGCAATTCTCTGAAAAGGTAAGTCTAATTAGTTGGTATAACATATTTGAAAATAGAAATATTGAACAGTCTAATGGGAGTTTGATTTATTATAATAGTGTGTGGATCAAGTAAGAAACACTTAACTATGGAATAAGAGCAGGCTCTCTGGATATGATATCCACTCCTATTAAGGCTGTTTGCTTATATTCTCAACCCACATCATTTCTATGTATTGATGGGACTGATCAGTTCATTAGACTCCTTGTTCAGTTGTCAATGGCTGTCAAGGACAGTACAGCCAAAACTGTACATGCCCAGTTCAGACCCTTCCACTCCTTTACAAGGGTGAACAGGGTATTTGTGTTGTGCATTGCACTGCGAGAGGATTAACTCCTAGCCGGCAGCCATTTTGAGCGGTGCGGTGGCACAGTGGTTAGCACTGCTGCCTTACAGCGCCAGGGACCCGGGTACAATTCCGGCCTCGGTGTGGAGTTTGCACATTCTCCCCGTTTCTGCGTGGGTTTCCTCCAGGTGCTCTGGTTTCCTCCCACAGTCCAAAGATGTGCAGGTTGGGTGGATTGGCCATGCTAAATTGACCCGAGAGTCAGGGGGATTAACAGGGTAAATACGTGGGGTTAAGTGGGCCTGGGTGGGATTGTAGTTGGTGCAGACTCGATGAGCCGAATGGCGTCCTTCTGTCGGGATTCTATTATTGAACTAATTTTATTTACACCTCCCCGACAGAGAGGGCAGCAGAGAGGCCAATAGAACAAAATGCTCAGACCTTGCAATATATTACACTCCCTTCCCACTTCAAGAACAATTTATACATGTAAAACTGTACATGTACATTATATCACAGAATACAATATAACTATACCAATAGCAACAATGCTTGACATTTAATAGTCCGGGTTGCATACTAGTTTTCACAGTGCTGCAGTCACAACCAAAATGTAGATAAGACCAAAATTACCATGGTGATTTATATGTTAAAAAAAAGTTTTTTCATAACACCAGTATATATTGAACAAAAATATCTTCATTTGACCAGAAGTGATGAAGAGAACAACATTTTTCTTCCTCCTTTTAACATACTTTTAATTCACCTATTTGGTTTCTTACCCTGTCTGATTATCACCTTCCATTTCCATTTTCTTGTCCCTGCTCTCTCAACAGCTATGATTGTTGGCAAACCTGAGGTTTGACTTTGACTACCAACTCCACTTAATGCCTGGGACTGTGACGTGGATTGATTTGTCTTAATCAAAGACCCTGGGCGGGATTTTCTGGCCACGCTCGCCCCAAGGCCAGAAAATCCCACCCGAGGTCAACTGACCTTTGCATGGTCAATGTCCTGCCTGCTACGATTCCCGTGGCGAGCAGGATGGGAAAATGTTGCTTCCTGACTCACTTTGCTCTACTGGTGGATTCTGAGATACCAGCAAATATCTTTTTGACTTTCTTTCTGACATTCACTTTAGATTGTCGGAGGCATTTGGACAATAGGAGGTTTCTCCTGCTCTCTCTTTCGTGACATTTCCTCTTTCTACATGACGTTGACAGTGGAACTCTCCAATCTTCACAGAAGTGTAAATGCAATTTGTCTGCTTCCAACAACACTAATCATATACTTAGAATCATAGAATCCCTACAGTGCAGAAGGAAGCCATTTGGCACATTGAGCCTGCGCTGACAACGATCTCATCCATGCCCTATCCCCAGTTACCGTGCTAAACCTCCTGACACTACTGCACAATTTATCATGGCCAATCCACCTAACTTCTCCTTATCACCTCAGTAGTTTTTCACCGTGACCTTCTGACCAGCACTGAACTCTCTAAGTTTCATGCCTAATATATCATGACTTATCTTCATTTTACCTTGTTTTTTTCTCACTTTGCTGTTGACATCAGCAAACTTTGATTTGATTTAATTTATTATTGTCACATGTATTGGTACAGAGTGAAAAGTATTGTTTCTTGTGTACTATACAGACAAAGCATACCATTCATAGAGAAGGAAAAGAGAGAGTGCAGAATGTAGTGTTACAATCATAGGTAGGGTGTAGAGAAAGATCTAATTAATATAAGGTAGGTCCATTCAAAGGCCTGATGGCAACAGGGAAGAAGCTGTTCTTGGGTCGATTGGTATATGATCTCAGACTTTTGTATCTTTTTCCCGACAGAAGAAGGCGGAAGAGAGAATGTCCGGGGTGCATGGGGTCCTTGATTATGCTGGCAGCTTTGCCGAGGCAGCTGGAAGTGTAGACAGAGTCAATGGATGGGAGGCTGGTTTGTGTGATGGATTGGGCTACGTTCACAACCCTTTGTAGTTTCTTGCTATCTTGGTCAGAGCAGGAGCCATACCAAGCTGTGATACATCCGGAAAGGATGCTTTCTATGGTGTGTCTGTAAAAGTTGGTGAGAGCCGTAGCTGACATGCTGAATTTTCTTAGCCTCCTGAGAAAGTAGAAGCATTGATGGGCTTTCTTAAATATAGTGCCAGCCTGTACAGTGTCCTGGCAGTGTGTTTGAACCCTAACTCATAGAGTGAGCAACCTATTGTAGATAATAGGGCTGTTCTTCAAGACAATTGTGGCGGAAAGAAAGATGGGCTGAAATTTTAGACCCCTGGGGGGGAGGAAGTGTGACAGTGCATGGATTCCCTCCAGAATCCCTTTGTCCCTACCTGATTGCAATTTACGCTGGGGCAGGCAGGGCCTCAGACAGAAAGCCTGCTCTTGCCTCCACCATCCTGAAAATTCAGGCCTTGGAAATCACTGCCAAGCTTGTCACTGAGCAAGTACTTCTGCAAAGACCTTGACACAATCTTCTTTCTGCAACACCATTGAATGCTGGGTGATATGGTGGCATTAGATTATGTTTGACTCCATTCTTACCCAAAAGTATTTCCCAACTCTCCTGATGTAAATTCTGGACACCTCTGGCGACCCATAATTGGGTTCAGAGAGTCAAGGGTTATGGGGGACAGAGTGGAAAGTGGAGTTGAGATCATAACCAGATCAGTCATGATCTTATTGAATGGAGGACCAGGCTTGAATGGCCAAATGGTCATTGTCCCTAAATTGCAAACCAACTCCTCAAAACCTCAATAGTTTAGTATTTCTGGTGTTGGGCATTGACTCAACATTTGTCCACTTACTGTAGCTATTGGCCAAATCAAGGTATTTTCTTCTTTCCAGTTTAAATAAATCAATATGTACATGTTCCCATGATTTTCTTGTGTTTGACCATGGAATTAAAGGAACATAGGTTGGATTATTTCTCTTTCACTAACTCTTCAACATCTCTACCTAGCTTTGGATACCGAAAATAGATTTCCTGCTACTGCTTTCATATGAACTATCCCTGTGTGCTCTTGATAGAGATCCTCCAACAATTTCTCTTTAAACCTTGGCGGAAGAATGACTCTTAAACTCCACAGGACACAACCTTAACCATAGTTAATTTCTATGTGTGAAATACTCCAGCAATTTCTCATCATCACTCTCTTTAGGTGAAGCATTCATGACATAATTGAGCACTTTACTGAACACCAGATCCTTGTGAATTTCTTCACTAATTTCCCTGGCAGATACTGATATGTCATTTGTGTCTGCAGAGTAATTCTCAGGTAACTCTGGCAAAAAAATGAAACAGCCTTCATGGGAACTCTCGGAAAAATGTCCGCACTTGTATGATATGCTGACTTATGACATTTAATATCATTCTGGGGGTTAATTTTAATCATTTGGTTCTGCTTGATCAGAAGCCACTTTGTGCTCCCTTTGCACTTTCTCAATGTCAAGATATACTCTTACTGATCTCTACCGCAAATAACTCTTCCCAGTTTAACCATACTTTCTTAAGCAAATTCGTTCACATCAGGGAGATTTTGTTCCCTCTTACTGCTACCACAGGTAGTAGCATGGGCCCGATTTTACCATCAAGTTGTGCCCCATTTTCGGGTGCAAAAACTTGGTAAAGTCGGGCATGAGGCGAGTAGCGCTATCCACGCCCACCTCTGTGCCAGTTCCCCTTTACCAAGGCCCGAAAATGGCCACGATTTGCATGCATTTAAATTGACTTAATGGGCTGCACGCCCAACCTTACTGACGCTTCCCCCTTTACCACGGTGATGCACAATTAAATCACTCGGGAGGCTAGATTGTACCCGGGAAATAAAGGCTTTTATTACTAACAAGAATGGAGCACACTATATACAATACAATCCCAGACTAAAGGGTCACCAGGCAGTGCAGTGACCTTTATACTTCTCCAGGTAGGCGGAGCCAACTGGAGTGTACCACAGAACAATATCAACAGGTAGAACAGCCCAACCCTAACCCCAACAGTGACAACAGTAACATATCTACAAATACCCATAGTGCTGACCATCTATGGTTCAGTACTCATAGTGGTAACCAACTATGGTTCACCACACACCGCATTTGCCCATCCAGATTCGGCGTGAAGCAGACATGCTCTGCAAAAGTCTGATTCAGGCGCTCCAGTTAGTGAAGTGATAAGTGCTGAGTGTCTGACGGCTCTCTGTTTATGTTCGGTGGGGGAGAGAGGGGTCCGCTGCCACTCTGCCTGAGATCAGTGAGGGGGAAGGAGGGGTTCCGCTGCCACTCTGCCTGAGATCAGTGAGGGGGAAGGAGGGGGTCCGCTGCCACTCTGCCTGAGATCGGTGAGGGGGAAGGAGGGGGTCCGCTGCCACTCTGCCTGAGATCAGTGAGGGGGAAGGAGGGGGTCCGCTGCCACTCTGCCTGAGATCAGTGAGGGGAAAGGGGGAGGGTCCGCTGCCACTCTGCCTGAGATCAGTGAGGGGGAAGGGGAGCAGGGGCCTGCATACGGTCTGGGTGATGGAGGGGGTGGGGGGATAAGGGGGTCAGTAATGTTGTGGGAGGGAGTGGGGCAATGTCTGTGGGGGCCAGGGGAAGGCATTATCCAGCCCGGGAGCGATGTGGCGGGGAGCCACTTTCTATCATTTTCTTTCTGCACATGCGCAGTTGGAGGAGCCGATCGGAGCTGCAGGATTTTGGGCGCGTTGAGCCCCACCCACAGGCTTGTGCAGCGCGATTCGGAATCGCTGATATTTGTTCAGGCAGAGTGCGTATGGGGGCACCTGAGAACAGGTCTAAAAGTCAGATCTGAAACACTCCCAGTTTCATGTCCGCCCAGCACTTAGAATTAAAATGGTAAAATAGGGCCTGATGTATCATCATTTTTCACTCTATCATTAACTTCACCTAACACTGCAATACTGTTTCACGATGTGGAGATGCCGGCGTTGGACTGGGGTAAACACAGTAAGAAGTTTAACAACACCAGGTTAAAGTCCAACAGGTTTATTTGGTAGCAAAAGCCACACAAGCTTTCGAGGCTCTGAGCCCCTTCTTCAGGTGAGTGGGAATTCTGTTCACAAACAGAACTTATAAAGACACAGACTCAATTTACATGAATAATGGTTGGAATGCGAATACCTACAACTAATCCAGTCTTTAAGAAACAAAACAATGGGAGTGGAGAGAGCATCAAGACAGGCTAAAAAGATGTGTATTGTCTCCAGACAAGACAGCCAGTGAAACTCTGCAGGTCCACGCAACTGTGGGAGTTACAAATAGTGTGACATAAACCCAATATCCCGGTTGAGGCCGTCCTTGTGTGTGCGGAACTTAGCTATCAGTTTCTGCTCAGCGACTCTGCGCTGTCGTGTGTCGCGAAGGCCGCCTTGGAGAACGCTTACCCGAATATCAGAGGCCAAATGCCCGTGACCGCTGAAGTGCTGCCCAACAGGAAGAGAACAGTCTTGCCTGGTGATTGTCGAGCGGTGTTCATTCATCCGTTGTCGCAGCGTCTGCATAGTTTCCCGAGGCATGGTACATTGGGGAAACTATGCAGACGCTGCGACAACGGATGAATGAACACCGCTCGACAATCACCAGGCAAGACTGTTCTCTTCCTGTTGGGGAGCACTTCAGCGGTCACGGGCATTCGGCCTCTGATATTCGGGTAAGCGTTCTCCAAGGCGGCCTTCGCGACACACGACAGCGCAGAGTCGCTGAGCAGAAACTGATAGCCAAGTTCCGCACACACAAGGACGGCCTCAACCGGGATATTGGGTTTATGTCACACTATTTGTAACTCCCACAGTTGCGTGGACCTGCAGAGTTTCACTGGCTGTCTTGTCTGGAGACAATACACATCTTTTTAGCCTGTCTTGATGCTCTCTCCACTCCCATTGTTTTGTTTCTTAAAGACTGGATTAGTTGTAAGTATTCGCATTCCAACCATTATTCATGTAAATTGAGTCTGTGTCTTTATAAGTTCTGTTTGTGAACAGAATTCCCACTCACCTGAAGAAGGGGCTCAGAGCCTCGAAAGCTTGTGTGGCTTTTGCTACCAAATAAACCTGTTGGACTTTAACCTGGTGTTGTTAAACTTTATACTGTTTCACACCAGTTTTGAGTAAGGGAACATGACTTTGGGACTTCTTGACTTCTCCTTCCAAAATAACAGACATGGCCGCCGCTGTATCAATGATGAAAATAGGTTATGAATCTCTGACTTTCACTTTTTAACTGCGGGGAATGGAATAATATCTTCAGCCCTATTAATCTCATCTTCCATTTGCTTTTTTCCGTGCTCTCTGACAAGGAAAGGGTGCTGAGTGGCTGGCAAGTGGACCAATATTCGTTAGTGCATCTGCTATGACGACTTTTCGACCAGAGTCCATTTGCCTTTTCAGAATTTAAACAAAAGCTTGGGGGATAACTGTCCCCTGGTACCTTCTCCATGGGAACATCTCGACCAATCATTGTCCAATTGCCAACCACTCAGCACCCTTTTCGCATGCAATATAAATTGTCATTTTCTATGAAATCTGGTATTCTTGCTTCCGTCATGATGAGTGCAAGAGGGAAAACTTCAACAGCATGTATCTTTTTTCAGCAATACGTAAACTACCAAATGGCTACAGTGGTTATTGTTACTTGTACAGCAATCAATTATTTAATTGTATCTTGCTGAGTGAACAGAATGAAGGACTTTTCTTGGGTCAAGGTGAGGATTACCCACTCATTGGGAACTAGTGGGTGAAGGGCTACTCAGTGGAAGGGGCGCAGGAAGATTGATGTGATAACTGGGAGTGGCAGGCAGGAATGAAATGATGGTGGGAGTAGGAGACTGTAAGGGAGCAAGATAGTTCAAATAAATTGCAGATCTTCAATTTTGTCACTAAGCAAATGGTTGCCAACTATCTCGATTAACTCTCAAAATCTTAGACTGCTCCACAGCAACACATACAAACCAGAGCCTACAAGTGTTTGCAAGCTCATATGGTTTTCGTTGTTGGTATCACATCTCAATATAAAGAACAAAACTTGGGCTTCGTGGTAACTTTCCCAACTCTTACGTAGTGGAGATAACTCCCTCCACTACTGGTGCACATTGGCTGCTGTGTATTCCTTCTACAATGTCCTGCCAAAGCATCTTCAACAAACTCATGATGTCTGTTGCCCAGAAGGACATAGGCCCTGCTTGGGTGGGAACACCGCCATCTGCAAGTTCCCCTCCAATCCGCACACTACCCGGACTTGGAAATATAACACTGTTCCTATCGGGTGAAATTCCTGGAACTCTCTCTAATGGCAAAATGGGTGTACCTACACCACGCAGTTCAAGGATATCACTCCTCACCATTCTTCAAGGCAATTAGAATTGGGCAGTGAATGCTAACCTTGCCCATTCCATGAACGAATAAAAGGAAGTAGGTTTTGATCCCCACTCCAGACAACCCCAACAAGTGGAAACTTGAATATGGTCTCTAAGGACTGGGTTGGCATCCAGTGGGGTACTCCTGGCTGGAAATAGTGACCACTGACTTTAGAACATAGAACGTAGAAAAGCTACAGCACAAACAGGCCCTTCGGCCCACAAGTTGCGCTGAACAATTTCCTTATCTTCTAGGCTCATCTGTAACCCTCTATCTTACTAACCTCCATGAACCTATCCAAAAGTCTCTTAAAAGACTCAATCGAATCCGCTTCCACCACCACTACCGGCAGCCGATTCCATGCACCCACCACCCTCTGAGTGAAAAACTTACCCCAACATCTCCTCTATACCTACTCCCCAGCACCCTAAACCTGTGGCCTCTCATGACAACCATTTCAGCCCTGGGTAAAAGCCTCTGAGAATCCACTCTATCAATACCTCTCAACATCTTATACACCTCTATCAGGTCACCTCTCATCCTTCACCTCTCCAAGGAGAATAGACCTAGCTCTCTCAACCTATCCTCATAAGGCATACCACTTAATCCCAGCACCATCCTCGTAAATCTCCTCTGCACCCGTTCTATGGCTTCCACATCCTTTCTGTAATGAGGCAACCAGTATTCTGTAATGAGGTGTCAGTATTCATAGAATCATAGAATCCCTACAGTGCAGACCTGTTAAAGGTCAACACATATTTGTGAGACAAGTGCTTCTGTCCTGGGCTCTTCCCATCAATCTTACATCTCTTCAGTCTCCCCACTCCAGGACCTACCTGCCGCTGTCAGCAGCATCTCAGCTGTGGGCAAAACTGGCATCCGCAGGTTGTTGGTTGATTGAACTTTAGCCCAGGCTTCAAATTGACAGGAACTTCTTCAACAACAATCTGCACTGATGTAGTGCCTTTAAGGTTGTATCCCAAAGCGCTTAACACCAAGCAACATAAGTAAACGTTAGGCGACCAAAAGAATTAGTCAATGAGGTAGATCCTGGGGAGCAGTTATATTCCACAAGGTAGGCCCACCACCTGACTGTACGGCAAATAGAGGCATTTAAACTGACAGATACAGATAGGACCAACTGGAAGGTGAGGACCTTAAAATTAGGCTGGTAGCCTTACTGTCCTGGAAAGTTGATTGTTGACCCCTTGCAACTTTCACAAGGGCCTACCATTGTCTGTTTCAGAGAGATGCCCCTTTAAAAATGCAAATCAGGATCCTCTGAAATACATAGAGAGAGAATTGGAGAGGTTTAGGGAGGAATTTCAAAACACAGGGCCTAGGCAACTGGAAGCATGGACACCAGTGAAAAGGCAAAGGAAATCAGAAATGCACAAGAGGCCAAAATTGGAGTGTATAGGTCTTACTGACCAGTCTTCATGTCAGAAACCCAAAGAACAAAATCGACTCCTATTTCTACAAGAACAAGAAAGGACTAAATTCATCTGTCAGTGGCAGAGAGATGAACATTTCAAGGCAATCTCAGACATTAGTCTGTGATTTTCTCTCTGAGAGTCAATCACTGTTACTTGACCTAGCCAACCAGTTTTGAACCTTATAAGAGTTGTATCTTTGCTGCAACAGTGTACCATTTCTGTCCTGATGCCAAGCACTGTAACCGACTAGTCAAGTTAAGCTTGTGTGAAACATAAACGTAATGGAAGTGGATGAGAGAGAGAGATGGCAAATATTAATGATGCTCAGAAGGATCACTGTTCTGGGTTTGAAGGCAATCATTTGTGCCTTGCTTTGTTTTCCGAACCAGGTACACTTATTAGTGTAATTAAACAAATATATTTGATTTGATTTGTAATTATGCTTCTGTTGCCTATTTCTGACAAGGCTTTGAAAATCAAGCCCTCTGCAATTAAATGAGATCAACCCAGCGATTATTGCAAAAGCTCTGAAACCTCTTTACAGTCAGCAGGCAGAATGAAAGCTTGTTTACTAGGGCGATATCAGAGTTCTCGTTCGGGCCCACTGAAAATAGCCCTACTTTGCTAAATGTAGATAAAACTTTATTACTCTTATAAAATACATGTTGTACATTTTAGGGCTCCTGTGATTTGATGAGCTCTTTCCTCTCCTGTAAAGTAGATTAAACTGGAGCTGCAAAGAAGAACGAATCCTAGGAAACACAAGAAACTATTCTAGAAGCCCTACAGTGCAGAAGGAGGCCATTTGGCCCATCGAGTCTGCACCAACCACAATCCCACCCAGGCCCTATTCCCATAACCCCACATATTTACTCTGCTAATCCCCCTGACACTACGGTCAATTTAGCATGGCCAATCAACCTAACCTGCACATCTTTGGACTGTGGGAGGAAACCGGAGCACCCGGAGGAAACCCACCCGGACATGGGGAGAATGTGCAAACCCCACACAGACGGTGACCCAAGGCCGGAATCGAACCCGGGTCCCTGGTGCTGTGAGGCAGCAGTGCTAACCACTGTGCCAATGTAAGTATGGTAATAATTATTCCTTTTAAATGCAAAGTCTGATATACAGGCCCTGTTAAAAAATCTGCAACAGACTATAATTACAATCAATCCAAGTGCTTTTAATTACCTTAGTATGTGTAACTAATTTGAAAAACTAAGTGATTACCTTCCCATGTAGAACAGTGGAGTTCGCAAGACAGAATGAATGAATCTGCAGTGTGTAGGCATGGCCGGCTGTGATAGATGTTAAGAACTCAATCGTATTCTCTGCACAACAAAAATACAAGACTGAGACGTTAGGTGTAGGATGGCCTGAGAATGGAACGCTGATTGTTGGACACATGCCCAGATATCTGATGGGGGTCTACAATCATCGAATCCCTACAGTACCAGAAGGAGACCATTTGGCCCATCAAGTCTGTACTGACCACAATCCCACCCAGGTCCTATTCCTGTAACCTCACACATCTACCCTGCTAATCCCCCTGACACTAAGGGGCGATTTAGCATGGCCAATCCACCTAACTCGCACATCTTTGGACTGTGCAAGGAAACTGGAGCACCCGGAGGAAACCCACGCAGACACGGGGAGAATGTGCAAACTCCACCAAGACAGTGAGTGAGCCAAGCCGGGAATCAATCCTAGGTCCCTGGCGCTGTGAGGCAGCAGTGTTAACCACTGTGTCACCGTGCCACCCAGAGGTGTTTGTCATGTGAATGGACAAAGACCTCAGTTTAATAGCAATCTAAAAAGATAATGTAGCATAGATTCTGAAGGCCAACTTTGGCTAAATAGACTGCAAGGATCTACAAAAGGTCGTGAATGTAGCCCAGTCCATCACGCAAACCAGCCTCCCATCCATTGACTCAGTCTACACTTCCCGCTGCCTCGGCAAAGCAGCCAGCAAAATCAAGGACCCCACACACCCCAAACATGCTCTCTTCCACCTTCTTCCTTCGGGAAAAAGATACAAAAGTCTGAGGTCACATACCAAACGACTCAAGAACAGCTCCTTCCCTGCTGCTGTCAGACTTTTGAATGGACTTACCTTGCATTAAGTTGATCTTTCGCTACACCCTCGCTATGACTGTAACACTACATTCTGCATTCTCTTATTTCCTTCTCTTTGGACGGTATGTTTTATCTGTATAGCATGCAAGAAACAATACTTTTCACTGTATGTTAATACATGTGACAATAATAAATCAAATCAAATCAAATCAAATCAAAATTATGCAGGTGAAATGTCCAGGCAATAATTACTAGTCAGCATGCGGGAAAGGGTAGATTTGGCCACCGTGTCCATTTCTCTACATATGCACTAACCTTACGCACTCATGCATGAATGATGAATTACATGTACAAAATCCAAAATACTGTGGATGCTGGAAGTCTAAACTAAAAAGAGAAAATGTTGGAAATGCTCAGCAGGTCAGACAGCATCTCTGGGCTAGAATTCTCCGATCTCGTTCATCCCGCCACCGCTGCCAGTGCGAACGGAGAATTTGTTGCTCAGCCAAAGCTCTATTCACTGCAGCGGGACTGGAGAATCCCAGCCCCCAGCGAGGTGGGAGAATTTCGGCTGAGAGAGAAACAGAGATAATGAAACAAGCTTTTGTCAGAATTGGAAAAGGCTGTCATGCGCCAGTTTCTTTTTACTTGATGCTTTCATGGGATATGGCTGTCACTGATAGGGCCAGCATTTGTAGCCCACCCCTAATTGTCTGTGAACTGAGTAGCTTGCTGGACATTGCTGTGAAATTGGAGTCCTTAGAATCATAGAATCCCTACAATGCAGAAAGAGGCCATTTGGCCCATAAAGCCTGCACCAATAACCATCCCACCCAAGCCCCATCCCTGTAACCCCACATATTTACCCTGCTGATGCCCCGGCACTAAGGGCGATTTGGACTGTGGAAGGAAACCAGAGCATCCAGAGGAAACCGGACCACTTTTGAGTTTCCACTTGCTGGGGCTGTCTGGAGTGGGAATCAAAATCTACTTAATTGTTCATGGAATGTGGCAAGGTTAGCATTTATTGGCCATTCTTAATTGCCTTGAGGAATGATGATGGGGACTCCTTAAACCCCAAGCACGAGGCAAAGACAGGGACAGGGAAAAGGAGGGATGAACAAAAAAGAGCGTTTTTGAGAAGTTGGAAGGGAGGAATGATGAAGTAACAGAAGAGATGATGGTGCAAAGAAAAAGGGAGTAATAATGGGATAAGTAAAAACAAAGGATAGGTCTAGGGGAACTCTAAATCACAGAATCATAGAATCCCTACAGTGCAGAAGGAGGTCATTCAACCCATCGAGTCTGCACCGACCACAATCCCACCCAGGCCTTGTATCGGTAACCCCTCATATTTATCCTGCTAATCCCCCTGACACCAGGGTTAATTTAGCATGGCCAACCAACCTTACCCGCACATCTTTGGACTGTGGAAGGAAACCAGAGCACCCAGAAGCACAGGGAGAATGTGCAAACTCCAAATTCTAGATAGTGACCCGAGTTCGGAATTGAACCCGGGTTCTTGGCACTGTGAGGCATCAGTGCTAACCACAGTGCCACTGTGCCACCCCTAAATGATAACAGCAAAACCATTATCAGTACCATCTGCCTGGCAAAAATGAGACTGGTTGTCAAGATCTCTAAGTCCAGAGATTGAAATGTTCTTAATCAAATGATGAGGTTCTGTAACTAAATATATGATGGACATGCTTACATGCTAACACAATGCCTACATACATAATTAACCATATAATGGTACAGCATCCCCTTGTACTTTAGGAATACCCACTAGTTTTGATGAGACTACTGTGAACAGAAAGAGAACCCAGTTTACAAGCCTTGATATGTTTCAATGCTTATGTGGATAATTATGGGGAGGCGCTAGACTATTAATCGCTAGACTACTAATCTAGAAACACAACTCATGTTCTGGGGACCTGGGTTCAAATCCCACCATGGCAGATGGTGGAATTTGAAGTCAATAAAAAATATCTGGAATTAAGAATCTACTGATGACCATGAAATCATTGTCGATTGTCAGAAAAACCCATCTGATTCACTAATGTCCTTTAGAGAAGGAAATCTGCCGTCCTTACCCGGTCTGGCCTATATGTGACTCCAGAGCCACAACAATGTGGTTGATTCTCAACTGCCCTCAGGCAACTAGGGATGGGCAATAAATGCTGGCCAGCCAGCGATGCCCATATCCCACAAATGACTAAAAATAAAATTGATGTCAATTCCTAAGTACTGTGTTGCTGGGTTTATTTAGTAAAAATAAATTATTTACCGGTTATCTATATGTCTCTAGAGTTTATGAAGCTATACTAAAGTAAAGGAGAAGAATGATCCTAACTCCAACAAGTGACACCTCTGATCATTCTTGCCGTGACTTCTATTATGTTTATATGAACCTCAAGAATTTGTAGTCCGGTCGGTCACTACATCTGACACAGCGACAAATGTATTTAATTTTCCGATCTACCAGATGTGTTATGCTCATTCACAAGACGACACCTGATTGGCCTGCTGCAACATGTGTCTTTAACATGTGCAAACATCACCACATCCGATTGGCGGACGACGAGTCAGAATTGGAAAATGTCGAGCGTAACATTCACTGGATATGTTGTAGATTTTCCTCAATTAGCTTTGGGGGATTGCAAAGATATGCAATTCGTTCTGCCCTCTTGAAGTTTTATCTGTGGTTATTCCCGTCCATTAGATTAAGTAAACTGGTGAGACTCTATGTTAGTGCAAATTGTCAATCTTCCATTGGAAGGGTGAGCTGAATATTTTTCTTTTCTTTTTTCATATTTTCTTAAAGGGACTGATGTTGATGTTCCTTTCTTGTCTGTGAACAAGGTGAACCTTATCCTCTGGAAGTGTCTCAGTGCCTGACCTGCTTGTGAGATGAGGAAGGCTGAGGGGGGAAGTGGGGGAGGGTGGGGGGAGGGAAGTGGGGTGGGGGGGGGGGAGGGAAGTGGGGGGGGGGATGCTCAAATCAAGCAACCAAAGGGAAGTTGAGTCATAGCCTCTGTCTTCAAGGTACATCGATCTTAAAGGGGCAGGTCATATGGAAGCTCCACAAGAGATCCTGAATGACTTGGAACCTGGTAACAGGAGCACGATTTGAATATGGGCAGCTTCTGATGGTGGGTGATAGGTTTTCAACATCCATCCGTGCCTACAAGGCCAGTGATTTAAATGCTGGCTGTTTTCATATTTACTAAACTCTGTTGTTTCATTTGAATAAACATTAGTTCTTGTGTCACGGCAGCAGCACACCCAACAACAAGTCGAGGTCTTCTGAAGCCCACTTTGAAAGGAGTTGGCAAGAGGTTAGCAGGTGGGTGAAAGGGGGAAGAAACAGTGAAGAATAACGGGGCAGGAACAGGTGAGCGGACTGTGAGGCTTCACCTATTATCCAGATGGCATGGATCAGTTGTATGGTTAGGGTGGAGAGGGAAATTCCTACTTTGTAGCAGGAAACTGGAAAATTAACAGAAGGGTTGTGCAGTGTAATAGGGATCTAAAAAAATAACAAAGGTGTTATGGAGCTTTCTACTAAGACTGTACCTAAGAAACGCAATTAGAGTAAGACAGAGAGAGTTTACCTAACGTGGGAATGTTTGATAATTATAATTTGCACCAAAAAGGATTCTGTTCTACAAACGTACCCTGCCTCACTGTGAGAAGCAGGACTTACACCAAAAACATAATATGATGCAAGAAAGTCAATTTGGACTTAAAGGGAATCCTAAAGTCCTCGAAATTTAACTATAGCCACCATCTTTGATTTGATTTATTATTGTCACATGTATTAGCATACAGGGAAAAGTATTGTTTCTTGTGCGCTATACAGACAAAGCATACCATACATAGAGAAGGAAAGGAGAGAGTGCAGAATGTAGTGTTACAGTCATAGCTAGGGTGTAGGGAAAGATCAACTTAATGCGATGTAAGTCCATTTAAAAGTCTGATGGCAGCAGGGAACAAGCTGTTCTTGAGTCGGTTGGTATGTGACCTCAGACTTTTGTATCTTTTTCCCAAAAGAAGAAGGTGGAAGAGAGAATGTCCAGGGCGCGTGGGGTCCTTAATTATGCTGGTTGCTTTGCCAAGACAGTGGGAAGTGTAGACAGAGCCAATGGATGGGAGGCTGGTTTGCATGATAGATTGGGCTACATTCACGACCTTTTGTGTTTCTTTGTGGTCTTGGACAGAGCAGGAGCCATACCAAGCTGTGATACAATCAGAAAGAATGCTTTCTGTGGTGCATTTGTTGAGTTTTTTTAACTACAGCGTCCGCATGGAGGGACCAGGACAGGTTGTTGGTGATATGATATATAGCCACTATCTCACATTTCAGATGTGATATATTGGGGGAGAGGGCGGTTAGCTCAGTTGGCTGGACAGCTGGTAGTTGGTTTGTGGTGTGGAACGATGACAACAGTGCGGTACAATTCCCGTACCAGCTAAGGTTATTCATGAAGGCCCCAGCTCTTCAACTTTCTCCTTGCCTGAGATGTGGTGATCCTCAGGTTAAATCACCACCTGTCAGCTCTCCCCCGCGAAGGGAAGAGCAGCCGATGGTCATCCAGGACTATGGCGACTTTACCTTTTATTCCTTTTGTTAATTCAGATTATTAGGTGGAATTCAGTAGTTGTGAATTGAGAATTTTGAGAACTGAACCCATTTTAGACGAGGAGATGTTAAAAAATAAATCGCATGTTCAAGCTCAGATCAATATAATTACATCTGAATTCACACTCACCATAAGCATCTCCAAGACAGAGGCAGAGGGTATTCATATTTTGGCCTATTTTTAACCCTTCATGCTCCATCAATGAGAGTACTAGTTAAACATTGTCAAGCTTTGCTATTTCTGCCAAGAAGATAGGATCTTGGAGAGGGTCCAGAGGAGGTCCACGAGAATGATCCTGTGAATGAGAGGCTTGACGTATGAGGAGCGTTTGAGGACTCTGGGTCTGTACACGATGGAGTTTGGAAGGATGAGGAGGGATCTCATTGAAACTTACAGAATACTGAAAGGCCTGGATAGAGTGGACATGGGGAAGATGTTTCCATTAGTAGGAGAGACTAGGATCCGAGCACACAGCCTCAGAGTAAAGGGACAACCCTTTAGAACCAAAATGAGGAGGGATTTCTTCAGCCAGAGAATGGTGAATCTGTGGAATTCATTGCCACAGAAGACTGTGGAGGCCAGGTCATTGAGTGTATTTAAAACAGAGATAGGTAGGTTCTTGATTGGTCAGGGGATCAAAGGTTACGGGGAAAAGATGGGAGAATGGGTTTGAGAAATATATAGAATCCCTACAGTGCAGAAGTAGGCCATTCAGCCCATTGAGTCCACACTGACCACAATCCCACCCAGGCCCTATTCCTGTAATCCCTCATATTTACCCTGCTAATCCCCCTGAAACTAGGGTCAATTTAGTCTGGGCAATCAATCTAACCCGCACATCTTTGGAGTGTGGGAGGAAACCGGAGCACCCGGAGGAAACCCACGCAGACACGGGGAGAATGTGCAAACTCCACACAGACAGTGACCCGAGGCTAGAATTGAACCCGGGTCCCTGGCGCGGTGAGGCAGCAGTGCTAACCACTGTGCCACCGTGCCGCCCCAAGTCGCTGGCGGAGCAGACTCATCATTTGCTTCAGTTGCTTTACGAATGAAACAGGTTAATGGCCCAGATTTTGCTGTAGCAGAAAATCAAACCGTCTCTATGGTCAGTTGCACCTTTAGGTTTCAAATGTCTCACATGGCAAGTTGCTGAAAGAATGAGTTGATAACAGCACAGAAAGGGAGAAGGGGCTTGTGGGACCTGAATGAACAGAGTAACCAGCAGGTTATCTCCTTAACTGACCAGATGGAAGGATCGAGAAATAAACAGAGCAATAGCAGAGAAGGAAGTGTAAATTAGAGTGAGTAAATTCAGTGTCAAATCAGATACAAAAAGAGTTGGAAAGACAGATTGGATTATGAAAAAGAGCAAAAGAGGGGCGGGAAAGGCAAAGTATATCAATTATTTTTTTAACCAGGTTTTATATTTTTTAACTCTCCAACAACAATTGATAACTGAAGGAATGAGACCTGACATTTTTAATTGTTCATTTTCAGCACCAGTGAGGTTAACTGGTGGTAGTTAATAGTTATCACATTGTTAAAAGGGTACTTGCACTTATTTCGGTTTGATTTGATTTGATTTATTATTATCACATGTATTAGTATACAGTGAAAAGTATTGTTTCTTGCACACTATACAAATAAAGCATACCATTTATAGAGAAGAAAACAAGCAGAATGTAGTGTTGCAGTCATAGAATCATAGAATCCCTCCAGTACAGAAAGAGGCCATTCAGCCCATCGAGTCTGCACCGACCACAATCCCACCCAGGCCCTACCCCCATATCCCTACATATTTTACCCACTAATCCCTCTAACCTACTCATCTCAGGACACTAAGGGCAATTTTGTTTATAGCATGGCCAATCAACCTAACCTGCACATCTTTGGACTGTGGGAGGAAACCGGAGGAAACCCACGCAGACACGAGGAGAATGTGCAAACTCCACACAGACAGTGACTCAAGCCGGGAATTGAACCCAGGTCCCTGGAGCTATGAAGCAGCAGTGCTAACCACTGTGCTACCGTGCCGCCTTAGTCATAGCTAAGGTGCAGAGAAAGATCAACTTAATCAAGGTAGGTTCACTCAAAAGTCTGACGGCAGCAGGGAAGAAGCTGTTCTTGAGTCGGTTGATACGTGACCTCAGACTTTTGTATATTTTTCCGACGGAAGAAGGTGGAAGAGAGAATGTCCGGGATGTGTGGGGTCCTTGATTATGCTGGCTGCTTTTCCGAGCGTGGACAGTGTCAATGGATGGGAGGCTGGTTTGTGTGATGGACTGGGCTAAATTCACGACTTTTTGTAGTTTCTTGTGGTCTCGGACAGAGCAGGAGCCATACCAAGCTGTGATGCAACCAGAAAGAATGCTTTCTATGGTGCATCTGTAATAACTGAATTTACTGTGGCAAGCTTAGTTCATATCTACCACACAAATGCAGCAACTTCACACCATTGAATATCTTTCAATGGTGAGATGGAGAGCAAAATGCTGTTTCCATGAAGTTAATGGCAGAAAGACAAAATTCTGACAGCAACATTTGGGGTTTGGCATTGGACCATGGAACTGCCCCCCCCGCCCCGCCCCCGCCCCGTCCCGCCCGCCCGCCCGCCTGAAGTCGCTGCATCATTCATGCATTAATAAGAGTAAGCACTGTGAACCTCCCCATTTTATTGATAGAAAAATCTTGGCCAATGTTTCATTCAATGTTTGGCCAAAGCACAAGACTGGATTTTCGGTACAGAAAGAGGCCATTCAGCCCATCAAGTCTGCACCGACCACAATCTCACCCAGCCCCTATCCCCGTAGCCCCACGTATTTACCCTCCTAATTCCCCTGACACTAAGGGGCAATTTAGCAAGGCCAATGAACCTAACCCGCAAATCTTTGGAGTGTGGGAGGAAACTGGAGCACCCGGAGGGAACCCACGCAGACATGGGGACAGTGACCCAAGCCGGGAATCGAACCCGGGTCCCTGGCACTGTGAGGCAGCAGTGCTAACCACTGTGCCACCATGCCGCCCGTATTTTAGTTTTTAGTCAGTCAAAAGTGTTTGTGCATCTAAGTCATCTCTGCAAATAGAGGAATAGGAGATAGAGCAAATCCTGTAGAGAAAATAAATAGAAAAGTTAAAATGGTAATACATCAGCAATAAATAATTTGAAATTAAACTACAATTTAAGTATAGAGAGACAGAGAGGAAATCACTGTTTCAAAACTTCTTAAATTTGATACTGTTAAAATATATTTCAGCACAGTACTGAATGTATACATAAAATTATATATAATTACACAAAATATTTTTGAATAATTTGTGGCGTTATGAAAGCAGCCAGCCTAATCAAGGACCCCACGCACCCCGGACATTCTCTCTTCCACCTTCTTCAGTCGGGAAAAAGATATAAAAGTCTGAGGTCACGCACCAACCGACTCAAGAACAATTTCTTCCCTGCTGCTGTCAGACTTTTGAACGGACCTACCATATATTAAGTTGATCTTTCTCTACACCCTAGCTATGACTCTAACAATACATCTGCACCCTCTATTTTCCTTCTCTCCTATGTACTCTATGAACAGTATGCTTTGTCTGTATAGCATGCAAGAAAAAATACTTTTCACTGTACCCCAATCCATTTGATTTGATTTGATTTATTATTGTCACATGTATTAACATACAGTGAAAAGTATTGTTTCTTGCGCGCTATACAGCCAAAACATACCGTTCATAGAGAAGGAAACGAGAGAGTGCTGAATGTAATGTTACAGTCATAGCTAGGCTGTGGAGAAAGATCAACTGAATGCAAGGTAGGTCCATTCAAAAGTATGACATTCAAAAGTACATGTGACAATAATAAATCAAATCAAATCAAATCAAAAAAATCAATAGTCTGCTTAATTTAGTTCCCTCAATCCCATACTCCTTTTATCAGATGGGCCAAAGAATCAGTGGCCAACCTAAGGCCACAACTCAAGCAGAGTCCTGAATTACCCAGTTATATCTTAAACGGAGTCTTGAGCTATTAAAGCAATAAAGCACTCCTTACATCTGAGTAGCTTTATTACTGTGACATTAAGATTTCCTTTCACGTCATGGCTTGTGAGCAGTAATCTTAAAAACAAGTGGCTAAACAAGCTAATGTGGAATTTTTTATCCAAGGTTTAACACAGGCATTAATTATAACACTTATTTATCTCTAAAGAGCTTTCACGAAAGCAGCATTTATAATTGTTAAATCACTTCCCGCCGTCATTTTCTCCCTTTCTATCCTCAAGAGAAAGACTCATGCTCAAAAGCAGTTCAGAGAAACAGCAGTACAGGAAGGCCAGAGCAATGTGTGCTGGTAGGCTACCTGACAATGGGGACCATCACATTGCAGCTGAGCCTGATTCTCCTCTCACCCCCCCGCCCCACACCCCTCCTCCCCCATACTGCCCCCCCCCCACCCCCCCCCCCACCACACACTCTCCCCTTTCTCTCTCTAGCTCAGAGAATCTCCTGTCACAACTCCATCTGAAACTAGCTAGCTTACCTCAGACTGGAGACTGAATCTAAATAATTAATCGCCATTCACACAGTCCATACCACCTATCTTTCTCTTGTAAGATGGAAAAAGTAACTCCCTTTTAATTTTCTGATGTAAGAATTGATGCAAAAATCCAAATGCGTGTAGGTTAGGTGAATTGGCCATTCTAAATTGCCCTTAGTGTCCAAAAATACATAGGTGAGGCAAATTAGCTATGGTAAATACGTTGGGTTACAGGGATAGGGTGGGTGGTGAGTCTGGATAAGATGCTCTTTCGGAGAGTCATGCAGACTCAACGGGCCAAATGGCCTTCGCTGCACTGCAGGGATTCTATGGATTTGCTTGAATCCATAATATCCCCACAGTACAGAAGGAGGCCCTTCGATCCATCGAGTCTGTATAACTCTCCAAAAGAGCATCTTACCCCAGACCCTCCCCTCCACCCTTCCCCCATAACCCTGCGCATTTACCATGGCTAATTCACCTAACCTACACATTTTTGGGTCACTAAGGGGAAATTTAGCATGGCCAGTCCACCTAGCCTGCACATCTTTGGATTGTGGGAGAAAACCGGAGCACCCGGACGAAACCCACGCAGACACGTGGAGAACATGCAAACTCCACACAGACAGTCAACCAAGGCCAGAATCGAACCTGGGCCCCAGGCACTGTGAGGCAGCAGTGCTAACTACTGTGCCACCGTGCCGCCATGATTCCATGGAAAATTGAGCATCAGATGCAATGTAATATTGCAACCCCTTGTAACCTTTGTCCTCCCCAATTCCTGTGAAAAGTGTTAACTTTGTTTCAATTGTGGTCTAGTATTCCAAAACCGTTGGGTACTCCCTCGCTCCAGATTAACTGGAAGGACAGAATCAATCATGAGCCTGTCATGCTAATCATAAAAGCATGGTCAGCTGGAGTCCAGTTGGACTGGTCATATCTTGTGTGGTATCCTTGCTTGTTCAATTGCTTGTGGTTCACCTCTTTGACTCAGTGACCTTCGGATCTCTCGATTGGGACCTGACTCGGGAGTGGTGCTGCAGGATTTGTATTGACAAGCGCTAACAATAGTCCTCGTTCGTGTGTCAATCCCCAACACAACGGTCCTCCATCTCACCCACTATTTTTTGCTTTTAATTATGGAAACATCCCATTTGGAAGATTCGTATAGAAAGTATTGCTTCTTTGAAAGAAAACAGAGGGACAAAAAAAGTCAATCAATTCACACACACTTCAAACCTCATGAAGACACTCCTTTCACCAGTTCTCTTTTCATTTGTTCGGTAAACTACGACGTCAATCATTTCTGACAAATATTACTGTCGTAACAAATTGTTACTACATCTGGGAGACCAACAATATTCCTTACAATGTTATCACATTTGAAAATTAGTGGTGCAATTGGAAGGAAATACATTTAGTTCTAAATATCACTTCTAAATAGGCAGTCTTATTTTGTATATATATATATCTAAGCCACTTCAAACAGAACAAATTCCTAAGGTTGTAGAAGTGTGCCCTCAGCTGGACATTGCTGTGAATAGTTTCTGAAATAATGTACCACAATTAAGAGTGGAAAATATCTTTTTTATAATATTGGCTTGGATGTGGCATAATCTTCTTGCTTCTCACCAATTTTTGTCCCATTCTTTCCCCCCCCTCGAAAGTTTTCACAAGGGTCATTGAATCCCTACAGTGCAGAAGGAGGCCATTCAGCCCTTCGTATCTGCACCGACCACAATCCCACCCAGGCCCTATCCCCATAACCCCACATATTTACCCTACTAGTCCCCCTGACACTGAGGGACAATTTAGCATGGCCAATCAACCTAACCTGCACATCTTTGGAATGTGGGAGGAAACCGGAGCACCAGGAGGAAACCCACACAGACACGGGGGAGAATGTGCAAACTTCACACAGACAGTGGCCCAAACCGGGAATTGAACCCGGGTCTTTGGCCCTATGAGGCAGCAGTGCGAACCACTATGCCACCATGCCGCAGGTATTCACTACTTGTTGAGATATGATTTTGCAAATAGGACCATAGGAACAAGAGTAGGCCATTCAGCCCATCGAGCCTGTTCCACCATTCAATACGATTAAGGCTGATCAGACACTTCAATGCCTTTTACCCACACTGCCCCATTACCCTTTACAGTATTGTTAATCGGAAACCTATCAAACTGTACTTTAACAAAATTTCTCTTCATCTCAATCCTAGATGGCTTCCCCCTTATTTTGAAATTGTGCCCCCCTGGTTCTATATCCCCACCCAACAGAAACCATCTACCCTGTCTATTCCTTTAAATATCTTGTAGGTTTCATTGAGATCACCTCTCATTCTTTGAAATTCTAGAGGATACAGGACCGGTTTGCCCAATCTCCCTTCATAGGACAGTCCAGCCATCCCAGGACCAAGTGCAGTGAGCCTTCATTGCACTCCCTCTGTGGCAATTCTGCCCTTCTTGAGGTAAGGGGACCAAAACTGCACACAATACTCTGGGTGAGGTTTAACCAAGCATCAATACAATTGAAACAAGTCCTCACTGTTCCTGCACTCAACTCCTCTTACAATAAAATGCCGTGTGTACTCTGTACCTCACGCAGGTGACCACTGTTCAGTGTGGATCTCGATGGGGTCAGCAACTTGCTGAGTTCCCACTCTTTCACAGCCTTGAATCTTCAGTTGAAGGGGGCACTGAGGTGAACCTGGAACCTTGGCTGTTTTTTCTCCTGTCGGAGTACAGATGATAATTAAAGTGTCCTTCACACCATTCAGGGTGAAATCAGCAAATTTAATAAAGGAAAGTGAAGTGGGGGGAAGGTGTAAAGTGGGAGCTGCTTTAAGTGGGCGGAATTTCTTATCGGAGCAGTGGAGGCAGCATTGGAGACACGGTGATGGGGTGTTTCTGAATGCTGCGTATCAAGTCAGCTCCCCACCACCATCCGACTGAAGGCAACCAGCCCTGGGAACTGACAACCAGCTCCATGAGGGCAGGCAGCTGATCAGGACCATTAGGGCCCCGTTCCGAGGGGTATTTCCTGAACCCGCTGGCATCTTGTGCCAGCAGGGTTCCCTGCTCAGGGCGGAGCTTGGCTGCTGCTTGGAGGAGGCCTCTCAGTGGCATATCAGAGGGCACTCCTACCCCTGCGGAGGGCACCGCACCCACTCCCCCATTCCACATACCACGTCCCCCTCCCTCTACCTCTGACTGGTGGCTGGCACACCTTAGTGAGCGCTTCCATCATGGGGTGCCCTCTCGCTCACCTACCTGTCTCAGCAGTGCCCGTTTCTCTCAATGGGGCTGCTTGCTGCCCAGTGGTAAGAAGTTTAACAACACCAGGTTAAAGTCCAACAGGTTTATTTGGTAGCAAAAGCCACACAAGCTTTTGGAGCTCCAAGCCCCTTCTTCAGGTTCCACATCATACCCAGTGGTGCCAGCCCTCTGCCTGAGCTTCCCACCTCAGGAACTTTACCACTTAACTGAACAGCGAAACGCAGAGGCGGCCTGTCACTTGGCGATCTCCCAGAGGTTCAAACTGTCAGGGTACCTCTTAGCCTTGTGAAACATGGTCCCAGTGCCTCAAATGTTTCAAAGGGCATAAGATTACACCCATTGTAGTAGTTTCCTGACATTGGGGTCAATTTAAATTAACCCCTTTGTTTTCAAGACAGCTCAGGTGCTGATAAAATTGGGGTGGCGCGGTGGCACAGTGGTTAGCACTGCTCCCTCACAGCGCCATGGACCTGAGTTCGATTCCCAGCTTGGGTCACTGTCTGTGTGGAGTTTGCACATTCTCCCCATGTCTGTGTGGGTTTCCTCCCACAGTCCAAAAGACGCATTGGGTTAGGTACATTGGCCATGCTAAATTCTCCCTCAGTGTGCCCGAACAGGCGCCGGAGTGTGGCGACTAGGGGATTTTCACAGTAACTTCATTGCAGTGTTAATGTAAGCCTACTTATGACACTAATAAATAAACTCAAACTTAAAACGATGAGCAGCAAATGTAGTGTGTCACAGCAAGCATTTGCATGTAACATGAAGCAAAAAACATTTAGCTAAACTATCCCCTTCACTATGTGGTTAGTAATCTGGGGGGGGTCAATCAGCTGGCCATTGTAGGATTCCATCCAATTTTCATTTTATTGGTTTGAATAGAATGCGGATTGAATGGGTGCTACAATGGGCAGATTATCCACTCCACCAGATTATCAACCCTGCAATAAAAACAAAATGTTGGTGTTGATTAGCAATCAACTGGTCAAAATGCAAGCGTCATATTTCATCAAAAATACTGCATTTCAAAATTGCAGTTTAATTTTTAATTGTTTAAACATAACAAATTAATAAACAAGGAACTAAACAACAATTAGGATGGCAGTGTAAAGGTATTAACTTGCTGAAAAATGTAATTCGAGTCTATAAATGGAGCCCCTTCTTACAAGCTGAAATGACTTGAGTTCTATTTAGTCAGTAAATCGTCTTTCCAGACAGATGTGTTATTATTTGACTACTCTTAAATGGTGCTGCAATGGTAGGTGTAGCAGTTAAGTTTCCACCGCTGAAAGAAAAATCTCTCTTCCACCTCATCACGTTGCTTTCGTGAGATTTGGAGTATAGCTCATTGCATTACAAGTCTCGATTAGCCAATGACGGTACTGTATGTACATTTGTTTTGTAACGAACATCAATGGACGAGGAATTAAGGGAATCTGCGCTGCATTAAAAGGTTCTAATTGCTTAGCAACAGTGTTCCGTGGCCCAGTTGGAGATCAAGATTCACCCACCCTATAATTCATTTTTAAGAAATGGACTCCTGTGTCATTAGATAACAACGATGGGAATTTATTTTTTCTGTTTCAAAATGGCAAAACCTTACCATTGATTGATATTTTTTTACAGATTATTCCCTTTTATCAGCCTGGTTAATTGAATTCTGTCTATCATATTCAGATGTTTTACATAATGCTGCAGGTTAGAATGTTGAGATGGTGTCAAACTCCTGGTAAATCTCACGCCGTGCGATATAAAGCCAGCACATTTCCTAGTCAGCTGTGGCCATTGTTATTCACCTTGACCACTTATTCTTCAATTTAATGGTTTACTTTGATTTTGTTTTTAATTATATCTTGCTCTTTGGCAACTCATTTTTTTTGATATCTATTAATGTAGCACAATTATAATTGCACAATCAGAAGAGATATTTCATATTTCTAAAGGTGCTATTGGTACCTTTTTTCATATGGATATAATGATCTTTTGTGACATTGATGTGGGGGACCCATTGCTCCTAGCTGACAGCTTCAGATTTTTACAAAAAAGACTTTACTCTATTTTGTACCTGTAAGGAATATAAAGGGGCTAAGTCAGGAGAGCAATCCAATCCAAGTTAAATCTTGAATAATTTGAGTATTCACTCATGAGATGAACACTATGGCAGTACCCAATTTCATTGATACATGGTAAGATGAACATTTTCTATGTAGAAAGGCCATTTAGAGCCACAATAATGGAAAGCTTCGAATCGTCCACAGGATAATTCCCATTGACTTTCCCGTGCTACAATATGGGGTCAATAAATTAATGTGTAAATTGAATCCTCACAATTCAAATGGAATTGTTAGTAATTGCACGAGCATATTTCCATTGGTCAGCTGAACTAACTCTTTTATTGTTCATGCTTGGGGAAGGTGTTGGACAATGACAGTATGTCATAGAATTATAGAATCCTAGAATCATAGTGAAGAAGAGGCCCTTCAGCCCATCAAGTCTGCGAGAAACACCTGACCTCCACCGAATCCCATCTACCAGCATTTGGCCCACAGCCTTTTAAGTTTATTTATTAGTGTCACAAGTAGACTTACATTAACACTGCAATGAAGTTACTGTGAAAATCCCCTAGTCGCCCCACTTCGGTGCCTGTTCGGGTACACTGAGGGAGAATTTAGCATGGCCAATGCACCTAATTAGCACGTCTTTCAGACTGTGGGAGGAAACCAGAGCACCCAGAGGAAACCCATGCAGACATAGGGAGAACGTGCAGACTCCGCACAGTCACCCAAGGCCGGAATGGAATCCGGGTCCCTGGCGCTGTGAGGCAGCAGTGCTAACCACTGTGCCACCTTGAATGTTATGACGTGCCAAGTGCTCACCCAGGTACTTTTTAAAGGACGTAAACTGACCCTTAGGACCCTATTTTACCATTTTGATTCTAAGGCCTCCGGAAGATATAGATTATAGAATCCCCACAGTGCAGAAGGCGGCCATTCAGCCCACCGAGTCTGCACCAACCACAATCCCACCTAGGCCCTATCCCCGTAACCCCATACATTTACCCTAGCTAGTCCTCCTGACACTAAGGCACAATTTAGCATGGCCAATCCACCTAACCCACACATCTTTGGACTGTGGGAGGAAACTGGAGCACCCGGAGGAAACCCACGCAGACACGGGGAGAACATGCAAACTCCACACAGTCGCCCAAGGCCGGAATTGAACCTGGGTCCCTGGCACTATGAGGCAGCAGTGCTAACCACTGTGCCACTGTGCCGCCCTGTAGAAAGATGCAGAAATTATTCAAAAATAAGTGTGGCCGTGTGCGCCAGGTTATCATTGTGGAGGTGAAACCTCCTCCGCAGTATGGCCTGCAACTGCAGCTGGAGCCCTCTGACAGATGTGGCTCCAGGAGGCTGGAGGGAAAATAATGGAGGCCTCAAAGGCCATGTGATCTCCCCCTAGGAAGTCTAAAATACAGTAACATTGGCATTCGTTTTTTTCTTAACGTCTGATTTCTTTTTAATCCAATAGCTAAATTTATGATGCATTTTGGTAGATTGAACCAGGGCAGGACTTACTCAGTTAATGGTAGGGTGTTGGGGAGAGTTATAGAACAAAGAGATTTACAGGTACAGGTTCATGGCTCCTTGAAAGTGGAGTCACAGGTGGACAGGATGGTGAAGAAGGCATTTGGCATGCTTGGTTTCATTGGTCAGAATATTGAATACAGGATGTGGAGATGCCAGCGTGATACTGGGGTGGGCACAATAAGAAATCTCACAACACCAGGTTAAAGTACAACAGATTTATTTGGAATCACGAGCTTTCAGAGTGCTGGTCCTACATCAGGCGACTCAGCTGATGAAGGAGCAGCGCTCCGAAAGCTCGTGATTCCAAATAAACTTATTGAATACAGGAGTTCAGACGTCTAGTTGAAGTTGTACAAGACTTTGGTAAGTTCACACTTGGGGCCCGATTTTACCAACAATTTGCGCCCGTTTTCGGGTGCGAAATCACGGTAAAGTCGGGTGTGAGGCCTTTATCGCGATCTGCACCCGCCTCCGCGCAGATCGCCACTTTACCGAGACCCGCGAATGGCGGGGATCCGTTCCGCGCCCAAATCGGGCGCAACGACGATTTAAATGCATTTGCATACATTTAAATTGAATTAATGAACTGCCCGCCTAACTCTATTGACATTTTCCCCTTTACCACCGCGTTTGCCGATCTGGAACCGCACTTTTAGGGACCTGCTAAATAAAAGCCTGCGTCGGGTGCTCCAGCCTCTGAAGAGCGCGTTCAGTGCTTCCAAAGGCTCTCTGACTCAGATCAGTGGTGTGGGGAAGGAGGGAGGCGGGTCAGACCATTCTCTGGTTGGAGGGGGGAGGAGGGGGCGGGTCAGATATATCTCTGGTGGGGGGGGGTGGGGGGGGGCGATCATTGCCTGGTGGTGGGGGGCAGAGGGCTGATCATTGTCTGGTGGTGGGGGGGGAGGAGGTGGGTCAGATGTTCCTCCGGATGGGAGGGGGAGTGAGGCCAGACCATTCTCTGCGGGGGTGGGGGTGGGGGGGTGGAGGGGGGAGTGAGACAAGTTCGTTGTCGGGGGTGGGGGGAGAGTGAGGCCAGATTGTCATCTGGGGGGGGGGGAGGGGAGTGAGCCAGATCATTGTACGGGGTGGCGGGGTGGGGGGGGGAGAGTGAGGCCAGACCATTCTCTGTAGGGGGGGGAGGGAGTGAGGCCAGATTGTTGTCTTGGGGGGCGGGTGGGGGAGGGAGTGAGGCCAGATCGTTGTCTTGGGGAGGGGGTGGGGGAGGGAGTGAGGCCAGATTGTTGTCTTGGAGGGGAGGAGGGAGGTGGGTAAGATGTATCTCGGGGAGCGGGGGGGGGGGCAGATGGATGTCTGGTGGGGGGCAGATGGATCTCTGATGGGGGGGGGGCAGATGGATCTTTGGTGGGGGGGCAAATGTATTTCTGGTGGGGGGGCAGATGGATCTCTGGTGAGGGGGCAGATGGATCTCTGGTGGGGGGGGCAGATGGATCTCTGGTGGGGGGGCAGATGGATATCTGGTGGGGGGGCAGGGGGGTACGCTGCCACTCTGTGGGCGATCGGTGGGGGGGAGGGGGGCAGGGGTGGCAATCGGTCTGGGTAGTGGGGGGTGAATAAGGGACACACACACACATCACTGTCCCACTTATCCACCACCCCCCGCTACCCAAACCGATCGCCACCCCTGCCCCCTACCCCCCCACCGATCGCCCGCAGAGTGGCAGCAGACCCCCCTGCGCCCCCTGCACCCCCACCAGAGATCCATCTGCCCCCCCCACCAGAGATCCATCTGCGCCCCCTCCCCCCCCCCCCCCCACCCCGAGATACACCCTCACTCCCGCTTTTCGCTCCCGGGCCGCTTTATCCACTTTCTGCGGTCTGGGAGCGATCTGACACGGGTGCGCTTTTTCAAATTTTTTTCTGACTGCGCATGTGCTGTTCAGAGCTCCGATCGTTCCGGCAGTGCTAAGCCCCGCCCACAGCGCGAATCGGAGTGGAGATGGCTGAGAGCGTACGGGGGCGCCTGAAAGCGGATTTCTAAGTTGGATCTGTACTACGCCCAGATTCGGCACTTAGAATGAAAATGGTAAAATTGGGCTCTTGGAATACTGTGTACAGTTCTGGTCACCCCATTATAGAAAGGATATTATTAAACTAGAAAGAGTGCAGAAAAGTGTTACTATGATGCTACCGAGACTTGATGGTTTGAGATATAAGCAGAGGCTGGATAAACTGGGACTTTTTTCTCTGGAGCGTTGGAGACTTAGGGGTGATCTTATAGAGGTATATAAAATAATGAGGGGCATAGATCAACGAGATAGTCAACATCTTTTCCCAAAGGTAGGGGAGTCTAAAACTAGAGGGCATATGTTTAAGGTGAGAGGAGAGAGATACAAAAGGGTCCAGATGGGCAATTTTTTCACACAGAGGGTGGTGAGCGTCTGGAACGAGCTGCCAGAGGTAGTAGTAGATGCAGGTACAATTTTGTCTTTTAAAAAGCATTTAGACAGTTACATGGGTAAGATGGGTGTAGCGGGAAATAGGTCAAACGCTGGCAATTGGGACTAGCTTAGTGGTTAAAAAAACGGCAGCATTGACAAGTTGGGCCAAAGGGCCTGTTTCCATGCTGTAAGCCTCTATGACTCTACAACTCTATAAATTGCTTTTTTCCCTCAGTCAATAGAGTGGTGTACAATCTTCATTTCACAACCTGCTTTGTTCCATTGGCTGTTGGTGTGCAATGGATTCAAAGGTAAGCTCCTGGAGGTGTTTCTAATCTCAACTGTTTTTCAGAGGTAAACACCAGAGACCGACATTCAGTATGAGAGATAAAATCAGGGGCCAAGTAACATCCCGTGGCTCTCTCATTCTGCTTCCAGCAGACTCAAGATTGGTATTGACTAGCGTATCAGTCCAGGGGAGAGTATAGTGTGACAGAATCCGAAAGAGATGTGAAATTAACATTTAAAAATAGCCAAAAAGTTAACCGTAAAAGTAAGATTCATGCAAAAGATAAAAATATTACTTGTGCAAAAGATAAATATATTATATGTGAAGTTTTGTGTATATGAACGTGAGAGAAAATTCATGAATTGTTGTGAAGGGGTCAGAATGAGTATAAAGTGGGGTCTGTTGCTTTATGCTGACACTCCCTTTCCTTCACCAAAGGTGCTTCAGTTCTGCTGCACAGGTTATGATGAGATATGGCCTGTCTTGTCAGCTTGGATGTGTTTTGAATTGGATTTTTGATTGGGAATATTGTACCAAAAGGTACACAAAAAAAACCCCAAGCTTCTGAATTAAGCACACAGCCTTTTAATTTACTGTCCGGCGTCTATTAATCAATACCAATTGAAAAGAAAATAGAAATATGTCGCTGTTCCTTTGTTATTCTGTAACAACCTTGACTTGTCATTTTTGGTAAGCCAGTAAGTGCCCAAAGCAGAATGATCTAGCTTGCTCCTCTGACTATATTCACAGTTGCAGTGTGATAATCAATAATAGTTTCTTCATTCAAGGCAGTTTAATTCTTTGTCGGTAGGTCTTTCACCCATTTGCTACTGCGTGCAACGAGGCAATGTAGCATATTTGCTGTTTGACCCAACTGTAGTCAAAGCTTAAATGACTTAGTGTCAGTCCGTCAGTGAAGATGAGTGTGAGAGGCTGACAGATTGGTCTACCCTATCTCTTTTATCAACTCAGACCTAAAGCTGATTCGAAGGTCAATATCTTCTAATTCTCCAGTGCTAAGGAGGTGTCTAAATAGTACTGTACCTTGAGATTTTCAGTTATGTTAGCTGTTGAATTCTCCTTTGTTGACTAACATCGGCCAATTTTGAACCTATCAAAACTGTAATGCACAAAACCTCCCTTTAACAAGACCCAGTCTCCTCAGAATGTTGCGAGCATTTTCTGGATATTGTCAGAGAAGTAATTGGCAGTATTTGTATGCTACCTTTTCATTTCTCAAACCAATTATTTTAGTCTGCCGAGACAAATCAATGTGATCACATCCTTATGAATTGATAAAGGTGTAAAGTTGGCGATTTGATATTTTCCAGTGATGCGGAATTTACTGTTTTTAAACTGTGTCCTAAATATCAGAAAGTTGTTGCTTTCCTTTCCTCTGAGAGTAACATCATAAAAATCATTCCAGTTTCTGTATGTTGTATTAATTATTATAGTGTCTCATCTCAGAAAACATCAGAATAAAAAAATGTTCTGAAAAGTTGAAAATAAATTATGTGATGTAAAGCCAGGTTCATTCTAATAGCCCTTGATGCCTAGTACATAAAGCAAATCATTATAATAATCGGAATATTATAACATAATCATTTCCTATGTATTTTTCCAGCGGAGCCTGAAAACCTACAACATGCACACATTTGCTGCAATTACTAAAGAGTTAAAGTTTATTTATTAGTGTCACAAGTAGGCTTACATTAACACTGCAATGAAGTCACTGTGAAAATCCCCTAGTCGCCATACTCCGGCACCAGTTCAGATACACGGAGGGAGAAATTAGCACGGCCAATGCAGCCAACCTGCACATCTTTCTTTGGACTGTGGGAGGAAACCAGAGCACCCCGAGGAAACCCACCCAGACCCAGGGAGAATGTGCAAACTCCACACAGACAGTGACCCAAGCTGGGAATCAAACCTGGCGCTGTGAGGCAGCAGTGCTAACCACTGTGCCACCGTGCCGCCCCTGTCACTTAAAGACTATAGCAAAATCTACGTTGATACAATGGCTGGAATTTTACCATCCTGCCCGGCACGGGAATTGAAGAGGGTGAGGGGCGAACCATGGAAAGGTCCGTTGACCTCGAGCAGGATTTTATGGTTTCGGGATGAGCAAGGCTGTAAAATCCCACCCAAAATGTCTGAATAATGTACGTTGAACCTATTCATTACACATTACCAGTAACATGTTTGAGTACTGTAATTGGAACAAAATATATGCTATGTTATGACTGCTGGATGTTATAAGTTATGTTTTAAACTGTCTCCTTTAATTCAAGGTAAAATGGAATTGTCTGGAGTGGGGTACCTGACCTCCTATTTATTCTGCCCTGCGACAAGCCAGTGTGACCTCACACTATATTTGCCTGGAAGCAAATGACCTGGAGAAGACTGAACCTTGTTCAGACAAATGCAAATTCTAACACCTGAACACAAAGGAAAAAGAAGCTGATTTTGCCGCCGCCCAGAACCACAGACTTCCAGGGTCAGTCCGACTGAAGGTTTTGGGAAAGAAGACCCACGATAGGTGCTGCTATGCCAGGCAGAACAAAAGGACTGATTTTGGGATAGCGACCAAGCAGAGGTGTGGACAGAACTCCTGTTCAAGGAAACGACAGTGGCGAGTTAAACATCACGGAATCACCAGGGTTTCTTGCAATGGGAAGTCCATTCAATTATATTCAAAGCATTGAGTGAAGAGAACTTTGTTTAAAAAGACACAGGAAGAATCGCCCTGGTGAAGCAGCGAAAGGAGATCCAGTCAGACCCAGATGGAGCCTTGGACTTTAGTTACATATTTATGGAGACTGTGATGTAATATGTAAACGCAGTATGCATTGTGTTAAGAAGTTACCAGGGAATATCTTCTGTGTAGTTTATTGAATTACTTTGTTACAATCCTCAATGATTCTGTTAGGGAGCAATAAGGTTTTGATTAAAGTAGGCGATGTTTGAGATTTAAGACACTTGCTAAGAGAATAAAGCCACAAAATTTCACCGGTTTGAACAAATAAAAATAAACATTACTGACAAAGATAGAATCTTATATCCTAACATTTAGGATTAATATGAGGGTACTCGTGAATTAATAGGCAAACAGATTTCCGCCTGGACCGTTTGCCACCCCTCCCCCACCCCCGGCCGGACCTTCCCCTCCCCCGTTCCGCCACCCAGACCGATCGTCAACCACACTCCCTCCCACCTACCCGTACCAATTGCCAACCCCATTGATGGGGAACGTACGTGGTCCTTGCCGGAGAGAAATCCAACGCGAACCCAATTTCTCAGCTCTCTCACGATCTTACCAGCCCATCCTGCTCATCGACCAATGAGACAACATGGTAAGATCATGGTGAGCCGACCAATCTCACTGAAACTCTGCCTCCTTCATGAGGGGTTCTAAACATCTCAGCTTCAAAAGCCACTTTTACTCAGATTTCCTCAGTGACTGCATACCTCCCAGAATTTCAATCTCATCTCCCCAGCTACACCCAAGCTGTAAATGTCTCCCAGGGCTTCTTCTGAGCCCTAACCCTTCCCAGCATGGAGCCAGCGACCTGCTGCCACCCTCTCAGCTCCCCAGAACATCTCCTGAGCCCTAACTGCACAGAGCTATCAAATGGATCTTGGGGCTTCTCCTGAGCCCACCTACACAGGGCCAGCCTACTGCAACTCTTTTGATGCCTGGGGCCTGCTAACAGCAGCACTTTATTGGTATGGCCTTTTCCTGTGCTTCAGAACTCTCATGCCCCCAGCAAACACACATATAAATTAACGCTCTTAAGCTCCATGCATTTCCATAATGATGTAGCCTTCAAGACTCGCTGAATGTTTCTTAAGCTCATTATTGCTCCAACACTCAAAAGAGAATAACTCTCTTTGCTGCACTTCATTGGTCTTCAAACTGCTTCAGTTGCATTAATCCCATTTTCTACAGTTAAATATTAATCTTCCCATAAAACTACCTGTAAAATATTGCTATGAACCATAAACTAGGTAATTATAACAAGTTGCCTGCTGAGTAATAGAAACATAGAAAAACTACAGCACAAAACAGGCCCTTCGGCCCCCCAGGTTGTGCCGAACATATCCCTACCTTTTAGGCCTACCTATAACCCTCCATCCTATTAAGTCCCATGTACTCATCCAGGAGTCTCTTAAAAGACCCTATTGAGTTTGACTCCACCACCACTGACGGCAGCCAATTCCACTCGCCCACCACCCTCTGTGTGAAAAACTTCCCCCTAACATTTCCCCTGCGCCTACCCCCCAGCACCCTAAACCTGTGTCCTCTCGTAGCAGCCATTTAAACCCTGGGAAAACGCCTCTGAGAGTCCACCCAATCTATGCCTCTCAACATCTTGTATACCTCTATCAGGTCTCCTCTCATCCTACGTCTCTCCAAGGTGAAAAGACCGAGCTCCCTCAGCCTATCCTCATAAGGCATGCCACTCAATCCAAGCAACATCCTTGTAAATCTTTTCTGCACCCTTTCAATCTTTTCCACATCCTTCCTGTAATGAGGCGACTAGAACTGAGCACAGTACTCCAAGTGGAGTCTGATGAGGGTCTTATATAGCTGCATCATTATCCCCGGACTCCTAAACTCAATCCCTCGATTGATAAAGGCCAGCACACCATACGCCTTCTTAACCACCTCCTCCACCTGCGGGGCCGATTTTAGAGTCATATGGACCCAGACCCCAAGGTCCTTCTGATCCTCCACAGTACTAAGAATCTTTCCCTTTATATTGTACTCCTTCATCCCATTTGACCTGCCAAAATGGGCCACTACGCATTTATCTGGGTTGAAGTCCATCTGCCATTTCTCTGCCCAGCCTTGCATCCTATCTATGACCCTCTGTAACTTCTGACATCCCTCCAGACTATCCACAACCCCACCAACCTTTGTGTCGTTGGCAAACTTACCAACCCATCCCGCCACTTCCTCATCCAGGTCATTTATGAAAATGACAAACAGCAAGGGTCCCAGAACAGATCCCTGGGGCACACCACTGGTGACCGACCTCCATTTAGAAAAAGACGCATCTATACCCACTCTCTGCCTCCTTTGGACAAGCCAGTTCTGGATCCACAGGGCAGCAGCCCCTTGGATCCCATGCCCTCTCACTTTTTCTAGAAGCTTCGCATGGGGGACCTTATTGAGCGCCTTGCTAAAATCCATATAAACCACATCCCTTCGTCAATGTGTTTAGTCACATTTTCGAAGAACTCCACCAGGCTCGTAAGGCATGATCTGCCTTTGACAAAGCCATGCTGAGTATTCTCTAAACCTCTCTAAATGCTCATAAATCCTGTCCCTCAGGATCTTCTCCATCAGTTTACCAACCACTGAGGTTAGACTCACCGGTCGGTAATTTCCTGGGCTATCCCTATTCCCCTTCTTGAAAATAGGAACCACATCCGCAATCCTCCAATCCTCCGTCACCTCCCCCGTCTCCATCGACGACGCAAAGATCATCGCCAGAGGCTCTGCAATCTCTTCGCTCGCCTCCCACGGTAACCTGGGGTACATCCCATCCGGACCCGGCAACTTATCTATCTTGATGCCATTCAAAGATTCCAGCACAACCTCTTTGTTAAATTCCACATACTCAATCTTTTCAGTCCACCGCAAACCCGCAGTACATCCACCCAGGTCCTTCTCCTCTGTGAAAACCGAGGCAAAATACTCATTAAGCACCTCTGCCATTTCTACTGATTCCGTACAGATTTTCCCGCCTTCACCTTTTATAGGCCCTATTCCTTCACGTCTCACCCTTTTACTCTTCACATATTTATAGAACGCCTTAGTCTATGTTGATTTTAATGTGTTTGTTACAGTAAAAGTCTTCAAATGTGAAAAATTGCTATGAGATCCTTTGAGTAAGTCACTGGGAAATTCATATTTCTTTCTAAAAGTAGTCACTCTCTATAGGGATCGTAACAGTTAATATTCCTCATCCAACTCCAATACCATTGTGGTAGACTCTACCATTCTAAACAAACCAATATCCTCACTACCACTATTTTATCTGTTCTATTGAACACATGGGCGAATCTCACATCCCGCTATGCTAATTGTTTAGCGCAGCGGGCCGGGAGATTCCAGCAGCGCCCAATGCGTGGACTCCGCGCTGGGCATCCCGGCCCTCTAGCATCTCCCAGCGCCGGATTTCCAGCGGTGTCACATCCGTGCCGGAAATCAGCAGGGAGGCGCATAAATTATGGTAATACATGTTACCATATATTTTAAATGTGATTAGTGGACCCGGGATTGAAATCTTGGGTCCGCTAGCAGCCCCCCCTGCCACCAGTGGTTCACTCCAGAGGGGATTACTGAAGCTCCCCAATTTCAGGGACTTGGCGGCTCAACCCCACTGGAGTAAAAGGGGGCAATCAGGGCCCCCTTTTAGGCGGTAGGGGGGTGGTGCCCCCATGCATTGGCCATGCTAAATTCTCCCTCAGTGCACCTGAACAAGTGTGGTGACTTGGAGATTTTCACAGTAACTTCATTGCAGTGTTAATGTAAGCCTACTTGCGACACTAATAAATAAACCTTTAAACTTAGAAAGCTGAAAGCACCCAGATTCCATTCTTGCTGGTCTCTGCTTCATTAACAAGGCAGTAGTGATGAAATTGGCCTCAGACCAGCTGCTTTCAATGGCTTGTCCAGTGGCCAAAGAAGAAAAAGCAATGTCTGGATGTTGAATGAGGACAAGTTTGCATCTGGCTGCAATGCCGCCCCCCCCCCCTCCCCTTCCCCACTTGACAGCCCTGCCAACTTTCACTGCCAAGGCTCCCAACATGAAGAATAACCACTTGGGCAGGGTACAAGAGGGCAACCACAGAACTGTACTGAGACTGAAAGAGAATGTATATAAATGAGCAAGCTCAAGGCAACAATCCAAATATAGCCATAGAACCAACTTTAAAAAAAAACAAAAAGTACACAGTTAGATTACACTGACAAAGAAAATCATTACACTCTAAGCTGTCAACGGAACATAGCCACTCAAGGAAACCAATTGAATAGCTTGTATCTGTAAAAACTATAGAGGAATTAAGAAACAAAAACCTGAAAGCAGCAACAGCAAATTGATTACAAGTATAAGTATAATTATGAATGTAGAATCATTCTTTATGACATCAGTGAGAAATGTTCATTATAAACGCCATTCAATTAGGCAAAGTCGCATAATTAGAAAGTTAACTTCTTTTCAAAGTCATCCAAATAATATCAAACCGTGCGGGAAACCTAAGCAATTTACAAACAGCATTTGGAGTTTACGATGCGTTGCAAGCTTGAAGCAAACTCCTATGTATTTGTCACTCTTTATCATGTAAGTACAGCTGGTTTCAAATTCCAAAGCTGCAAATGTGCTGCCTCACAGCGCCAGGGTCCCGGGTTCGATTCCCGGCTTGGGTCACTGTCTGCGAAGAGTTTGCGCTTTCTCCGCATGTCTGCGTGGGTTTCCTCCGGGTGCTCCGGTTTCCTCCCACAGCCCAAAAGTGTGCGGGTTAGGTGGATTGGCCACGCTAAATTGGCCCTTATTGCCTGGGGATTAGCAGGGTAATATGTGGGGTTAAAGGGATAAGGCCTGGCTGTGATTGTTGTCAGTGTAGACTCGATGGGCCAAATGGCCTCCTTCTGCACTGCAAGGGTTCTATGATTCCATGTGTTGCAAGCTTGAAGCAAACTCCTATGTATGTGTTACTCTTTATCATGCAAGTATAGCTGGTTTAAAATTCCGAAGCTACAGATGGGGGTGGCACAGTGGTTAGCACGACTGTCTCACGGCGCCAGGGACCCGGGTTCAACTCCGGCCTTGGGTGACTGTCTATGTGGAATCGGCACATTCTCCCAGTGTTTGCGTGGGTTTCCTCCAGGCCCTCCGGTTTCCTCCCCCACTCCAAAGATGTATGGGTCAGGTTGATTGGCCATGCTAAATTGCCTCTTAGAGTCAGTGGGATTAGCAGGGTAAATACATGGGGTTACGGGGATTGGGCCTGGGTGGGACTGTTGTCAGTGCAGGCTCGATGGGCCGAATGGCCTCCTTCTGCACTGTAATACGTTAACCAGTACAATTACAGGTGCGTAGTCTGCCCAGCCATCTGCTCTTCCTGTCCTATAACAAATGTCTTTTTGAATGAATTATGATAAACAGCATTTGTCAATTCCCTTTATCGGTTTATGTACACTAAGCAAACAAATCCTTTATGTAACTCTTGTATATTCCCTTAAATGGCTCTCAAACTTTTTACGGTCACATTGTGCTGTCTACCTGAATTGCAACAGCTCATTCACACTCTTCAGATAAGGCAAGTTAAAGTTTAACAAAAACAGATTCAGTGACCCTGTGGTAGCAGATGTTTTATAGCAGACGCACTAAAAGAACCTTATATTTATATCCATTTATAAAGTATGACGAGCTGTTTTCGCAACATACATGTGCTCTTTGGGAAATAGGCTCTGGCTTTGAATGAAAATCTCAAGTAAAATTTGGTAAGTATGCATTGCCCCAGAACAATTCTTTATTTGTGATGTGTTGTCTCAATAAGGTTTGAGACGAGTTAACCGAGCACTGAACGGGGATCAAAATAGGTTCCTTCTTGATAAGTGCGGCTCAGCAATATATCCTGTACTCAATACAGCACTTAGGAATTTAATTGCTCATTAGCACTGATGCTGAAGGTGAACAAATAGATTGTCACATGGAATATACCTGTGGAAGCATTTTGATAAAGGCTGAGGAAGATAATGAGTGCTTTGTGACATATGCCACTTAAAATAGCCCTGAATACTAGAAAAACAACAGGCAACGTTTAGTGATTACAAGCAACATCTGTTCACACTTAACTCCAAGTAAGGCAGAAGGGTCATTGCTATCTGTCAGAGCTGGGAAGAGCTTCAGCCAAAGGTGCAACTTTGGGAGCGGAGGAACAGGAATGATAAGAGATTGGCAAATTCTAATAATCTATAGACAAATGATGCATTCTGCCCACAGAGCAACTCTTTAGCAAGGAGATAAGGCGGCATGGTGACACAGTGGTTAGCAGTGCTGTCTCACAGCACTGGGGACCCGGGTTCGATACCCGGCTTGGGTGACTGTCTGTGCGGAGCCTGCACGTTCTCCCCGTGTCTGCATGGGTTTCCTCCGGGCGCTCTGGTTTCCTCCTCAACTCCAAAGATGTGTAGTTTAGATGGATTAGCCATGCTAAATTGCCTCTTAGTATCAGGGGGATTAGCAGGGGAAATATGTGGGATAGGCCTGGGTGGGATTGTTGTTGGTGCAGACTCGATGGGCTGAATGGGCTCTTTCTGCACTGCAGGGATTCTATGATTTTAAAATATGTCTCAAGTTTGATTGGAGTAGGGTAAATGTTCGCAAAATGAACCAGATACCTTCCACTAGGATAACAAGTTAAACTAAATGATATGTCCAAGCAGCAAGTTTTGAACTGGAGATTTCAGACATATATATTCGTCCATCAGTTCTTAAGATTAAACAAAAATCTTTAAGCTACTTTGACGTTGCAATCAAGTTTAACTGCAATCAGGTATCAGGAGAGCACAGTTACTCTCCCAAATTTAGTTCTGTACGATGGAATCAATCAGTCTTCCTGTCAACATGTTGCACTATGGGACTCAATGCTCTGTGCATCTTTAGGCCATCTCAGGCGTTTTGGTCGACCCTGTAAGACTTATTGATCTTGTGACATTGGGGGAGGATTTACCTTTCACCACCAGGGTTTTTTAAATTCATTAGTGGGACATGGGCATCGCTGGCGAGCCAGCATTTATTGCCCATCCCAAGTTGCCAGAGGGCAGTTGAGAGTCAAACACATTGCTGTGGCTCTAGAGTCACATGTAGGCCAGACCGGGTAAGGACGGCAGAGTTCCTTCCCTAAAGGACATTAGTGAACCAGATGGGTTTTTCTGACAATCATCAATGGTTTCATGATCATCAGTAGATTCTTAATTCCATAATTTTAAAATTCCACCAGCTGCAGTGGCAGGATTCGAACCCAGGTCCCCAGAACATTAGCTGAGTTTCTGGATTAGCAGTCTAGCAACAGATAATAGCACTCGGCCATCACCTTCCCTGAAAATAAGTTTATAAGTTCATAAGATATAGGAGCAGAATTAGGCCTTTCAACCCATCGAGTCTGCTCCGCCATTCAATCATGGCTGATATGCTCCTCATCCCCATTTTCCTGCCTTCTCCCCATAACCCGTCAACCCATTCCTAATTAAAAATCTGTCTAACTCCACCTTAAATTTACTCACAGTCCCAACATCCACCGCGCTTTGGGGTAGCGAATTCCACAGATTCAACCCTTTGGGAGAAGTAGTTTCTCCTCAACTCTGTTTTAAATTTGCTACCCCTTATCCTAAGACTATGACCTCTCGTCCTAGAATGCCCCACAAGAGGAAGCATCCGCTCCACGTCTACTTTATCCATACCTTTTATCATCTTGAATACCTCATGATGAATGAAAATGATGAATGAATGCTCACAATTAACTTCCTGTAACGTGTGCGTGTTTTGTCTGTAAACCCCGTGCTGTCTAACAGCCATGGTGGCATCCTACTGTTCTGTATCTCAATCCTCAGGTGGATTCAGTCTCCTCACCAAGAAGTCTAGTTGCTGTGCTTTCTAGTGCCCCCTTGACTGTGAAGCTGCCTTCCTGACATCAATTAGCAATCACTCGTCAACTCACTCAATCGCTTGGAAGGAGATTCATGTCAGTCACTTTAATACTTTTAATGAAGGCACTTACGCCAGTCTGTCTGCAGATCCAAGGGCAAGGGATAGTTTATGAGAAACAACTCTGTGTATTTCACCTGAAATGCCGCTAGCTGTAAGAAGATGTACATCAATTGCTGGCTTAATTACAACATGGAGTTCATGACAACGGGTGATTTAAAACAAGTTCCATAATGAGTTACTTTGCTCAGGTAAAACATTTTACTTTTAGACCATTAAAAAAGAGGGAACTGAATTTTTGCCAAATTATGGTGTTTTTCAGTTATGTTGGAAACCAAGCAAAACATTGATGTAATGATATGAAGTGATGTAACACTGGTAGGGGAGGCTGTGGCAGAGTGGTATTGTCACTGGGCTAGTAATCCAGAGACCCAGGATAATGTTCCGGGGATCCAGATTCAAATCCCGCCACAGCAGATGGTGAAATTTGAATTCAATAAAACAAATCTGGAATTAAAAGTCTAATGACGACTATTGTCGATTGTTATTTGGCTCACTAATGTCCTTTAGGGGAGGAAATCTGTCATCCTTACCTGGCCTGGCCTACATGTGATTCCAATCCACAGCAATGTGGTTGACTCTTAAATGCCTTCAGGGATGGCAATAAATGCTGTAAGAAGTTTAACAACACCAGGTTAAAGTCCAACAGGTTTATTTGGTAGCAAAAGCCACACAAGCTTTCGGAGCCCCAAGCCCCTTCTTCAGGTGAAGGGGCTTGGGGCTCCGAAAGCTTGTGTGGCTTTTGCTACCAAATAAACCTGTTGGACTTTAACCTGGTGTTGTTAAACTTCTTACTGTGTTTACCCCAGTCCAACGCCGGCATGTCCACACAATAAATACTGGCCAGCATACATCCCATGGATGAATAAAATGAAACAGATGCAAACAGAGTCCTATTCCAACGTATAAAAAGGCTTGGCTTGTGGTTTTGTGGAACTGGAATCTTGGAGGTCATTGTGAAAGGGACTCTGTTGGCTACACATAAAATCCCTACAGTACAGAAGGAGGCCATTCGGCCCATCTAGTCTGTACCGATCACATCCCACCCAGGCCCCATCACCGGAACCCTGCTAATCCCCCTGACAATAAGGGGCAATTTAACATGGCCCAATCGTCCTAACCTGCATACCTTTGGAGTGTGGGAGGAAACCGGAGCACCTGGAGGAAATCCACGCAGACATGGGGAGAAAGTGCAAACTCCACATAGACAGTGACCTGAGGCTGGAATTGAACCCGGGTCCCTGGCGCTGTGAGGCAGCAGTGCTACCCACTGTGCCACTGTGCCACCCTGAAACAAATAGAAAAAGACTGACAAAATATCTGCCATTAATGATGGAGTGAACGACCTGTGAGCCATGCGGAATCGAAGGGATACAGGAATAGCATTAGACAGCCTGGCTCATTTCAGTGGAGTTTGAATGTAGATTAAGCAATGCTTTTTGTGTGGTCACAGATTGCCATTCTTTGCTGTGGAGTGAAATTAAATCCATGGCCTGCAGGTGAAAAGATTAAGCTGCTAACTTCACAGCTTCTCCTCTTCTCATTCTTAACAACAGCTAATGTTATTACAAACTGCCTGAGCAGCTCCAACAATGTGCTGACACACCTCCTGATAGCACAGTAAAGTTGTCTGTGGAAGTGGGAAGGAAATTAGCAAGTAATTTAAACAAGGTCATAGAGGTTTACAGCATGGAAACAGGCCCTTTGGCCCAAATTGTCCATGCCGCCCATTTTCTTAGACCATTAAGCCAGTCCCAATTGCCCATGTTTGGTTCATATCCTTCCATACCCATCTTACCAATGTAACTGTCTAAATGCTTTTTAAAAGACAAAATTGTACCCGCTTCTACTACTACCTCTGGTAGCTTGTTCCAGACACTCACCATCCTCTGTGTGAAAAAATTGCCCCTCTGGACCCTTTTGTATCTCTCCCCTCCCCCTTAAATCTATGCCCTCTAGTTTTAGACTCCACTACCTTTGGGAAAAGATGTTGACTATCTCGTTGATCTATGCCCCTCGTTATTTTATAGACCTCTATAAGACCACCCCTCAGCCTCCTACGCTCCAGGGAAAAAAGTCCCAGTTTATCCAGCCTCTCCTTAAAACTCAAACCATCAAGTCCCAGTAGCATCCTAGTAAATCTTTTCTGCACTCTTTCTAGTTTAATAATATCCTTTCTATAATAGGGTGACAAGAATACCAGGTCTCAGTTAGTAAGTGCACCGCCCTAGTGTGGGGTTGAGTTGCGCACAGCCAGCTTTGCTTGGGCATCAATATGCCCGTTGGACACTTTACAGCCTTCCAGACTGAACATTGAGTTCAATAACTTCAGAGCATGATCACCACCCCCTCCCCCCCACACCTTCACCCGAGTTCCATTTATTTTATTTCATTTCTTCTTTTCATGTCATTCATTCATTTTTATCACTATTCATTCTTCTATTTTTCCACTTCTCCAATGTCGCTGCCCATCTTGTCCTGAAACCCTCCTCACTGCCCCGCGCCCCCCTTTCATTTCCTTAGTAGTCCTTCCCCATCTGTACCTCTGTGTTCCGCCTTTCACACATTCTGACCACTTAATGGACATTTTTAGCACCTTTCTCAGCCATCATGAGGCTTCGGAAATGAGGAGACATTTCTTCACCCAAAGAGTGGTGAGCCTGTGGAATTCATTACCACGGGAAGTAGCTGATGCCAAAACATTGAATGTATTCAAGAGGCGGCTAGATATAGCACTTGGCGCAAACAAGATCAAAGGTTATGGCTGTTGAGTTGGACGATCAGCCATGATCGTGATGAACAAAGAACAACGAACAAAGAACAAAGAACAGTACAGCACAGGAAACAGGCACTTTGGCCCTCCAAGCCTGTGCCGCTCATTGGCGGAGAAGGGCCGAATGGTCTCCTCCTGCTCCTATTTCCTATGTTTCTAATGTTTCATCAACACCATTTACCTTTCCTTTGTCCAATTACAGCAACCCCCACTCCCCCCCACCCCATCGCCCCCCCCCCCCCCAACCTCACCACCCTCATAGTATAACTCTTGCCTGATTATCTTTGCTTTCAGTTCTGATGAAGGTTCATCCATTCTGGAAATGTTGGCTCTATTCTCTCCCCACAGATGCTGCCAGACCTGCTGGGATTGTCCTGCATTTTCTGTTTTTGTTTCAGATTCCAGCATCCGCTGTATTTTGCCTTTATCTCGAGTTTGATTCCTGTCAACTGGGACTTACAAATGACCTTTGCGTTAGGCAGGGTTCCTGCTCGTTGCTGACATCCAGAGACTCCTGTACAGAAATGTGTGGCTGCCGGACCTCCAGGTGAGAATGGGATCTGCCGCTAACCCGTGGTGAATTAGACACCCAACATTCGCTGCCTAGAGCTACACATGAGGATTCATTACTTTAATGGAATATTCCAGGGTGCCTGACACACATGTTGTGACACCAGCACCAGGGGGGAAAACAAGAAGCGAAGCACAAAGCAGTTTAGCAAATGTACAGGGAGATATTACAGGCAGTCCTCGGACTTACCACACGATTGAGTCATGACCCCACTGCTACCACATTAATTTTTCAATCTGAATGCACTGTCATCATTTCAAAGTTTCAACTCCAGCGTAATTAACTCATCAAATTCAACCCATAGCACAGAAGCACAGTAGTGGGTGGCACGGTGGCACAGTGGTTAGCACTGCTGCCTCACCACGCCAGAAACCCGGGTTCAATTCCAACCTCGGATGACTCTCTGTGTGGAGTTTGCACATTTTCTGTGGTGGGTGGGTCTGCGTGGGTTTCCTCTGGGTGCTCTGGTTTCCTCCCACAGGCCAACGATGTGCAGGTCAGGTTGATTGACCATGTTCAATTGACCCTTAGTGTCAGGGGGATTAGTAGGGTAAATATGTGGGGTTACGGGGATAGGGCCTGGGTGAGATTGTTGTTGGTGTCAGCTTGATGGGTTGAATGGCCTCATTCTGCTGTTATGGCTCAGGTCAGAAACTCCAAAATGTTTTATGGAGCTTGTCTGGATCATAAGTTTTGCACATTCAGTTTTGGTTAGAATTGGCATGATAGGTTTCACTTCAGGTATGATTCAAATGACCCACTAGGGAGCTTTTATCAAACAAAGTTTATTTAAGAATATAGTTAACATGTATAGTAAGAATATTAGCAATAACCTCTATCAATTACAAACAACACCAAAACAGCCACTATAGTGTATAACCCTTAATGAATATAGGAGCTGTCCCAATCAAACCAATCCCATAAACAAGACCCTTCCAACAGGTTTAATACAGCATAAACTAATGCTCACTTGATACCGGAATTGAGTCCTTTGGATGAACTCTGCAGTTCTCTAGATAGACTCAGTTTGAAGTCAGAACAACCTCCCAACTCTAGGCTACCAACAGCAGATTGCCCACCTCAGATAGGCAAGGCCTTGCTTTCAGATGACCAACAGAATTTCCAAAGCCCAGGGAGAGAGAGAGAGACTTCTTTTCAGCTTGATGACCCTTCCAAAACTAAAATTCAAACTAAACAGCAGCTCAAACTGAAAATGAAAGAAGTCCTATCACCTGACCTGCCAATCAGTTTTTCTCCTAACAATGCAGAGTCATAAACATCCCAGTAAAAATAAACAAGCCCCCGTTTAAGCAGCAATAAAAAGACTCCTCCAGACAAACCAGCACCATAATGATATCAGCTAAGCCTGTGAGCTGAGAAACACTGAGCTTCGGGGAGGAGGTGGGATTGGGGTTGGCACGGGGGGGCGGGGGGGGGGGGGGGGGGGCAGGGGAGTGGGAGATCTGGGCTGGGCCAGGTTGAAGGGGGGGAGATTGGGGTGGCCAACAGATTGGCGCACACACAGTGGTCCGATCAGCGCTATGTTGCCGGCCTTTCCAGCGGGAATAGGTCCCACCCACCACTTACCAGTGTGAATTATGCTGAGGCACTCTGTATTACTCAGACTGTCAGAGCTTCATTCTGGTAAGTATGCCCAAGAAATGGGAGGGAAATACTCCCGTTTTCCCACTTCATTTTTTTGGGGGGTGAATCCCGGCCCATATCAAACAGCAAGCAGTTATAACGCAGATTTTCTTTTACTCATTCTTGGAATGTGGGTATATCTGGCTAGACCAACGCTTATTGTCCATCCCTAATTACCCTTGAGATGATGGTGGTGAGCTGAATTCTCGAACAGCTGCAGGCCATGCAGTGTAGATATACCCACAGTGCTGTTAGGGAAGGAATTCCAATGTTCTGACCCAACAACAACTAAGGAATGGAGATAACTTTCCAAGTCAGGATGGTGAGTGACTTGGAGGGGAACTTCCAGGTGGTGGTGTTCCCAAGTATCTGCTGCTCTTGACCTTCCGGATGGTAAGGTTGTGGGTTTGGGAGGTGCTACCTAAGGAGACTTGATGAGTTCCTGTGGTGCATCTTGTGGATGGCATGCACTGTTATCACTGTTCATTGGTAGTGGAGGGATTGAACGTTTGTGTAGCAACCAAATGGGTTGCTTTGCCCTGAACGGTGTTGAGCTTCTTGAGTGTTGTTGGAGCTGCACTCATTCAGGCAAGTGAAGAGTACTCCATCACACTCCTGACTTGTGCCTTGTGGATGGTGGCCAGGCTTTGGGGAGTCAGGAGGTGAGATACTCACTGCAGGATTTCTACCCTCTGACCTGGTCTTATAACCACAGTATTTATGTGGCTAGTCCAGTTGAGTTTCTGGTCAATGGTAACCCCCAGGATGTTAATCGTGATTCAGCAATGGCATTGAATGTCAAAGGACAATGAGTTGATTCTCTCTTGTTGGAGATGGTCATTGTCTGGCACTTGTGTGGCACAAGTGTTCCTTGCCATTTGTCGGCCTGGGTATTGTCCAGGTCTTGTTGCACTTTCACATGGACTGTTTCAGTGTCTGCGGAGTCACGAATGGTGCTGAACATTGTGCAGTTATCGGAGAACATCCCCACTTCTGACTTTCTGATGGAAGGATGGTCACTGATGAAGCAGGGAAGATGGCTGACTCTAGGACTCCGGATTTGGGGAGTCAGGAGTCAGGAGGATCTCAGCCTCTGACCTGCTCTTTTACCCGTGGTAATTATATGGATAGTCCAGTTGAGTTTCTGGTCATTGGTAACCCCAGATGTTGATGGCAGGGGATTCAATGATGGCAATGCCATTGAATGTCAAGAGGAAATGGTTAGATTCTTTTGTGCTGGAGATGGTCATTAATTGGCACTTGTGTGATGTGAATGTTACTTGCCACCAGTCAACCCAAGCTGACAAGATTTCACAGCCTGAGACAATGGAGGCAGATTCAATGTTGGCTTCCAAAAGGGAGTAAGGAGTCTAACAACACCAGATTAAAGTCCAACAGGTTTATTTGTGGCATTTGCTACCAAATAAACTTGATGAACTTTAACCTGGTGTTGTTAGACTCCTTACTGTGTTCACCCCAGTTCCAACGCTGGCATTTCCACATCATGACTTCCAAAAGGGAATCAGATATGCATCTGTAAAGAAAACAAACCAGTGCATAAGGAAAAGGCAGGGAAGGGGAATAGTTAAATAGTTCTGGCAAGAAGATGGCCCAGATTCAAACAGCGAAATGGTTCCCGTTTGTGCTGTAACCATTTTATGATTCTATTCCATGATTCCGTAATTAATTACCTGTATTTGAGTGAATTTGCTTTTGGTGGTGTTGGTTGGTGCTTTGATGTTATCCTTTGTAATGCATTCTAATTTTGCCGTGATTTGCTTAAGTGGTGATCATTATTTTGCATTGAGTTTGTTGCTAATCTGTTGATGTTTTCACAGTAAGAAGTTTAACAACACCAGGTTAAAGTCCAATTTTCACACCATGGCAGTGTTAATGGGATGCGGTGAAGACTGCAGAAGAATCCTCTACTCAACACAAATTAAAACGTCATCAACGATGACGGTACAGAGGAGACGCATCAGATTCAACATCATCCACACATCATCAATGATTGCCTGGAGCATGGAGGGAGAGGGCGCTTAGCAGTCCAGATTCAGAAAGCAGAGCTCAGGAACAAGGAGCCAAGTCACAGAAGAATTTCTAATAGACTGCAAACATTCTGAAGTCAATGAGTTGGGGGAGAGGGAGCTTGTTCAGGTGACCATGGATAAGGGTGATAGGTGAGTGGGAAATATTATGGAATATAGTACAGGTTATGGAGCATTCGATGAATTGGAAATTGTGCTGGGTGGACCTTTTTTTTAATCATTCGTAGGACATGGGCGTCGCTGACTAGGCCAGCATTTATTGCCCATGCCTAGTTGCCCTTGAACTGACTGGCTTGCTCGACCATTTCAGACAGCAGTTGAGGGTCAACCATATTGCTGTGGCTCTCGAGTCACAAGTAGGCCAGACCAGGTAAGGGCAGCAGATTTCCTTCACTAAAGTACATTAGTGAACCAGATGGGTTTTTCCAACAATCGACAATGGTCATCAGTAGATTCTTAATTCCAGATGTCTTTTGTTGAATTCAAATTCCACCATCTGCCATGGTGGGATTCGAACCCGGCTCCTCAGAACATTAGCTGAGTTCCTGGATCACCAGTCTAGTGATAATACCACTAGGCCATCGCCTCCCCACTAGGAGGCCTGTAAGGGTTGGGATAGAAAAGTTAAATCTGGCAGTGACAAATGCTTGGGACAGAGTTTCACCACTAACTACAAAGGTTTCCTCTTGGATGTAACATGGGCTACATCCAAGGGTGGCACAGTGGCACAATAGTTAGCACTGCTGTCTCACAGCGCCAGAGATCTGGGTTCAATTCCCGACTTGGGTCACTATCTGTGTGGAGTTTGCACATTCTCCCCGTGTCTGCGTGGGTTTCCTCTGGGTGCTCCGGTTTCCTCCCACAGTCCTAAGATGTGCGGGTTAGATGGATTGGCCACACTAAATTTCCCCTTGGTGCCAGGGAGACTAGCTAGGGTAATGCATAGGATTATGGGGATAGGACCTGGGTGGGATTGTGGTAGGTGCAGACCTGATGGGTTGAATGGCCTCTTTCTGCACTGTAAGATTCCATGATTCTATGATTCTTAATGCATCCTCTACTTCACCCAGGAATGGAGCTCAGATGAACAACCTTTAGAATGCCAGTCCTCAAAATTTCCCCTTTCCTATTCCAACTTTCCTGGTGACCCATGCGATTGGTGCTCTGTTAGTTACAGCTTTGTGCTGTGGAGCTGGATTTTTGCTAGATTTGTTCATTTTTCAGTTGGGATGAGATTGTGCTTCTATTCGATTTCACCTCTGTTTTAATTAGACCATTTGAATTACCTTTTGTCTATATCTGCCCACCTCTCTGGCTTGTCTCTGGCTTTTTCTTTACTTCATGTCACTCCAACTAACAAATACAATGGACTCAAATCAAAATTTAGGGCAGAATAAAGGATGGGGACATGGCTGGGCCATACCCACCTGACAGTGCCCACCAGACACCTTGGTGGTGCCCACCAGGCACTCGACAGTGTCCACCATGCACCCTAGCATGTCCACCAGACACCCTGGTAATGTCCACCAGACACCCTGGCAGTGTCCACCAGACACCCTTACAGTGTCCACCAGACACCCTGGCAGTGCCCACTGGACACCCTGGTGATGCCCACCAGGCATTCGGCAGTGTCAACGATGAACGCTGGCCAATGCCCACCAAGCACCCCAGCAGGCAGCCCCACGGCACCAGTTGGGCACCACCAGTGTGCCAGGAGCAGTGCCAAAGTGGAGGGGCCTGAGCAGGGCTATGACAGGGTGGGGCTGTAATGGAGGGGTTATAACAAGGAGGGGCTATGATGAGGGCTTTTTGATGGGGGGGATCTAAGGCGTTGGGGGGCTATGCACGGGTGGATCACGTTGGGGGGGGGTCATGATGGGTGACCCATTGGCGAGGAGAGGAGGCCAGTGATCCATATCAGGGAGAGGATGGGGGAACATGGCACCGATAAGGGGGGGTGGGGGGGGGACATCGGGACCCCCAATTGTCTCCCAATGCAATGTGAGATCGGGGCACTCTTGCGAAATGGCACCCGAGCTCTCTGCAGCCGGTTCACTGGTGTGGTTACGCACCCCCCCCCCCCCGCCCACTCCCCCCCTCCCCATCCCTCAGTACCGGTGCAAAACTCACCACCCTCCCAAAAATGACTAAAGTGTGAGAACGGGAACCACACCACTTTTCTCACCGGAATGGCACTTTAGTCATTTTTTGAGAAAAGTCCGCCCATAGTCTGTCCCTGACTGGCCTCAGTGTTGCTAAGCAACTCAGGTTATCCTGGACCTCTTTGGGAAACAGTGGCGTATCCCCAGAATCAGGGGTATGACGGGTGTGAAACCTCTCTCTCTGGGACAGCTCCGACATTTTGTCCTTGTGTTTCAAGAGAGTACTTTCGGCCAGTGTGTACATGAAAGATTTTGGTTTGCATAGTCTTGAGAGGACAGAAGGAAGGTCAGAGAAATGCAAACAATAAGAACAAATAAATCTATTTTATCTTTTGAGGTGAAACACTGACATTGGCTCGCACATTTGTATAATCCGCCAACCACAGAGCTCACTGCACACAAAGTAAATTCAACCTTCCCAAGGACAATGCAGCACTCCTTCCTTCTCAGGTCTTTCTAGTTTGTTAGCGGAAGTGAATACAGGAGGGGAGATTTTCTTGACCCTTCAACAGTGAACAACAAATGGAATGAGGATGGCAAATATCAGGAAAAAAGAGGCAGGTTGAGCATTGGCCTGTAAAAGAACTCATCCCATTATCTATCCACTTCAATCACTGGATTGAAAATCCGGCAGAATCCTTCCTGGGCATGCATTCCATCCGGCCCAGTTTTCCTTTCTTTGTTGCTGCGCTTAGCAGGTTCAGTGTGGACCGGTGAAGAACCGGGAAAATCTCCTCAAAAGTATGATGGAATATTTTTTGATGGTCTCTCCATTTCTTGCATTTTCTCATAGTGAGGAGTTATTTGCCAAGAACCATGAGTGTGGAGTGGCACGGTGGCACAGTAGTTAGCACTGCCGCCTCACAGCGCCAGGGACTCAGGTTCGATTCCCGGCTCGGGTCGCTGTCTGTGCGGAGTCTGCACGTTCTCCCCATGTCTGTGTGGGTTTTCTCCGGGTGCTCCAGTTTCCTCCCACAGTCTGAAAGGTGTGCTGGTTAGGCGCATTGGCCGTGCTAAATTCTCCCTCAGTCGACTCGAACAGGTGCCGGAGTGTGGCAACTAGGGGATTTTCATTGTAACTTTATTGCAGTGTCAAAGTAAGCCTACTTGTGACTAATAAATAAACTTTATTATTTTTACTGGTGCTCCGGTTTCCTCCCACAGTCTGAAAGGTGCACTGGCCATGGTAAATTCTCCCTCAGTGTACCCGAACAGGTGCTGGAGCGTGGCGACTCGGGGAATTCCACAGTAACTTCATTGCAGTGTTAATGTAAACCTACTTGTGACTAATAAATAAGTAAAATTAGTTGTTTTGCAGTTTGCTCGAGGGGTCGTTCTTCATACATGAGTCCATAAAATGTTCCTTTTAACCATGAGATTGTGACTACCAAACCAAATCCTGCCCTCGGTAAGTAACCAATCAGCACTCTCCTCTCTTAGAGTATGTTGCTTCCCTTGGATTTGTATTCCTGCAAAATGCCTTGATGAATGCAAGACCAAAAGCTTCGACAAACAATATCTTTTTTTCCAGCAATATTCAAGTCTAAAATTAACTAAAATTTCCAATGGCTTAGTTTCTTTGGCTGCCTTCATGTCATAGAATCATAGAATCCCTACAGTGCAGAAGGAGGCCATTTGGCCCATCATGTCAGTTAAAGCTGAAGGGAGCAAAGTAGGCCTGTCATCTTCCTCCCACATCGAGGCATCTATTTCCAAAGGCGTGTCAAGCAGACAGAGGACCTTACGTCCGTAAGTAGCCCAAACGCTTGTGTTGTGGCTAAATAAACAATAAACCAGTACTCTGAGTCTGTGAATTCTAAGTAAGTAAAGATTTTCATTCAAGCATCTGCTGGGAGAGATGTATCTTGGTTCTCCAAGGACTCTTTCTCTCTGATACAAAATCTGTGTGGTCAATTTATGGCTTTTACATATCACATTTCACTACACAACTCTGTACAACCTTCAATTATTTTTAACACATGCATCGCAAAACCTAAAGAGCTGGACAGTTCGGGCCGCAGTTATCCCGTTACCTCACCCCTTTGCCCTGAGAGGCCCTTCGTATGTCAGATCTCAAATCACGGCCCCATCCCGCCACTCCCCCCTGCCTCTCCCCACTTCCATTCATTCTCTTATCACCCTAACATTTGTTTACTCAAAGGTCATTAGATTTTACACCTTGTACACTTAGCCTAGTTCCCCACGGTATTGGCGACATATCCCATCATGCCTAGGGTGGCATGGTGGCACAGTGGTTAGCACTGCTGCCTCACAGCGCCAGGGACCCAGGTTCAATTCTGGCCTCGGGTCACTGTCTATGTGGAGTTTGCACATTCTCCCCATGTTTGCATGGGTTTCCTCCGGGTGCTCCGGTTTCCTCCCACAGTCCAAAGATGTGCAGGATTGGCCATGCTAAATTGACCCTAGTGTCAGGAAGATTAGCTAGGGTAAATATGTGGGGTTACAGGAATAGGGCCTGGGTGGGATTGTGGTCGGTGCAGACTCGATGGGCTGAATGGCCTCCTTCTGCACTGTAGGATTCTATGATTCTATGATATCCCACTTCAGCTTGTTTTAGTTGGCTACTGGGAGAACTTGAAATATCGACTGAACAAACTTCCAGTCAAACATCTTTTAGGCATCTGTGGGTACCAGATGTTGGTCACCTGGAATTGGACCTCTTTGCTCCTGTTTTAACACCCGTAAAATGGGCACATTGCAGCTCAATTTTCACCCCACTTTCTCCTCACACTAGTCCAGGATTATAATATGGAGATGCCGGCGTTGGACTGGGGGATGGGCACAGTGAGAAGTGCCACAACACCAGAGTTCTCACTGCATCAGGTCTCACAACACCCACTCACCTGAGGAAGGAGCAGTGCTCCAAAAGCTCATTATTCCAAATAAAGCTGTTGGACTTTAACCTGGTGTTGTGAGACTTCTTACTAGAAAGTTTCATAGAAAGTTTCATAGAATAGAAAGTTTCATAGAAACCCTACAGTGCAGAAGGAGGCCATTCGGCCCATCGAGTCTGCACCGACCACAATCCCACCCAGGCCCTACCCCCACATATTTTACCCACTAATCCCTCTAACCTACGCATCCCAGGACTCTAAGGGGCAATTTTTTTAACCTGGCCAATCAACCTAACCCGCACATCTTTGGACTGTGGGAGGAAACCGGAGCACCCGGAGGAAACCCACGCAGACACGAGGAGAATGTGCAAACTCCACACAGACAGTGACCCGAGCCGGGAATCGAACCCAGGACCTTGGAGCTGTGAAGCAGCAGTGCTAACCACTGTGCTACCGTGCCGCCACTAGTCCAGGATTACTGAGTAAATATGTTTCCTTCATTATTCCCGCTGGGATCAGTTAACACAGCGCAAGATCAGAGGCCAAACAATTTTTATTCTTTTGCTGAATCAATTCTTCTTTGGTCTCAGAAACATTCAAAGGGAAAATTATTCAAAATCCAGGGATTCATGGGCAGAACAAAAGGATTTGAATCACAGATCTTCAGGTGTGATGCTATAATTGCAGTGATTTTCCAATCATTTTATGAGAAACTGTCACCGGCAGTCGGTCTGTATTTCCTTGAATTCGGTAGCATTTTGGCTCCTTGAACTCTCCAACATCGATGACAACATTTTGGAGGACATTTGAAGCTCTCACAATCAAAGAGAAGACTGAACTACTTAATGCTGATTGACTTTTATCTATCGGGCCTTTCTCTCCATTACTGCCTAAGTTGTAAACCTCGTAGTTCAGTGACTGCCTTTTGTCAGAGAAAAGGTTCTTTGAATGTAATTCTGAGCTCAAGTCAAACAAAATGACTGCAAAATGGTGCCCTGTTTTAAAGCACTGTAACTCAATAGTCTGTATGATAAGTCACCAGGTCAGATTTCAGCCGAAGGCTCTGGGCCGCATGTTAACAGGTTGGCAGGAAACCCTTCACGCATCACTGCAACTTTTCACTGCTGGGGAATTAGTCAAGAAGTGAGGAAGATCGATTGGACACCAACCAATGAGATGCGGATGTGGAAATGAATGTGTGGAGTAACTACAAAGGTAAAAAGCACTTCAGGGGGTCACTGAAGCTTGTGGGAACATCAAGGAAAGTAGCCACGAAGATGTTGAAATGGTATGGTCATCTGCTGTCGAGGAAGAGAAGAAATATGGTTGGGTGAGTGATGAGATGAAAGGAGAAGAGGACGGTCGAAGACCAGATGGAAACATACAGTGGCAAGAGGCTTAAACTTGGTGGGATTGGTTGAGGAATGGGTAACTGACAGGAGAAGATGGACAAGAGTGAAAAATAAGTCACCTATACTTTTATTCATTCATTCATGGGATGTGGGCGTCGCTGGCTGGGCCAGCATTTATTGCCCATCCCTAGTTGTCAGAGGGCAGTTGAGAGTTAACCACATTGCTGTGGTTCTGGAGTCACATGTAGGCCAGACCAGGTAAGGACAGCAGATTTCCTTCCTAATGGGATATTTGTGAACCAGATGGGTTTTTCCAACAATCACCAATGGTTTCGTGGTCACCAGTAGATTCTTAATTCCAGATTTATTTTTGGAATTCAAATTCCACCATCTGCTGTGGTGGGATTCGAACCCGGGTCCCCAGAACATTAGCTGAGTTTCTACATTAATAGTCTAGCAATAATACCACTAGGCCATCATCTCCCTTCACCACCAAGCCATTGCCTCCCCTCTACTTCCTGAATTGGATTAAGGACCTTCACGTTGTGAATTGTACTTTGCAGCTGTGATGTTTCATCTTTTATGTATCATGGTCGCAACCAGTAATGCAATATTACTGCACCTGGTAAACCTTCACAGCATTGTTAAACAGACAGGTACCACCCCATAACAAAATGTTATGTGTCCACCTGAAATATACTAAAGGAAGGAAAAGCATTGGAATCTCCCTTGCTAAAAAAGTGTTATAAACTGGAATTCTCCTCTAGTCTGTAAAATGAGATTCCAAGCACCTTGCCAGGGAGTTTAAGTTTAAAGTTCATTTATTAGTGTCACAAGTAGGCTTACATTAACACTGCAACGAAGTTACCATGAAAATCCCCCAGTCGTCACACTCCAGCACCTGTTTGGGTACACTGAGGGAGAATTTAGCACAGCCAACGCACCTAACCAGCACATCTTTCAGACTGTGGGAAGAAATCAGAGCACCCGGAGGAAATCCACGCAGACACAGGGAGAACATGCAGACATTCGCACAACCAGTGATCCAAACTGGAAATCGAACCCAGGTCCCTGGCACTGCGAAAGACGTGCCAAAGATGTGCAGGTTAGGTTGATTGGCCATGCTAAAATTGCCCCTTAGTATCCTGAGAGGGATTAGCGGGTAAATATGTAGGGATTTTAGCAAGGCGTTTGATAAGGTCCCCCGTGCAAGGCTTCTAGAAAAGGTGAGAGGGCATGGGATCCAAGGGGCTGCTGCCCTGTGGATCCAGAACTGGCTTGCCCAAAGGAGGCAGAGAGTGGGTATAGATGGGTCTTTTTCTAAATGGAGGTCGGTCACCAGTGGTGTGCCCCAGGGATCTGTTCTGGGACCCTTGCTGTTTGTCATTTTCATAAACGACCTGGATGAGGAAGTGGAGGAATGGGTTGGTAAGTTTCCCGACGACATGAAGGTTGGTGGGGTTGTGGATAGTCTGAAGGGATGTCAGAAGTTACAGAGGGACATAGATAGGATGCAAGAGTGGGCGGAGAAGTGGCAGATGGACTTCAACCCAGATAAATGCGTAGTGATCCATTTTGGCAGATCAAATGGGATGAAGGAGTACAATATAAAGGGAAAGACTCTTAGTACTGTAGAGGATCAGAAGGACCTTGGGGTCCGGGTCCATAGGACTCTAAAATCGGCCCCACAGGTGGAGGAGATGGTTAAGAAGGCGTATGGTGTGCTGGCCTTTATCAATCGAGGGATTGAGTTTAGGAGTCCGGGGATAATGATGCAGCTATATAAGACCCTCGTCAGACCCCACTTGGAGTACTGTGCTCAGTTCTGGTCGCCTCATTACAGGGAGGATGTGGAAAAGATTGAAAGGGTGCAGAGGAAATTTACAAGGATGTTGCCTGGATTGAGTGGCATGCCTTATGAGGATAGGCAGAGGGAGCGCGGTCTTTTCTCCTTGGAGAGACATAGGATGAGGGGAGACCTGATAGAGGTATAGAAGATGTTGAGAGGCATAGATCGGGTGGACTCTCAGAGGCTTTTTCCCAGGGTGCAAATGGCTACTACAAGGGGACACAGGTTTAAGGTGCTGGGGGGTAGGTACAGGGGAAATGTCAGGGGGAAGTTTTTCACACAGAGGGTGGTGGGGAATGGAATCGGCTGCCGTCAGTGGTGGTGGAGGCAAACTCAATAGGGTCTTTTAAGAGTCTCCTGGATGAGTACATGGGACTTAATAGGATGGAGGGTTATAGGTAGGCCTAAAAGGTAGGGATATGTTCGGCACAACTTGTGGGGCCGAAGGGCCTGTTTTGTGCTGTAGTTTTTCTATGTTTCTATGATAAGGGGGTAGGGCCTGGGTGCGATTGTGGTTGGTGCAGACTTGATGGGCCGAATGGCCTCTTTCTGCACTGTAGGGTTTCTATGATTCTATGAGACAGCAGTGCTAACCTCTGTGTCACCCTGTTATCCATTGAAATGTACTGTGTTTTAAAGTACCCCTTAAAAATTATCCCCCATAATACATGGATTAACATTTTACTTGAGTCTGACATAGAGACTGTCCAGTGGTTTCCACTGAGATGGTTGGATTTTAGAATATTTAAACAGAATTTAACAGCCATAAGAACATTTTATATACAGTAAATGGCGACATTTTTCGATTACACTAAATGTGCGTCAGTACCACACTCATAATCAGAATAAAGTGGGGGAAATATTATTTTATCAAATGGTACAAAGCTGTTTTAGTTAGTTTGTCTTTTCTCCATCATTCGTGTTTTAAAATCAGAACAAAAGAGAATCCTGAATGATATAGCGCTTCTCACAATCTTGTGACATTCCAATATATTTTACAACTGAAGAAGTGTTTCTAAATTGTTGCCTCTGTTGTAGTTTTAGAAGCACAGCAGTCTATTTGCGCGCAACAATGTCCCCACCCCACCCCACCCCCCTCGGCACTGAGAAAAATGTTTTAGTGGTGCTGATTGAGGAATAAATGTCAGCGAGGACAACCAGAGAGGACATTGCCCCTTCTCCCCTTCAAAATAATGCCACAGAATTCACTAAACTCAGCTTAACAATTCACCCAAAATGTTGAATCTCGGGCAGCCGAGCACTCTCTCAGTGCTGCACTGGAGTGAATTTTGTGCCCAAGTGTCTGGAGTGAACCCGCAACCTTCTGATTTAGAGACAAGGTACCACCGAGCGAAGGCTGACACACACAGCCAGCAGAGAATGATAGGAGGTAAATTGGTCTAATGATGCCACTTCCCAGAAGTAACTCCAGACGTGCAGGATGACAGGCTTGGATAACTCATTCTCATTCTCCCCGCCGCCTTGTGGGGAAACCCTTGCCCTCCACACAATGTTTCTCCCAAAGATACATGGAGATCAAGGGATCGTTGGAAGGTGAATCCCAAGTTAGAGCTCCAGCATCACTGTTCCACGACAGAGGAGAGAAGTAAACCAACGGGTTCTATCCAGGATATACCTTCCAACTATCTCTCTCTCAACTTAACTTCCTTGTTGTCTGGGCAGCACAGTTAGCACTGCTGCCTCAGCACGCCAGGGACCTGGGTTCAATTCCGACTTTGGGTGACTGTCTGTGTGGAGTTTGTGCGTTCTCCCCGTGTCTGCGTGGGTTTCCTCCGGGTGCTCCGGTTTCCTCCCACACTCCAAAGATATGCAGGTTAGATGGACTGGTTATGCTAAATTGCCCCTTAGTGTCCAAGTAAGATGGATTAGTCATGGTAAATATGTGAGGTTACAGGGATAGGGCAGGAGAGTTTTTGCAGACTCAGTGGGCCAAATGGCCTCCTTCTGCACTGTAGGGATTCTATGAACCCTGCTTCGGACACTCTAGGCTTCCAGTCTGTGGTTTGCTAATTATAACTTCTGCCATAATGTCACTATGGGACATAGCAAGGAAGAAGTTTAACAACACCAGGTTAAAGTCCAACAGGTTTATTTGGTAGCAAAAGCCACACAAGCTTTCGAGGCTCTGAGCCCCTTCTTCAGGTGAGTGGGAATTCTGTTCACAAACAGAACTTATAAGACACAGACTCAATTTACATGAATAATGGTTGGAATGCGAATACTTACAACTAATCCAGTCTTTAAGAAACAAAACAATGGGAGTGGGGAGAGCATCAAGACAGGCTAAAAAGATGTGTATTGTCTCCAGACAAGACAGCCAGTGAAACTCTGCAGGTCCACGCAACTGTGGGAGTTACAAATAGTGTGACATAAATTCTGATTCTAGGATCGCATGATAAAGACTCAGGAGGAAAAAAGCAGAAATATTTATGTGAAATAGTGTGACATAAACCCAATATCCCGGTTGAGGCCGTCCTTGTGTGTGCGGAACCTGGCTATCAGTTTCTGCTCCGCGACTCTGCGCTGTCGTGTGTCGCGAAGGCCGCCTTGGAGAACGCTTACCCGAATATCAGAGGCCGAATGCCCGTGACCGCTGAAGTGCTCCCCAACAGGAAGAGAACAGTCTTGCCTGGTGATTGTCGAGCGGTGTTCATTCATCCGTTGTCGCAGCGTCTGCATAGTTTCCCCAATGTACAAGAAAGCAGACATAGCAAGGAGGCAGACACCAAGAACAATCTCATCCAGAACTGGGATTAGATCCCCTCTGGGTTTTTCTATTCGTTTTATTTTATTACATGGGCTTCATTAGCTGGCCAGCTTTTTTTGCCCACCTCTAGTTTCCCAAGGGCAGTTGAGAATCAACCACATTGCTGTGGCTCTGGAGTCACATGTGGGCCAGACCGGGTAAGGACGGCAGATTTCCTTCCCTAAAGAACATTAGTGAACCAGGTGGGTTTTTCTGACAATCGACAACGGTTTCATGGTCATCAGTAGATTCTTAATTCCAGATAATTTTATATATCGAATTCAAATTCCACCATCTGCCGTGGTGGGATTATGAACCCAGGTTTCCCAGAACATTAGCTGCATTCTGGATTAATAGTCTAGCGATAATACCACTGGGGCCATCACCTCACCTAGGTCTCCCGGTTTCCTCCGGGTGCCCCGGTTTCCTCCCACAGTCCGAAAGACACTCTGGTTAGGTGCATTGGCCGTGATAAATTCTCCCTCAGTGATCTCTCCGAACAGGTACCAGAATGTGGCGACTAGGGGATTTTCACCGTCACTTCATTACAGTATTAATGTAAGCCTACTTGTGACACTAATAATGGCCCTACTTTGTATTAAATTGACCTTTCTCTACACCCTAGCTATGACTGTAACACTACATTCTGCACTCTCGCCTTTCCTTCTCTATGTACGGTCTGTGTAGCGAGCAAGAAACAATACTTTTCACTGTTTATTTATACATGTGACAATAATAAACCAAATCGAATCAAATCAAATAAATAAACTTGAAACTAGAGTTAGCATTATGCTCGAGCCTACTCAGCTACTCAGCTAACGGATCCCCCTTCCAATTATATAATATCACATTTAAAGCCCATTGCATGTTACATGAACATTCTTTGCGAAAGTCACTTTTTCCCTGAACTTCACCGGGCTTTTGGCATCGCCATTCAACGTGCTGATTTGCCTCAAGTGTTTGCCGAAAGGGTAAGCTCTTGCCCTTGAATGCGCCTTATTCGCGAGCACACTTTACCAGCCTCTCCCTGTAATCTGGCTAAGTTGGTTACTGTTCAGCATTTCTGCAGCAGAGGTTCAGTGCAAAATTAGTGAGTAATGACCGCACACTTTACAAAAAGATCCATTATGAGACGCACTGACTGTATTTTCTATTCATTTGAAAAGTAAATGGATGCAAGTAAAAGGTGAGAGTTCACTGGCAATTTAAGTATTTTACTCTAACAGGCTGCAGTACTTCTGTTTTAATTCAAGCGTACACAGAAGTGCGAATAATCAAACTGGATGATGCTCATCAGAAACCACAGTACCGTGATGCATTGTGCTTGGTCTAAATGGTCATTGAAGCTTAATGACAAAAGACAATTTACATTACTCCTTTTCATTTGTATTCCACAGCTTTCTTCCCAGTACTCTGGCGCTGATCTCCCCTGCCTGTGGTATTATTTCAATGCAAATGTTGTTACACTGTGTTTGTTTTCCTCCCACATCCTATCCTTTACCGCGGAATAAAAGAAAGGCACCTAAATTATCTCTTATCCCTCTGAAACTAATTGCTACAAATCACAGGTCCAAATGAAAACTACTGATTATAATTAATTAAACAGTTTTGTTTTGTGAAAAAAAATAATTCCAGCACCTAGAACCCAGGATTAACATCATTTTAATTGCCTGCAGGAAAACAGCATTTGGAAGGAAGGAGGGAGTGCTGTTACACAATTTCAGAACTGATGCATTCAATAAACCTCAGCCTTTAACCAAATTATGTGTACAAGTGAATTACAGGATTTTCAATTCAGTGAAATTCTTTTCAGTAGAACATAATCACCATGGGATGAATGGTTTATTGAGATACATGGGAGTGCAAAGCTAAGGCTACTAATATAAGTCCTCTAGGGTGTTCATTGCATTTAATGTATGCACAAGCTAATTTATTATACTGTGACTAATTTCCATTTCTTGTGCTCACAGTTGCCTTGCTAATTATTGAGATGTTTTCTTAACTTTAGTAATTATGTTCTGTGTTTGATACACGCAGCAGAGTAAATGAGAGAGGGAGCACGGCGCAGCACTCTGAGACAGATGCACCCGGGCGAGATGAAATGGCTGTCAGGCCTATCAAGCCCAGCATCCTTAATCACAGTGCAATGCGGCTTTGATCAACTGCGCCAGGCCGCGCCGCAAGCAGTTGGAGAAATATTTGACAAAACTGTGCATAATTAGATCGACTACCTTAATTAGGAAAACTTTAGCATTAAATGGGAGCAATCACGTCCGCAGCAGCCTGTGAAGGTACGTTCTCGAACCCAGGGGCTCTGCATTACAAAGTACCCCCTGCTGTGTTCAGGCATTCTGTTATGCTTTCGCAGGCCCAATCAGGTCACCAGAGAATCCAAGAGTAAGTAACACAGGCCAAATCCCCGCAGCCCTGATATATCTCGTCAAAGTAACAAAACTGTGCTTTCCTCGTCCCATTATAATACAATAAGGCAGGATAATATAAAGGGCCCGCACAGAAAATGTCAATGTGAATATTGCTCATTAAAAAAGTCGCATGACCTTACTTGCAATGTTAGCCACATTGACATATTAAATCTCCTTTCCAAATGATAAAGTTATTATAACTGGTAGCACCATTGTTCTGAATTTCAATGTAAATTAGTGAGCGCAGTTCTTGAAAGAAACAAACTATATGGTCTAATTAAAGTAAACGTCGTTTGTACTTTTAAAATTGTTAGTAGAAAAGATTTAGTAGAATGCTACCGGGATTTGATGATTTGAGATATAAGGAGCGGCTGGATAGACTGGGACTTTTTTCCCTGAAGCGTAGGAGGCTGAGGGGTGATCTTATAGAGGTTTATAAAATAATGAGGGACATAGATCAGCTAGATAGTCAATATCTTTTCCCAAATGTAGGGGAGTCTAAAACTTGAGGGCATAGGTTTAAGGTGAGAGGGGAGAGATACAAAAGGGTCCAGAGGGGCAATTTTTTCACACAGAGGGTGGTAAGTGTCTGGGACAAACTGCCAGAGGTGGTAGTAGAAGCGAGTACAATTTTGTCTTTTAAAAAGCATTTAGACAGTTACATGGGTAAGATGGGTATTGAGGGATATGGGCCAAATGCAGGCAATTGGAATTAGCTTAGGGGTTTAAAAAAAGGGCGGCATGGACAAGTTGGGCCAAAGGGTCTGTTTCCATGCTGTAAACCTCTATGACTCCATGAGCATATATTTACAAACCAAACATTTTAAAGTCCATTTTGCTAATGCAGGAATGGTTAACTTATAATGAACAATTTATGACTGAGGACGACAGGGGCTTTTTAGACAATCTCCAATGGTTCAGGAGAGAAAGTTACTCCCTTGCCTGGGGCTGCTCCAGGAGGGTCCCCATTGTGGACTGAGTCAGTTGCTCTCAACCAAGGCATCTTACAGGGCAACTACTGTTGGATTTGATACCCATCAGCGCACTCAGAAGTACAGCTGAGGATGACTGTGATGCTCCCTAAAGTGAACCTACCTGGCTATTCCCACACAGGACATGGGAATGTCACTGTGCACACTGAACTGCACCTTCATCACCAAGCACTTTCAGGAGAGGAGGAAAGAAACAGCAACTTATTTAGAAACATAGAAACATAGAAAAACTACAGCACAAAACAGGCCCTTCGGCCCACAAGTTGTGCCGAACATATCCCTACCTTTTAGGCCTATCTATAACCCTCCATCCTATTAAGTCCCATGTACTCATCCAGGAGTCTCTTAAAAGACCCTATTGAGTTTGCCTCCACCACCACCGATGGCAACTGATTCCACTCACCCACCACCCTCTGTGTGAAAAACTTCCCGCTAACATCTCCCCTGTACCTACCCCCCAGCACCTTAAACCTGTGTCCTCTCGTAGCAGCCATTTCCACCCTGGGAAAAAGCCTCTGAGAGTCCACCCGATCTATGCCTCTCAACATCTTATATACCTCTATCAGGTCTCCTCTCATTCTACGTCTCTCCAAGGAGAAAAGATTTCTAGCACATTTAATGTAATAAAACTTCCCAAGACAATTCATAGGATCATTATGAAGCAAAATTTGACACCACGTCACAAGACGGTACAGTGGTATAGTGGTTAGCAATGAATTCCGGCCTTGGGTGACTGTGTGAAGTTTGCATGTTTTCCCCATGTCAGCATGGGTTTCCTCCAGATGCTGCGGTTCCCTCCCACACTCCAAAGATGTACAGGTTAGGTGCTAATTTGGACCTTCGTGTCCCGAGATGTGTTGGTTATATGGATCAGCAGGATAAATGTGTGGGGTTATGGGGATAGGGCAAATAGTTGCAGATTCGATGGGCCAAATGGCCTCCTTCTGTATTATAGGGATTCTATGATTCTAGGTCCCATGCTGACTTCTGCTTGCCCACTCACAGCGTCTGATTGGAAATCACCCTCAATTAGTTTCTGCACTTGCCTCTACAGCAGCAGTGACTACATGCCACAAACTATCAAATTGGCTGTGACAAGAACAGAGGATGCTGGGAAAATTCTGCAATCTTGCCAGCATCTATCAAGAAAGGAGCACAGTTAGTTGTTGTTAAATCATTGTTGTAGCCGTTCTTTCTCCGTCCACAGGCTGAATGGTTTCGTTCTGTGCTGAAAGTCTTTCTATGTTTCCATGTTTTAATGAGACTGAAAGTTTGATCAAGGAGGTAGGTTTTAAGTACTATCTTCAGTTTAAAGTTTATTTATTCGTGTCACAAGTAGGCTTACATTAACTCTGCAACTTTTACAGATGCACCATAGAAAGTATTCTTTCTGGTTGTAGCACATCTTGGTATGGCTCCTGCTCTGCCCAAGGAACTACAAAAGGTCATGAATGTAGCCCAATCCATCACGCAAACTAGCCTCCCATCCATTGACTCTGTCTACACTTTATGCTGCCTCGGCAAAGCAGCCAGCATAATTAAGAACTCCACGCACCCCGTACATTCTCTCTTCCCCCTTCTTCCATCAGCAAAAAGATACAAAAGTCTGAGGTCACGTACCAACCGACTCAAGAACAGCTTCTTCCCTGCTGCTGTCAGACTTTTGAATGGACTTACCTTGCATTAAGTTGATCTTTCTCTGCACCCTAGCTATGACTGTAACACTACATTCTGCACTCTCTTGTTTCCTTCTTTATGAACGGTATGCTTTGTCTGCATAGCGCGCAAGAAACAATACTTTTCACTGTCACTTTATTATTGTCACTTAATACATGTGACAATAATAAATCAAATCAAATCAAATCAAAATCAATGAAGTTACTGTGAAAATCCCCTAGTCGCCACACTCCGGCACCTGTTCGGGTTCACTGAGGGAGAATTTAGCATGGCCAATGCACCTAACCAGCACGTCTTTCGGACTGTGAGAGAAAACCGGAGCACACAGGGAGAATGTACAAACTGCACAGACAGTGACCTGAGGCAGGAATCAAACCTGGGTCTCTGGCGCTGTGAGGCAGCAGTGCTAACCACTGTGCTGCTCCTCAGAGAGCATCATGTCTTATACTTGTTATGGTTTGAGTTGCGGATTCATTCCCAGATTAACCCCTCACATGCTGCTACATGGTACCATGGACAATATCTGTATTGCTGTAGGCACTAAGAACATTAAATGAAGGTTTTACTAAATGGCCATGTTCCAGTATCTGTCTGCTCTTACTATAGCACAGCTGTCAGTTTAATGAGGAACCCTTACTCTCTGGCTATGTAAACAGCCCGACAGACTCTGGTCCTGATGTTGTTTGCCACAGCACCAGCTACTCATTTTTCTTTCCAAGTGACAGAGGTGTTTTATGATGGACGCAAAAAATGTCCACTCTGTTTGGAGATTGGTGCAGGCTGTTGCTACTTACAGATACCTGCTTGAGGCAAGTGTCTGTAAAGCTGGTTGTGCAGTTAGCACCTGGACTGTGCTAACAAAGCTTGGATACATGTACAGAACATGAAAATGGTTTTTAATGTTGAGAGAGAATGGTCAGATAACACATTTCTCCCATAAAATTGTGAATATTCCATATAATTGGCATGGTGGCACAGTGATTGGCACTCCTGCCTCATAGTGCTAGGGACTTGGGTTCAATTCCTGGCTTGAGTCTGTGCAGAATCTTGTCTGCATGGGTTTCTTGCGGGTGCTTTGGTTTCCTCCCACAGTCCAAAAGATGTGCTGGTTAGGTGCATTGGCCATGCTAAATTCTCCCTCAGTGTACTCAAGTTTTGAATCTCGATGATTCTTTGTCAAAGCATGACAAAGCCTAGACAAAGTGTCATCTGGACTCGAAACATCAGCTCTTTTCTCTCCTTACAGACGTTGTCAGACCCGCTGAGATTTTCCAGCATTTTCTCTTTTGGAGACTGTGAGGTATAATATTTGAGATGATCTTCCAGCTCTATGGACGGAATTTTCCCGTCCCGCCCGCCACGGGAGTCGTAGCAGGCGGGACAGGACCATGCAAAGGTCTGTTGACCTCAAGTGAGATTTTCCTGTCTTGTGGCCGAAATATTCCGCCCTGTGGGTCAAATTCTGTTCACTCATCATCCCCACACTCACCAACTTACATTGGCTCCCAGTCAAGCAACATTTTGATTTGAATATTTGCTTTCTTGTTTTCAACTCCCTCCATAACCAATTGTCTCTCTCTCCTCAAAATCTCCTCCAGCCCTATAACTTTCCAAGATGGTACTCACTCTTCTAATCCTGACTTCTCGAGGTTCCCCGATTTTAATCGCAGTATGTTGCAAGATCTCAGCATTTTGTTAAATCACCCTCTCTGTTGGGGAGGTGTAAATAAAGTTAGTTCAACAGTGGCAGGGAAGTTTGATTAAGGTTGTGTTTATTGCCAACACCTTGCATGCACTGTTGTATGCAAGGCAACCATGATTATATTGTGCAATGTGCAGCAGGGCGCATGTGTGACTTCCAGTTCTATCGGGAATGATGTTATGACTTGAATCCAGAGTATTTACTTTCAAAAACTATGTACCGTGTATCAAAAAAGTGGTTGTCAGAACTTTGGAAAGTCAAGAGTTATAGAGTCATAGAGGTTTACAGCATTGAAACAGGTCCTTCAGCCCAACTTGTCCATGCCACCCTTTTTTTACCACTTAGTCCCAATTGCCCGCATTTGGCCCATATCCCTCTATACCCATCTTGCCCATGTTACTGTCTAAATGCTTTTTAAGAATCAAAATTGTACCCACCTCTACTACTACCTCTGGCAGCTTCTTCCAGACACTCACCACCCTCTGTGTGAAAAATTTGCCCCTATGGACCCTTTTATATCCTCCCATTTCACCTTAAACCTGTGCCCTCTAGTTTTAGACTCTCCTACCTTTGGGAAAAGGTGTTGACTATCCAGCTAATCTATGCCCCTCATTATTTTATAGAGCTATATAAGATCACTCCTAAACCTTCTATGCTCCAGGGAAAAAAGTCCCAGTCTATCCAGCTTCTCCTTATAACTCAAACCATTAAGTCCCGATAGCATCCTAGTAAATCTTTTCTGCAATCTTTCTAGTTTAATAATATCCTTTCTATGATAGGGTGACCAGAACTGTACACAATATTCCAAATGTGGCCTTACTAATGTCTTGTACAACTTCAACAAAATGTCCCAACTTCTCTATTCAATGTTCTGACTAATGCAACCAAGCTTGCCGAATGCCTTCTTCACTACCCTGTCCACCTGTGACTCCACTTTCAAGGAGCTATAAACCGGTACCTCTAGATCTCTTTGTTCTATAACTCTCCCTAACACCCTATCATTAACTGAGTAACTCCTGCCCTGGTTCTATCTACCAAAATGCATCACCTCGCATTTATCTAAATTAAACTCCATCCGCCATTCGTCAGCCCACTGCTTTAGTTCATTGATCCTTCTTCAACTGAAGAAGTTTGAGTATATGCAGATGTTTTAAGGCAGGATCCGTTCCCTTTGCTAAACCATGAGAATTTGTGAGCTCACAACAGCATTACAACAAAAATATGGCGATGGGGATGGGATATCTTTCTCCTCCTCTACACTGGGGAGACTAAATGCAGACTGTGATCACTTTGCGGTGCATCTTCACTCAGTCCGCAAAAATGACCCAACCTTCCTGTTGCTTGCCATTTAAACTCAGCAACCTGCTCTCATATCCACCCGTCTCTGGCCAGCTGCAATGCTCTAATGAAGCCCAACGCAAACTGAAGGAACACATCTTCCGATCAGGCCTTCTGGACTCAACATTGAGTCCAATAACATTAGAACATGAACTTTCTCCTCCCTCGTGACCCCTTTTTTGTCGTAACCCCAATGCAACCCCCACCCCTTCCATCCCCTCCCCTCCCCCATCTCCGCACAGGGGAAGCTGTCCCTTGTTTTCACTGAGCACCGACCTTTGTTCTCCTATTAACACATTCTGCTATCTTACCTTTATGTCGCTATCTGCACCTTCTTTATTCTTTAATGGTACCATTAAGTCATGCCACACAAGTGCCAGGCAATGACCTTATCCAAAGGAAGAGGATCCACCATTGCCCCTTGACATTCAATGGCATTACCATTGCTGAATACCCCATAACCAACATCTTGGTTGGCAACAAGCACAACCATCAACCAGAAACTCAACTGGAATTTGCCATATGCCAGTCTTAATCATATTTCTCGTGTTTCTGTTTTCAGACAGAGCTGCTCATTATTCTGGTATTCACACTCACTCAGGACTTGCTTTGTTCCTTCATTGGCACCATGACCACTCCCTTTGCCTTTTGGTCCATGACATCTTTGTAATTTCATCTCTCCTGCCCTCTACCCGACCCCTGACCTTCCTGTTTGTTCTTTTTTCACTTTTCAACGCCATAAACCCATCACATTTCTATCTTCCTTCAGTCTGAAGAGTCATACATGACTCGAAATGTTAACTCTGCTCCTCCCTCCACAGGTGCTGACAGGCCTGCTGAGTATTTCCAACACTTACTGTTTTTATTTCAAAAGGAGGGTCTGCGGGTTTCATGTAGATATTGCAAGGAAGCACGGCATGGTGTTAAAGGCAGGAGGGCAGTTTAGGTGGAATTTGGAGATATGCTTCCAATATTGCATTGGTTCAAGTCATCAATGCCTGTTTTTCAATGTCTGAGAAGCTACAGGAACGTTGCTATATGTGAATCATAGAATCCCTACAGTGCAGAAGGAGGCCACTTGGCCCATCGAGTCTGCACCGACCAAAATCCCACCCAGGCCCTATCCCCATAAATCCACATATTTATCCTGCTATTCCCCTAACATTAACATTTAGCATGGCCAATCAACCTAACCCACACATCTTTGGACTGTGGGAGGAAATCGGAGCACCCGGAGGAAACCCACGCATTCACGGGGAGAATGTGCAAACTCCACATAGACAGTGACCCAAGGCCGGAATTGAACCCAGGTCCCTGGCGCTGTGAGGCAGCAGTGCTAACCACTGTGCTACTGTTCCACCCATGTGGCACATAATACCACCTCCTTCCTCTGAACCTACCCCATGCCCTCGGTGACTCCCACCTTCCCCCAGTACCAAAAAACTAGTATCTTTATGACCAGATTTCTGAGCAGAACATCTCATAGGAATTGATTTGATTTGATTTATGACTGTTACATATATTGGGATACAGTATTGTTTCTTGCGCGCTATACAGACAAGGTATACCGTTCATTGAGTACATAGGGGAGAAGGAAAGGAGAGGGTGCAGAATATAATGTTGCAGTCAGAGCTAGGATGTAGAGAAAGATCAACTTAATATAGGGTAGGTCCATTCAAAAGTCTGATGGCAGCAGGGAAGAAGCTGTTCTTGAGTTGATTGGTACATGACCTCAGACTTTTGTATCTTTTTCCTAACGGAAGAAGGTGGAAGAGAAAATGTCCGGGATATAAATTTGGAAGCTGAATGGTCAGCAATCTGAGAGGTTGGAGGTCCCATCGGGAGATCAGACGTCTGTTTGGAGAATAATGTCGGAGATCTGGGTGAGGCCATGGGTTGGGGTGGGGTGGGGGAGGGGGGGAAAGAGAGACTACTGCATCCAGTAAACCTTCACAACATTGTTAAACAAACAGGTGCCACCCCATAACAAAATGTTATGTGTCCACCTGAAATATACTAAAGAAAGGAAAAGCATTGGAATCTCCCTTGCTGAAAAATGTTATAAACTGGAATTCTCCTCCAGTCTGGAAAATGAGATTTCAAGCACCTTGTCAGGGAATTTAAGTTTATTTATTGGTGTTACAGTTAGGCTTACATTAACACTGCAATGAAGTTACTGTGAAAATCCCCCTAGTCGCCAAACTCCGGCACCTGTTCGTGTACACTGAGGGAGAATTTAGCATGGCCAATCCACCTAACCATTTCCGACTGTGGGAGGAAACTGTGGGAGAGCATCCGGAGGAAACCCACGCAGACACGGGGCGAACATACGGAATCCGCACAGTGACCCAAGCAGGGAATCGAACCCGGGTCCCTGGCGCTGTGAGGCAGCAGTGCTAACCACTGTGCTACTGTGCCGCCCCTTTTAACACTTTAACCTCTCATCCAACTAAATGTGCTCATTTCTGGATTCGAAGTTCCGATCATTTTCAATCACATTCCGATCACATTCATTCCGATCATTTAGGGGTGGCATGGTGGCACAGTGGTTAGCACTTCTGTCTCACAGTGCCATGGACCTGGGTTCGATTCCCGGCTTGGCTCACTGTCTGTATGGAGTTTGCACTCTGTGTCTGCGTGGGTTTCCTCCGGGTGCTCCAGTTTCCTCCCACACTCCAAAGTTGCTTAAGAGAGGCTTTATTAGCTACTAAGCTGCAAATTCATTTAACATATTTAAAATGTAAGTAATCCACAATGTACTGATATGATAAGCGGGTTAGGTGGATTGGCCATGCTAAGTAACCCCTTAGTGTCAGGGGGGCTAGCTAGGGTAAATACAAGGGGTTATGGGGATAGGGTCTGGGTGGGATTATGGTCGGTCCAGACTCGATGGGCCGAATGGCCTCCTTCTGCACTATAGGATTCTATGATTTTATTAAACTGGATCAGAATTGGAAAGAGTTCTTTGCAAGAGACAGGCCGGAATTTCACCGGCATGTCCGCCCCGATTCCGGGGGCGGGCGAGGCTGGGAGAACGGCATTCTCCGTTGGCCTCGGGCGTGATCTTACGAGCCTCGGGCCGGCGTGCCGGTAACATTGCGGCCAATGCCTTTTGTAAAGCTCTGACGCACTTCTTAGCCAGTCAGCGTGCTGGCACATTTACTTTCTTAAAATATTTGTTCCTCCGACCAGTCATTTGTCAAAGAGGATAAGGGAGTTAAATAGAGTTGGTTCGAAAACACAGCGGCCTAAATGACCCTTTGTTGCGGGGATGTATGTGCAGCATTTTGTGAGCTTCAGTGCCACTTTCGGTCACACAGCCGTGTAAAGTAGTCATTGATCCTGGTAGACAGTCGCTGGTACTAACCATCCACTTTGCTGCACATGACTTCTGAGAATAGACCTCTGTCTGCAGTGGCCGATGTGGCCCGGCAGAATGACTCCTACCCCTCCCTGTTTGCCTAAAACCATTCCGAATAAAGGCAACCCAAATTCCACTGAGTTGGCTGAATAAACGGGACAGGTTTAATATCTGCCTGAGCATCAATATTTGTCAGCACCCTCTTTGTCCCTGCCTGACACTTGAACCCATAAAAAAAAAGAACAGGGGCTTGGTAATGTTTCATTCATCAGGAAATGACAAAGTGCAAAGACATACTGGTCAGCTCATTAGAATTTCGTCATTTTTATGGGACTATAAATATAAGATAATTACTAACATCCACCAGGGAATTCAGAAGAAACTTTGTTATCTGGGGAGTGCTGAGAATGTGGAACTGACTGCCACGGGGAGCGGTTGAGGTGGATAGCAGAGAGACATTTAAGGGGAAGCTGGATACACACATGAGGAATAGAATGATATATTGATAGAGATAGATGAAATAGGATGGGAGGAGATTGATGTGGAGCACCATTGCCAACACAGAGCAGATCGGCCGAACGACCTGTTTCTGTGCTTTACAATCTATGCAACATAAAGCGGGCATCCAACCCAATGAACCTGCTGAAACCAATTTGCTCCCCTCTTTTCCTGCAGGCTGATTATCTCTCACAGGCTCCAGTCGTCATCCAGTACCCTGGTCAAGTGGTCAGGTTCTCACACAGGAACTAGAACCAGTGAGTTAGGACAAGAGACTATCACGGTTCAGCCCAGCCCTCTCCCCACCCATCTGACAGACATGTAGAATCAAAAAGTTTATTTATTAGTGTCACAAGGTGGCACAGTGGTTAGTACTGCTGCCTCACAGCTTCAGGGACCTGGGTTTGATTCCCAGCTTGGGTCACTTGGGTAGAGTTTGCATGTTTTCCCTGTGTCTGCGTGAGTTTCATCAGGGGTGCTCTGGTTTCCTCCCACAGTCCAAAGATGTGTGGGTTAGGTGCATTGGCCATGCTAAATTGCCCCTTAGTGTCCCGGGATGCATAGGTTAGAGGGATTAGTGGGGCAAATATGTGGGGTTATGGGGATAGAGCCTGGGTGGGATTGTTGGCAGTGCAGACTTGATGGGCCAAATGGCCTCCTTCTGCACTGTCGGGATTCTATGATTCTAAGTAGGCTTACATTAACACTGCAATGAATTTACTGTGAAAATCCCCTAGTCGCCACACTCTGGCACCTGATCGGATACACTGAGGGAGAATTTAGCATGGCCAATGCACCTAACCAGTGCATCTTTCAGACTGTGGGAGGAAACTGGAGCACCCAGAGGGAACCCATGCAGATAGGGGGAGAACGTGAAGACTCCGCACAGATAGTGATCCCAGCCGGGATTCAAACCCGGGTCCCTGGCGCTGTGAGGCAGCAGTGCTAACCACTGTGTCACCATGCCGCACAAGAATCACAAGGCAACAATATAGAAGTGAGACCTTACTTTCTCCTCAAAAGCACCGGGGCACCAAGACCGATGGCGACATTGTTATTGTGACCCCTAAGGAGATCAGAGGGCCGGTTCTAACAAATGGATGATGTTCAATTTTACTTTCTCGCCTTATTTACATAATCTCCTGAGGGGCTGAGAGAAACCACAAATAGGATTCGCAAGATGAAGCCTGGTGACATATCGCTCTGTTTTGAGTAGTTAATCTTAGAAACCCTACAGCACAGGAAGAGGTCATTCGGCCCATCGAGTCTGCACCGACCACAATCCCACCCAGGCCCTATCCCCATATCCTTACATATTTACCCACTAATCCCTCTAACCTACGCATCCCAGGACACTAAGGGGCAATTTTAGCATGGCCAATCAACCTGACCCGCACATCTTTGGACATCATCTGGTAAAAGTGCAAATAATACAAACCGTTTTCGTCACTTTAAGCCTGTGTTTCTGTTTATTAACCATTAACATTTCATCTGGACATGATCAAATATTGGAAATCCATGTTCCTGCTAAGAGAGAAAAAAAATGAAAATAATTATTTGGAGAATTAAAGTGAACTTCCACACCCCTTTCTTATTTGAATGTAAAAATTAGCAAAATGGAACACGCTTAATGTATCACCTTGGAAATGGCAATTCGCAGATGTTTGGTAGGCCAGTGATTGAGTGCTGTTCTCCACACGATGAAATATCTCCAAAGTATGGGTGCCTTGTGTTACTTCTCACTTCAGTTACCATCCACACATGATAAAGTGTTGTTCCCATGGAGAGAAAGCAGGAAAGTCTAAATCCCATCTCCTTCCACCCAAATACTGGAGAACATCTCTGCCAAATGTGGCAAACTTTGACTGGCTAGAAAAATGAAATGAGATGAGGTTAAAGCCAACAAAGGAGTTTAAAGTTTAAATGGCAGCACAGTGGTTCGCATTGCTGCCTCACAGCGCAGGGACCTTTGAACACACCTACCTTGCATTAAGTTGATCTTTCTCTACACCCTATGACTGTAACACTACATTCCGCACTCTCTCCTTCTCTATGATCTGGAGATGCATTGGACTGGGGTGGGCATAGTAAGAAGCCTCACAACACCAGGTTAAAGTCCAACAGGTTTATTTGGAATCACAAGCTTTCAGAGTGCTGCTCCTTCATCAGGTGATTGTCGATGTACGGTATGTTTTGCCTGTGTAGCGCACAAGAAACAATACTTTTCACTGTATACTAATAATAAATAATAATAAATCAAATCAAAAAAGGGTTCGATTCCCAGCTTGGGTCACTGTCTGTGCAGAGTCTGCACATTCTCCCCATGTCTGCGTGTGTTTCCTCCAGATGCTCCGGTTTCCTCCCACAGTCTGAAAGACGCACTGGTTAGGTGCATTGGCCATGATAAATTCTCCCTCAGTGTACCCGAACAGGCGCCGGAGTGTGGCGACTAGGGGATTTTCACAGTGACTTCATTGCAGTGTTAATGTAAGCCTACTTGTGACACTAATAAATAATCTTAAAAAAAAGTCTAAAAACTCTGGCTAGAAAAATAAAATGAAGTGAGGTTAAAGCCAACAAAAGAACAACATTTTAGGCCAGAAAATAGTCTTTAAAAGTAAACATCTGAAATTGTAGGAGCTATGCTAGTGTTTGTAAATAATTGAAAAAATTGTAATTTTTTTTGTTCATTCATGGTTGTCGCTGGCTGGGCCAGCATTTATTGCCCATTCCTGAGGGCATTTAAGAGTCAACCACATTGCTGTGGATCTGGAGTCACATGTAGGCCAGACCATGTAAGGATGACAGATTTCCTTCGCTAAGGGACATTAGTGAACCAGATGGGTTTTGACGGCAATCGACAACAGTTTCATGGTCATCAGTAGACTTTTAATTCCAGATTTTTAATTAAATTCGAATTGCACCATCTGCCGTGGTGGGATTCGAACCCGGGTCCCAGAGTAGTACTCTGGGTTCTCTGGATTTCTAGTCCAGTGATAGTACCACTCCGCCACTGCCTCCCCAAATATTCACATTTGCAGTAGTTTAATCCATTGAAGTCTTGGTTAAACTAAAATACCTACAAGCAAAGACTTCCAGGCGTTAAAAATATATTTTTCCAAATTTACTTTGTGTTGTGATAAAAGGAATAAATTTTATTTTACTGAAGTGGTGGCAGCTTTAATTCCGTGCAACAAAAAAATATGTTTTTGAATTCTTAGATTGCATTTAATAATTATATCTTCAGCAACTTTTTAAAAAAATACCATCTGTGACAGAAGTATTCCTGTCATAATCATTTCAAAACCGTTTAGTTCAACACATTTGGTGCTTCTTTTCGTACCATCCAGGTCAATTTATTTCTGATCTGTTCTCTCTTGTACAGTCAAACAATCATTCCTTCAGATGCTGAAGAGCCAACTGCCTTCAGTCAGTAGTATCAATCGAGAGGTGGCCTTGAATGCTTTCTCAAATAATATGTTGTCACTGGAAATGAGTTTCCTGCTGACAATGCTTCCTTTATCAGCGGGCAAGTCAGCACTTAGGAAAATTAATGTAAAATTAATAACAGGTAGGTGTTCTTCAATATATTGTATCAGGCACTGAATCAGTGTATCATGCACTGAGGCTGCAAAATATATATATCTTGAGTACAAAACAAAATGTTAGCTATGCAGGGGTCAACAACCGAGGTTTCCTCCATAGTCTTCACTCCTGATTGAATTCAAATGTATGTTTCCCAACATTAACTGCAACATCTTGATAAAACTGATTTCTGAAGTAAGGCCGACACTGTAGGTCACAGAATACAGTTTCCATAATGGAACTGCTTCCCCTTGTAGCGACTAGCAAAAATGAAACACTCCCCGGTTTGGTCCAGTGCTTATTAGTTTCCTTTTATCGCCACAGATACAAATTGGACACTGTAAGGCCTGTGCAATAATTTGGTCAAATTTAGACATGTTAAATCAGCGGCTGCTGACGGAATGGCTCTTGTGGTGGCACAGTGGTTAGCACTGCTGCCTCGCAGCGCCAGGGACCCAGGTTCGAATCTCTGGGGTTAAAGCCAACAAAAGAGTTTAAAATTTAAACGGCAGCACGGTGGCACAGTGGTTAGCACTGCTGCCTCGCAGCGCCAGGGACCCAGGTTTGATTCCCGGCTTGGGTCACTGTCTGTGCGAGTCTGCACATTCTCCCCCGTGTCTGCGTGGGTTTCCTCTGGGTGCTCCTGTTTCCTCCAACTGTCTGAAAGACGTGCTGGTTAGGTGGATTGGCCATGCTAAATTCTACCTCAGTGTACCCGAACAGGCGACTAGGGGATTTTCACAGTAGTTTCATTGCAGGTGTTAACGTAAGCCTACTTGTGACACTAATAAATAAACTTAAACAATCTTCTTTGACGACCAACCCTCCCAAAACCATCCCCACCTCAACGCCACAAAAAATAATGCTGGGCAAATCCGCGTACTAACCCGTCCAGCCCACCCAACTTCATCAATATTCATATCAATAACAGCAGAGGGAATGGAATTTAGGAATTTGCAGTCCTATCCAAGCAGCTTCTGTAAGAACAGTTGCAGGAGAGGTTATGAAACGAGTCTCTCCGTTACTTCATGCTTGCTCCTGAAATTAGGTAAGAAACGACGGAAGTGCTAATGTCACACAGCTCACTAATTATGCGCCTCCCCCAAGCCTTGCCGAACCCACACAGCATGTTGTGTTGTCAATGTCCACATTTCCCCTCGTCCCTTTCTTCCTTTTTTGTGACCGCAGCTAGTCGTTCATGTTTGGTGTCACTGTGAGGGTAAAAAGGGCCTGTCTGTCAGACAAGAATGTCTTTGTTCTTGGCGCTACTTCCCGCAGGAGAGACCGGGAAAACATGAGCCACATTCATGTGGTTTTGTTTTCTTCAAAAAAAAAGCACGCTTTTGTGCATTCTGCTATGTTAGGAACAGCAAAAAGACAATCTGAAAATGACGGGAAATAGCACCAAGGACTGTCCAAAAATAAAAGGTTCAAAGGATGCCCTTGGCCTAATTTCCCTGGTGATAGAGAGACAGAGATTTAAATAGAAAGTTGCCAAAATAAATGCAAAGCTATTCACAGTAGCGGGGAGTGTTATGAAATCTAAATGCTCAAAATCATTGCTTCCCCAACTTTGTCCCACTGTGAGTCTCCTCTGAGAAGTACAGCAATCTTCAAGGGGAGGTGATGGCCTAGTGGTATTATCGCTAGACTGTTAATGCAGAAACTCAGCTAATGTTCTGGGGACCCGGATTCAAATCCCGCCGCGGCAGATGGTGGAATTTGAATTCAGTAAAAAATATCTGGAATTAAGAATCTATTGATGGCCATGAAACCATTGTCGGAAAAACCCATCTGGTTCACTGACTGCCGTCAATCTGCCGTCCTTACCTAGTCTGGCCTACGTGTGACTCCAAGCCACAGCAATGTGGTTGACTCTAAACTGCCCTCTGAAATGGCCTCGCAACCCATTCAGTTTGCGATGCCATTGTTCATATGGGAGGCGATGGCCTAGAGGTATTATTGCTAGACTATTAATCCAGAAGCTCTGGGGATCTGGGAGATGGTGGAATTTGAATTCAATAAAAAAATCTGGAATTAAGAATCACAGTAACTCCATTGCACTGTTTATGTAAACCTACTTGGGACAATAATAAATAAGCTTAAAACTTGATGGTCGGAAAAACCCATCTGGTTCACTAATGTCCTTTCGGGAAGGAAATCTGCCATCCTTATTGGTTCTGGCCTACATGTGACTCCTGAGCCACAGCAATGTGGTTGACTCTCAACTGCCCATGGGCAACTAGGATTAAGCAATAAATGCTGGCCAGCCAGCGATGCCCATGTCCCACAAATTAATTAAAAGAGAGCCAGGTGGGAGGGTTGAGGTGTGGGAGGAGTTGGGGGGGTGTAGTTTGGGGGAGGGATAGTAGATTTAAAGGAGCCACACAGTTATTAACACTCATGTGTGTGGGTGGGTGAGGAGTTGGGGTTCATGACCCACAGTTTGGGAAGTTCTGCCTTAAAGACAGTCTTTAAAAACAGGGGGGAGTGGCTCAAACGCAGCAAAGTTGTTTCTGTGCTGTTTTCCAATCATGATCAATCTCCGGATGCCACCCGCCCCCACCTCCCCAACCCCTGCAATAAAGCAAGGAGCCTTCACTAACACGTGAGTCGTAATGTTTCTACAGATTGTCAGCTCTCTGGAGAAAGGTGGAGGGGGAGAAAAAGGTTAGATTTACAATTTACTGAAACCAAACCTGTGGAGCAATTAGCAGACAATTAGACTAACCTTTCTCACGCTTCCTCGGAACACCAGGGTATTAAGGGATACAGACGAAGGAGGAAGCAATATGCCTAACAATACATCAAATTACTAATACAACTGAATCCTAATAAACCGTAACTAGTGCACCATGAAATTTAGTACTCGGACCAGGATTATGCTTGGATTAAGCGTTCTGCAAATCGCAGACACACACACACACAAATAGCACATTTGCAATTCTGCCAGCTATCACCCATTGGGCAATTCAATTGGCACACAAACAAATTGAAATAAATGTATGATTTAGTCAAAAAGGGATCAGGCTTCTTAAAATGTGCCGGTGCCTCTGGTTTGGCAGCCTTCTTCCGGATTCTGGCAGAATTGAGGATTGGTTTCCAGGTCCTGCTCTGAGTATTCCAGGAGAGAGAGAGAAATATACCGCAAAGTCAGCAAAACTTGCTTGCTGATCCAGTAACTGGAACTTTCCTCAGTCAAAACACAGAGTCAGGGTTGTTTTGATGTGGAGAGTTTGGCCAGAAAGAATGGTGTGAACAGATTCAATCAATGGCAACTTTCCAAAGTTGGAAAGGGGAATTGAACAGGAAGATAGGGAAAAAGCAGGAGATGGGAACTACTGAGGTTTTCAAAAGCCAGTACAGACCCGATAGACCAAATGGCTATCTTCTGTGTTCATAGAAACGTTGAATCTACAATGCAGAAGGAGGCCATTTGCCCATCAAGCCCGCACCAACAACAATCCCATCCAGGTCCTATCCCTGTAACCCTATATATTTACCCTCCTAATCCCCCTGACGCTAAGGGACAATTTAGCATGGCCAATCAACCTAACCCGCACATCTTTGGACAGTGGGAGGAAACCGGAGCACCCGGAGGAAACCCACACAGACAGGGGGAGAATGTGCAAACTCCACACAGACAGTGGCCCAAGGCCAGAATTTGATTTGATTTGATTTGATTTATTATTATTGTCACATGTATTAACATACAGTGAAAAGTATTGTTTCTTGCGTGCTATACAGACAAAGCATACCGTTCATAGAGAAGGAAAGGAGAGAGTGCAGAATGTAGTGTTACACAGCGAGGGTGTAGAGAAAGATCAACTTAGTGCGAGGTAGGTCCACTCAAAAGTCTGACAGCAGCAGGGAAGAAGCTGTTCTTGAGTCGGTTGGTACGTGACCTCAGACTTTTGTATCTTTTGAAGCCAGGTCCCTGGCGCTGTGAGGCAGCAGTGCTAACCACTGTGCCACCGTCCCACCCTGGTGTTGTATGATTCCAAGTCCAACAATGCTTTCCTTTTCAGTTTGCTTCTTCCCTGTCACCGGACCTTTTCTTGGACCTAAGTGTGAATATACAACTTTCAAATTTCAACCCCAGAGATTGAGTGCTGTCTTTCCCATTCCTAAAAAAGTCTTTGATTTGATTTGATTTATTATTGTCACATGTATTAGTATACAGTGAAAAATATTGTTTCTTGCGCGCTCTACAGACAAAGCATACCGTTCGTAGAGAAGGAAACGAGAGAGTGCAGAATGTAGTGTTACAGTTATAGCTAGGGTGTAGAGAAAGATCAGTTTAATATAAGGTAAGTCCATTCAAAAGTCTGATGGCAGCAGGGAAAAAGCTGTTCTTGAGTCGTTTGGTACGTGACCTCAGACTTTTGTATCTTTTTCCCGATGGAAGAAGGCGGAAGAGAGAATGTCTGGGGTGCATGGGGTCCTTGATCATGCTGGCTGATTTGCTGAGGCAGCAGGAAGTGTAGACAGAGTCAATGGATGGGAGGTTGGTTTGCGTGATGGATTGGGCTACATTCACGATCTTTTATAGCTTCTTGCGGTCTTGGACAGAGCAGGAGCCATACCAAGCTGTGATACAACCAGAATGGTGCATCTGTAAAAGTTGTTGAGAGTCATTTTGAATCCCCACTCATTGCACCAACCATCCACCTTGCCACATGGGGCATGGGTCTTATTCACATGTCATTGAGTTCAGGAACAAGGAAAGCCTATGCTGACAACAAGAGGGCCTGACATTTTTGCACCTTTACCAGGATAGGTTCCTCAGTCCTAAGTGGAACAGGACCTTGGCCTGGACTTGGTTGATTGGTTGATACAGTACGTAGATAGGCCAACAAGAGACGAGGCCACATTGGATTTGGTACTGGGTAATGAACCAGGTCAGGTGTTAGATTTGGAGGTAGGTGAATACTTTGGTGACAGTGACCACAATTTGGTTATGTTTACTTTAGCGATGGAAAGGGATAGGTATATGCTGCAGGGCAAGAGTTATAGCTGGGGGAAAGGAAATTATGATCCGATTAGGCGAGATTTAGGATGCATAGGATGTGGAAGGAAACTGCAGGTGATGGGCACAATTGAAATGTGGAGCTTGTTCAAGGAACAGCTACTGCGTGTCCTTGATAAGTATGTCCCTGTCAGGCAGGGAGGAAGTGGTCGAGCGAGGGAACCGTGGTTCACTAAAGAAGTTGAATCTCTTGTGAAGAGGAAAAAGGAGACTTATGTAAAGATGAGACGTGAAGGCTCAGTTAGGGCAGTTGAGAGTTACAAGTTAGCCAGGAAGGACCTAAAGAGAGAGCTAAGAAGAGCCAGGAGGGGACATGAGACGTCTTTGGCCGGTAGGATCAAGGAAAACCCTAAAGCTTTCTAAAGGTATGTCAGGAATAAAAGAATGACTAGGGTAAGATTAGAGCCAGTCAAGGACAGGAGTGGGAAGTTGTGCGTGGAGTCGGAAGAGATAGGAGAGGTGCTAAATGAATATTTTTCGTCAGTATTCACACAGGAAAAGGACAATGTTGTCGAGGAGAATGCTGAGATACAGGCTATTAAGAACATAAGAACATAAGAAATAGGAGCAGGAGTAGGCCATCTAGCCCCTCGAGCCTGCCCCGCCATTCAATAAGATCATGGCTGATCTGACGTGGATCAGTACCACTTACCCGCCTGATCCCCATAACCCTTAATTCCCTTACCGATCAGGAATCCATCCATCCGCGCTTTAAACATATTCAGCGAGGTAGCCTCCACCACCTCAGTGGGCAGAGAATTCCAGAGATTCACCACCCTCTGGGAGAAGAAGTTCCTCCTCAACTCTGTCTTAAACCGACCCCCCTTTATTTTGAGGCTGTGTCCTCTAGTTTTAACTTCCTTACTAAGTGGAAAGAATCTCTCCGCCTCCACCCTATCCAGCCCCCGCATTATCTTATAAGTCTCCATAAGATCCCCCCTCATCCTTCTAAACTCCAACGAGTACAAACCCAATCTCCTCAGCCTCTCCTCATAATCCAAACCCCTCATCTCCGGTATCAACCTGGTGAACCTTCTCTGCACTCCCTCCAATGCCAATATATCCTTCCTCATATAAGGGGACCAATACTGCACACAGTATTCCAGCTGCGGCCTCACCAATGCCCTGTACAGGTGCATCAAGACATCCCTGCTTTTATATTCTATCCCCTTCACAATATAGGCCAACATCCCATTTGCCTTCTTGATCACCTGTTGTACCTGCAGACTGGGCTTTTGCGTCTCATGCACAAGGACCCCCAGGTCCCTTTGCACGGTAGCATGTTTTAATTTGTTTCCATTGAGATAGTAATCCCATTTGTTATTATTTCCTCCAAAGTGTATAACCTCGCATTTCTCAACGTTATACTCCATTTGCCATATCCTCGCCCACTCACTCAGCCTGTCCAAATCTCTCTGCAGATCTTCTCCGTCCTCCACACGATTCACTTTTCCACTTATCTTTGTGTCGTCTGCAAACTTCGTTACCCTACACTCCGTCCCCTCCTCCAGATCATCTATATAAATGGTAAACAGTTGCGGCCCGAGTACCGATCCCTGCGGCACGCCACTAGTTACCTTCCTCCAACCGGAAAAACACCCATTTATTCCGACTCTTTGCTTCCTGTCGGATAGCCAGTCCCCAATCCACTTTAACACACTACCCCCAACTCCGTGTGCCCTAATCTTCTTCAGCAGCCTTTTATGGGGCACCTTATCAAACGCCTTTTGGAAATCCAAAAACACCGCATCCACCGGTTCTCCTCCATCAACCGCCCTAGTCACATCTTCATAAAAATCCAACATGTTCGTCAAGCACGACTTTCCCCTCATGAATCCATGCTGCGTCTGATTGATCGAACCATTTCTATCCAGATGCCCTGCTATCTCCTCTTTAATAATGGATTCCAGCATTTTCCCTACTACAGACGTTAAGCTGACCGGCCTATAGTTACCCGCCTTTTGTCTCCTTCCTTTTTTAAACAGTGGCGTAACATTAGCCGTTTTCCAATCAACCGGCACTACCCCAGAATGCAACGAGTTTTGATAAATAATCACTAACGCATCCACTATTACCTCTGACATTTCTTTCAATACCCTGGGATGCATTCCATCCGGACCCGGGGACTTGTCCACCTTCAGTCCCATTAGTCTACCCAGCACTGCCTCTCTGGTAACATTAATTGTATTAAGTATTTCTCCTGCTGCCAACCCTCTATCGTTAATATTTGGCAAACTATTTGTGTCCTCCACCGTGAAGACCGACACAAAAAACGTATTTAAAGACTCAGCCATATCCTCATTTCCCACTATTAACTCCCCCCTCTCGTCCTCCAAGGGTCCAACATTCACTCTAGCCACTCTATTCCTTTTTATATATTTATAAAAACTTTTACTATCATTTTTTATATTAATTGCTAGCCTAGCTTCATAGTCTATCCTTCCTTTCTTTATCGCTTTCTTAGTCTCTCTTTGTTGTTTCTTAAATTTTTCCCAATCACTTGTTTCTCCACTATTTTTGGCCACTCTGTACGCAGCTGTTTTTATTTTAATACTCTCCTTTATTTCCTTCGTTATCCACGGCTGGTTCTCCCTTTTCTTACAATCCTTGTTTTTTGCTGGAATATATTTTTGCTGAGAACTGAAAAGGATCTCCTTAAAAATCCTCCACTGTTCCTCAGCTATCCTACCTGCCAGCCTGCTCTCCCAGTCTAGCTTAGCCAATTCATCCCTCATCCTATCATATTTCCCTCTGTTAGACTAGACGGGATTGAGGTTCATAAGGAGGAGGTGTTAGCAATTCTGGAAAGTGTGAAAATAGATAAGTCCCCTGGGCTGGATGGGATTTATCCTAGGATTCTCTGGGAGGCTAGGCAGGAGACTGCAGAGCCTTTGGCTTTGATCTTTATGTCGTCATTGTCTACAGGAATAGTGCCAGAAGACTGGAGGATAGCAAATGTTGTCCCCTTGTTCAAGAAGGGGAGTAGAGACAATCCTGGTAATTATAGACCAGTCAGCCTTACTTCTGTTGTGGGCAAAGTTTTGGAAAGCATTATAAGAGATAGGATTTATAATCATCGAGAAAGGAATAATTTGATTAAGGATAGTCAACACAGTTTTGTGAAGGGTAGGTCGTGCCTCACAAACCTTATTGAGTTCTTTGAGAAGGTGACCAAAGAGGTGGATAAGGTTGATGTGTTGTATATGGATTTCAGTAAAGCGTTTGATAAGGTTCCCCACGGTAAGATATTGCAGAAGATAGGGAGGCATGGGATTGAGGATGATTTAGCGGTTTGGATCAGAAATTGGCTAGCTGTCAGAAGACAGAGGGTGTTGGTTGATGGGAAATGTTCATCCTGGAGTTCAGTTACTAGTGGTGTACTGCAAGGATCTGTTTTGGGGCCACTGCTGTTTGTCATTTTTATAAATGACCTGGATGAGGGCGTAGAAGGATGGATTAGTAAATTTGCGGATGACACTAAAGTCAGTGGAGTTGTGGACAGTGCGAAAGAGATAGGAGAGGTGCTAAATGAATATTTTTCGTCAGTATTCACACAGGAAAAGGACAATGTTGTCGAGGAGAATGCTGAGATACAGGCTATTAGACTAGACGGGATTGAGGTTCATAAGAAGGAGGTGTTAGCAATTCTGGAAAGTGTGAAAATAGATAAGTCCCCTGGGCTGGATGGGATTTATCCTAGGATTCTCTGGGAGGCAGGTTACAGAGGGACATAGATAAGCTGCAGAGCTGGACTGAGAGGTGGCAAATGGAGTTTAATGTGGAAAAGTGTGAGGTGATTCACTTTGGAAGGAGTAACAGGAATACAGAGTACTGGGCTAATGGTAAGATACTTGGTAGTGTGGATGAGCAGAGAGATCTCGGTGTCCATGTGCATAGATCCCTGAAAGTTGGCACCCAGGTTGATAGGGTTGTTCAGAAGGCGTACGGTGTGTTAGCTTTTATTGGTAGAGAGATTGAGTTTCGGAGCCATGAGCTCATATTGCAGCTGTACAAAACTCTGGTGCGGCCGCACTTGGAGTATTGCGTACAGTTCTGGTCGCCGTATTATAGGAAGGATGTGGAAGCATTGGAAAGAGTGCAGAAGAGATTTACCAGAATGTTGCCTGGTATGGTGGGAAGGTCTTATGAGGAAAGGCTGAGGGGCTTGAGGCTGTTTTCGTTAGAGAGAAGAAGGTTAAGAGGTGACTTAATAGAGGCATATAAGATGATCAGAGGATTGGATAGGGTGGACAGTGAGAGCTTTTTTCCTCGGATGGTGATGGCTAGCACGAGGGAACATTGCTTTAAATTGAGGGGTGATAGATATAGGACAGATGTCAGAGGTAGGTTCTTTACTCTGAGAGTAGTATGGGCGTGGAATGCCCTGCCTGCAACAGTAGTGGACCCGCCAACATTAAGGGCATTTAAATGGTCATTGGATAAACATATGGATGATATTGGAATAGTGTAGGTTAGAAGGGCCTGTACTGCGCTGTAATGTTCTATGTTCTATGATTCCAGAGTTGAGAGGGTTGGCTTATGAGGAGAGAGTGAGTAGACTGGGACTATACTCATTGGAATTCAGAAGAATGAGGGATATCTTATAGAAACATATAAGATTATGATGGGAATAGATAAGATAGAAGCAGGGAGGTTGTTTCCACTGGCAGGTGAGACTAGAACGAGGGGGCATAGCCTCAAAGTAAGAGGGAGCAGATTTAGGACTGAATTGAGGAGGAACTTCTTCACCCAAAGGATTGCGGATCTGTGGAATTCCCTCGCCAGTGAAGCAGTTGAGGCTACCTCATTGAATGTTTTTAAGGCAAGGATCGATAAGTTTTTGAACAGTAAAGGAATTAAGGGTTATGGTGAATGGGCGGGTAAGTGGAGCTGAATCCACGAAAAGATCAGCCAGATGGCCTACTCCTGCTCTTATTTCTTATGCTCTTATGAATAGTGTATACAATACTGCTCTCGATGAAAGGTAGTGCTTTCCATTTAGTCAGAATGAAATTTGGTCAGATCATTTTCTTTCAGATACTAATCCTGCAGTATGACCTAATGCATGGAAACAAATTTATATAGCACCTTTCACAGCTGCCATATGTGCCAAAGCATTTTGCCATTAATGAAATACTTTTTTCGGAGGCAGCAGGAAGTATAGATAGAGTCAATGGATGGGAGGCTAGTTTCCGTGATGGACTGGGCTACATTCACAACCCTTTGTAGTTTCTTGCGGTCTTGGGCAGAGCAGGAGCCATAACAAGCTGTGATACAATCAGGAAGAATGTTTTCTATGGTGCATCTGTTGAAGTTCGTGAGAGTTGTAGTGGACATGCCAAATTTCCTTAATCTTCTGAGAAAGTAGAGGTGTTGGTTTTTGTAACTGAACCTAGAATCTTTTCTGCACTCTCTCTGATGCTCTGCCATCTTCTATGATTTATACACACATACCCCAAGGTTTCTCTGCTCCATCACCCCCTTTAGAATTGTACCCTTTATATCACCTCCCGCTCCCCCTGCCCTGCACCTCCAATCAAAATGAATCACTTCACACTTCTCTGCATTAAATTTTGTCTGCCACATGTCCACACATTCCATCAACTTGTGTTCTTTTGTGGTTTAACACTCTCCTCCTTGCAGTTCATAATATTTCCAAGCTTTGGGAGGCGCGGTAGTGCAGTGGTTAGCACTGCTGCTTCACAGCTCCAGGGACCTGGGTTCGATTCCCGGCTTGGGTCACTGTCTGTGTGGAGTTTGCACATTCTCCTCGTGTCTCCGTGGGTTTCCTCCGGGTGCTCTGGTTTCCTCTCACACTCCAAAGATGTGCGGATTAGGTTGATTGGCCATGCTAAAATTGCCCCTTAGTGTCCTGAGATGCATAGGTTAGAGGGATTAGCGGGTAAATATGTAGGGAAATGGGGGTAGGGCCTGGGTGGGATTGTGGTCGGTGCAGACTCGATGGGCCAAATGGCCTCTTTCTGCACTGGGGGGTTTCTATGATCCTTTGCAAAAGTGGCAAATTTTGAATTTGTGTCCTATACATCCTGTGGAGTCTATTTCAAACCAAGTGTTCTTAATGGCACAATACTATAGAATCCCTACAGTGCAGAAGGAGACCATTCGGCCCATCGAGTCTGCACTGACCACAATCCCACCCAGCCCCTATCCTCACAGCCCCACATATTTACTCTATTGGTCCTCCTGACACTAAGTGGCAATTTAGCATGGCCAATCAACCTAGCCCACACATCTTTGGACAGTGGGAGGAAACCAGAGCACCTGCAGGAAACCCGCGCAGACATGAGTGCAAACTCCACACAGTCACCTGAACCGGGAATCAAACCTGGGTCCCTGGCGCTGTGAGGCAGCAGTGCTAACCACTGTGCCACAGCGCCGCCCCAAAACCAAGCTTGAGATTTTAGCTAGCCAATGCCTACTAAGAGTTATGACACCAAGATGGAGGGATGGAGTTAAGATAGAGCCAGACTTGAACTATTTGAATGCAGAACAGGATTGAAGGGCTGAATGCTGTTCCTGTGATGTTGTGTTTTCTTCTTATTTGTGGGACCTGGGTGTCGCTGGCTGGCCAGCATTTATTGCCCATCCCTAGTTGCCCTTGGCTAGGCCATTTCAGTTGCAAGGCAACTACATTGCTGTGGCACTGGAGTCACATGCAGGCCAGACCACGTAAAGACAGCAGATTTCCTTCTCTAAAGGACATTAGTGAACCAAATGGGTATTTCCAACAATGGTTTCACGTTCATCTGTAGATTCTTAATTCCAGATACTTTTTTTCCATTCAAATTCCACCATCTGCGGTGGCAGGATTCGAACTCGGGTCCCCAGAATGTTAGCTGAGCTCCTGGATTAATAGCCTAGTGATAATACCCCATCATGTGATCTAACTTCAGGGTTGTCAAGCCTGGATTATCCACAAGCATCTAGAAATGCTGCTAGCAACTCAGGAGGAAGGTATGGTTTATCTGTGGTTTGTGTCACTCCTTTTTCTGCTGCTGCTCCTGGGAGGTCTTCGATTTCTCAGAGCTCCTCACATAACAGCCACTGGCATAAAACCAGGGGCAAAGACACTCAACGACGGAGGACTATTACCAAATGTTACAAAGCAAATGCAATAATATTTTCAGGCTTTATGATAATGATACTTTTATCGAATAATAATTAGGTTTAGTCATGTTGACATTTCATTTTTCCAACTATTGCGACTTGTTTTAGCATTGGAATCTCAGGAATGTTGAGATCTGGGAGTTCCAATCCAAGGACTGGATGGTGCAGATACCTATTGGGATGGATAATAATGTCCACAGACCTCATGGCAAGCAGCTGTATGCATTTTCAAGAGAGTTTCTAACCATCTCCCCTTGACATTCAATGGCATTACCATCACTGAATCATAGAATCCCTACAGTGCAGAATGAGGCCATGATGCCCATTGAGTCTGCACCGATTCTCCAACAGAGCATCCCACCCAGGTCCTATCCCCATAGTCCCACGTATTTACCCCGCTAATCCCCTTAACCTACACATGCTTGGGGACTAAGGGACAATTCAGCATGGCTAATCCACCTAGCCTGCACATCCTTTGACTGTGAGAGGAAACCAGAGCACCTGGAGGAAACCCATGTAGACATGGGGAGAATGTGCAAACTTCACACAGGCACCCAAGGCTGGAATTGAACCCGGTTCCCTGGCACTGTGAGGCAGCAGTGCTAACCGCTGTGCCAGCTCGCCGTATCCTAAGAGTTACCATTGACCAGAAACTGAACTGGACTAATCACACAAATACTTTGGCTACAAGAGCAGGTCAGAAGTTTGGAATTCTGCAGAGGGTAACTCACCTCCTAACTTACCAATGTCTGTCCACAAGGCACAAGTCATGAGTGTGGTTGAGTTATCTCCACTTGTATGGAGGAGTGCAGCACCAACAACACTCAAGAAGCTCAAGGCCAACCAAAGCAGTCCGCTTGATTGGCATCCCATCTGCCACTTTCAGTGTTCACTTCCTCCACCACTGATGCACAGTGGCAGCAATGTACCCATCTACAAAATGCCACTGCAGCAACTCACCAAGGCTCCTTCAATATCACCTTCCAAACCCACAACCTGCACCGCCAACTGCAAGTTCTCTTCCAAGCCACATGCCACCCTGACTTGGCGCTATATTGTTGTTCTTTCACTGTTGCTAGGTCAAAATCCTAACACCACTGTGGGTGTACCTACAGCACATAGGCTGCAGCAGTTCAAGAAAGTGGCTCACTGCCATATTCTCAAAGGCAATAAAAGTTGTTGATAAGATTAATAATATATATAAATGGGAAATAAACACGTGAATAATATAATTAAGTAATTAATTAAAACACATTAAGGATGGCACAGCAGGTGACATGATAAGGCTGCAGCACGTGGGAGATCCTGGATGCCAGTGTGATCCAGGGCAACCATATCTGCAGTAAATGTTTGTGCCTTGAGGAGCTTAGGCTCAGAGTCATCGAGCAGGAGGCTGAGCTGCAGACACTGTGACACATCAGGGAGGGGGAAAGTTACCTGGGCGCTTTGTACCAAGAGGTAGTCACGCCACTCAGGATAGGGTCTTCTGATTTGGTCAGTGGTCAGGGACAGGAAGATATGACTGCAAGAGAGGCAGGAAAGGGGGCTCAGAGGGTAGGAACGTAGGAGCCTCAATGTCTGCAATTGTCCAATGGGTTTGAGGTTCTCTCTGCTGGTTGTGGTGAGAATGACGGCTTCAGGGAGGATGAGCTAACTGACCATGGCATCGTGGTTCGGGAAGCCACTCAAGTGGTGGGAGAAAAAAGGAATGTGGTGATAGGGGACAATATCATGAGGGGGATTGAGACTGTTCTCCACAGCAATGAGTGAGTCCAGACAGCTGTTCGGGAAATCTGCTCAGAACTGGAGAAGAACTTGCAGCGGCACTGGGAGAAAAACATTGTTGTGGTTCATGTAGGTTCCAATAACATAAGCTGCACTAAGAAAGAGTTGCTGCACAGAGATTATGAGATCCTTGGCACTAAATTGGAAAGCAAAACCTCTCTGGATTATTACCTGAGCCATGTGCAAATTGGCATCAGGCAAATAAGATTGTTTTAGCAGTGCAGCGGGCTGGGAGACTCAAGTGGAGGCTGTTTAGCAGGCTCCCCGCTGGGCGCCATGGCCTCCGCCAGTCCCCGGGCATCGGATTTCCGGCGCCGTCAGCTCTGCACCAGAAATCGGCACAGAGCTGCGTAAATTATGATAATGCTAATTTTCATATTATTTGCATTTCATTAGCAGGCCATTGAGGCTCCTCAGAGGTTCGGGGGTAAGGGGGGTGGGTGTCTCCTGGACATTGCTGCCTTGACAGAGCCAGCCTGGGTCCCCAGGCACTGCCCCAGGGGCAAAGTGGCAATACCCAGGGACACCTTGGCACTGCCCACAGAGCATCAGGCAGTATTTTTGTAGAAACCTTGTTAAACTCCTTGATCTTTGAATGTGCAATCAAGAAACTGTGGACTAGCTTTACTTAACCTTTGGCCAGTTGAATTACTAATACAAGAAGACAGCTTAAGATTGATCAAATTGTTTGTGCAAAAAAAAATGGACCGCATAAAGGGAAGGGTCTGTTCAGGAAAGAACATAGAACATAGAACATAGAACAGTACAGCACAGAACAGGCCCTTCGGCTCACGATGTTGCGCCGAGCTTTATCTGAAACCAAGATCAAGCTATCCCACTCCCTATCATCCTGGTGTGCTCCATGTGCCTGTCCAATAACCGCTTAAATGTTCCTAAAGTGTCTGACTCCACTATCACTGCAGGAGTCCATTCCACACCCCAAGCACTCTCTGAGTAAAGAACCTACCTCGGACATCCTTCCTATATCTCCCACCATGAACCCTATAGTTATGCCCCCTTGTAATAGCTCCATCCACCCAAGGAAATAGTCTTTGAACGTTCACTCTATCTATCCCCTTCATTCATCATTTTATAAACCTCTATTAAGTCTCCCCTCAACCTCCTCTGCTCCAGAGAGAACAGCCCTAGCTCCCTCAACCTTTCCTCATAAGACCTACCCTCCAAACCAGGCAGCATCCTGGTAAATCTCCTCTGCACTCTTTCCAGCGCTTCCACATCCTTCTTATAGTGAGGTGACCAGAACTGCACACAATATTCCAAATGCGGTCTCACCAAGGTCCTGTACAGTTGCAGCATAACCCCACGGCTCTTAAACTCCAACCCCCTGTTAATAAAAGCTAACACACTATAGGCCTTCTTCACAGCTCTATCCACTTGGGTGGCAACCTTCAGAGATCTGTGGATATGGACCCCAAGATCTCTCTGTTCCTCCACAGTCTTCAGAACCCTGCCTTTGATCCTGTAATCCACATTTAAATTAGTCCTACCAAAATGAATCACCTCACATTTATCAGGGTTAAACTCCATCGGCCATTTTTCAGCCCAGCTTTGCATCCTATCTATGTCTCTTTGCAGTCTACAACAGCCCTCCACCTCATCCACTACTCCACCAATCTTGGTGTCATCAGCAAATTTACTGATCCACCCTTCAGCCCCCTCCTCTAAGTCATTAATAAAAATCACAAATAGCAGAGGACCAAGCACTGATCCCTGTGGCACTCCGCTAGCAACCTGCCTCTAGTCCGAAAATTTTCCATCCACCACCACCCTCTGTCTTCGATCAGATATAGTAAGGAGTCTAACAACACCAGGTTAAAGTCCAACAGGTTTATTTGGTAGCAAACGCCACTAGCTTTCGGAGCGCTGCTCCTTCGTCAGATGGAGTGGAAATCTGCTCTCAAACAGGGCACAGAGACACAAAATCAAGTTACAGAATACTGATTAGAATGCGAATCTCTACAGCCAACCAGTTCTTAAAGATACAGACAATGTGAGTGGAGGAAGCATTAAGCACAGGTTAAAGAGATGTGTATTGTCTCCAGACAGGACAGCCAGTGAGATCTGACTGGCTGTCAAGAAATGTCATGACTTTCCAAAGGTGTACAGAATTTACCTGCGTGTGCAAACGTAGTGGGCAGCACGGTGGCACAGTAGTTAGCACTGCTGCCTCACAGCGCCAAGGACCCGGGTTCAATTCCCTGCTTGGTTCACTGTCTGTGCGGAGTCCGCACGTTCTCCCCCTGCCTGCATCGGTTTCCTCCAGGTGCTCAGGTTTCCTCCCAAAGTCTGGAAGACGTGCTGGTTAGGTGCAGTGGCCATGCTAAATTCTCCCTCAGTGTACCCAAATTGGCTCCGGGGTGTGGCAACTAGGGGATTTTCACAATAATTTCATTGCAGTGTTAATGTAAGCCTACCTGTGCCCTAATAAATAAACTTAAGAAAGCTAACATACATGGCAAGTATAAGTGGTCATGCCAAAGGTACTTTGTACAGTAAGGGTATATGAACTTTGATCATATAGTTGGAGCTAAGCTGACTTGGACCACTCGCAAACCAACTCCAAGGTCCATCATCGGGGCGAATGCATTGGCCATGTGACAACTCCCACATCCAGAAAAGGAGAAAAGAGCACAGCCCAGTTCGAGATAGAAGGACAACCCAATGGAATCATAAAAACATCACAGCAGACCTCAAAGAATGAAGCATCATCACAGCAAGGCACAGAGGAGGAAGAGACAGCAAGGTCCAAACCCAACAGTGTGCGTTTCATAACATGGGATGAAACCAGTTCGCAGCCTGTTGACCATCGCCTGGCTTGTAAAGTTTTGCATTTTTATACCTAAATAAATTTTACTGAATTGTTACAAACTAGTCTGTCCCTCCATCGACTTTCTTTGTTAAGTCCAGGAAACCCCTCAAAGAGTTCATACTGGATTCTTACAAGACTGTGGGGGGAGTGTCAAGTGATTAAGTATCACAAGGCCAAGAATTGCAATGGCGAAATGTTACATGATTGAACTTCCAAAAATACATTCAATGAGAATTGCAACCCTATCGTCACTGAGTCAGTGCTGAACATTGAAAACACTCAGGAATCAGGAATAATACTTGAGGCGTAAGATGGCTGGAAGTGACTCAGAACAATGGGATTTCCTACTTGGGTTATTGGGACTTAACTTGAGAGATACAAAGATCGAAGAGAAAGTACATTTTCCTTCAACGCATACTGCTTGCTAGGTGTCTTTGTCAGTTGAGAGGCTGTCCATAGACAAACAGAGAACCTCAGGTTATTCCATTATCTGAATTCTTGTGTAAACGTGGACATTGGAAATTCCAGTAAGAATTCATTTGTATCAATTTGAAAAAAAAGCTTTTATGATACAGCTGACCCTTTCTTCATGACTGGAAGGAATGCATGAATATAGCAATTCTTTTCCGATACAGCAACTGGCTTAAACTTTTGTTGAAGGAGCTTTTCTATATCTCATGGTGAAAATAACTGTCTAAAGTGGGCTGCTACTCTGCAATGGCCTTTCAGCTTTCAACATCAAATGTTAACTCAATTTCTCTCTCCAGCGATCCTGCCTGATGTGTTGAATGTAATTTCTGCTTTTATTCCACTTATCTGCCGCTATCACTTTCATTTCCAATATCCCTACTGGTTGTGAGAATTTGCTGCATATTAATGATGGAGAAACAATGTGCAGATAGAGCAAAACTGTTCCATGATGATTATAATTCCATCACTCTTATTAGGAAATTATTAGGAACTCACCAAGGCACCTTCGGCAGCCCAACTCAAACGCACAATTGCTACTGTCTAGAAGGACAAGGGCAACAGGTGACATGGGAACTTGACCCCCTGGAGACTCCCCTCCAAGTCACTTACCTTCCTGACTTGGAAATATATCACCATTCCTTTACTGCCACTGGGTCAAAATCCTGGAATCCCTCCCTAACAGCACTGTGGGTATACCTACCCCACAGAGACTGCAGCAGTTCTAGAAAGCAGCTCACCACCACCTTCTCAAGGGCAATTAGGGATGGGCAATAAATGCTTTTATTTATTAGTGTCACAAGTAGGCTTACATTAACGCTGCAATGAAGTTACTGTGAAAATCCCCGAGTCGCCACACTCTGGCGCCTGTTCAAGTGCACTGAGGGAGTATTTAGCACGGCCAAATCACCTAACCAGCACTTCTTTCAGACTGTGAGAGAAATCCGGAGCACCCAGAGGAAACCCATGCAGACACGGGGAGAACGTGCAGACTCCGCACAGACAGTGACCCAAACTGGGAATCGAGCCTGGGTCCCTTGCGTTGTGAGGTAGCAGTGCTAACCACTGTCCCGAAGCCAGTGAGGCCCACATCCCGTAAATTAATTTTTAAAAATGGATAAACCCAACTTGGATCAACATGAAATAATTCAAAAATTACGGTCTGCCCTCAAGTATATTCCAGTTAGAGTCATCGAGGTTTACAGCATGGAAACAGGCCCTTCAGCCCAACTTGTCCATGCTGCCCAGTTTTTACCATTAAGCTCGTCCCAATTGCCCGCATTTGGCCCGTATCCTTCTGTACCAATATTCCATATGTAACTGTCAAAATGCTTTTTAAAAGACAAAATTGTACCGGCCTCTACTACTATCTCTGGCAGCTCATTCCAGGCACTCACCACCCTCTGTGTGATAACCTTTCCCCTCTGGACCCTTTTGCATCTCTCCCCTCTCACCTTAAGCCTATGCCCTCTCGCTTTTGACTCCCCAGTTTAACCACTGAGCAAAGCTTGTGGACTGCTGCTTGTAAAGTTTGTGGCTGTTCTGGTTTCAGATTAATTAAAGATATTGTGCCACTCTGCCATGCAGCTTGGGGTATTGTGTTATCCAAAACAGCACTAAGTAGTTTCAAATAAGTGGTAGTGCTCTCTGATGTGTGACCACACCTTGGATAAGTCCATATGGTCAATATTTACGTGTAGTTGTATCAGAAATTTTACCTTTATTACGGAGAAGTTTCACAGTTGCAGAACATGGATTTTTTTTTGCTTGCGAGCAGACAACTGTAAGGGCTACAGAATAAAACAGGGATATTGAAAATTCAAATAAAAGGAACCATTACCCTGGTACTCTATTAGATCATTTTCAAAATTAAAAAAGTCACAGAGGAAAATAGAGGAATGTTTCATCTTCTTTTGTTTTCTCCGCGACGCAGAACAGAAGTACTGTGACACTGCTTGCCAAACCTGTGGCTGACTTGGATACCAAGATAGAACCTGCAAAAGAAAGAAAAAAAAAATTCACATCATTCAAAAAATGAATCTGGTCCATTGTCATTACGGGCTGAGAGATTGAATTCACCTCATCAAAGCAGAGTATGACAGGTGACTCAATAGACTGGTGCCGAGCGAGGAGGCAAGAAGATTAGCAGGGCACTGATATCATTATTTCCGCCTATCAGGGATTCAGCAGGGAGGCGATTGTAATTTCTGGGTTTATTAGTCCGCACTCTGAGGGAGAAAAATGAATGATAAACCGCATCGTGACAGCTAGGCATTTGTGCAGCAAGTGTTGTCACAGTGAGACTTGCAGAATGGCAGGGTGGATACCTCATCATGCTACAGTAATGGTATTTACACCTTCAGCCGTCTGTATGAACATTTGTACCAAGCCTTAGTCAGACCTTACCTGGAGTACTGCATTTAACTTTGGGCACCAAAACTCAGGAACAATATGTGCTGGGAACTTACTAATACCGTCACACATTCCTACACACCTTTACTTAACAGTATATGGTACAAGCTAGGGTACAAATCATCAACTTATTTCTGCATTTTTTTTTTGCAGAATGGTTGCATGTTAAATATTCATTTTTTTAATCATTCAGGGAATGTGGGCTTCACTGGCTGGGCCAGAGTTTACTGTCTATCCCTAATTGCCCTTGAGAGGTGGTGGTGAGCTGCCTTCTTGAACCACTGAAGCCCATGCAGTGTCGGAACACCCACACATTTATTATTCTTGGCAAAAATTACAGTGGCGTTTTTTTTCAGGTATATATGTACAAACACTTCTTTTAGACAATCCTTGTTGGTAGGTTACTTACTGGAAATCAAGTGCTTAGACCATGGGATATACTGCATTTTCACTATTTCACAAGTTATTTCACCACTCCACATTGAACAATGGCATTGTCTTATTTTGCTCTTTCCTTTGCGAGTTCAGAAAAAGATTTATACCATGTAGCTATTGTCGGTGCAGACTCGATGGGCTGAAGGGGCTTTTCTGTGCTGTATGATTCTATGACTCTCTCACAACCTCAGAATATCCTAATCCCTCCTGCATTGTAACAAACACAGTAGCTGGGATTTTCGACCTTTGCCCCCATGGTGGGTTTTTCGATGGCAAAGGTGGCTTGAAGTTGACCACCAATGTCTATGGCATTTTACCACTGGCTCGTCTGTCCCTCTGCTGGGGAACCTGCCATTGGGAGGAGGTGGGGGAGGGGCGGGGGGGGGGGGGGGGGTCACGTTTGGCAGGAGCGGATGATCCCGCTGGTGTGAAGGGCCACAGAATCCTGCCCAGTACTCGATTTGCACACAGGGTGGTCTCAAAAACAGCAACATGATAATAGCCACCGGTCCCAGGTTCAATTCCGGCTTCGGGTCACTGTCTGTATGGAGTTTGCACGTTCTCCCCGTGTCTACATGGGTTTCCTCCGAGTCTTCCTGTTTTCTACCACAGTCCAAAGATGTGTGGGTTAGGTAGATTGGCCAGATTAAATTAACCCTAGTGTCAGGAGGACTAGTAGGGTAAATGCGTGGGGTTATGGGAATAGTGCCTGGGTGGGATTGTGGTCGGTACAGACTCGATGGGCCAAATGGCCTCCTTCTGTACTGTAGGGATTCGATGATTCTATAACCAGATAATCTGTTTTTGTGATGTTGTGTGGGGGATATAATATTGGGCAGGACATCAGGGCGGGAATTCTCCAAACTTGCCCGCAGCTGGGATTTTCCAGTCTCGCTGCTGTGGATGGAGATTTGGTTGAGCGCCAAATTCTCCATTCTCGCTGGCAGCGGTGGTGGGGCACGCGAGCCTGGAGAATTCCAGCCTAGGAATAACTCCTGTTCTTCTTCAAAATAGCGTCGTGGGATCTTTCAGAGCTACCCGATGGAGCCTCAGTTTAAGGTCACTTCTGAAAGACAGCATCTCTGATAGTATAGCACCTTCAGTAATGCCCCTGAGTGTCAACATTGAATCTTTCTTTGTCTGCAATGGAGTGGGTCTTAAACCCAGATCCTTGTGATTTAGAGGAGAGAATGCTATAGCTGACACATAAAAGTGTTGAAATAGCAGAGAGGAGAATATGATAGGAACACATACAAAATGTGTCCAGCAATATTGACAATAGCCACCACTAACCTTGTGGCAGAATTTGGTAAATGAAATGAAGCAAATTATTTTAAATCCATCAGCTGACAGGTAGGCATAATTTTACTGAAATTATTACATACTATTTGTCAGAATATTCACTATTCAGGGTATAAATGTTCCTGATATGCATCCCTCCAGTGCAGCCTTAACATTGTAATAAAGGAGACAGCAAAATATATTCCAATGTCACATAACCATGTGCTAAAACTTTTACAGTTGGGGACTCATTAATAGCTGTTCTATTTAGAATCGGCAAGTTATATCTTTTAGATACATTAAGTTTAATTAAAACCTAGCTCTGAAAATTTAAGTAATTCTTTAAGGGCTTTCTAAGACTACCTGTGTGCGAAAAGGCTTTTACAAGTAACTAACACCCGCACCATACAATAAACCTGAAAGTTCATGCAAATGGAATGTTTCCCCATACAGAGTGACAAATGGACTAGAAGAGTAACAGCAATAAATGCTGGAGGTTTAAGGGGGTTAAGTTACTATGGATCTGAGGTGGTAGCCATGCAATAAAAACACTCTTAATTTTTAGGTCCGAAAGTAATAGTTTTTGTTGCAGGTCTCCTGGGCTAAAAAAATACTAAATAACATCGATGTAGCATTTCTCATGACCTTATATCATCTCAAGGTGTTTTACAGCCAATTAAATATTTTTGAAATGCAGTGGCCATTGTAATGTAGGAAAATGAAGCAACCGAATTGTCAAACAGCAAGATATTGCAAACAGCAAAAGAATAATGGCCAGATAAATCTGTTTTAGTGATGTTGACTGAAGGAGAAATATTGCCCAGGACGCTGGGGGCATTAAGCTCATTCACATTCACCTGAGAAGATAGATGGGATCTAAACTTCACATCTCAGCCTAAAGACAGTACCTCCAACAGGACGGTGCAGTACTCCAATGAAGTGTTAGCCTGCATGACATGCTTAAGTCTCTGAATTGCAGTTTGAAGCCATGACCTTCTGACTCGGAAGTCGAGTGCTAGCAGTGAAACAAAGCCGACATTCTGAAAATAAATGCGGTTTTACAATTTTGGCAGAAAAAGTGAGGACGTGATGGTCAGCGTCTTCTGCTTCTGTGCTCGCCAGCCTGACTTCTTCCCGTTTGTTAATATGCCTGGGTTGAAAACTGCAGGGCGACAAGGGCATAAGGGGGAAACTCCTGTTAATGTGTTCCGAAATACCAGTTTCAATGATGAAAAAAATGGAAAGGAATAAGTACTATTGGTGAGAATGAAGCCATTTTCCCATAGGCTGCATGGTGGCACAGTGGTTAGCACTGCTGCCTCACAGCGTCAGGAACCTGGGTTCAATTGCAGCCATGGGTGACTGTCTGTATGGAGTTTGCACATTTTCCCCATGTCTGCATGGGTTTCAAGTGCTCCACTTTCCTATTGATTGGCCATGCTAAATTTCCTTAAGTGTCAGGGGGATTAGCAGGGTAAATACATGGGGTTATAGGACTAGGGCGTGGGTGGGATTGTTATCATTGCAGTCGCGATAGGCTGAACAGTCTCTTTCGGCACTGTAGGGATTCTATGATCAACAATTTTTACACTTGCTGCTGGGTGACTTGAGAAAATACAGCAAAGAAATAGACAAATCCCAAAATGAGGCTCAACAATTGGTGCACATGACACTGAAGCATGCTGAAGCCAAAGTTTACATTCAGCTAATGCTTCAAAAACTCAAGGGGACACACAAAATATCCGGAATAGAAAAATCCATTTGGTTAATAGAGCAAAAAGGAACTTTAATGGCCAGGCAAATTGGCTGGGAGGTAAAGTAGGCATCCAACCTGATCCTTTAAAAGTAAAAGTTTATTTATTAGTCACAAGTAAGGCTTACATGAACACTGCAATGAAGTTACTGTGAAATTCCCCTAGTCGCCACACTCCGGCACCTGTTTGGGTCAATGTACCTCACCAGCACTTTCTTTGGACTGTGGGAGGAAACCAAAGCACCCGGAGGAAACCCACGCAGACACGGGGAGAATATGCAAACTCCACACAGACAGTGGCCCAAACCAGGAATCGAACCCAGGTCCCTGGCGCTGTGAGGCAGCAGTGGTAACCACTGTGCTACTGTGATCCTGTCCCATTCTCCCAGGGACAGATCGGTGAAAATTGGGTTGAATTTAGGATCTTCATGACTGGAAATCAAATCTTCAGGACACATTTTGAATCTGTTAATATAATTCCTTTTCGCAATTATAGTGTAATGTAGCCTTGACTTTATTCAGCACTGGCACCCAGTTCACACAATGGCTTAATACTAAAAACAAAGCTTTTTAAAAAAATATCACCGTTACAGGCGTTTGAAGCATTTTGAATCTGTTCAATTTTATTTACAGAAAATTGGTGAAAATGCAAAATTTAATTTAGGATTTCTGTGAATCCAGATAAATTGATGTGTGTGTTCCATTTATCACACACGTACAAGAAATCAGAGCAAAACCTTTAATTTTTTGCAGATATTGGGGATAAATGGAATTTTGGATTGAGATAAATGGAACACTAGATTGGGAAAAATTGAATCCTATCTTTTTTTTAATCTCATGTGTTAATCTCATTAATTGTCCATAACATCATTTCATATTTTACTGACATGCAATATATGGAAATGTATTTGCGTAAACACTACTTGAAGAAGGATGAGATGTTAAATTGTCTTTGTTCTTGGGTAGAAGCAAAAGATTTTGTGGCCACAATTGAAAGAGGGACTCCCCAGGAGTCTTGACTAATATGTATACATCAACAGCAATAACTTCCATTTATATAGCACCTTCAACATAGTAAAATGTCCCAGGGTGCTTCACAGGAACATTATCAAGCAAGTCACCTGCAACCAGAAACTCGGTCAAAAAAAGATAGGTGTTTAAAAGTGTCTTAAAGCAGAGAGATAGAGAACTGGGGAAATTTAGGGAGATTTATTTTTTTCCTTCTTTTTTTTTTCAATTCAAAGATGTGTGGGTTAGTTGGATTGACCATGCTCAATTGCCCCTTACTGTCAGGGAGATCAGTGGGGTAAATACGGAGGGTTACTGGGTGGGATTGTTGTTGGTGCAGGCTCGATTGGCCCAATGGTTTCTTTCTGCACTGTAGGGATTCTGTGATTCTAAAATTTCCAGAGCTTGGGGCTCTGGTAGCTGAAGGCAGAGCTACCAATGGTGGAGTGATTAAAATTGGGAATGGGCCAGAATGGGAGGAGCATAGATATCCAGGGGTACGGGAGAGGGGTTTGGGCTGAAGGAGGCTACAGTGATAGGAAAGGCAAAGACATGAGGGACTTGAAAACAAGGATGGAAGTTTTCAAATTGAGGTGTTGCCTATTGCCAACAGTGCTAAAAGCAGAGTAGCGGGTCATTATCACATTAAAATTAAACAGTTAAACTGTTGACTTTAAACATCTTTTCCCCCTCCCCTTCTGTGCCTTTGTTTTAATAGCGTTTTGTTTTGGATATAATGAGGGTAACTGAGCTTGAGAGTACCACATAGCTGTAACAATTTAAAGTTAAGATGACACACAATCATTAAAGCACCCTGGGTTAATGACTCCACTGATGTTAATTCAACTTCTTTCCAGCTCCATAGTTTCTACTAACTCATTACTTCACTGACGTTAGGTGCATTGACCCGAACAGGCGCCAGAGTGTGGCGACTGGGGGAATTTCACAGTAACTTCATTGCAGTGTTAATGTAAGCCTTACTTGTGACTAATAAATAAACTTTAGTTATGAACACTCATTGGTTAAACAACAATATTCCTTATTTTTTGAAAGGAACCAGGAAGACAACATTAAAAATACATGGGAATTAATTATTTGTAGCGTTTGTTTTTTCGGAGGAGTTGTGATTGCAAGGCTGTCTAAATTATTGTCACTGAAAAGTCAAGATTTGCGTTAAAGCATTAGAGTTATCTTCCCTGTTATCTGTAAGTCCCCATCATGTAATTAAGAACCAAGCAAAATATATATTTTTAATTTCTTCCAAAAAAATATCATGTATGAAGTTTTTTTTGACAAGAAGGGGTGCATACTGAGAACAGTTTGCACAAATGCTATTGGCTTGCCCTGGGCTCCTGTCAATCACAGGCAGAACCGGGGGGGACAAGAGTATAATAGGTCGACAGGGCGAATATGCATCCTGCGCCTTCCTGAAATTTATCCCATCATCATGATGGAGTGGCTTTTTAAAAAACAAAACAGCTATATTTAAAATAAAATCTTACCACTGCACTTAAAAATAAGGGGTAGACAGTTCTAGAGGCGTTGCTTGTTTCGTTCTCCTGCATTTAAAATGGGATTGCGCGGTGCAAGAGACAGAAGATGACTCAGTGCGTGAAGAGTTAACTTTAACTGACAAGTATCAACGCATTATCAACAAACTACAGAGAACATGGCACAATTCCATCCATGGGTTGCTTTATAATTTCAATTTATAATAGAACCCATTATTGCTACAATTATGATCCGGACTGTACATCCTAACTGCTTTGACTAAGTCACATCTGGTCAATAACCTTGCCGCAGTTTATAGAATTATAGGAAAGCGCATTCTTGACACATACTAGCGTAATTCAATGCTGGATTAATTTCATCTCTAATCAAATTATTACCCAGTAAATTATAATTTTTACATACACATGAGAAACAACTTATTAAAACCTGCAATTTGCTCTGTAAATGAAAACAAAAAAAATCAATTAGTTTCAATCCAGTGAGTACATTTGAATTTATTAAAAAGGTCATAGACTGCGTATAAAACATACACAATGCCAGCCAGTAACAGTTCATGGATGTAACTGACATAGTAAAGTATTCTCTCCCTGTACAGCTGTACATACAGACATATGGTCAAGACATTCTTTGGTGCAGCGAATGCCATTTACCTTCATGTTTGGGGGTTATAAGAAACCATTTTGTTTCATTTCTGGGACTTGGGAAAGTGGCACTGTCCATTGATCCCTCAGGCAGCAAAACGCCCATTTCCTGCACGGGGTGCTATTTTCTGAATACAAGTGCTCCCATTCTAAATTGTCCCAGTGTCAATTCTTCGGCGAGCATGACGCGCTCTGCTCCTATCCTGCCTGTACAACAGCAGGGTCCCAAGAGTTTGGAGGTAAGTCGCCAGTGTAAAGTTTGCTCAATCAACAAGTGCTGCTCTCAGACAACGAAGTCTAAACAACAAATAAATATTGACCTATTAGTGCAATCCTTCGAATGTATGTGATTTGTTACCTTGGTTAAAAATGTGCAAACATACAAACAAACATACCCTCTCATACTTGGTTTTACATATATAAAAAACAAACTGCTGATTCCTTCCACATTAGGGTGGAAATGGCCATTGTTTGGAGTTGCTAATAGGATTAAGTTGGTTACTAGCTCCATAACTGGGAGCCCCAAACCATGCCTAAGTTTTCACCTCTCATGGGGACGGGCCTTTGTTACTTTTTTTTTGTACACGACTGACAGCAGCCCCCAAGAAAGAAGCAAAGCAAAAAGCTCAGGATTACAGCAGTGCTGGTTACAATGTACACAAAGCCTGATGGATCAGCAGGGCCAACAGAAATCTAACATTTCAGTCAAATAGAATGGCAGAGGACTTCTGTCTTAATGTTTGTAAATCTCATCCTTCCTTGGCTGCTCGGACTAATGTGGAATTAAGTGGCAAAAAGGTCTGCAGATTACAAAATGTAGTATTAAAATAATATATTTGGAAATGGTGATGTATTTTATACATGTGTATAATAAATATAAAACTATAAATGGTTTCTGTCTTTTCTTGGCAGTTACAAATTAGCTGCTTATTTTTTAAAAATCTGAAATTGAATTTTTGTTCGCTTTTTAGTAACGTGCAAATATCTACAGAAAGACCTATTAGCATTTGCATGCCAAAGTTCATTAGAAATGAGACTATAATTGTGTAATGCTTTGTTCAGTCCTCCCGCAGATCTGTAGCTGCCCTAGTTCGCCCAATTGCATTTTCATCGCTTTAAATATTGTCACTCTAAACTGCACTTGGATTAAAACCCATGAGCTGTGAGGTACAGGGTTTTGCCTACAGTCTGATAATTTTCCAAGCTATTGGCAACTTGGGAATTTCTTTCCCTTATCACTGGGGTTCAGCTAACTTCACAAGCACTAATCAGAGCTCGAATCATTCATTCAAGGATTGCATGATCATGTTTTTCTTTAGCACTGACAGCTGTCTGGGCCATATTAGCAATGCAGATGAGCCTGTCTAATAGGTTAATGCAGAACACGCGTAAATTAGGTTTAATCCCCAGTGAAATAATCTAACAATTTCAAATTTCTTGATGTTGGGATAGAGACATCGCCGGTGACTCAATTAGATGTAACGCAGATCAAAGCAAATTTACCTTCTGCCTGAACCTTCCCCACAGTTTATGCTCATGACTTCAGAACATTGCCAGAGCTGTAATATCTTGCTGGCAGGTACATTTAGGGGGGGAGAGGAGGGGGGAGCACTCACTTCACAGAGGTAGAGAGGCAGAATGCCTTAGAAAATCTTCACTGTCTCTTCTTAATAATTAGAAAACAACATCTCGGATGCCTGGCCTTTTCATTCTGAAAGAAAGTGCAAAGGCGACATTGTATAACCCTCTTGCCAAATTAATTCTTTTCTTGACATCTTAATTCCAAACCCTTGTGTGTGGTCAAATCATCCTGCTAAGAGAAATGCAATCAAGCAATTATTCTAAATTATATTTGTCCAAATCGTACTGATGGGCGATTCATTTTATTTATTGGGTAAGCTCATTAATTTTGAGGAGACTATTACACCTTAAACATTATTTTCTTTCCTCGGCATATCTGCTCGAACCAGTCTACTAATGTTTCAGCATGACCCACACACAAAACAGGACCCCTATGATCCATACCATTGTCTATTCAGCAATTACTCACAAATTCCTGATTAACTTTGATGTGGAAACTAATGAGATAAGGCAAGTTATCAAGGCTGGCCCGATAATGTTGTCCTCTCGTCAGCATTTGGCATCAATAAATAACAAAAAAAAACTAATGAAGATATATCTGACAACAGACCGACAGAGAAAAATGAATTGACCATCTCATTAGGACATGCCTTTCTCTTAAGGAAATGTTATTCAGGTTTTATTTCTCTATAGTGATTCCCTATTTGAAAATATCTTGTTTCATTGAATACTCTTTCCATGAACATCGTGTTAGAACAGCTAACTAAAGGCATCCACAATACACTATTTACACAATAATTTGATAGTAGTTTAAAAATAAAACCTTATACATTTACCAGAAACACTTAAAACAATCAAAATGCATTATCTTGCAACAAAAGGCTGCACATAGAAGTTCACTTCGGTTCAAAACAACAGCAGCATTGGTATAGATTAATAAAGCGCCATTCTCCATTCCCCAACTTAAATGTTCTCCTTCCACAGAATCCTGTTAATTACTTTCCACAATATCTGCTTGAAAAAATGTTAATGTGATTATTGCTTCAAAAAAAAATATCACAAGATGTTTAAATGAAAGCACTTGAATAAAGCAATTTGGGCAATAATGAACATGATCCTTGCTTTGAATCAAACTATATCTGTATCTCTGTAGCAGCAGTTCGTAATGTTTCATTTAAAATAGTTGCAGTGCACCTTTTTGATTTGGAGAGTAATGTAAATATTTTTTTACATCTAAAAACATACTCAAGACAAATGAGAAGACTCAAGTTGTTTTTGTCTGAGATCTTGAAGAGCTCTACAAACTTAAAAGCTCAACCTCAATTAAGCTCATCTTCATCTGAAAAATGAGCAGCAGAAACCGGAATACATTAGATAATGCTTCCTTGCAGAAGAGCGTTCCCTTCACACAGACTATATATGTGTATATATATATATATATATTATATATTCTTGATAATCAGAATAGGACCAGACTGAGAGTTTCTAAATGCTAATATACTTCAAACAGTTTAGTAAGACCAGTGTTAGGTATCCGTGTTCAACAAAGGCTGAATTAATGGCAACCTTTCCATAACATCTCATATATCATAACACGCGGAAAAGTAACGGGAAAAAATATAGTAACTAATTTAAGGACAAAGGGTTGACCTCTAGCATCTCATTAAAGGAACTGGATGAAGAAAGGGAGATTGACAGAATTCATCCTCATTCAATTCAACCAGCCAATTTCCACATGCAAATCATAATCTGCAGATGTTGGAGCACGATATGTTTAAAATACCATCTCTCTCAATTTCAGGCTATCAGAAATTTGAATTTAAACAACATCAGACCATGCTTCGGTGTATTTAATAGTCATCTTGGAACTGGGATGTTATTTATATACAGTACAATTTGTTTTCCTCAGTTTAGCTGAATCTCAAGTGTTCAGTGCGCCGTAAAGGCGCTATTATTTATTTCTACATGTAACGACAAAGTTGCCTGCGAACTAACTGAAGCCACCGCAATAAAATATATCGCCCCTGCACTTAACAATATTTATAACACGGTGGAAATGTTTTATAAAAGAAAAAGGAGCAGAGTGAATGCTGAAATATCACAGATTAATCAATTGCTGTCAATTTCACTTCAAAGATGGTTTTAGTCTTAGGGAAACACTCGATTCTTTCAGGCAGAGTCTGATGTTTTATGCTTAAAAAAAAACCTATATTGTCAATGTAGATGTCGCAATCCCCACTTAATAAAAAACCGTACATACCAATGCAGTCATTTTGTGTGGTAGCGGACACGCTATGTACACAGTGTCTCCATCAGACACACATTGGTGCTTTCTCACAACATAACTGGAGAATGTGATTCAAACTCAAAACAAAACCCATGGCCTAGTCATTTTTTGTTGTTGTTGCGTGCAGCAGATCTACAAAAAAAACCGACTCATCCTTCAAAAGTCCGACAGTCACATTTTACAACTGAGAAATCTCAGAATCTGTCAGGTTAATGTGTGAATTTTATTACAATGTTGATGAGCTGCATAAATTACGTTCCATTTATCCCCAATCTCACTTATGTGCACGCATGCCAGTATTAATTGAAAAATATATTTAATTTTTTTTTTAAAATTACAACTCTATGTTTTCTAACAATCCTGTGACGACTAATTTTATGGCGTCCAAATCACAAATCTTTCGACGGAGACTGTGTTGGGTTTTGTGGGTTATTTTATTTCACAATGTTGTGTACTTTTCAGAAACTTAACAAAAAACTCCTTCCAAAAAAAATGGTTTTGGTAGGAAAATTTATTTATATTTATTTGTCAGGCTTACATTAACATTGCAATGAAGTTACTGTGAAATTCCCCTAGTCGCCACAAATATATATATTTTTAAAGGGTGGCCCTATTTGCCATTGCGGGTTCTGTTATAATGTGTGACAGTGGCGCTCAACCCCGGAACCCAAGTTTATGCCGAGCCATCGAGTTACTTTGGTCCTGCCGTGATAATTTGATGGAGCGACTTCAGTATCACTCCAAAGCGATTCAAACGACCTCCTTGTTCCAGCATATTTAAACAACTTGGAGCCCAAACAAAGCAAAGCCCTGGTTAGAACAAGCGAGACTCGTTGCCTCATCAGTCATGCCAAGTACCCTGCAAATGTCAGAGACGCACAAACCCTGCAGCTGTCTGCAGACAAAATAAATGACTTCCGGGGGAAAAGAGAGGAGAGAGAGAAAAAAAAATGCAACGTATTCATGCGTGTGCTGAAAGAGGCTTTTGTCCAACCTTGTTACACAAAACGTTAAGGTACTGCTTCATAATGATTTATTTATATTGGATAATTCTGTGATACCATCTATTGTCACCACTGACCGCCCTGATAACACCGCGTCTTGGGGGGAAAAGAAATTTCAAATGCATCCAAAACCAGCTTGGTCGAAAAATCGTCTGAAGTGCTGGCTGCAGTCAGCATTTACAAAATAAAAGAATCCTTCACCTTGTCCTTTATTCATTCCCCACCTCCACACTGAAGGTAGGGATGTCCAGTTTGTGGAGTTTGTCGTCATTTTGAAAGCAGCTTTTGATGGGGTTTAACGGGAAGGCAGTGCAAGTTCCTCCTTTCCCACATTCCCAACCTCTAATCTATCTCAGCGTGCGGACAGCAGAATCAATAAAAAAACTCAACACAAAAATATAAAGAAGGAAAAAAAAGCAAAATTGCTCTTGGCCGGGATCCAAGTTCTCCCTCCCTTTGCAAGCTGCTATTCAACCTCAGTAGCTAACCGGGCCACGAGGAAGCTTCGGCGCTTATTAATCTCCAAAGAAGAAACAGCTACAACAATGATTTCCCACTTTTCGGGCAGATTTATTTCTCTCCCATTTACAGAGAATTTCAGGCACAAGTGATTTACTCGCCTCTTGCAGGCCAGTTTTGTCTTCCCAGTGTCATGTACCCAAAGTGGGGAAAGCAATGACCTTTCCCTCCCCCACAAAAGCTTTCCTCTGTCCCATTGGTAACCAGGTGTGTGACAGGTCTGACAGCATCTCATAGAATCCCGACAGTGCAGAAAGAGACCATTCTGTCCATCGAGAGATTCTGTCCATCGAGCGGCACAGTGGTTAGCACTGCTGCCTCACAGCGCCAGGGACCCGGGTTCGATTCCTGGCTTGGGTCACTGTCTGTGTGGAGTCTGCACATTCTCCCTGTGTCTGGATGCTCTGGTTTCCTCCCACAGTCTGAAAGACGTGATGGTTGCGTGCGTTGACCTGAACAGGTGCAGTAGTGTGGCGACTAGGGGATTTTCACAGTAGCTTCATTGCAGTGTTAATGTAAGCCTACTTGTGACAATAATGAATAAACTTTAAAAACAGATTGAAATGGGTAAGGCTCAGGCAGCATCAATTGTTTTTCCAATGATGCTTTCTTTTTTATTCCTGCTCCTTTGTAGCATTTGATTTGATTTATTATTGTCACGTGTATTCATAGAATCATAGAATCCTTACAGTGCAGAAGGAGACCATTCGGCCCACTAATAAATAAACTTTAACTTTACTATCCCATTACTGAGCCCGAATTCTGCCAATGGCCCCCTTGGCTAGGCATTAATTATCGGCAAATTCGTTCATGTCCCTTAACAGGTTGTTAACAAAATGTGAGGTGAATCCTTCCTTCCACCTCCTAGTTTGATTTCCAATGCAAATCAGAGGGGCAGCATGGTGGCACAGTGGGTAGCACTGCTGCCTCACAGTGCCAGGGACCCGTTTTCGATTCCCAGCTTGGGTCACTGTCTGTGTGGAGTCTGCACATTCTCCGGGTGCTCTGGTTTCCTCCCACAGGCCAAAGATGTGCAGGGTAAGTGAATTGGCCATGCTGAATACTCCCTCAGTGTATCCAAACAGGCACTGGAGCGTGGCAGCCAGGGGATTGTCACAGTAACGTCACTGCAGTGTAAACCTACTTGTGTCACTAATAAATAAACTTTAACTTTAAAACAACATGCACTGGTTGATTTGAACCTAACAAGTAGATGGACTGATTTAGGCACCTTTGCTATCAGGAGTCCACAGAATCAGGGCACATTTACTGCATTGATGGTCAATTGGAAGGACAAGTGAGGTGGGAAGTTGCAATGACAGAGTGAGCTGAATGTGTACCATTCCCTTTTTATCCCACTTTCCATCTTCTCCCCTTACCACCCCCCACCCCATTAGGGTCATTGGTTACCTGTTGCAGGTTGTCCTTTGTCACTCTGCTTACCTTTCTTCTGACATTAACACATTTTTAATGGGCCGCTATCAGCACCCTTCTTAGCCATCATCACCACCGCTTTGTCTTTTTGTCCATGACATCTCTTGTCAATCTCTCCCCAGTCTCCATCTATCACTGGCTCTCTTTCCAGCGCCCACACCTCCACCCCCCGCCCCCCTCCCCACAACGCTATAAATCTCATCCTATTTCCAGTTCTCTTTAACTCTGATAAAGAGCCTTCCAGACTCCAAACTTTAGCTCCATTCCCTCTCCACAGATGCTTTCAGACCCGCTGAGATTTTCCAGCAAAAACCTGATAGAGGTCTACAGAATTATGGGAGGCATAGATGGGGTGGATAGTCAGAGGTTTTTTCCCAGGATGGAAGTGTCAATTGTAAGGGGGCACAGGTTCAAGGTGGGAGGGGAACTTTTAAGGGAGATATGCAGGGGAGGTTTTTCACGCAGAGAGTGATGGGTGCCTGGAACGCACTGCCAGAGGAGGTGGTGGAAGCAGGCACATTAGTGACATTTAAGAGGCATCTAGAGGGGTACATGAATAGGGAGGGAATAGAGGGTTACAGTCCGAGTAAGGGCCGAAGGATTTTTTTAGTTTAGTTAGGGCATCATGATCAGCACGGGCTTGGAGGGCCGAAGGGCCTGTGCCTGTGCTGTACTTTTCTTTGTTCTTTGTTCTGTTTTTCTTTGTTGTCTATGACATCATTTGTTTTTGACATCTTGGTCAATTACACCGAGGGAGGCTTGGGATGTCCGCTCATCTTACCTGGGGACTGGTGTGTGTGCCAGGTGCTTGCATTTCTACAGCGCATTGAACATAGAAACATGTCTGTCCAAGGCTGCAAAAAACTCCAAAGGGTCGTGAATGAAATCTAGTCCATCAAGCAAACCAGCCTCGCATCCATTGACTCTGTCTACATTTCCCACTGCCTCAGGAAAAGCAGTCAGCATAATCAAGGACCCCACGCACCCTGGACATACTCTCTTCCACCTTCTTCCGTTGGGAAGAAGATTTAAAAAAAATACTTTTCCAATTCAATCAAATCAAGTCCAATTCAGAGTCTCAACAAATTGAGACATTTCCGATCCAAGTTGACAAGACAGGGTATGCAACCCCTACCCTGTCTTGGGCCTGATCTACATGAGCCAAGCTGAATGGAGTAGGCGCAGGTCTTCCTCCTCCAAGGCTTGATCTAATTTGCATCTTAGCCAAAAGGCCGAGATGCCGCTTTTAAAAATTGCTTCATATGCTTAAATGTAACCTAATGACCCCAACCAACTGCAGCATCCTATCCATACTACACTTGATCCTAGCCAAAAGGCCGAGGTCCGTTGGGAAGAAGATACAAAAGTTTGAGGACATGTCCCAACTGACTCAAAAATGGCTTCTTCCCTGCTGCCATCAGACTTTTGAATGGACCTACCTCACGGTAAGTTGATCTTTCTCTACACCCTGGCTATGACTGCAACACTAAATTCTTCACTCTTTCCTTTCCTTCTCTATGTACGGTATGCTTTGTCTGTATAGTGCGCAAGAAACAATACTTTTCACTGTATACTAATATATACTAATGTATACTGGGGTGGCATGGTAGCACAGTGGTTAGCACTGCTGCTTCACAGTGCAAGGGACCCAGGTTCAATTCTGGCCTTGGATGACTTTCTATGTGGAGTTTGTATGTCCTCCCCGTGTCTGCATGGGTTTCCTTCGGGTGCTCTGGTTTCCTCCCACAGTCCAAAGGTGTGCGGGTTAGATTAATTGGCCATGCTAAATTGACCCTAGTGTTGGGGAGTAGCAGGGCAAATATATGGGGATATGGGAATAGGGCCTGGGTGGGATTGTTGTCAGTGCAGACTCAATGGGCCAAATGGCCTCCTTCTGTACTGTAGGGATTCTATGAATAAATGTGACAATAATAAATCAAATCAAATGCCGCAAGGGAGCAGGAATAAAAAGGAAAGCATCATTGGAAAGACAATTGACGTTGCCTGCGCCTTTCCCATTTCAATTTTTTTTTGAAGTTTATTCATTATTGTCACAAGTAAGACTTACATTAACACTGCAATGAAGTTACTGTGAAAATCCCCTAGTCGCCACACTCCAGCGCCTGTTCGGGTACACTGAGGGAGAATTTGTGGGTATGACTGACTAGGTTGGGGCCCCCCATGAATAAATATTTATTTCATGTGGGCCACATGGGTTGAAATGTTTCCCTTCTCCCCCATCATTTTGCGAGATAAATCCTAAACAAAAAAGGTAAATCGTACCTTTTCGACTCACATGCCGCAAAATGCCTGTCGAAGTTGTACTTGCTGTGGCCTGTGTCACGTTTTTATCTGATAGCGCTGCCGAGGGCGTCGGGACGTTACGGGCGACATACAAATGCACACTGTGTGTAAGGGCGTGCACACAGGACGTTGGCGGCGATTCTGAGATCAGACAAGCGGTGAAATGGTTTAGTACAGAATAAAATGTGGATTTATTAACACACAACTCGACGCCTTAAAATTCGTAAGTGGATAATATTCACCGACTATTTGTAACTTTCAATTGTAATATTACAGTGCAGGCTCAACTAAAGAACACCTCCAGCTGGGTCAACAATTGTACCTCAAATAAATTAGAAAAACTTGTGGGGGCGGAGAGAAAATACTGAAATTGAAAAGGTCAAAAATCGAGGAAACAGACATTTGGAGAAAACAAGTGAATTGTCAGCGACAACAATATTTACAGAAAGGTTAACAAGCAGCTGATCAAAGAATCCCCTGTCAATAAACATTACCTTCACAACGGAACATTCCACACATATCAATAGATTTGAAAAAACGTGGCCAACTTTAAGAATAGTTCAGCAAACTCGTATATGCAGGAGCTCAGTAAAGGCAGCTCCTGCTTAACTCCCAGAAGAAACTTTATTAGACTTCACTGAAAAGGCACAGAATGATTTAGGACTTCTATTTCTGAAAAAAAAACTGGAGGAATTTATGAATTCAGACTTCTGTCTTAACTTGCGAGGAAGACTAAAACAGTTTTAACCAATCCATATTGGTCTTTCTTTTGGAAGGGAGGGGAGAGGAGAATGTAGTGGGTGTTTGGTGGCACAGTGACACAGTGGTTAACACTGCTGCTTCACAGCACCAGGGACCCGGGTTCAATTCCCTGCTTGGGTCACTGTCTGTGCGGAGTCTGCGTGGGTTTCCTACGGGTGCTCCGGTTTCCTCCCAAAGGACATGTTGATTCGGTGCATTGGGCGTGTTAAATTCTCCCTCAGTGTACCCGAACTGGCGCCAGACTGTGGCGACTAGGGGATTTTCATTGCAGTGTTAATGTAAGCCTACTTGTGATGTTAATACTTTGTATTTTTACACATTTGATTTGTCGGAGCAGTGCAGAGATGACATTGCTTTCTAAGTGTGCAACAAGTTTATTTACAATGCATCAAAATATCTCTGCCATCACAGGATGCCCCGTTCACATCTTAGCTCCTCCTATCTTCTCTGTTTACTTTAGTTCTGAGTCCACACCCAGGCTTTACCAATCAACACTGACGACGAAGATTAGTTTTCAGACTCACAAAATCAAACCAGAACAACCAAACACTACAGTGGACATCTCAAGTATTTCATATGATTAATATTTGATGAAATATTGCTAAAGCTGGGCTCACTAAACTGTACATAATAGAATCATAAAATGGAATCCCTATAGTGCAGAGGAGGCCATTTGGCCCATTGAGTCTGCACCAACTCTCTGACAGAGTATCTTACCCTGGCCCTCTTACCTGTCAAATCCCCATAACCCCATACATTTCTCTTGATTAATCCATCTAACCTAGACATTTTGGGTCACTAAGGGGCAACTTAGCATGGCCAATCCACCTAACCTGCACATCTTTAGACTCTGGGAGGAAACCGGAGCATCCGGAGGAAACCCAAGCAGACACAGGGAGAATGTGCAAACTTCACAGAGACAGTTACCCAAGGCCAGAATTGAACCCTGGTCCCTGGAGCTGTGAGGCAGCAGTGCTAACCACTGTACCATCGTGCTGCCCACCGACACAGCAAAAGCAATAAATCGTACATAAGGAAGCTGTTTGCAGTCCATGACAGACCCAGTCTTCTTATGGAAGCTGCCTTTTAATTACTATCCATCATCATCATGTGTGTTCTGCCCCAAGACAAGTCCTTGGCTCGGATTCTTCATCCTGAATTGACCTTGCTGGCAGTTTTTGTCAGTTGTGGTTCGCCATGGCTTTCCACAATGTGGGCAGAGTGAGAAGACAGGCCCAATTCTACCACTGCTGGAACTGGCATTGAAAGCACGCGGTTGGCATTATACTGAACCACTTGTTGTCCAGCTGAGCTAACCACTTCCCTTTATTACCTACAGGAGGGAAAATGTGGGGTAATGTTCAAACTTCACAGTTTCAATTGCTTCCTCGGCTCGATTGCATGTCATTGATATTAATCAAAAGGACGCATTTGGGTTCTGGTCAACATTCTTCCTTCAAACAGAAAATAAATGATACAAAATTCCCTGGAAATTAAAATAAAACCAGGAACAGGCTATTCACTCCAACCTGTCCATGTTGATGTTTATCCTCCACGCATAGAAACATAGAAACCAGAAGCAGGAGTAGACCATTCGGCCCTTCAAGCCTCCTCTGCCATTCATTATGATCATGGCTGATCATCAAATTCAATATCCTGATCCCCTCTTCCCCCATATCCCTTGATCCCTTTAGCCCCAAGAGCTACATCTAATTCCTTCCTGAAATCACACAACGTTTTGGCCTCAACTACATTCTGTGGTAGTAAATTCACCACCGTCTGGGTAAAGAAGTTTCTCCTCACCTCAGTTCTAAATGGTTTACCCCTTATTCTCAAACTATGACCCCTAGTTCTGGACTCCCCGACCATCAGGAAAATTCTTTCTGAACCTACTCTATCTAACCCTGTTAGAATTTTATAAGTTTCTGTGAGATCCCCTCTCACTCTTCTAAACTCCAATGGGTATATTCATAACTCAATGTGGCTTACCTTTTCCTATTCCTATTTATTCCCCTCTCTTTCAGTCACCTATGTCTTCTATTCCCAAATGTTGACATGATCTCTGCTTCAATCATTAACTTGAGTTGTGCAATCCACAAACTCTTATGTAAAACATCCTCTCCTGCCTTCTGATTTACTAATCATTGATCTGTCTGTGCAATCCTGCAGTGTAACACCACTACAAAACTAGCAAACTATAAAAGGTCATGAATGTAGCCCAATCCATCACGCAAACCAGCCTCCACCCATTGACTCTGTCTACACATCTCGCTGCCTCAGCAAAGCAGCCAGCATAATTAAGGATCCCACGCACCCGGGACATTCTCTCTTCCACCTTTTTCCTTCGAGAAAAAAATACAAAAGTCTGAGGTCACGTACCAACCAACTCAAGAACAGCTTCTTCCCTGCTGCTGTCAGACTTTCGAATGGACTTACCTTGCATTAAGTTGATCTTTCTCTACACCCTAGCTATGACTGTAACACTACATTCTGCACCCTCTCCTTTCCTTCTCTATGAACGGTATGTTTTGTCTGTAAAACGTGCAAGAAACAATACTTTTCACTGTATGTTAATACATGTGACAATAATAAATCAAATCAAATCAAATCACTGTAATAGCTGTGTCCATAACTATCACTGCACTTCAAACACAAAGGGAGACATTGTCAACAAACAGGTAATCTATAAATACAACTATTTAACATCGGGTGCTCCAAGTATGAAACCAGAAGAACAGGGTATCCTTATTATAAATAAAGAACCAGCTGGTCCTCATTAACGGTGGCACTGTTGTTAACGCTGCTGCCTCACAGAGTCAGGGACAGGGGTTCGATTCCTGCCTTGGGTGACTGTGTGGAGTTTGCATGTTCTCCCCGTATTTGCGTGGGTTTCCTCCGGGTGCCCCGGTTTCCACCCACAGTCCAAAGATGTGCAGGTTAGGTTGATTGGCCATGCTAATCACTTCACAATGTGGATGGGGCCTTTGCTTAATGTCCTATCTGAAAGACAGAACCTACAACAGTGCAGCACTCCCTCAATACTGCAGTGGAATGTCAGCCTGGATTATGCACTGAAGCCTAATGGAATCAGTTTTAAAATCATCACCTTCTGACTCAGAGATGAGAGTGCTACTAACAAAGCCAGGGCTGACACAAATAAGAGGGAAACAACATTTCTCTTCTGGTTTGTCCATGGCAGTCATGACGTGGAGATGCCGGCGTTGGACTGGGGTAAACACAGTAAGAACCTGTTGGACTTTAACCTGGTGTTGGTAAACTTCTTATTGTCCATGGCAAACAGCTCACCAAAGAAATAAAGAAGTGTTTTGGAATAAATTCTTCAGTCCTCTTTCAGTGGCTTAGTGGCTTTGTGCACCATCTGAGGTCGCAGTGAGTTCTGTAAATGAGGAAGATGCTAAATCTGTGCATCTGTAAAAATTGGTGAGGGTTGTAGTGGACAGGCCGAAGTTCCTTAGCCTCCTGAGAAAGTAGAGGCGTTGGTGGGCTTTCTTAACTGTAGTGTTGGCGAGGAGGGACCAGGTTGTTGGTGATCTGAACACTGAGAAACTTGAAGCTCTCAACCATTTCCACTTCACCCCTGCTGATGTAGACAGGGGCATGTCCTCCACTGCGCTTCCCGAAGTTGATGACTATTGAGGGAGAGATTATTGTCGTCACACCATTTCACCAGCTTCTCTCTCTTGATCTGATGTGGATCACAATTAATTTATAGACAGCATCGCAATGATTATCAAAATATGAAAGAGGGAAAATTGTCATGGTTAGAACCAATGATTTGTTACTGGACAGTTCCGAAATATGGTTTCATAGAGTCATAGTCATAGAGGTTTACAGCAATTGTGCATTAAGGTCTGAGGCGATGCACACTGTGTAAAGTTCTGGTCACCCTATTATAGAAAGGGTATTATTAAACTAGAAAGAGTGCAGAAAAGATTTACTAGGATGCTACCGGGACTTGATAGTTTGAGCCTTAAGGGGAGGCTGGATAGACTGGGATTTTATTTCTCTGGAGGGTAGGAGGCTGAGGGATGATCTTATAGAAGTCTATAAAATAAGGAGGGGCATAGATAAGATAGATAGTCAACATCTTTTCCCAAAGGTAGGGGAGTCTAAAACTAGAGGGCATAGGTTTAAGGTGAGAGGGGAGAGATACAAAAGGGTCCAGAGGGGCAATGTTCTCACACAGAGGGTGGTGAGTGTCTGGAACAAGCCCTTCAGCCTAACTTGTCCATGCCGCCCTTTTTTTTAAAACCTTAAGCTAGTCCCAATTGCCCGCCTTTGGCCCATATCCCTCTATACCCATTTTACCCATGTAACTGTCTAAACGCTTTTTAAAAGACAAAATTGTACCTGCCTCTACTACTACCTCTGGCAGCTTGTTCCAGACACTCACCACCCTCTGTGTGAGAAAATTGCCCCTCTGGATCCTTTTGTATCTCTCCCCTCTCACCTTAAACCTATGCCCTCTAGTTTTAGACTCCCGTACCTTTGAGAAAAGATGTTGACTATCTACCTTATCCATGCCCCTCCTTATTTTATAGACCTCGATAAGATCACCCCTCAGTCTTCTCGCTCCAGAGAAAAAAAATCCCAGTCTATCCAGCCTCTCCTTATAGCTCAAACCATCAAGTCCCGGTAGCATCCTAGTAAATCTCTTCTGCACTCTTTCTAGTTTAATAATATCCTTTCTATAATAGGGTGACCAGAACTTTACACAGTGTGCATAGCCTCAGACCTTAATGCACAATTACGTGAAAACAGAGTGTCTACTTGGATTAGCCAGTGGCACTTCTGCCTCCTGAGTTAAAGATCATGGATTCCAACCAAAATTCAGACTTTGAACTCAGAAACAAGGCTGCCACTTCAAGGCACCACACCCAATTTCCCCTTCTTCAGTTCAGCACGGCACAGTGCTGCTGCCTCACAGTATCAGAGACCAGGGTTCAATTCCTGGCTTGGGTCACTGTTTGTGTGGAGTTTGCACATTCTCCCCATGTCTGCGTGGGTTTCCTCCCACTGTCTGAAAGACGTGCTGGTTAGGCGCATTGACCTGAACAGGTGCTGAAGTGTGGCAACTAGGGGAATTTCACAGTAACTTCATTGCAATGTTAATGTAAGCCTTACTTTTGACTAATAAATAAACTTTACTTTGAAAAAACTTTTAAACTTCAGCATTTCTTTTTGTTGATACTTCTCTCTGAGGAACATTGGGATGGTTTCTCTTCTACATTAAGGTTACTTATAAATGCAAATCACTGTCTTTAAACTTTCATTGACAAAACTAGACCTTTTGCAATAACTGGCCAGGACCCTCCCAGATTTTAATAGAATCCCTCCTGTGCAGAAGGAGGCTATTTGGCCCATCGAGTCTGCACCGACCACAATCCCACCCAGGCCTTGTTCCCGTAACCCCACACATTTACCCTAGCTAGTCCCCCTGACACTAAGGGTCAATTTAGAATGGCCAGTCAACTTAACCAGCACATCTTTGGACTGGGGAGGAAACCGGAGCACCCGGAGGAAACCCACGCAGAGACAAGAGAATGTACAGACTCCACACAGACAGTGACCCGAGCCGGGAATCGGACCCAGATCCCTGGCACTGTGAGGCAGCAGTTACATCCACTGTGCCACTGTGCTGCCCCCCCACCCCATAAGGGGCATTTATTTTGGCAACTTTCTATTTAAATCTCTGTCCCTCTATCACCAGGGAAGTTAGACCAAGGGTGTCCTTTTAACCTTTTTTTTTTGGGTTAAAATTGTGAATGCCAATTAAGGTATTTTTGAGGAGCATGAGGATAACTGGAGGATGGGAGGCGCTGGTGGTGTGTGGGGTGGGTGCTTGATTTTCACCCGCCTGTTTTTGGTTTTATTATCGGGGTGTTTTCAGGCTGGGCTGTAAATGGGCAGGCAGCATGATTGGAATCTGTAAATCATGCTTCTCCTATGCCCATATAGATCCTTGATTGCAATGCACAGCCTGCTTGCAGGCTCATTCCAACACTCTCCCTCTACACCTGTAAAATCCATTCCCTTCTAACAGGCCTTACCTGTCAGTTTGCTGTGTGGAGAAGTTGCTAAATACTTGCCCCTGGATAGATCAGGGAGCTTCAGCCTGTTTGATGACAGTCACTCACTGAAAAAAAATGTTCAAAAGGGCCCGAGGTGAAAGTGGTTCATAGAATCTTAGAATCCCTACAGTGCAGACAGAGGCCATTCAGCCCATCATGCCCCCACCACTCTCCACCATCCCCATCCCCGTAACCTTGTATATTTACCATGGTCAAATCACCTAACCCACACATTTTTGGACACTAAGGACCAATTTAGCACAGCCAATCCACCTAACCTGAACATTTTTGGACACTAAAGGGCAATTTACCATGGCTTAGTCCACACATCTTCGGACACCAAGGGGCAATTTAGCATGGCCAATCCACCTAACCTGCACATTTCTGGACACTAAGGAGCAATTTAACATGGCAATCCATCTAACCCGCACATTTTTGGACACTAAAGGGCAATTTACCATGGCCAATCCACCTAACTTGCATATCTTTGGACACTAAGGGGCAATTTAGCATGGGCAATTTAGCATGGCCAATTCATTTAACCTGCACATCTTTGGACACTAAGGGGCAATTTTGCATGGCCACTCCAACGTACACATTTTTGGACACTAGGGGGCAATTTAGTATGGCCAGATCTGCGCATCTTTGGAGTGTGGGAGGAAGCTGGAACACCCAGAGGAAACCCACACAGACACAGGGAGGACATGCAGGCTCTGCACAGACAGGCCGGAATTGAACCCAGGTGCCTAGCACTGTGAGGCAGCGGTGCCATGCCGCCGCCCATCAGTTGATCAGTTTGGCCATGAGGTTTTAGGGGAAAGGATTGGTGAAGCCAGCTTGGAAGGAGGGTGTTCATAATATTGTGTAACCAAGCAGCTGAAGTTGGTATGTGTGTGGTTTTAATCAACAACATGTATGGCAAGTATTTTGCACAGTGTCTGTTTTCCTGTCTAGCACTCACAACAATATCTATGGGAGTAGCACAGAAACATGACCGTTTCCCCCTTTTTTATGAGGTTAGGTTTTATTTTTTACATGACAGCCTTAGCTGTTGTTCAAGTTTCCCTGATTTCTGCACGGATATTTTGCTGTCTGTACCCAACATACAGTGGTTAGCACCGCTGCCTCACAGCGCCAGGGACCTGGGGCGGCATGGTAGCACAGTGGCAGTGCCAGATTTAGACTTGGTGAGGCTCTAAGCTACATAAAGCTTGGAGGCCCCTTGTTAAAAAGTTACACCATAAGGTCTCACAAAGGTGCGTACCAAAACAGGACCTTGGGTCGCCACAAAAAAATTATTTAATAAGGTAAGGTTATATAAGGCATTGGTGTGGCCGAATTTGGAGTATTGTGTACAGTTTTGATCACCTAGTTACAGGAAGGATGTAAATAAGATTGAAAGAGTGCAGAGAAGGTTCACAAGGATGTTGCCGGGACTTGAGAAGCTGAGTTACAGAGAGAGATTGAATAGGTTGGGACTTTATTTCCTGCAGCGTAGAAGATTGAGGGGAGATTTGATAGAGGTGTATAAGATTTTTGATGGGTATAGATAGAGTGAATGCAAGCAGGCTTTTTCCGCTGAGGCTAGGGGAGAAAAAAACCAGAGGGCATGGGTTAAGGGTGAAAGGAGAAAAGTTTAAAGGGAATATTAGGGGGGGCTTCTTCACGCAGAGAGTGGTGGGAGTGTGGAATGAGCTGCCGGATAAAGTGGTAAATGCGGGGTCACTTTTAACATTTAAGAAAAACTTGGACGGGTTCATGGATGAGAGGGGTGTGGAGGGATATGGTCCAAGTGCAGGTCAGTGGGACTAGGCATAAAATGGTTCGGCACAGACAAGAAGGGCCAAAAGGCCTGTTTCTGAGCTGTAATTTTCTATGGTTCTATGATTCTAATAGCAAGGTATTTAAAGTGAAAAATACAAATTATTTTCAAATGAATGCATTTACTGATTACATATTTATCATTTGGCTGGCTTGATCTCTCTCATAGGTTTTGGTAATTTTGGTAATTTTTTGAGTTGCTCTTCAAGCTGGTGCTTTCTTTTTCTTTTCTGGTATCCACTCTTAAATGTTCTCTTCATTGTAAACCTTCTGAAATTTTGTGAGGCCCCTGTGGATTGTGAGGCCCTAAGCTGTAGCTTGTTTAGCTTATGCCTAAATCCGGCACTGCACAGTGGCTAGCACTGCTGCCTTACAGTGCCAGGGACCCAGGTTCCATTCCTGGCTTGGATCACTGTCTGTGTGGAGTCTGCACATTCTCCTTGTGTCTACGTGGGTTTCTTCCGGGCACTCTCGTTTCCTCCCACAGTCCAAAAGACGTGCTGGTTAGATGCATTGGCCATGCTAAATTCTCCCTCAGTGTACCCGAACAGGCGCCGGAGTGTGGCGACTTGGGGATTTTCACAGTAACTTCATTGCAGTGTTAATGTCAGCCTACTTGTGACTAATAATTAAACTTTCACTGTGGGATTTTATAGCCTCCCTCGAGCGAGGTTGGAAAACCCCACCCGAGGACAATGGACATTTCCATTGTCTGCCCCTCGCCTGCTCTGATTCCACACCGGGCGGGGCGGTAGAATTCCGGCATAAACCTCTCCTTTTGATTAACTTCAGGACCCCTGGGTTTAACTGGGGGTTCTTGCCCCTAAATAAATGTCCATCAACCTCTGAACATGTGTGGACGTTAAGGAGCCAGACAGAATGGATGTTCCCTTTGGTAATATAACCTGCTCACACTCTTTAGGCTCTTATGAAAGTAATGGGCACTTGGATCAAATGGTAGACGTTAGCCTTTGCCCATTAAACCTCAAGTCAGGAGAGTGAGGGGAGATTTGCTTTTAGGTGGAAAATGAACCACCCGTTTATTGGTACTCAGCTGAAAATGTGAAAAGAGATCAGAATATGTCTTTTTTTAATTATATACATTGATATTTTCATGCATTTAGAATAAACTAGCCAAAAAGAAAATCTAGCAGTTATTTAAATATAATGATACATAGGGTCAGCTGACTGGAAGATTAAAGTCGAGATTTTGCTTTCTTCTTTTTGAGAGATGTGAATGTAGATGCCACTGCCCCAGCTCATCACCCATGCTTCCGAGGTGATGAATGCTATGATGGGAATCTATAAATTTAAATGCACCTTCTTCACAAGTGTTAATGACATTTCATCAAAATGTGATTAACAATCCACACTCCTCCAAGTCCTTTCACATTTGTCAGGAAGGAATGGGCCTTTCTCTTGGTTATAAACCATCCTCTGGGAATTCTCGTGATTGCGAGTTGGGTACACAGGTCACAGACGCCTTCAACGATTTTATTAAATGAAACTGTACGACAATCAATGTTACTGCTATCATCATTCTGCTCTCTCACTGCCCATTTGGACAATCTCGGCAGTAATCTAGAGGAGTCCAGTTTGTTTTCATATTGTGACAGACACTGGTAAAGACAACAATCATTTTGATAATGGCAACCTGCTAGAAGTTTTATTTGGTATGGGATTAATTCTCAGTTCTTTGTTTGAAATGAATATTTAAAGTAATTCATTTTATTTAATAAATGTACTGGTCCTGGTATGCCATTGATAAATCTGTGAAGCCAGATCAAAATGATCTTGTGGTGAGCTGACCTCAGCTGGGGCAGCTGGATAGCTGATGCAATTGGCTTCACTCTGTTAAGGAGAAGGGGAAGAAACAGTCAATGGTCTCCGAATCCAGAGATCTGTGGCACAGTGGATAGCGTGCTTGTGTCTGGGGCAATGGCCTAGTGGTATTATCGCTCGATTATTAATCCAGAAACTTAGCTAAAGTTCTGGGCACCCGGGTTTCGAATCCCACCACGGCAGATGGTGGAATTTGAATTCCATTAAAAAAAAATATCTGGAATTAGGAGTCTACTGATGACCATGAAACCATTGTCAATTGTTGGAAAAACCCACCTGGTTCACTAATGTCCCTGAGGGAAGGACTTCTGCCATCCTTACCTGGTCTGGCCTACATGTGACTCCAGATCCACAGCAATGTGGTTGACTCTCAAATACCCTCCACGAACAACTAGGGATGGGCAATAAATGCTGGCCAGCCGGCGACACCCATGTCCCAGGAATAAATTTTTTAAAAGTAGCTCGAGTTTCGAGTCCCACCTCAAGGCAGGGTCGTCCATAATGCAGCCAAACCGGTTGATTAACATCTTGTAAATCATTCCAACACGTACCAATCAGAGCAGGAGAGATTCCTGATTATCCATGTGATGGAAATAAAGCTGGAGCCTTGACCATCATGATCCATTACTCCAAACATGTGCATAACAGTATATTTTGCCACATTCCTGTAGCACGCCTTCATCCTCCCAGTAACACCTGCTGGATAATGCACATGTGGATGCGGACTTGACTTGTTTATTAGAATTACTACAGTGCAGAAGGAGGCCATCGGCCCTGTACCGACTCTCTGATAGAATATCCCACCCATGCCCTATCCCCATATACCCACATATTTACCCCACTGTGCATACCCTGCTAATCCTACACAAAGGGACAACTTAGCCAATCAACCTAACCCGCACATCTTTGGAATGTGGGAGGAAACCGGAGCACCCGGATGAAACCCACGCAGACACGGGGAGAATGTGCAAACTCCACACAGACAGTCACCCAAGGCCAGAATTGAACCCAGGTCCCTGGTGCTGTGAGGTAGCAGTGCTAACCATTATACCATCTTGCCATCCCAAGCAACGTACTCCAGGATTGGGCAGGATAATGGCCAACACTTGGGAGCTAGGGAAAAGCATGAAACGGAAGTGGTCCAGTGGAACTGGGTAAAGAAATGGGTAATGGTTAGGCAGGGGGGAATAAAGGAACACATCAGTTAGTGAGAAATAGTAAAGATTCCAGGCTAAAGTCAATGCATGAGCTTGAATGGTGGGGAATATAGACTAGAACTTTTACACAGCTTCTCCGAACTCCTGCTGTAACTTCAGTGGCAGATCCACAGAGATATGGGTGGCATGGTGACACAGTGGTTAGCGCTGCTGCCTCACAGCGCCAGGGACCCAGGTCCAATTCCAGCCTTAGGGCACTGTCTGTGTGGAGTTTGCACATTCTCTTCGTGTCTGCATGGGTTTCCTCCGGGTGCTCCGATTTCCTCCCACAGTCCAAAGATGTGCTGGTTAGGTGCATTGGCCATGCTAAATTGACCCCAGTGTCAGGGGATTAGCAGGGTAAATATGTGGGGTTATGGGAAGAGGGCCTGGGTGGGATTGTGGTCGGTATCAACTCGATGAGCCGATTGGCCTCCTTCTGCACTGTAGGGAATCTATGGATTCTGTGGCACGGTGGCATAGTGGTTAGCACCACACATCAAGCCGGGGTTTGATTCCCGGCTTGGGTCACTGTCTGTGTGAAGTTTGCACGTTCTCCCCGTGTCTGTGTGGGTTTCCTCTGGGTGCTCTGGTTTCCTCCCACAGTCCAAAGATGTGCTGGTTAGGTGCATTGGCCATGCTAAATTCGCCCTCAGTGTACCCGAACAGGCGACAGTGTGTGGCGACTCGGGGATTTTCACAATAACTTCATTGCAGTGTTAATGTAAGCCTACTTGTGACAATAATAAATAAACTTTAAATGACTTTATATACATACTGTAGCTATGATTTATCTTTTAACATTACTTCCTCAGTGTGATGGACTCATATTGGATGTCAGACAATATATATATATATCAATAACATTAAAGAATTAGAGCTCTGACGAAGGGTCATCCAGACTCGAAACGTTGGCTCTATTCTCTCCCCACAGATGCTGTCAGGCCTGCTGAGATTTTCCAGCATTTTCTGTTAAAGGATCACCACACTATTTGGAAATTATCCTTTAATCTGATGGACTATACCACATAACTCAAACTGAAACTGACGAAGGGTCATCTTGACTCGAAACGTTGGCTCTTTTCTCTCTCAGATGCTGTCAGACCTGCTGAGATTTTCCAGCATTTTCTGTTTTTGAGTCAAATTTCTGGCTGTGCTATTTTACGTACACGAGCAGCTGGTCCAACAAACAGTCACTGCCCCTTGCACAATCTTTGCTGATCGTCATGGCGATTTTTAGACTGCACTTGAACTGATACTCGGGGCGATTAAAACTTTTGTTAAGTAACAGTTTTGACTGCACCTATTGAAGACACACAGTGTGCAGCACTTCCAAATAGACTGCTACAGTACGGCCACAAAATATGTGGTCTGAATCAGTGTGTGGTACCAAGTGTGGGTCCCACCTTTCCCATCAGCTGGTCACCCCAGCCCAGTTACAGACGGCTGAAAGTCAGTTTGCAGGATTCTCAGCTAATTCGCTTCGCTCCGACTTCCCAGTTTCCCCCTGCTTGTTAATAGGTTTCCTTATCAAAGTGGCCAATTTGAACAGGATGTGGGCTCGGCTTCCAGCCAGGACACAGCGCGAGAGGAGGGGCCGGGACAAGGCAGCACAGCCAGTTCCAACTGCTTCTTTAAACCCATGTCACGCTTGTGTGACAACTGCTCTTCTGTGCCTGTTTGAACTGTCCCTCCCAATTAGTGATAATAAGTAAGTCTGTAAGGATGAGCAAACACAGTGTATTCGTCCCTCCAACCCAGTAAATTCCCAAGAGCACAACCCTTCTAATAGATGGAGGGAGCCAACTGCATCCTGTGCTTTGCCAACAAGTGCAGGCAAAAAGGCAAATTAATGACAAGTCATTTGAAGAGTTTGGTGGAAATTATGTTATGCTGTCTATCCACTGTAGAATTGATTAGTTTGTGTGTGATCACAGTGGCTGAATCAATAAGCTGAAGCAAAGAGCAGCCAAAGCATGCTCCAGACCAATTTATTCGCTGCAATGCTTTTTTTGCCCCCTCAAAAATGGCATATAAATTACAGATTGCTGCTCTAGGGCTAGACTTGCTTAGCACGACTATTAATGAAAAGCTGAGGGGGAAACCTGAGCACTCTTCCATCTCTGCAGTGAATTCAAGCCCGCCACATTCACGGCGGATGAATTTTTCAGCCAGGGCCAAGGCTTGCGTGTCGCCCACAACGCGCCCACCATTCTGCCATCCTCACCAGGCCAGGGTTATGTGCCAGTGGACATCCAGGGTTCCAACCAGTGAGTCCATTTCAAATCTCACATTCAGAAGCTACTGAGCTGGCAAAAAAAAGCATAGTAAGAAGTTTAACAACACCAGGTTAAAGTCCAACAGGTTTATTTGGTAGCAAAAGCCACACAAGCTTTCGGAGCTCCAAGCCCCTTCTTCAGGTGAGTGGGAATTCTGTTCACAAACAGAGCATATAAAGACACAAACTCAATTTACATGAATAATGGCTGGACTTTAACCTGGTGTTGTTAAACTTCTTACTGTGTTTACCCCAGTCCAACGCCGGCATCTCCACATCAAAAAAAAGCGTCACATTCAAGTTAAAAGTTAGGCGGTGAAACTGTTGGTTCACATTACAAGTTACACCCCCCCCCCCCCTCAATTACAACAATGATGTTCAAAAAGTATTTCATTTGCTGTAAAGCACTTTGGGACATCCGCGTAAATTCAAGCAACAATTCAAAGTGGCGACCTACAAAAAGGTGGAATTTTAAAAATGCTTTCCTGATACCATTGCCGGAATTTTAACAGCTCGCCCACCTGAGGCTCATAAGATCTCGCCTGAGGCTAACAGAGAATGCCATTTTGCGAGCCTCGTCCGGCCCGATTCCGGGGCGGGCATGCCGGTAAAATTCCAGCCCATATCTTACAATAACTGGGCAATGTCATAAAAAGAATTACGTACCTTGTGCAAAACCGCAGTGGCAATCCCATTGCCAGAATTCTACCACCTTGCCCGCCACGGAATCGGAGGGGGCGAGGGGCAGACAACGGAAATGGCTGTTGACCTCAGGCAGGAATTTCGGGTCTCGCTCGAGCGAGGCCATAAAATCCCGCCCTATATGTTTCTATAGTTCAAGCCAAAACGTTGACTGATTTCAAGAAGAAATTAGATATAGCTCTCTAGATATAGGGGCTAAAGGAATCAAGCGATATGGGGGGAAGGGGGGGATCAGGATATTGAATTTCATGAACGCAAAATACTGCAGATGCTGGAATCTGAAACAAAAACAGAAAAATTCTGGAAAATCTCAGCAGGTCTGAGAGCATCTGTGGAGAGAGAATAGAGCCAACGTTTCGAGTCTGGATGACCCTTCGTCAGAGCTGTGATGAAGGGTCATCTAGACTGGAAACGTTGGCTCTCTTCTCTCTTCGCAGATGCTCTCAGACCTGCTGAAATTTTCCAGTATTTTTGTGTTTTGATATTGAATTTGATGATCAGCCATGGTCACAATGAATGGCGGAGCAGGCTCGAAGGGCCGAATGGCCTCCTCCTGCTTCTAGTTTCTATGTTTCCGTGTTCCTCCCCCGTCCACTTCGGATTTGTTTAGAATTTAAATCCTTTAAATCGAATGACATCTTGCAACCCAGGGATGTGTTTCCTTCCTTTTATCAACAAAGAGGTAACATCCCGAATACTAATAATATTTAACAAATCCAAATAAAAAGCATATGTTCATCCAACCTGAATGAGTTAAATGGAAGGATAGCAAAGTGGGCAATCACTCACTTGTAAAAATGCTCCCAGTGACAATCCTCATACAACCAAATTGCCAGTTTATGGGTAAGATATTGGGTCTCACCATCAGCTGTGGGACTTTTCAATGTGCACAATGAACATTCGGAAAAGCCTGTCGGGATGAGCCGAGATATGGAGATTCTGGCCAGCTCCTTTGTGAGAAAATCAGAATCCACCTGGGTTCAAGAGTGATGCATAGACTGCACAGGGGCAGAAATGAGTCAGCCTTGTGCAGCTCTTTCCAATGACCAACACGGCAGGGAAAGCCCCGACAAAGATGCCTTGGAAAGCGTTTCATGTTGTATTGGTGCTGGCAGCTCACTAAGCATATCGAGACGAGGCCTAATTTTGGAAAAACTGATACTGGCCTCTGTGCGTGTAGGCCCGAGGGGAACGCGACTGACATCGGATTGACACCACAGCTAGATCAGGAGTTGCTGAGCATGTGCACAGGTTCATCCAACATCAGAAGTAGCTATTCAATCAATTTCCCGAGTGTTAATGCTGCTATTTCTCCACTCCACTTGTAGAAGCATTGATGCTTAATGCAGAGACAATCGTCCACTGGTCCAATGTGCATTCAGCCTATGAACCCACGTAAAGCTGTTTTTTTTCCCACAGCAACCAGTGTCAACACATGTGTGCTCCTGCCAAAAACCAACAACTGTATAAAAAATTAACCAAGGAAAAGGGCAAGCAAAAGAAAATAAAACCTTGGCATAAATTTTGAGAACTACCTTCATGTATTGAGCACACAATGTGTAAGCTATCACCAGCCAACATAACTGCAATAAACTACAATGGGCAGCCTGGTGGCACAGTGGTTAGCACTGCTGCCTCACAGCGCCAGACCTGGGTTTGATTCCCGGCTTGGGTTACTGTCCATGTGAAGTCTGCACATTGTCTGAGTGGGTTTCTTCCGGGTGCTCTGGTTTCCTCCCACAGTCCAAAGATGTGCGGGTTAGAAGGATTGGCCATGCTAAATAAATTGCCTCTTAGTATCAGGGGAACTAGATAGGGTAAATGCATGGGGTTATGGGGATAGGCCCTGGGGTGGGATTGTGGTCGGTGCAGACACGATGGGCCAAATGGCTTCCTTCTGCACTGTAGGGATTCTATGATTCTATGATTATTCAAGGTTCAGTAATGTTTCCGTGCACAATGCCACAGAGCTTTTAATCTCAGATGCGCAGTTTAAGCATTCTCATTCTTGTTTTCAGCTCCCTCCAAAGCCTTACCCCTCCCGATCTCTGTAATCTCCCCCAGCCTCACAACTCTCCAAGATAAGGAGGCTCCTCTAATTCTAGCCTCTGTAGGACCCCTGATTTCAATTGCTCCCCCATTGGTGACTGTGCCTTCAGCTGCCTGGGCCCTTAGCTCTGGATTTCCCTCTCTGCCCAGTACCTCACTTTTCTCCTTTCACAGCATAAGAAATCGGAGCGACAGTTGGCCATTTGATCCCTCCTTATGTTGGAGGGTTGTCGGTCTGGGGGAGATTACAGAGATAAGGAGGGGTAAAGCTTTGGAGGGAGTTGAAACAAGGATGAGAATGTTTAAACAGCTGAAAGAGAGTAAGCATGACATTAAGTTGGTTGTCTCCCTTGCTCCCTGAACAGTTGGTTTAGAGTTGCACTGGAAAAGACTTGGGAGTAAATTGCGTGCCATGCACAGGCACACGCCAAGGTACGGGAGAGTCACCAGCAACCCAATAGACATAGAGAAAATAAAACAGGGTGCACAAATGGAATAACACATCCAAAAGCAGTTAGGGACATAAATATGTCCTATTTGAATATATGAGTTCACGATTAATCCAACCTCTAACTTTATAGGACTGTTTAAACCGTTTCAGACTCACCTACATCACTTCTGGGATAATCTGAAACCCTCAATTAGATTACAGGTCGCATAACCCACTGCCAGATAGTCTCAGTATGTGTTGAGATGAATTGAGTTGCAAGACACAGCACAACCCTGGAGCTCAGATAATGTAAATAACTCACTCGGGTTTCAATTCTATGGTAGATCTCAGCTGAAATTCTGAATCGTAGCTCAATTCTAACTAACTTATTGGCAACAATACAGACGGCATTGTGTCTATTTTTTATAGCCTTTGCCTTTTGTTGCTTGTTTTGTCTGACGATCTCCTCTGGTTTGGTGCCAAGTAGCCATTCAGGTTCACGACCAGGCAGGTGAATGTTTGCAGGTGGTTTGCCCATGATGGATGATGTATTTGAATCTGATCCATTCCCGACCTGCTGGCCTCACGAGTTCAATCTCCAGCAGAGGTCACTGGATATCTACTGGGAGTGGAATTCCCTGGCTGACCTTCCTGGCGCAGGGACATCAGTGCCAAATATAAAGCCCCAATGTCATCCTGACCCGCATCAGCAAATTCAGCACAGGATTCAAGTCAAATGGAGAATTTATTTTTTTTTCCAGGGTTTCACCCATTTGTTTCTCTAATAAAGGAGAAAACCTTCATTCTACAACTGGGGCGGCACGGTGGCACAGTGGTTAGCACTGTTGCCCCACAGAGCCAGGGACCCCGGGTTTGATTCCCGGTTTGGGTCACTGTATGTGCAGAGTCTGCACCTTCTCCCCGCGTCTGCGTGGGTTTCCTCCGGGTGTTCCCATTTCCTCCCACAGTCTGAAAAACGTGCTGGTTAGGTGCATTGGCAATGCTAAATTCTCCCTCAGTGTACCCGAACAGGCGACTAGGGGATTTTCACAGTAACTTCACTGCGGCGCTAATGTAAGCCTATTTGTGACACTAATAAATAAACTTTAAATAAGCAGCAGCACTGTGCACTAGGAGGGGAAAACAAGCATATTTTTTTGAAATAGAATGAAGGGACTCTTTGTTCACGGATATAAACTGCTTTAAAACTAAAAGCTGCAGATCTAAACAAACTCCTGCTTTCCAGGGGAATTCAGGCTTGTACTAAGCGCAGGTCAACCCTTGTGGTAACAGGATATATATGAAGTCGCATAAATGTGCTGAATATTTAGTGCTCTTTGGGCACTTCATCATGTAAAAGTGAATGCTGTTTTCTTTGTCAAGAGCTATCCATGGTTACCTTTATCAACCTTCCTGTACGTTTAAAAAGCCAAACAATCATTATGGGCCATTATTATTTATGTCTCGGCCTATAAACGTTGGTCCACATTTTGTTCTGAATTTTCCTAACCCATTTGGACTTTTAAGTTGAAAATTGCATTTCACGTTTTGCTTGTGCTTTTGGCAAAGGCAAATAGCACTTTGGATAGAAGATCTTCACGATGTTTGTTAGAGAACAGTCTTGCCGCAATTGGGCATGGTTCAATAGAAAAGTTAACATATTGTAGAGGTCAAAATAAAAAAGGGAAACACCCCCATAGAATTTAATTCGATTTTCTCATCAAATTTACAGCTGTGAGAAGCTGCTATGTTTCAGCCCAAATTTGCATTTCGCTTCATTGCCGTCACTCTGCTACTCTTACTGAACTTTTAGTCACTGTCTAACACAGCCGAACAGCATAAATTTGTTTACTGAATGATGTTGCTGTGTTAGAGATTACTGTGCCTGTACACTGCTGGAAGGATTAAAACGGGACATGTTTTGTTCTTTAAAGGTGTTGCTTTAAGATTAGACACAACAGTTAAAAAAAAACTATCTGAAACATTCAGTTTATCTCCAGCCAGCTTTTCACACCCCGAGCACAATGATTGCTGCCAATACCCACCAACAATCTTGCCAGCGCCTCATGAGCATTCGCAGCAATGGCATTTGCCAGTCTGAGCGTTGCCTGGGTAACGCTGCCCACACAAGTGATGATGAATGGAGCTTTCAGTTTCTTATCCTTCACAAACGTTATCAAAGAGGTTAAGATTTCTTCACCAGGGCCAAACACAGTGCAGAGACTGAAAGGGCGCCTGGTCCAGCCTACAAGAGTGAAACAATTGGTGCATGAGCTTGAAGGTTTTAATACAGTTGTCACATTTTTTCTTTCAATGAAATACAGTAGCGACCCACTCGTCTTAACACTCTGATATGTCATGCTATCTGATGTAAACACATATTGTTTATAACACTTTCATTAATTGTGAACCTGTATAAAACACTTCTATTTTCACCAACGTTGCTGGAACATGCTTTTCTATCGCTCCCACAAGGTTCCACAGAAAGGATTATTCTAAGTCAAACAGATTAAGGCAGCAGTTGTACTGCACTTACCAGTCTTCCGCTAGATTCTGTGGGCTGTGGTATTCAGTCCAGTAGACCAGAGTTATATAGTTAGCTGAGTGTCCTGAGTATATTTGGGGTGGCACAGTTGTTAGCACTGCTGCCTCACTCACAGCACTAGGGACCCAGGTTCAATTCCCGGCTTGGGTGACTGTCTGTGTGGAAGACAGCACGTTCTCCCCATGTCTGCGTGGGTTTCCTCTGGGTGCTCCCGTTTACTCCCACAGTCCGAAAGATGTGCGGGTTAGGTTGATTGGCCATGCTAAATTGACCCTAGTTTCAGGGGAATAAGCAGGTTAAATATTGGGGTGACAGGGATAGGGTGGGATTGTTGTCAGTGCAGGCTTGATGAGTCGAATAGCCTCCTTCTCTGTAGGGATTCTATGATTGATCTTTAGAAGTTGCAGTAAAACTATCTGTGCTTACTAGCGCATGCAGGATCTTACCTCAACTTGGTTTATCTTTTAATATTTGGAAAATTTGGATCAGAACATCAATTTCTCAATGTTAAAAAGTTCCAAATAAAGTTTTTTAAATTGCCAGCCTACTTCATGCAATGGCAGAACCTCAAATTCCCCAGGAGTTGAGGACCTGATTCCAGTCATGATGTCCCGGGCAAAGCAAGATCCAGGCAAATTCCCTTCCTTTGTTACTCAGACTGTTCTTACACACCACAATTAATGGACACATGACAGGAGCATACTGTGAGTTTTGGTTTGATAGTTTTTAAAGTTTATTTATTCATGTCACAAGTAGGCTTACATTAACATTGAAATGGAGTTACTGTTAAAATCCTCTAGTCGCCACACTCCGGCGCCTGTTCGGGTACACTGAGGGAGAATTTAGCATGGCCAATGCACCTAATAAGCACGTCTTTCAGACTGTGGGAGGACACCAGAGCACCCGGAGAAAGTGCAGACTCAGCACAGACTGTGACCCGAGTCAGGAATCGAACCCGGGTCCCTGGTGCTGTGAGGCAGCAGTTTCTTGAGACTGGCACAGCACCGAGTTATATTTCTGGCTGCCAACCTTTTAATTCATGCTCAAATTTCATTTACCAACTTTGGAATTTTTAATGGTAGCAAAGAGTTATTAGTCTTATTAATTCTTTACTGATATATTGTTTAAGAAGGTCCCAGTTATACGTTAAAAAAGGCAAATTCATTTTAGAACATTACTGAAATGTTTATCTGAATGAACCTGTTCTGAAAGCTGTGAAATTTCTCACTGATTTGTTCAGCAATCCTTGCCTGACGATGTTGAACTCTTTGTTGTTCTACAGGTGCCAGTTGCCCTCTGGTAAATCGCCCAAACTATCAGCTGTAAACCTAGGCCATCAGTGTTGGCTGGTGTGTATATCATAGATTCTCTACAGTGCAGAGAAGGCTATTTGGCTTATCGAGTCTACACCAACTTTCCAACAGAGTATCTTACCTTACCCCGCTCTATTCCCCGCAACCCTACACATTTTCCTTGGCCAATCCACCTAACCTGCACATCTTTGGAGTGTGGGAGAAAACCGGAGCACCCGGAGGAAACCCATGCAGACACTGGGAGAACGTGCACAGACAGTGACCCAAGGCTGGAATTGAACCTGGGTCCTTGGCGCTGTGAGGCAGCAGTGCTAACCATTATGCCACAGTGCTGCCCTGAATGGGTTCTGTCCTTACCCATTTTCCAATTGGTGGTGGTGTGTGTGTGTGTGTGTGTGATTGTGCGTGTTTGTTTGTGCGTGGTTGCATGTGTGTGTGTGGGGGTGTGTGTGTGCTTGTATGCATGGTGTGCGTGTTTATGTGTGTGTGTGTGCATGCATGTGCACATGTATGCATGCGTGTGTATGTGTGTATGTGCATGTGTGTGGTGGGGGGGATAGGCGATGGATAATGGAAGTACCTGAACAGCAAACAATGGGACCCCAGCCTGATGTTAGTCTGCATAACCCAGAGAAAATGGCATTCTGATCACATTCTGGCTTGCAAGCCAGAATCTCCCAATGCAACTGTCTCCCTTAATATCCTGAATTTTGGCTTGACTCCATCTTGCTTTTCTTCAGCCAAACAGAATGTGTCACTTGCTGTTGTTTGGCCTCTCGCTGCCAAGTGCTGATCTGATTCCATGTCTTATGCTAACACCACCCTGGCAGGATTTGAGATCCAGCAGCCCCGTGTTATTTTCTGAATGCAATATCAGAAACAGCGACATGTTTAATTACGATCAATCTTTTTGCACGAGTAAGAGCATTAAGGAAAATGCAAATATCGGTAACCCAAAATGAAACAGGAATTGCAGGAGAAACATCTGTTTACGTCTGGGGAGACAAAGGAAAGGTTAATGATTCAGGCGAAGATGGGTTTCCAACAAAGGTTAACTCTCTGCCTGAAATGTAGTGTATTTCCTACCTTTGTTTCAAAACATTATGTGCACCAGCTCAAATAATTAAGGAAAGAGCTGGCAAGGCAAGCTCTATTGGAATGCATTAACCCGCTGTGGCAAGTGTTTAGCAGCAACGAAAGGCCAGACCAAACAGATAGATTTGTGCTTATTGCATCAGTAGAACCATTTGTTTTTCAATAAGTCCACTCAGCTTCGGGTCTGCTCCTATTCCATATATTTTTCAAAAGCCAAAATGTCCCCCTTTTATGGAAAACTATTATGTGTAGTTATTAAGAAGGGAGTGTAGTATTTTGCAATCCATTGCCCATGTCAGATAATTGCGATGCCTAATTAGTTAATTGTTGGTCTATGAACTGGAGTCAATGGCTACCACCAATATCATAAATTCAGCTTTTAAGGGCTATAAATTGGCCTATAAACCCAGCGTTTCTTTCTCATAAGTTGCTTGTGCACCGCAACATCTGACATATTTTGCTTCAAATCGCATACTCCCGCTCAGTTATGCGAGTGGTCAAAATCCATTTTGTTGTCAGATTTTCTAATTTATCCCGTCCATCTCATCCCCCCCTCACCCCCAACACAGTCTGCCCAAAAGAGCATGGACTCCCTTCTGCCCCATTCTCACTGCTTCAACAAAGCGTTCCTTATAACTATACCTGGGTGAGTGATAATGGGATGTTCAAATTGAAAAACTCTGCCTGGTAGTGAGCCAATTGTATTACCTCTATCACCACCAGAGCACATATTCACTAACTGATGTGCCCCTGTCTACATCAATGGGGACGAAGTAGAAATGGTTGAGAGCTTCAATTGTCATGTGTCCAGATCACCAACAACTGTCCTGGCACCCCCATGCCATTGCCCTAGTTTAGAAAGCCTACCAACGCCTCTACTTTCTCAAGAGGCTAAGGAAATTTGGCATGTCCACTACAATTCTCACCAATGCTTACAGATGTACCATAAAAAGCATTCTTTCTGGGGGTGCATCACAGCTTGGTTTGGCTCCTGCTCTGCCCAAGATCGCAAGAAACTACAAAGGGTCGTGAATGAAGCCCAGTCCATCACTCAAACCAGCCTCCCACACACTGACACTGTCTACACTTCCCGCTACCTCGGAAAAGCAGCCAGCAGAATTAAGGACCCCACGCACCTTGGACATTCTCTCTACCACCTTCTTCCATTGGGAAAAAGATAGAAAAGTCTGAGGACACGAAGGAACAGCTTTTTCCCTACTGTCATCAGACTTTTGAACGGACCTACCTTGCATTAAGTTGATCTTTCTCTACACCCTAGCTATGACTGTAACACTACATTCTACACTCTCTCTTTTCCTTCTCTATACTTTGTCTGTGTAGCGCGCAAGAAACAATACTTTTCACTGTGACAATAACATGTGACAATAATAAATCAAATTAAATCAAATAATTCAGTATGGGATCATGATTGAACCCAAATGGAATATTAGCATTTATTGCAAAAACACTGGAGTATAAAAGTAGAGAAGTATTGTTGCAATTGTATAGGGTGTTCATGAGACCACATCTGGAGTATTGGGTCCAGTTTTGGTCTCCTTATTTGAGGAAGGATGTGGTGGCATTGGAAGCAGTTCAAAGGAGATTCATCAGATTGATTCCGGGGATGAAAGGGTTGGCGTATGAAGAGAGATTAAACAGTTTGGGCTCGTACTCCCTGGAGTTTAGAAGGATGCAACAGGACCTGATCGAGGTATATAAAATACTAAAAGGGATTGGTAAAGTAAACATAGACTAAATGTTTCCCCTTTTGGGGCAATCTAGAACAGGAGGTCACAGGTATAGGCTGAGAGGCGGTAGATTTAAAACTGAGATGAGGAAGAACTACTTCTCGCAGAGGGTGGTGAATTTGTGGAACTCGCTGCCCCATCGCGCGGTGGAGTCTGAATCATTGAATGGTTTCAAGAAGGATCACAGCCTTTGAAAAGTACCTGGATGAGTACTTGGTACACCATAACATTCAAGGCTATGGGCCAAGTGCTGGCAAGTGGGATTGGGTGGGCAGGTCAGGGGCTTTCATGCATCAGTGCGGACTTGATGGGCTGAAGGGCCTCTTATGCACTGTGATATCCTGTGATCCTGTGAAGGAGATAGATATATTTCTGATTTAAAAAGAAACAGGTTGAAGGGATATAGGGATCACGTGGGGAGGTGGATTTGAGACCAGGGAGAAATCAGCCATGATCTGATTGAATGGCGGAGCAGGCTCGAAGGGTTGAATTTACCTACTTCTGCTTCTAATTCCTATGTTCCTATGAAGACCTTTTGGCTCTCTATTGTTCAGCAACTCACTGGTTAAAATAGGCAATAGGGCAGGAAAAAACAAACTGAAAATACCCCATAAAAAAGAACTGCCCAACACAGAACAATGAAAAACTGTAAGCGATCGATGTAAACTGGTGATTGCAGATTTAATAACGATTTTTCCTGAAATTTTACTTTGCTGAATAAACAAAACTTATTCTGAGTGGCTTTTTAATGAAGAGATAGTTTAATTGCCAGTGAAGGCCTGAAAGCACCTTTCCCATTTACGATATTCAATGCATGAACATAAAGTTGTTGTGGTGGACTTCTTCCAACTAACCACAGGAGACCCAGGAACAGTTTCCAATAGTTTATTCATGATTCCAGCATGGAGGGAACTATCCCAGAGAAACCTCTGGAGGAGCACACTCCTCTGATACAGCCCTAAGACAATTGGCAATTATAGGAGGAGCATTCTAATACAACTCTCTGATCCATGTCCCAGGTACAAACTGCTAAATTGTTAATCTGCACACAGAACATTGTTCTAAAATTCCAATCTTGCCTACATAGGTTTATTATTAGACCTTCACCCAAAAACTTGAAGATCTGTAATCTTCTAGCTAGGAACTTTCTGCTTTTCCAAGTAAACAGCCTTGCTGGTGAGTTCAGCTGATATTAGGACTGTGACCGTTGATTATAGAATCATAGAAACCCTACAGTGCAGAAGGAGGCCATTCGGCCCATCGAGTCTGCACCGACCACAATCCCACCCAGGCCCTACCCTCACATATTTACCCACTAATCCCTCTAACCTACGCATCTCAGGACTCTAAGGGGCAATTTTTAACCTGGCCAATCAACCTAACCCGCACATCTTTGGACAGTGGGAGGAAACCGGAGCACCCAGAGGAAACCCACGCAGACACGAGGAGAATGTGCAAACTCCACACAGACAGCGACCCGAGCCGGGAATCGAACCCGGGCACCATGGAGCTGTGAAGCAGCAGTGCTAACCACTGTGCTACCGTGCCGCCCAGACTAGCATGTGCTTTTACTCTAATGCAGGGATGTTAGGTCTATTCCGCCTTTAACTAAACCTATGAATTCACTCTTACAAAAGAGATGTACCTACTGATAATGATGCAGTCATTGTATCCACAAAGATTAGGCATTCTTGATCAGACTTTGTGTCAACATCTGAGGATTCCTGCCCCTGATGGGAGAGCTGTCCAGAAGACTAGTCAATAACAACCTTAATAGCTGACTCACACATTACCTTCTCAGGAGGCTAAGGAAATTCGGCATGTCCGCTACGACTCTCACCAACTTTTGCAGATGCACTATCGAAAGTATTCTTCCTGGTTGTACTGCAGCTTGGTATGGCTCTTCTCTGAACGAAGCCCAGTCCATCACTCAAACTAGGCTCCCATCCATTGACTCTGTCTACACTTCTCACTGCCTGGGAAAAGCAGCCAGCATAATCGAGGACCCCACGCACCTCAAACATACTCTCTTCCACCTTCTTCCATCGGGAAAAAGACACAAAAGTTTGAGATCATATACCAACTGACCCAAGAACAGCTTCTTCCCTGCTGCCATCAGACTTTTGAATGGACCTACCATATGATAAGTCGACCTTTCTCTACACCCTAGCTATGACTGTAACACTGTGTTCTGCACCCTCTCCTTTCCTTCTCCCCTTTGTACTCTATGAACGGTATGTTTTGTCTGTAAAGCGCGCAAGAAACAATACTTTTGACTGTACCCCAATACATGTGACAATAATAAATCAAATTAAATCAAAAAAACAAAATCATATCTATCAGCCAATATAGCCCTCGGTCACCATCCCTGGGTAAGTCCAATCCCAACGGCAGGACTTAAAACAGTCAGGTGGGAGTATCTCTTCTGCACATGAGGAGTTCACATGGTGCAAAACCATTTTGGAGTTGAGTTGAACGAAAGCTCAGAAGTTAGATGTCATCGTTCTTCATCAGCAATGCTTCCACGGTGCACACTACTCTTTCAGCTTCATCATTGGCTTGAGGATACCTTGGTGCACTGTAGCATGGACCAATCCATACATGCCATGAACTCTTTAAAATATTCATTGGCAAGGATTGTCTGAGATTACAAATCTGGGATTCCACGTGCTGTAAACATCTCGCACGCAAACGTTGGAACACGCCTGAACAATGCACGCTGGTTTCATTTCTGGCTGTCGAGTGATGGGGAATGCTTCAGCTTTCACTGGGATGTGATCAGCTGTGAGAATTCAGCTTTGAAGTTTTTGGGTTGCCTTTCCAGTTCCTCCACTCTGCAGCCAACCCTTCCTGCTCAACTCTGATTCTGAAACACATTTCTGTGATTTCTTTCTCCCGGTTGTCTTCAGTTCTCTGATAACCTTCTATCCCTCCCGGCCTGTATAGTTTTTTGTATGATTCCCAAAGAGAGCTCCTCTTTAACCATGGTTCAGTATCAGATAGAACTGAAATTGTTACACCTTGTTTCCCTGTACTAGGATATCAACATTCTAGTAGCTTCCATCTCATTCCTAGATGTCTCCCAGGAAAGGCACCTCAGTATCATGGATATCTACTTTATGGGCCTCACCAACTTTTGATGGCTTCTCTTTGTGCAAATTCTGTACAGCCTTCTTGTTATGGTACACAGCCTCGAAATGGTCCAACTTTCTGCACAATTGGCATTCAGCCTCTTTGGCCGGAGAAATTTCATCCCCATATGTTTTCCTGCCACACCAATTACAGCTAGCTTGGGCTGGCTCTCCCTGCCTCCCCTACGATTTTTATGACAGCTTCTCTGCCCTTAAATTTGACGTATTCTACCGCGTCAGCTGTTTTGAGATAGACTTCCCCTGTTACCTCAAGCCACAGATTGATTTTGCTTCCAGCACTGCTGCCTCACAGCGCTAGGGACTTGGGTTCAATTCCAACCTTGGGTCACTGTCTGTGCGGAGTCTGCACATTCTCCTCGTGTCTGCGTGGGCTTCCTCCGGGTGCTCCGGTTTCCTCCCACACTCCAAAAATGTGCAGGTTAGGTGTATTGGCCATGCTAAATTATCCCTTAGTGTCGGGGGACTAGCAGGGTAAATATGTGGGCTTACAGGGATAGGACCTGGGTGGGATTGTTGTTGGTGCAGGCTCGATGGGCTGAATGGCCTCCTTCTGCACTTGTAGGAATTCTATGGATTCTATGGAATCCGGCAACATCTCCAAAACCAGGTCAGCCGTGCTTCCACTTAGTTAGGGCCTGTGATGTTCTTGAAGCTTTTCAATAAAGATAGAGACATTCCCACAACAGTCCTTTCGCCCGTTGCCAACATGTAATATTCTTGGTATTGTTCAACCAATACAGAATAATTACTGAACCTGCAGAAGTCTTTAAGATACAAGCTGCATCTTACTATGTGGTCTATATCTTACACAAGGCCTGCATGAGAGATAGAAAACCATGTGAAGTTGTATCATATCCTATGATGATATACCCAGTATACGATTAGCATATTACACAGTGAGTGTCAAAATCCTGGAATTCCTCTCCTAGCAGTGTTGTGGACCACAGCTGAGCACTAGCGTCCAAGGGCAACTACGGATGGGCAATAAATGCTGACCTGGCCAGCGATGTTCACATCCTGTGAATTTTTTAAATTAGTCCTCTGTACTACATTTACCACCATACCCTGTAACCTTATTCTGTTCCTCAACCACCATTAAACAGGGAAATCAATGCTGTGGCAACGGGGAGTGAGGAAGGACATTACAGAGCAGCAACAACCTAGAGAAGCCACTACACGGGGACACTCCCATATCAAACACCCGAACTAAATTGTCCCAAGGGTGACCAAAGGATGAACAAAGCTCCTAAACGCTATTACATCTAGATGAAAGCAGTAATAGACAAACAACCATAAAGCAAGTAACAGGATGAGGCGCCATGAACACTCCCATTCTCAAATGTCTGGGCGGCACAGTGGTTAGCACTGCTGCCTCTCAGTGCCAGGGACCCGGGATCGATTCCCGGCTTGTCACTGTCTGTGTGGAGTCTGCATGTTCTCCCCGTGTCGGCATGGGCTTCCTCCAGGTGTTCCGGTTTCCTCCCACAGTCCGAAAGACATGCTGGTTAGGTGCTAAATTCTCCCTCAGTGTACCCGAACAGGTGCCGGAGTGTGGCAACTGGGGGATTTTCACAGTAACTTCATTGCAGTGTTGATGTAAGCCTACTTGTGCCACTAATAAATAAATTAGTTAATTAATTAATTAATTAATGGTGGAAGTCCAGCACTTGCGTGCAAGAGACAAAGCGGAAACATTTACAAGCACCTTCAGCTAAAGGTGCCAAGTGAACATCTTTACTTAATTTCCTTCTAATATCCACAATATTCTAGTGTTCAGTGAATCCAATTCTGTCATGCAGCAGTACCTTCCCTGCTGCCAACAGACTTTTGAATGGACCTACCTTGCATTAAGTTGATCTTTCTCTACACCCTAGCTATGACTGTAACACTACATTCTGCACTCTCTCCTTTCCTTCTCTATGAACAGTATGTTTTGTCTGTATAGCGCGCAACAAACAATACTTTTCACTGTATGTTAATACATGTGACAATAATAAATCAAATCAAATCAAATCAAATCAAATCAAATGAAGTGGCTGATTGCAATGGACAGAGCAAAGACTATGATCTCCAACAACATGCCTGTTATAATGCTGAGGAATACAGCTAGCCCATTAGGACCACGTCAGCCTCCTCTCAGTCAGCGCATCTCAAAGAGATTTAGCCCAACCATTTCAGTTGTTATATCCAAAAAATTTCCTTCACTATAACAACAATCTGCATTTCTATAGTCCCTTCAATATAGTAAAACATGAGATGGAGAGATTTTCAATCAATAATTAAGGATTATGGGGACAAGGCAGGAAAGTGGAGTCGAGGATTATCACATTAGATCAGTCATTATCTCATTGAATGGTGGAGCAGACTCGATGGGCTGAATGGCCTACTTCTGCTCCTACATCTTATGGTCTATTGGTCTTATGGTCAAACTGCTTTGATTTATGGTGAGACAATGGCCTAGTGGTATTATCGCTAGACTATTAATCCAGAAACTCAGCTCATGTTCTGGGGACCCGGGTTCAAATCCCATCACGGCAGATGATAGAATTTGAATTCAATTTTTAAAAATCTGGAATTAAGAATCTACCGATGACCATGAAACCATAGTTGGAAAAACCCATCTGGTTCACTAATGTTCTTGAGGGAAGGAAATCTGCCACCCTTACCTGGTCTGGCCTACATGTGACTACAGAGCCACGGCAATGTGGTTGACTCTCAACTGCCCTCCAAGGGCAACTAGGGATGGGCAATAAATGCTGGCCAGCCAGCGACGCCCATGTCCCACGAATGAATAAAAAAAGAATAAAAATTTTGACATTGACCCACATAAGGAGATATCAAGACATGCATCACAACCAAAGGATGGCAAACAGATCTTGGTTTCATTGAGCATCTCAAAGGAGGAGAGAGGGGTTTAGGGAGGGTATCATAAGGTGAAGATTTCACTTATAACTATCAAACCAGGGAGGAGCTCCGTGAAACACTCACACTCAGAGAGTTATAAAATGCTGGAGAGATGCTAAATCAAATTGGGCGGCATGGTGGCACAGTGATTATCACTGCTGCCCTACAGCGCCTGGGACCTGGGTTCGATTCCTGGCTTGGGTCACTGTCTGTGTGGAGTTTGCACATTCTCCCCATGACTGCGCGGGTTTCCTCCGGATGCTCCGCTTTCCTCCCACAGTCTGAAAGACGTGCGGGTTAGGTGGATTGGCCATGCTAAATTGCCCCTTAGTGTCAGGGGGACTAGCGAGCAGAAATGCAAAGGGTTATGGGGATAGGACCTGTGTGGGATTGTGGTTGGTGCAGACTCGATGGGCCGAATGGCCTCCTTCTGCACTGTAAGATTCTATGATTCTATAACTTGAAACAGTTGAGCGTGCTACCCAGATTCAAAAAGGGTGACTAAACAGACACAAGGAACTATGGACCCAGTCATGTTGCTTCCATTCAATGTAAAATAATAGAATTGATCAACAGTAGTAAACCCCTAAGGCTTATCTGTAGAACAATGAAGTAGTTATCAGCAGTCAACATGGAATGAAGGAGGAGATCAACCTCCTTGTCTGAGGACATCAAAACCCAAGTTGAATTAGCAAGCCTTATAAAGTGGTTTGTCTCGATTTACAAAAGGCTTTGGGGATTCAGAGTTAAAATTGGAAATTAATTTTTTTCTGACTGAAGAGTAAAAAACAAGGAGTTTTTTTTTGTGATGTTAAATCAGAATGAGGGACGAAGTGACCGAGTTATCTCAAGGGTCTGTTTTAAGTTTATTTATTAGTGTCATAAGTAGGCTTACGCTGCTGGGTCAAAATCCTTGAATTCCCTTCATAACGGCATTGTGGATCAACCCACAGAACATGGACTGCAGCGATTCAAGAAGGCAGCTCACCACCACCTTCTCAAGGGAAATAGGGATGGGCAATTAATGCTGGCCAGCCAGCGACGCCCATGCCCCACAAATAAAAAAAAACATTAACACTGCAATGAAGTTACTGTGAAAATCCCTTAGTTGCCACACTCCGGCGCCTGTTCAGGTACACTGAGGGAGAATTTAGCATGGCCAATGCACCTAACCAGCACATCTTTTAGACTGTGGGAGGAAACCGGAACACCCAGAGGAAACCCACCCAGACACGGGGAGAATGAGCAGACTCTGCACAGACAGTGACCCAAGCCAGGAATCGAACCTGGGTCCCTGTCGCTGTGAAGCAGCAGTGCTAACCATTGTGCCACCACGATAGCTACTGTTTCAAATTTATATTAATTTATATTAATGATCTAGATGCAGATTTTCAAACCAACATGGTCGAATTTACAAAATGATACAAAACTAAGTGGGGCAGCAGAAAGGGCAGCTCAGAGATTAAGGAACAAGTTGGACAAAATATGTTAAGTGTGCAGAGCACTAACAGGTGCAACTTATGCAGGCAAGACTAAAGTATTCACAAAGAAAGGAAAGGTAAATGTCACACATATTCTCCATGAATATCTCAGGATTAAGCTGAATAAGGTAGAGCTGCCTTTGTAAACTTTCTACATGCTCAACAATTGCAGGGCAACAATTAATAAAGCTAATAAGATGTTGAACTGTATGAAACAGCATAAGTCAGAAGATAAACTGGAAAGAGTGCAAAGAAGATTTACAAGGATATTGCCAGGACTAATGGGCCTGAGTTATAGGGAGAGGTTGGCCATGTTATGACTTTATTCCTTGGAACGTAGGAGAATGAGGGGTGATCTTATTGAGATGTATAAAATCATGAGGGGCATAGATGGGATGAACGCACATTTTCTTTTTCCCAGCGAAAGGGGAATTGAAAACTAGTGGGCATAGGTTTAAGGTGAGAGGGGAAAGATGTAAAAGGGACCTGAGGGGTAACTTCTTCATAGAGAGGGTGGTGCGTGTATTGAATGAGCTGCCATAGGAGGTAGGTAAAATAGCAACATTTAAAAAGCATTTGAATAAGTATATGGATGGGAAAGGATTGAAGGCATATGGGTCAAACGTGGGCAATTGGGACTAGCTGGGCGGGCACCATGGTCGGCAAGGACCGGCTGGGCCGAAGGGCCTGTTTCCGTGCTGTATTGCCCTATGACTCTATGACTTTATAAAGATCAAGCTGAGTAGCACGCTAGTAAAACCACACTTTGAATAGTGAGTCCAATTTTGGTCTCCAAGTAGTGAGAATGGCCAAAATTTTCAGGGTTTCAGCTGTGATCAAAGGCCGGAGAGACTTGGGGTCAATTTTTCCCCAATATTTTAGGTGCTATGTTGGCCTTCATTATGAGAGGATTTGAGTATAGGGATAGGGATGTTTTGCTGCAATTGTATAGGGTGTTGGTGAGGCCACATCTGGAGTATTGTGTGCAGTTTTGGTGTCCTTACCTGAGGAAGGATGTCCTTGCTATAGAGGGAGTCCAGCGAAGGTTTACCAGGCTGGTCCCTGGGATGGCAGGTCTGTCATATGAGGAGAGACTAAGTCAGTTAGGATTATATTCACTGGAATTTAGAAGAGTGAGAGGGGATCTCATAGAAGCTTATAAAATTCTAACAGGGTAGATTCAGAAAGAATGCTCCCAATGGTGGGGGAGTCCAGAACTAGGGGGTCATAGTTTGAGGGTAAGGGGTAAACCTTTTAGAACTGAGATGAGGAGAAATTTCTTCACCCAGAGGGTGGTGAATGTGTGGAATTCACTGCCACAGAATGTAGTTGAGGCCAAAACATTGTTTGACTTCAAGAAGAAATTAGATACAGCTCTTGGAGCTAAAGGAATTAAGGGGTATGGGAGGAAAGGGGCATCAGGATATTGAATTTGATGATCAGCCACGATGAAAATTAATGACAGAGCAGGCTTGAAGGGCCGAATGGCCTACTCCTGCTTCTAGTTTCTATGTTTCTTCACCTCCAGGACCTTTTTCACTATCGACAAAACACGTCAGCAATCTAACTGCCCGCATGCATGTGACAACAATAGCTCAACACCATCAGGGAAGAGAATTCCCTTGCTGTTGGACTCAATATTCATCTCCTTCATCAACCAGCATACTGTAGCTGCAGTGTGCACAAAAGAGGGGACATTGCAGCAGTTCACAAAGAGTACCCACCTACAGATGGCTTCCCTGCCAAGTATATGAGGAACAGACACAGGGGAACACAGTCACCTCCCAGTTCCTCTCCAAGCTACACGTCTTCATCTTGGACCTATGTTATCATCCATTGGTGAGTCAATGCTCAGGAATTCACCACCCAACACCACTGCTGTTGCATCTTCTCCAAAAGGACAGCAGCAGATCAAAGAAGAGGACCACCCACCAACTTCTCGGGGGAATTAGATATCATAGAAACCCTACAGTGCAGAAGGAGGTCATTCGGCCCATTGAAGCTGCACCAACAACAATCCCACCCAAGGCCCTATCCCCACAACCCCAAACATTTAGCCCACTAATCCTTCTAACCTACATATCCCAGGACACTAAGGGGCAATTACAGGCCGTGGTTAACCATTTTAATCATTTATTTGCCGCTTTGGCTTGGGTAGCTCGATGGTTGTAGCGTGTTGCGCCAGTAAGCCTTATTCTTAAGTTTCTTTTCATCAGATTTTGCATTTCAGTGTTTTCAAAGTGCGTTTAATGTATGCAACACAAATTAATACTGACATTAGTTTGATATTCCCGAGTAATTCCATGCTCAGAAAATTGGCTCCAATTCAGTAAAGTCTGGAGTAACTGTGATGTTTTGTCAGATGCTTTATAATTTCCAGATGGTAGCTTTAATAGCGGAATAACATTTAAATTATGTCAAAAACTAGATCTTCCGAGCAAAATAATTATAACAAAGATGGCAACGGATTGAAATTGTAAATAGGAAGGTCGGTCATCTCCTTCAAAGCAATAAGTCTGAACTTGGCTTATTTTTTAAAAAGTTGCTACCTACGTCCTTTATTTTGCAGACTACACCGCTGAAAAGACAGACTCTTTGATGAAACAGATCAGTTTTAACCTGTTATTAGGGCTGTCAGTCACGGAGCATACAATTTAGTCACAGTCCAGTTCTTCGCAAACACTGTGAAGTGATTGTCAAATAACATCAGTTTTCAGCTGGGAATCTGAAATGCAACAACAGATAAAGCCTGGATCCTGTCCCATTATAATTCTCAGTGCCTTTATTATGTGCCAACTCAAATGGGACAGGTTGTCAAGTATTAAACACAAGCAATGTAAGCCATGTAAGCGTGGTAATAAGCATTCAATTCAGCAGTCATCTGTAATGAGTAAATAAATTAGAGGGGGGTCTTTAAAGTGCTCTCTCTTCAGCTGTCATCTTCCCCACCCCTGAGGAACATACAAAGTCTCCTTAAATCAGCCCTGCACACACACATAACAATAATGGTCCCTAATCACAGTGTGGATATCTCTTCCTTTAGCTGTTAGTTAAACAGAGGCGAGACTCACAACACTATGTGTGTTAAAACAGTTAAAGGAGATTGAATTAAAAGGTAGCCAACCATTCTAACTCCATAACAAGAGCCTGATAATGTGATTGTATTATCATCGCTCACTGTAGGGGAAAAGTGAGTCCACAGGTGCTCGGTTGCAATCTAACCTTTCCACCCTAATCTTTGGTACAGGGTAAATTCTCTGTGCACCCACTGCATGTAACTATCTTCCTCCCATATAATTTACCTTCATTTGCTGTTGACTGTTAGCTTTCTCTATTACTTCTGTACAATTTGAAGACAGGAAGATGGCTAGGCACTTGTTACAAAATTAAAACAGGGCTATAACAGTGTGAAGATTATCTTGTATTAGTTGAAAGAAGAAAGGTGATTTATGCAATTTTATCACAATGACAACTCAGGCCCATAAGTACCTTTTGTAATAATTAATTAATGAAAAACAAATTTTCAAATTTCAAACTTAATTGAAACTAAAACTATTTCAAGTTTAGCTTTAATAACTTAAATTATTTTGTGCAACTTATCCCATCAAAGTTCAGACAAGAACTCGTGTGATCAACATCAAAGGCAAATTAATACTTGTTAAAGTTTTTTTAAAAACGCTGTCCTTTTACTTTTAGTGTGGCTACATCCATCTTTCATTAATGCGGTTACTTTAATAAAAGATGCAATCTAAGCTTAGAATTCTCGTGAGTTCCTCTCTCATCAACATCAAGCTTTCTGCAGTCCTGCACAGACAAACCAATAGGTATCAGATTTAATCTCAGTCCTATTTTTAACTAACTGATGTCATGACTGGAGAGATGCCACAATTGGCCTCAATGACATTGCACTAAGAAAGAGGTGGACTGTCAACTAGGATTCTCAAATCTGATTTCTTTACAGTGATAATTGGTGAACTATGAGAGTGAGAGTGTATGAGTGAGTGTGTGAGTGAGTGAGAGTGAGTGAGTGAGTGAGAGTGTGTGAGAGTGAGAGTGTGAGAGTGAGTGTGTGAGAGTGAGTGTGTGAGAGTGTGTGAGAGCGAGATTGTGTGTGTGTGTGTTTGAGTGAGAATGAGAGTGAGTGAGAGTGAGTGTGTGAGAGTGAGTGAGTGTGAGAGTGAGTGAGAGTGAGTGAGAGTGAGAGAGAGAAAGAGTGAGATTGAGAATGAGTGAGATTGAGTGAGAGTGCGAGAGTATGTGTGAGAATGAGAGTGTGAGAGTGAGTGAGAGCGAGTGAGAGTGAGTGAGAGTGAGTGAGAGTGAGTGAGTGAGAGTGAGTGCGTGTGTGTGTTTGAGTGAGTGAGAATGAGAGTTAGTGAGAGTAAGCGTGAGAGTGAGTTAATAAGAGAGTGAGTGAGAGAGTGAGTGAGTGTGTGAGTGAGAGTGAGTGTGAGTGAGAGTGAGAGAGTGCATGTGGGTATTTGAGTGAGTGAGAATGAGAGTTAGTGAGAGCGAGTGAGTGAGAGTGAGTGTGTGTGAAAGTGTGTGTGAGTGAGAGTGTGACAGTGAGTGCGTGTGTGTATTTGAGTGAGTGAGAATGAGAGTGAGAGTGAGATTGTGTGAGAGTGAGTGAGAGTGAGTGTATGAGTGAGAGTGAGAGTGAGAGTGAGTGAGTGTGAGTGTGTGAGAGTGAGAGTGAGAGTGTGAGAGTGAGAGTGTGTGAGTGAGAGTGTGTGAGAGCGAGTGAGAGTGAGTGAGTGTAAGAGAGTGTGAGAGGGTGTGAGAGTGTGTGTGAGAATGAGAGTGAGTAGAGAGAGTATGAGAGTGAGTGAGAGTAAGTGTGTGTGAGAGTGTGTGAGAGAGTGTGATAGAGTATATGCATCTGTGGACATTGGGCAAGGACAGGAATGATCCGGCCTCTGATTCCCTCTCATCCGAATACCCCACTGGGACTCATTGTCCAAGATTGTAAATGAAGAAATAGCACTAGGGCCAGAATGATGGATGGCGTTTATAGAAGACAGGCCCAGTGAAAATATAAGATGTTGTGTAAGGTGAAGGGAAGGGACAAATTTGAAGGATGATAAAACAATTCTAATGAACTAAAACACCTGCCATCTCTTTCCAAGGGTAATCGTCATGTAGTTTGACTCAATTGTTAGTGGGATGATGGTCTGGAATAAGTTACCTTTATCGGTAAATTAAGCAAGTCCTGCATCAAATACAACTTTTTGTTAGCAAACAGAATTCATCAGCTAGCTGTATCAAGTTGAAAGTGTCTGCTTCCAAAACAGATGGTCGGAGTGCAGCTTCCCAGCTGTGCATTATTCCAAACCCATCTGCTGCTGACGAGTGAGAGTGAATTTTGATTCCTCGCTGACAGCCCACTAGGTTCCAGCAGCAGAAGACTATCTCTGCTGGAACATGTTGGTGACACAACTTAACATGCAAGGTCGGGAAAAGATCCTTTCCTGCAATGGAAAAATTCCAGTTTTGTTTAGCTGGCCACTTTTAAGAGTAGGCTCCTGTATTATGTGGGAAGAGTCTGGCTTCCAGTGAGGACCTTCCTGGTAAGCTCAGGAACTCACCAAATTGGACATCATGAACTCCCCTGCTGGAGAGAATCAAATCACAAGCACCCACTGCAGTATATCAAGAAGTGCTGACCCAATATTTATGGGTGTTTTATGGGTGGCCTCACAGTGCCGGGAACTTGGGTTCGATTCCTGGCTTGGGTGACTGCCTGTGTGGAGGTTGTACATTCTCCCCGTGTCTGCGTGGGTTTCCTCCAGGAGCTTCAGTTTCCTCCCACAGTCCAAAGGTATGCAAGTTCGGTTGATTGGCCATGCTAAATTGCCTCTTAGCATCCCAAGATGTGTCGGTTAGGGTGGATTAGCCATGGAAAATATGTGGGATTAGAGGGATAGGGTCTGGGTGGAATGCTCCATCGGAAAGTTGGTGCAGATTCAATGGGCTGAATGGCCTCCTACTGCACTGATTTTTATGAATATGATTAGAATTACCTTCCGTTCATTCAGTTTAGCAAGTTCGGTCTGCATTTCTCCGGATTTACTTTTCCAGCCATTCACCTGCCAACAGCATTCACGGAATTCACCTTGCTCTGAGCATAAATGGCAACCTAAAGCAACCATTAGGTCCTGAAACAAGGGGACCAACATCTACGATAAACACAAAATACTGCAGATTCTGGAATCTGAAACAAAAGCAGAAAAAAGCTGGAAAATCTCAGCAGGTCTGACAGCATCTGTGGGGAGAGAATAGAGCCAATGTTTCGAGTCTAGATGACCCTTCGTCAGAGCTCTGACAAAGGGTCATTTACATTCAAACTCCCTCTCAGAAAGCTGTGTAACTGTGGGCTGGCGGATCTGAGGAGTCCAATCCCATCAGGATTCTTCAGCGATTGCCAATGAAAGGTACGTTCAACTTAACTCTACAAAACAGTATTCTTGTTGAACCAGTAGGAACTGGAGCACTCCCCCAACTCCACCTGATTGCCTTCCACAAAACTCTTCCTCAAGGTTCCTACCCACAAGGCAAGCAGTCGGCTTCTTAAAACAGAGCCACGCAATGTGCCCAGATAATAGTAATGAGGCACAATTCCAGGGCTGGTTTGGACTTCTGGATTGGAGCACACACTCTGTGTGACGTGAAAATGGACGCAAATCCATTTCCACCCTGAACAGCCGTTTGTGGGACATCAGTGCGTGCAAAAAAGTCCACGTATTCTCGTAAAGGCAATACTGGCGGTTCCTCAAAGGGGTCAGTCATTGGCTGTGAAACACCATGGAAAAGGGCGGCACGGTGGCACAGTGGTTAGCACTGCTGCCTCACAGCAACAGAGAACCCGGTTCGATTCCCGGCTTGGGTCACTGTCTTTGTGGAGTTTGCACAATCGCCCCGTGTCTTCCTGGGTTTCCTCTCGGTGCTCTGGTTTCCTCCAAAGACGAGTGCTTAGGTGCATTGTCCGTGCTAAATTCTCCCTCAGTGTACCAGAACAGGCGCCAAAATGTGGCGACCAGGGGATTTTCACAGTAACTTCATTACAGCGTGAATGTAAGTCTATTTGTGACAAATAAATAAACTTTAAAAATAAAACTTTAAACATTCTGAGCACTTGTACGGAGCCATTAATAAGCCAGGTTTTCGTATAGTGCCCCGACCACCTCCGCAGCTGAGGTCAGCTAACTCAGTACAGAGGAGAATTCAAAACTGGATTAGTTGAGGGTGTTAACCAACTCAACAACTGGGCCAACCCCATTCTGTAACTCGAATGCAAATTCATCATATAACATCGTAAGTTATTAGAAAGAGCCCTTCTATACTCAATCATTCTCTGCGACAGCCAGGCAAAATTGAAAGTTGCCTCAGAACACGAGTGTATCCTGACCTGGTGATGACATCTTGATGACATTTTCACTTTGAAAATACTTTAATTTCCACGTGGAAGACAGATTATATCCGGCAGAGGTGCCTGTGATTTATTAGCCTCCACGTATGAGATAGCAGAGAAAGCAATAAAAACCACGAGTTAAGGAATGGCCCAATGCACGAGCAACTTTGAATACTTTTCTCATATTGCTGTTGCTATGGTACTTTTTTGATTTGATTTGATTTATTATTGTCACATGAACTGGGGTACAGTCAAAAGTATTGTTTCTTGCACCTATACAGACAAAGCATACTGCTCCTAGAGTACAGAGGGGAGAAGGAGAGGAGAGGGTTCAGAATGTAGTATTACAGTCATAGCTCGGGTGTAGAGAAAGATCAGCTTAATACAAGGTAGGTCCATTCAAAAGTCTGATGGCAGCAGGGAAGAAGTTATTCTTGAGTTGGTTGGTACATGATCTCAGACTTTTGTTGTTTTTTACGGCAGAAGAAGGTGGAAGAGAGAATGTCTGGGATGCGTGGGGTCCTTGATTATGCTGTTGCTTTTCCGAGGCGGTGGGAAGTGTAGATGGAGTCAATGGATGGGAGGCTGGTTTGCATGATGGATTGGGCTACATTCACAACCCTTTGTAGTTTCTTGCGGTTTTGATCGGAGCAGGAGCCATACCAAGCTGTGATACACCCGGAAAGAATGCTTTCTATGGTGCATCTGTATAAATTGGTGAAAGTCGTAGTGGACATGCCAAATTTCCTTAGTCTCCTGAGAAAGGAGTTGGTATTTTTGATTGACGTAAAAGTTAAGAGATCATTTTTAGTAATAGGAGCATTACACTTGGCCTGAAGCATGTAAGGCTGAGAAAAGGAAACAACAATAATTTTCATGGTTGCCACCATGTCTTAACTCTTCCCATGCTAGATTGCTTAGTGTTTGGACTAGGCCGTGATGTTCCTCACTGTAGAAAAGTCCGCTGTCAAGACTTGGGTGGGGTCCATATGCACCAGTTGACAGCCTAGCATGCATGGGATTACATGGGATATAAGGCACACCAGCAGGCCATTCGGCCCCACCATTCCATGTCATTGTTTCTCTTCCACTTGAGCCTCCTCCCATCTAAATCTGCATGATCTACAATCATCCTCTATTCCCTTCCCTCTCAAATGCTTGTGTAACTTCCCCTTAAATTCATCTATATTTTTCTCTTCAATCATTCCTTTTCAAAGCAATTGCCACATTCTCATCACTCTTTGGCTGAAGAAGCTTCTTCAGAATTCCCTAGCGGATTTCTTGGTGACTTTCTTATACTGATGGCCTGTATTGATAATCTTCCCCACAAGAGGAAAACATTCTCTCTGTATCCACACCATGAAAATATTTCATAATTTTAAAATCCTCTCTGAGCTCATCCCTCATTTTCTTTCAAGAGAATTGAAACCCAGCCTGTCAATCCTGGCCTGATATGTATACCCTCATATTTCTGGCATCATCCTTATAAACCTTCCCTGAATTCTATTTCCATTGCCTCCATATCCTTTTTACAATATGGCAACCAGAACTGCATGGAGTATCCAAGAGTGTGGCCTAACCAAGGTCAAGTACAGATTTAAGAGCACTTCCCTACTTTTCAATTCTGGCCTCACCAGCATGCTGCTGCTAACATCGCACCCATCAACAGAGAGGTCAGGGCTGCAGAAAGCCCTGGCAAAGGGAAATCCAACATTCATACTTCTCCCCTCTGAAACTGCTGGCCTTGTAAGGAATGGGCAAGGATACCAGCACCTACAGAACCCCATAGGATCATGGAATCCCTACAGTGCAGAAGGAGGCCACCCAGCGCATCGAGCCTGCACCGACAACAATCCCATCCAGGCCTTATCCCCTTAACCCCACATATTACCCTGCTAATCCCCCTGACACTAAGGGACAATTTAGCATGGCCAATCAACCTGACCCGCAAATCTTTGGAGTGTGGGAGGAAATCGGAGCGCCCGGAGGAAACCCACGCAGATACAGGGAGAAGGTGCAAACTCCACACAGACAGTGACCCGAAGCTGGAATTGAACCCGGGTCCCTGGCGCTGTGAGGCAGCAGTGCTAACCACCGTGCCACCGTGCCACCCCAATGCCTGGAGGATGCCTGCAGCAAAGCTGGAGACCTAGATGTATTGACATGTGGGGGGCTCTGACCTATTTAACAACCCTTCTGTCACCCTCGAGCAAGAGGCATGGGGCTCTTAATTTGGCAAAGTCCAAGACAAAAAATTAACCCCTTCTCAGAAACCAACTGACCTGCTGTGCACTTCAGGCATCTTAATATTTTTGCTTGAATGCTGATGTTCAGATATATATCCGCAATAAATGGTGTAAACCTGTAACATTGAGACAATATTAGAAGGTTAGGGACTCCCACTGTGTGGATTCACCCATTAGAATGAACATGACTTTGTTTCCCAAACCTTTAATCAGCACAGATTTATTATTAGTATCTTATATATAGATATATTATTGGGCTGCTGTTGTTACTGTGTCTCCCAAACTGCTATGTCTGAATGTTTATTTGTATTACAAGTAGGCTTACATTAACACCACAATGAAGTTACTGTGACAATCCCTGAGTCGCCACACTCCGGCACCTATTTGGGTACCTACTGAGGGAGAATTTAGCCTATGCACCTAACCAGCACGTCTTTCCGACTGTGGAAGAAAACCGGAGCATCCGGAGGAAACCCACCCAGACACAGGGAGAACGTGCAGACTCCGCACAGACAGTGACCCAAGCGGGGAAATCGAACCCAGGTCCCTGGCACTGTGAGGCAGCAGTGCTAACCACTGTGCCACCATATGTGGTGAGTGAAATAATTTCAGTTTAATTCATATCATCGCTTGCTTCATTCTACAATACAAATCATCATTTCCTACTTTTCTTTTATCTCTAGACTTGGTTGGCAGGTAAAATTGAACGTGGTGATCAGATTTGGTGTATCCCACTTCTGATTATTTTTCAGACCTGCAGAAGCTGGTTAATTTGCAAGCATGTTTCCAAAGGTGTGCGGGTTAGGTTGATTGGCCAGGTTAAAAATTGCCCCTGAGATGCGTAGGTTAGAGGGATTAGCGGGTAAAATATGTGGGGGTAGGGCCTGGGTGGGATTGTGGTCGGTGCAGACTCGATGGGCCGAATGGCCTCCTTCTGCACTGTAGGGATTCTATGATTCCATGATTCATCCTATGTTATTCAAGGTGCGAACATTGGCAATCATTTTTAATATGCAGCAATTAAAATTTGTGCATACTCTGAGACAAAAATATAGTCATGATGTGGAGATGCCGGCGTTGGACTGGGGTAAACACAGTAAGAAGTTTAACAACACCAGGTTAAAGTCCAACAGGTTTATTTGGTAGCAAAAGCCACACTTTTGTGTGGCTTTTGCTACCAAATAAACCTGTTGGACTTTAACCTGGCGTTGTTAAACTTCTTACAAAAATATAGAACTTGGGAGCTTGTATGTCAAGGGTTGCCTGTCCTTCCTGAATGACGTGTTTCGCATTTGAAGCTTATCTCTTCACTCCCCTCTCTCTGCCTCTAACCACCCCCCCCTCAGCAACTCCCCCCCCACCCCCTTCACCCCCGCCCCCCCCCCCCCCTCACCACCCCCCGCCCCCCCCCCCCCTGCCCTATTTCTCTCGGCCATTTAATCTCTTCTTTTCCTCTTCTCAATGGCTTCCTCTCAGTTGTTGTGGATGTGTAAGCACAGCCCTTTCTCACTTCTTGTAAAGCTACCACAACACTGAAAGGCCCAATTTGAGATCGGCCACCTGGAAGCAGCAATGCAGCTGTCTCCCAGGCCTGGCTCCCTGCCAGTTGCCAGCTGTGTTATTGTATGCAACCATCTTCCCTAATCTCATGCGCACTGATTGTATTAGCACTGTTTACAACAACCCCCTGCCCCTCCTGTGTCTCACTCCCAATTGTCCTCACCTCCTCTTGTTTAATTCTGTTTTGCAAGTTATTAAGCCCTGGAAGTCCATTAATCACAGTTCATGTCTTGTGTGGGCCCACACAGGGACGAGAGGGCGGCGGGGGGGGGGGGGTGGGGGCGCCTGGGGAAGGGAAGGCACGCTCATTCCCTTGAATGAGCTTGGACGGTGGTCCATTCAGATCCCTAACGAGATCATTACTGCTAACTAAATACAAACCTGACCCCTTGACCCACTGGGAAATTATGGCGGCCCAGTGCAAGACATTAATATGCTTCCCCACCCCCGTCGCTGATAAACAGAGAACTAAATGCGTGATCAAAAGAGGCTTAATCACTGCTGTGATTGTGGTAAACCAAGCCTGACAGGCATTTTTTTGCAAAGCTCTCAATAGCTGCATCGTTGCCACCAACCCCCACCACCCCCCTGCCTCACCCCCGCCCTCCCACATCCAAGTGCTTTCTGCCAGCCTCTACCACCACCAACAAGCATCCCCCACAGTCTTCCATTGTGTCCAGTGCCGAGACCACCTGGGAGGCTGATTTCAATACAACACTGTCCAACTATTGCTACTTTGTCCCTAATACCCACCCCTCCCTCTTAGTCTGAGTCACTAATATGAATTCCACTTAATCCACCGAACTAGCTGAACATTCCGGCTTTACGCCATTCTGAAGGGGCCGGTTTCTTTTTTTTTAAAACAAGGGGTCATGGCCACTTCTGCTCCTGCCCAACCAGACCCCGTTAAGGACTCGCCGGCATTCTCATCCCCCCAATCTTTCATCCCAATTCGCCTTGATCAACTTAAACCACGCCCTGGGCACTTCCCAAAGGCTTTCCCCCACTGTTGAGAGTGCTGGCATAGCAAATAACATAGAAACATGGAAACTATAAACATTCGGCCCTTCGAGCCTGCTATGCCATTCATTTTGATCATCAAATTCAATATCCTGATCCCGCCTTCCCCGCCGCCCATATCCCTTGGCCCCTTGAGCTATATCTATAGAAAGTTAGCTCTCACCCCACTGGAGCTGGGGAACTGGTGGCTCTGGCCACTGCAGGAATCTGTCTGGCCGACACATGCATTAAGACACGGTCATTTTTGCTCCATCCAGGTATTTCCTACTTCCGTAGGCTAGATCACGTGCGCTAGTTTGCCAGGTATGGGGGGGGTTTGGGGCGGGAGGAAGGTCAGAAAAATAAAGTCTTCACAACTAACCTTTAGAGTCGGAAAGACTGGAATATGAGGGCACAGCCTCAGGGGGCAGCACGGTCGGTGCAGGCCTGGAGGGCCGAAGGGCTTGTTCCTGTGCTGTAATTTTCTTTGTTCTTAAAGGGACAACCGTTTAGAATCGGGATGAGGAGGAACTTTTTCAGCCAGAGGGTGGTGAATCTGTGGAATTTGTTGCGACAGAATACTGTGGAGGCCAGGTCATTGAGTGTATTCAAGACAGATTCTTGATTGGTAAGGGGATCAAGGGTGATGCGCATCAATTGGACACGAGGCACGAAGCTTTGGTAAAAGAAGGCTTTTATTAACTAACAATGGAACTAACAGAACTTTAACAATCTATCCCAGACTGAAGAGGTCCCGCCCGAGCAGGGGGTCTTATACCTCTCCCAGGAGGCGGAGCCCGACTGGGATGTGCCACAACAGTAACAACCACAGGTGTATCAATCCCACCCTAGCCCAACAACAACATTAGAACAACCCAACAACAACATTAGAACAATCCCACAGTGGGAACCAACGATGGTTCACCACAAAGGGTTACGGGGAAAAGGTGGGAGAATGGGGTTGAGAAACGTATCAGCTATGATAGAATGGTGGAGCAGATTTGATGGGCTGAATGGCCTAATTCTGCTCCGATGTCTTATGGTCTAACAACATTCTGTGTTTATTTACCCGTTTTCACCTCGCTGTCACCTTTTCCCCGAGAGAGCAATCTGCTATGTGATATGATAGGACTAAAGGTCAGACTGAAACTGATTAAAATTTACTGGAGCCAGCTCCAGCCTCTTGTTTTCTCCACAGGTGAGTGTGTTCCCCACCCACACCCCCATTCAGTCATTAAATGAAGCAGAAATGATGGGGGCATTTGTTTGTCTTGACTTCCCTCAGCCCGCCTATGAATGTAAAGCTGCGAATATGAAGTGTTAATTTGACGCTGCCACTGAGGATGTCATCGTCGACAAAGGCAAGGGAGGGAAAAGTTAGCTCATGCAGAAAATGACCCTTATGGGTTTGATTGTCTCTGGGCATTGGCTGGCAGTGAGCAAAAGCCAACGTTACTAATGCATCCTCCGGCGATTAATGAAGCCTGCGTTCCTCAGTGCACAGAGTGAATCACCTGAAATACTCACTGATTCCTTTTCACAGCACTGCATAAAACCCAGCAGAAAGCGGCTGCTCTTTTTCCAATCTGGTGATTAATTTGACAAGGGCAAGAAAGTTAAGCCCTTTAGCCTCCGAAACTTAAACAAAAGTCTTCTTTCCCCCCCACTCTTGAAAGGATTACAACACGACATTAACAGAGGAATGAGGTGCCTTTCCCCATCTGGGGCTTTCTAATTCTACCCCTGTTCATGGCACCAAAAAACTCCTTATTTATCAGTCACGCTACACTTGATATTTTTCTTAAGTCAACGTAGGTTCACTCAAGAAACCAGGGGAGGTGGTGGTGCAGTGGAATTGTCACTGGATTAGTAATCCAGAGACCCAGGACAATGCTCTGAGGACTTGGGGCGGAATTCTCCAGCCACGATGGTCTAAAACCGGAAATTCCCGCCCGGCTGTCAATGGGCCTTCACATTGTTCGCAACCCGCCTGCTACGATTGCAGTGGCGGGCAGGGTGGGAGAATTCCAGCCTTGGGTTCAAATCCTACCATGGCAGATAGTGATGATAATTCAATAAAAATCGGGGCCGGAATACTCCCGCCTTTCACGCCAGTGGGATTCTCCGGTCCCACCAGCAGCGCACCCCTGCCGGTCGGTTTCCTGCCGGTGTGGAGTGACGTCAATGGGAATTCCCATGGATTGTGGCGGGACCAGAGAATTTCGCCGCGTGCAAATAATGCGCCACCTCCCGCCGGCGGGAAACATGCGGCTGGGAGGTCGGAGAATCTCGCCCCTGGAATTAAATGCCCCATAGAGAAGGAAATCTGCCATCCTTACCTGGTCAACATGTGAATTCAGATCCACAGCAATGTGGTTGACTCTGAACTGGTCTCGCAAGCCAATCAGTTCAAGAGAGATCAGGGATGGGCAACAGATGTTGACTCTGCCGGCGATACCTGCATCTCATGAATGGACAAAAAGAAATCCATATACAGATCTATATTTATTATACACACTATATAATACATATAATACCATATACCATATTGGCGGCATGGTAGCACAGTGGTTAGCACTGCTGCTTCACAGCTCCAGGGACCTGGGTTCGATTCCCGGCTTGGGTCACTGTCTGTGTGGAGTTTGCACATTCTCCTCGTGTCTGCGTGGGTTTCCTCCCACAGTCCAAAGATGTGCAGGTTAGGTTGATTGGCCATGCTAAAAAATTGCCCTTAGTATCCTGGGATGCGTAGGTTAGAGGGATTAGTGGGTAAATGTGTAGGGATATGGGGGTAGGGCCTGGGTGGGATTGTGGTCAGTGCAGACTCGATGGGCCGAATGGCCTCTTTCTGTCCTGTAGGGATTCTATTCTATTCTATTCTATTCTATAACTAGCTTAGAAACTCAGCTAATGTTCTGGGGACCCGGGTTCGAATCCCGCCACTGCAGATAGTGGAATTTGAATTCAATAAAAAATATCTGGAATTAAGAATCTGCTGACGACCATTGTAGATTGTTGGAAAAATCCATCTGGTTCACTAATGTCCTTCAGGGAGGGAAATCTACTGTCCTTACCTGGTCTGGCCTATATGTGACTCCAGAGCCACAGCAATATGGTTGATTCTCAACTCCCAAGGGCAACTAAGGATCGGCAATAAATGCTGGCCAGCTAATAGCGCCCATGTTCCAGGAATGAATTAAAAAATTAAAGCGTATTAAGTTCACTGTGGCAGAGCTCACATAGTTAATCATCTATTGTACAAATCAGTAATACAAATTAAAGTGCTAATAATAGTAGATGTGTTTGTTCTTGCATTCTTGCTCAAGCATAATTTTAAAATACCAATAATTGATCCAGATTTTAGGATATATAGATTTTCTTAAGGAGTATAGCAACTGAGTGAATATAAGGCTACGTAAGTAATCCAGTCGGCTAGGGTAATTTCAGCAAGTCTGACAGCATCTGTGGGGAGAGAATAGAGCCAATGTTTCGAGATTAGATGACCCATAGAAACCATAGAAACCCTACACTGCAGAAAGAGGCCCATCGGCCCATCGAGTCTGCACCGACAACAATCCCACCCAGGCCCTATCCCCTTATCCCTACATATTTACCCGCTAATCCCTCTTACCTACCCATCCCGGGACACTAAGGGACAAATTAGCTTGGCCAATCAATCTAACCGGCACATCTTTGGATTCCTCAGTGACAAAGCGTCATTTAGACTCGAAATGTTGGCTCTGCTCTCTCCCCACAGATGCTGTCAGACCTGCTGAGATTTTCCAGCATTTTCTGTTTTTGTTTCAGATTCCAGCATCTGCAGTATTTTGCTTTTATGGCCTGGGATAACGATCAGGAGACATGAATTCAAATCCCTTCATGGCAGCTGGGGTAATTTAAATTAAAATCAATCTGAAATTAAAAATAAATAAATAATCAGTAATAATGATATATAACTACCAAATTGTCATTAAACTAAGAAGCTATTTGGTTCTGTAATGTCCTTCAAGAAAGTAAATCCGCTATTCCTATTTGGTGTGGCCTACATGTAACTCCAGACCCACAGCAATAGAGTTCACTCCTAGCCACTCACTGAAATGGCCCAGTAAACTACTGTCAGGAAACAGAGGTAGTTTTAAATGATCTATAGTCGTTTTTGTGGGTATTAGAAATAAGGCATAACTTTAAGTAAGTTTATTTCTGTGGTTCTGTATTTGAAAGGGTTAATGACTTCAGTTTGGTTTAGATGGTAATGAGAGTTTACAACTTGAAAACAAACAGGGTTTAAATAAAGATCAGGCTGTTGCTTAGCAACTGGGGCCCACACTGAAAAGGATAAGCACTTGTGGTTCAGTTAGAACCAGGTACCTGAGAAGAAAGCAGCTCTCACAGAAACTGCCATCAGAGGCAGGACAATGGAGCAAGAGGCAGAAAGCAAGTCCCAGAAGATAGAGAACAGATAGTTCGAGAAACCAGGGAGTGAGAAGAGAAGACCGAAGTCAAAGGGACAAAGAACTGGAATCTGAACAAGGTACTGTCCACTGAAGTTAAAGAAAGAGGCAGAGAGAGGGTCCCAGTGAAAACTAGGATTGCGAACCTGATGAAGTTGGCTAGTGAGAAGCCAGACATCTGAAGTAATCCTAAGGTTGGTGATACCTTAATACAACCTGTGAAGCAGTGGTGTCCTATTGGTGTGGCTGGGTATCTGAGAGATTGCGTGCAAGCTTGATTGCACATGGCAATCCAAGGCAGAGGAATACTGAAAGGAGAGATTGAAATCATGGAAGTGGATCCTTGGTGAAAACACCTGAGAGAAAACATTGTTTGGAAGACAATTCTAAGGCGTGTTTCTTTGAGAGTGGAGTTTGGATACACTTGGTTGGAAATCAAAGTTCGAGTGAGAGGAGTTGGTTCACAATGTGACAAACATCTGGGTTGGGGGGTGGGGGTGGGGGCAGGATTTGATGGGAAATCCACAGAAGTTATATTAGGTAGCATTTGCCACTTGGTTTCAGCGTGCGGTCCATCTGACCACAGTTGTTCTGTTGGTTTACATGGACTGTGCACTTGCAGAGATATTGTAGCATAAAATATATTTTGTAACTTGTGTTATCCTTAAAAATCTGTGTATATCTGTGAAAATATAGGTGAGATGAAGGAATATTGGGTTATAGTCAAACTTTTCATGTTTAATAAATGTTTTATTCTTTTGTTGAAAGTTAATTGGCTGTACTGTAACTCTGTTCATCCATGTCTCTGAGCAAAAAATAAAAGTTAAAGTTTTTTGAGCCAGGGTTCTGGTCTGGGACCTGAATGTCCAAAAGCAACATCAGCTGGGATCGTAATACCAAAACTGCTATGACCTTCAGAATACATATTGCAGTGGTTGAAGAAAAGTGGCCTGCCACCACCATCCCAGGAGCAGATAGGAATGGGCAATAAATCATAGAATCCGTACAGTGCAGAAAGAGGCCATTTGGCCCATCGGGTCTGCTCCGACCACAATCCCACCCAGGCGCCATCCCCATAACCCCACATATTTACCCTGCTAATCCACCGACACTAAGGGGCAATTTAGCATGGCCAATCCACCTAACCCACACATGTTTGGACTGTGGGAGGAAATCGGAGCACCCAGCTTGGTCTGGCTCCTGCTCTGCCCAAGACCGCAAGAAACTGCAAAGGGTTGTGAATGAGGCCCAGTCCATCACGCAAACCAGCCTCCTATCCATTGACTCCGTCCACACTTCCTGCTGCCTCGGAAAAGCAGCCAGCATTATTAAGGACATACTCTCTTTGACAAAGGGTCATCTGGACTCGAAACATCAGCTCTTTTCTCCCTTTACAGATGCTGCCAGAGCTGCTAACATTTTCCAGCATTATCCTCTTTTGGTTTCAGATTCCAGCATCCACAGTAATTTGCTTTTATCCAGACATACTCTCCTACACTTTCTTCCGTCAGGAGAAAGATACAAAAGCCTGAGGTCATGTACAAACCGACTCAAGAACAGCTTCTTCCCTGCTGCCGTCAGACTTTTGAATGTACCTACTCGCATTAAGTTGATCTTTCTCTACACCCTAGCTATGACTGTAACACTACATTTTGCACTCTTTCCTTTCTTTCTCTATGAACAGTATGCTTTGTCTGTATAAGTACGCAAGAAACAAAACTTTTCACTGTATATTAATACATGTGACAATAATAAATCAAATCAAATCAGAGGAGACCCACGCAGACAACGTGCAAACAGACAGTCACTCAAGGCCGGAATCGAACCTTAGTCCCTGGCGCTGCGAGGCAGCAGTGCCAACTACTGTGCCACTGTGCTGTCCCAAATGCTGCTCATGCCAGCAGCATCCCCCTCCAGCTAATTAATTTTAGAAAGTGCATCTCACTTCATTTTAGCATAAATTCCATCAGCCAGTTCCACCATTTCTCCAACACTTCCACCAAAGTCATGCAGAAACCCTGCAGAAAGCCAACTCCATCATATTAAATTTAAGTCTAAATTACATCCAATTTATTTACTTTTAAAACCCTAGCTGTTGAATAAAGCAGAGAAATAAAGAAAACCAGTTTTTGAAACAAATCAAAAATTTCCACTGCCAGTGTCAATATTTTGATCATTATCATGGTCACTGACACATTTTTAAACTGCCAGATATCCAGACAAGGATGAGTCAAAACTTTCTCCAACTCGATGCCATAACTGTTGTCTCTCATGAATTCTGCCAAGCTTCTGATCTCAAAGTCCATCAACTTCCAGCCTTCTTTCTCTCCTTACAGATGCTGCCAGACCTGCTGAGATTTTCCAGCATTTTCTCTTTTGGTTTCAGATTCCAGCATCTGCAGTCATTTGCGTTTATCCAGACTATAACTTCTCTTCCAGGAATGCCTACCCTGAAGAAGTACTGCTCTTCTCTCCGACAGGATTTCTGTATGTCTATTCCCCCCATCCTCCTTCACTGCTTTCCATTTCTCTTTTAGTGTTGGCTTCTCTGCTGTTTGGCCATTCACACCCTGTATTCTCTCTATGGACTGCCATGGGCAGTCTTTCCCCTGGTTTCTGTGGCTATGATTCATCTTTCGTTCCCTCACCCTGCAGTATAAATATCTCCCATTTTCTATGCCTTTTAGCTTTGACAAAGGGTCATCTGGACTCGAAACGTCAGCTCTTTTCTCTCCTTACAGATGCTGCCAGACCCACTGAGATTTTCCAGCATTTTTTCTTTTGATTTCAACTTCCAGGCTCGAGTTGGCCTGGGGGTGAGGAATGTATGCTGTCTGTTTCAGCTAAGCCTTCACTCCCACACAAACCTTGTTACCAAAACCGCTTTCTCAACTTCTAAAATGTTACCTTTCTTTACCCCTATCTCTCCTCTTCTCGTTCTTGACATGTTACTCTACATCTGCACCACTACAAATTTGGCTCCTCTAATGTTCTTATGCTGTCTTCCCTTCTTTATTCCCCTTAATATTAAATAGCATCACTATCGCTAAATGCCCCACTATCAACATCCTAGGGGTGACCATTGACCAGAAACTGGACTGGACTAGCCATATAAATACTGTGCTACCAGTGCAGGTCAAAGGCTAGGAATCCTGCAGTAACTCACCTCCTGACTCCCCAAAATCTGACCACCATCTAAAAGTCAGGAGTGTAATGGAATACTCTCCACTTGCTTGGATGAGTGCAGCTCCAACAATACTCAAGAAACTCGACACCATCCAGGACAAAGCAGCCCGCTTGATTGCTATGCCTTTCACAAATCACTCACTATTCACTCCCTCCACCACCAACGAGCAGTGGCAGCCGTGTGCGCCATCTACAAGAACTCACCAAAGTTCCTTAGGCAGCACCTTCCAAACCCACGACCTCTACCATCCAGGACAAGAGCAGCAGAAACGTGGGAACACCACCATCTGGAAGTTCCCCTCCAAGTCACACACCATCCTTCCTTGAAAATATTTCACCGTTCCTTCACTATCGCTGGGTCAATATCCTCGAACTCCTTCCCTAGCAGCACTGTGGTTGAACCTACACCACATGGACTGTGAGAGTTTTAGAAGGCACTCACTATCACCTTCTCAAGGGGCAATTAGGAATGGGCAATAAATGTTGGCCTAGTCAGCGATGCTCACATCCTGTGAACAAATATATTTTTTAAAAGCCGCCAGATTCAACTCATTTAGAACACCAGAGCTTACTTCTCAAACACACTAAATCCCACACTCCAGTCACCTTCCTAAGCACTGCTGACTCCAAGTGTCCCAGCAACTTAATTTCAAAACTCCCATCCTGCTTTTGAAATCATTCAGACTTCCACATAAATGGAATCAGCAGAAAGGTGTGACTAATGGATAATCCAATGTTACGATTTTATACTGTCACCCGAAGGTCAAAATTCTGCTGCCTCGTTGTTGAGATCAGACTGGAAAGTTCTGAACTAAACGCTGTGATGGGGGGACGGAGAGGAACAACAAAGATGAGTCCAATTCTACCCTCAGCCAATGTCCATACACAGCAGAGGTCAATGAAAGTGCTCTGGGCTGGAAAACATTGGCTGAATTTTCCACCCTCTCCAGAACTCTTCAGTCCAGGAGCAGGATTTGTAGGCCACGGACAGGGGTGAGTGCAGAGACAATTGGGTGGGTGGGTGGTTTTCCAGCTCCTCCTTGCCCCCCTCCACCTACCCACCGTACCTATCTCACCCATCTCACCTCTACACGTGCCCAGACGCTCATCTATATGATCAGCCATTCGCTCGGCCATATGCTTGCCCACACGTTCGCCCACACACTCACCCACACACTTGTCCACGCACTCACCCATATGGTGTATTGAAGGATTTTGGCAGAATCCTCCAGTGGAAGTCAGAGTCTTTTCAATGTACGCAGGTAAGTAGGTAGTTTTCTTCTGATCCGAGTCAGACATAAGTGTTCCAACTTTGATCAGAAGTTTTGGACCTTGTATACCCCTTGCTCTTTTTTAGTTACCCAAGTTGGGTAGGCAGTGGAGGAATAGCATGCGGACAGTAATGATGAAGACACAATATTATCTGATTGGGTTGGCAGCATTAGAAGCCTTACCACAATCTTTAACAGGATGACAAGTCCAGAGGAAGCCAATCGGGGAGCTGTCTCCAGCAAATGTGCATCCAGGACCACCATTAGGTCCAATGCTCAGGTCCCAAAGCCTGTGGTAAAATGTTGGGCTGCAGATAAGAGGATTCCTGGGGTGGCAGTGAACTTTTCTCCTTCTCCTCCTGCTCCTTCTTCCAGCAGCTCGTCCTGCTCTGTGTGGCCTCTGTTCATTTTCCAAATCATGCTGTATTGCTAAGGGAAATGCCTACCAGTGCAATGCATGTCTGGGAGCAAACAGCTTATACAAAAGCCTTGCAAGAAGCCCATCAGCACCAGCCACACCACACCCTGTAACCTGAAACAACTATTAAAGCGCCAAGCACTTGTAGAATCAAAGCGACAGCCAGGAGAAATTGACCAGAACCATTGACCTGTCAATAGTTCATAGAATCCCTACAGTGCAGAAGGAGGCCATTTGGCCCATCAAGCTTGCACCGAAAACATCCCACCCAGGTCCTGTCCTATCCCCATAATCCCACATATTTACCCTCCCAATCTCCCAGATATTAAGGGGCAATTTATCATGACCAATCAAACTAACTGCACACCTTTGGACTGTGGGAGGAAGCTGGAACACCTGGAGGAAACCCACGCAGACACGGGGAGAACATGCAAACTGCAAACAGACCATCACCCGAGGCTGGAATCGAACCCGTGTCCCTGGCACTGTGAGGCAGCAGTGCAAACAAAGAACAAAGAACAAAGAAAATTATAGCACTGGAACAGGTTCTTCGGCCCTCCAAGCCTGCACCGACGATGCTGCCCGACTGAACTAAAACCCTTCCGGGACCATATCCCTCTATTCCCATCCTATTCATGTATTTGTCCAGATGCTCCTCAAAAGTCACTGTCGTATCTGCTTCCACTGCCTCTCCCGGCAGTGAGTTCCAAGCACCCACCGCCCTCTGTGTAAAAAACTTGCCTCGTACATCTCCTTTAAACCTTGCTCCTTTAACTCTCGCAACTTAAACTTATGCCCCTAGTAATTGACTCTTCCACCCTGGGAAAATGCTTCTGACTATCCACTCTGTCCATGCCCCTCATAATCTTGTAGACTTCTATCAGGTTGCCCCTCAACCTCCGTCGTTCCAGTGAGAACAAACCAAGTTTCTCCAACCTCTCCTCATAGCTAATGCCCTACATACCAGGCAACATCCTGGTAAATCTTTTCTGTACCCTCTTCAAAGCCTCCACATCCTTCTGGTAGTCTGGCGACCAGAATTGAACACTATATTCCAAGTGCGGCCTAAGTAAGGTTCTAACCACTGTGCCACCTGTGCCACCCTGTTCATGATCCCATCCTCTAGCCAAATGGGTGTTCAGCTGTGCACAGTTAATAAAGGGCATTAACTGGGGCGTTAATCTCCATGAAGCACCGCTGGCATCAAATCAACATTCCATGCCGATAGATGTCATGATCTGTCTGCCCCGCATCCTTCCATCAGCAGGACGAACCCCATCACCTATATGACATCTTGCATCATTCACACATCTGCTTCACTAATGTCCTCTATTCGGGAAGGAAATCTGCCATCCTTAGCTGAGCTGGTCTATGTGTGATTTCAGATTCACAGCGATGTGTTTAAATAACCTCTGAAATGGCCTCACAAACCCCTCAAACCAAGGGAAATTCAGAGTGGACAATAAATGCTGGCCCAGCCAGTGATTCTCACATCCCGTGAATGAATTTTAAAAAAGCAAACACTCCAAAAGTGTGCTCATGCACACGGAGATCTCAAGCGTTGTAACTCCCAAAGCACGGGTGCAAATGATCCTAATATCTCAACCAACTAGTCCACTATGAAAGGACACAATACACAGTGGGGAAAGAACTTTTAGGAGGAGGCCAAAGTGGTGTGGGTGCTGATCGGACCTATTCCTGTGCTGATTCCATGATTTACTGAGTGTGTGTGGTGAACCATAGATGGTTACCACTATGGGTACTGAACCATAGATGGTTAGCACTATGGGCACTTGTAGATATGTTACTGTTGTTACTGTTGGGGTTAGGGTTGGGGTGTTCTACCTGTTGGTATTGTTCTGTGGTACACTCCGGTTGGCTCCGCCTGGTGACCCTTTAGTCTGGGATTGTATTGTTAAGCAGTATGCTCCATTCTTGTTACTAATAAAAGCCTTTATTTCCCGGGTACGGTCCAGCCTCCCGAGTGATTTAATCGCGCATCAGTGTGCTCCAATCTTCCAGTGGTGAGGTGCTTCCTAAGCATCAGCCAACATCTCCACTGCTCTTGTGAATCACTGTCCCTTTCTCCCTTGGCTCCCTGGACCAGCCTACTCCTCCACAGCTGGTCTGGATCAAGTTGCATCCATCCTAAAGCTTCTGGCTTCAATCTCTGCCATCTCCCAGGCCACTAATTTGCTTTTCTGATGCCCCATCTTCTGGCGGTTTCTGAATCAACTGCTCTGGTTGATGCCTATTGAAGAAATGGTCGCTGATTTTTCAGGTTGTACTGGCTCTTTGACCTCGAACTGGACCCTCTCCCCGTGTTGCCTCCTGGCCAGAAGCTCCGGGGATTCTGTGATTCCTCCGCTACAGCGGATGAGGCAGGGGGCACGAAAACTCCCTCCCCCCTCACCCCTCCCAGTGTTGGGTGGGGGAAGAGTCAGAAGCACAAGAAACACTGTCAAATCTGAAAACTCACGACTCTGAACATAACCTCTCATGGCACGGTGGCACAGTGGTTAGCAATGCTGCCTCACAACTCCAGGGACCCGGGTTCAATTCCAGCCTCAGGTGACTGTGCGGAATCTGCACATTCTCCCTGTGTCTGCGTGGGTTTCCTCCGGGTGCTCCAGTTTCCCCCCATACTCCAAAAGATGTGCAGGTTAGATGGATTAGCCATGGTATATTGCCCCTCAGTGTCCAAAGATGTACACGTTAGGTGGATTAGCCATGGTATATTGCCCCTTAGTGTCCAAAGATGTGCAGGTTAGGTGGATCGGCCATGCTAAATGTGTCAGATGGATTAGCAGGGTAAATAATAGGGGTTATGGGGATAGGGCCTGGGTGGGATTGTTGTCTGTGCACTCGATGGGCTGAATGGCCTCCTTCTACGCTGTAGAGATCCTATGAATATGCTTTAATTGTAGGAACTCTTATCCAAATGCCAGCATGGTGGAATAGCCAATTTCTCTGAACCCCTTTCTATAGCAATTGAAAATTGCAATTAAATAACATAAAAGTTCACAGTAATTTAAAATCAATAAATAAGAACATAAGAACATAAGAAATAGGAGCAGGAGTAGGCCATCTAGCCCCTCGAGCCTGCCCCGCCATTCAATAAGATCATGGCTGATCTGACGTGGATCAGTACCACTTACCCGCCTGATCCCCATAACCCTTAATTCCCTTACCGATCAGGAATCCATCCATCCGCGCTTTAAACATATTCAGCGAGGTAGCCTCCACCACCTCAGTGGGCAGAGAATTCCAGAGATTCACCACCCTCTGGGAGAAGAAGTTCCTCCTCAACTCTGTCTTAAACCGACCCCCCTTTATTTTGAGGCTGTGTCCTCTAGTTTTAACTTCCTTACTAAGTGGAAAGAATCTCTCCGCCTCCACCCTATCCAGCCCCCGCATTATCTTATAAGTCTCCATAAGATCCCCCCTCATCCTTCTAAACTCCAACGAGTACAAACCCAATCTCCTCAGCCTCTCCTCATAATCCAAACCCCTCATCTCCGGTATCAACCTGGTGAACCTTCTCTGCACTCCCTCCAATGCCAATATATCCTTCCTCATATAAGGGGACCAATACTGCACACAGTATTCCAGCTGCGGCCTCACCAATGCCCTGTACAGGTGCATCAAGACATCCCTGCTTTTATATTCTATCCCCTTCGCAATATAGGCCAACATCCCATTTGCCTTCTTGATCACCTGTTGTACCTGCAGACTGGGCTTTTGCGTCTCATGCACAAGGACCCCCAGGTCCCTTTGCACGGTAGCATGTTTTAATTTGTTTCCATTGAGATAGTAATCCCATTTGTTATTATTTCCTCCAAAGTGTATAACCTCGCATTTCTCAACGTTATACTCCATTTGCCATATCCTCGCCCACTCACTCAGCCTGTCCAAATCTCTCTGCAGATCTTCTCCGTCCTCCACACGATTCACTTTTCCACTTATCTTTGTGTCGTCTGCAAACTTCGTTACCCTACACTCCGTCCCCTCCTCCAGATCATCTATATAAATGGTAAATAGTTGCGGCCCGAGTACCGATCCCTGCGGCACGCCACTAGTTACCTTCCTCCAACCGGAAAAACACCCATTTATTCCGACTCTTTGCTTCCTGTCGGATAGCCAGTCCCCAATCCACTTTAACACACTACCCCCAACTCCGTGTGCCCTAATCTTCTTCAGTAGCCTTTTATGGGGCATAAAATAAATGGGAACTGCATTTTTTGATCATAAAGTGGCCATTGTACATGTTAAGTAAACACTGTGCAGTGCAGCATAGTATTTACAAAGTGCAATAGGGACAGCTTGTGGCCGAGCTTTAGCAATGCACTTTGACTCCTGAAACATCATCGCAGAATTTTGGGATTTGATAGTGGCTCAGATTTACTGCAGTCGAAAAATATTAAATAACAGTTAATTCCTTAATAGCGTAAAAAGTCAATAGCAAGAACTGAACAACACCATATGATGCATTTAAGATTTTTAAAACTGTATTTAGCCATATATGTGAGGGCGAACATGTTTGGTCCTCAAGCCAGTGTAATAATTTAAAAATATAAAGTGAAAATACCTCCGCCAGAATTAAAAACAAGCACATTCCCATATCCCGCGTCCCTTTTTGAGATCAAGTCTTTTTATCTGCAAAAGAACATTTATTTGCAGCTTGGTTACAGAACACTGAGTGGAGAAATAAAATGCAACGGTGCATCCAGCAGAGGCACCCATTCGCCTGGATGGATTTCATCAGGGCTATTTTGTGGCTGTTACCTTGTCCATTAATCCTTTTAAAGTCAATTCCTCTCATGATGGACTTTAAACAAACATGGATTGTGGCAATCAATAGGCTGTACTCAAAAGAAACAATCTATGTCCACTGATAGTGCATGCAAAACAAAACAAATGTAGAATGAATCTCTGTGAGTTATTTTAAGGAAAGAATGCGATCAGTATGGTCAACGGGTTTTTTTATTCGTTCATCGGATGTGGATGTCGCTGTCCAGGCCAGCATTTATTGCCCATCCCTAATTGCCCTGAACTGGATGGCTTGCTAGGGGCCACTTCAGAGGGTGTTTATGAGTCATAGAAATCATAGAATCATAGAAACCCTACAGTGCAGAAAGAGGCCATTCGGCCCATCGAGTCTGCACCGACCACAATCCCACCCAGGCCCTACCCCCATATGCCTACATATTTTACCCGCTAATCTACGCATCCCAGGACACCAAGGGGCAATTTCAGCATGGCCAATCAACCTAACCCGCACATCTTTGGACTGTGGGAGGAAACCGGAGCACCCGGAGGAAACCCACGCAGACACGAGGAGAATGTGCAAACTCCACACAGACAGTGACCCAAGCCGGGAATCGAACCCAGGTCCCTGGAGCTGTGAAGCAGCAATGCTAACCACTGTGCTACCGTGCCGCCCCATTGTCAACCACATTGTTGTGGACTTTTTGTTTTGGGAGGTTTTTTTTGGGCGGCACGGTAGCACAGTGGTTAGCACCGCTGCTTCACAGCGCCAGGGACTCAGGTTTGATTCCTGGCTGGGGTCACTGTCTGTGTGGAGTTTGCACTTTTTCCCCATGTCTGCGTGGGTTTCCTCCGGGTGCTCCGGTTTCCTCCCACGTTCTGAAAGACGTGCTGGTTAGGTGCATTGACCCGAACAGGCACCGGTCGGTGGCAACTAGGGGAATTTCACAGTAACTTCACTGCAGCGTGAATGCAAGCCTTACTTGTGATTAATAAATAAAACACTTTAAATTTTTTGCATTCATCCATGGGACATGGACATCGCTGGCTGGCCAGCATTTATTGCCTCATCTCTAATTGCCCTTGTTCAGAGGGCAGTTGAGAGTCAACCACATTGCTCTGGCTCTGGAGTCAGACCAGTAAGGACCAGTAGGTCAGACCAGTAAGGATGGCAGATTTCCTTCCCTAAAGGACATTAGTGAACTAGATGAGTTTTGCCCTCTTTTTAGGTCCTCATTGGACTTGCTTTTTTTAAATCCAGTTCAAATTTCAACATCTGCCATGGTGGGATTTGAACCCAGATCCACAAAACATTACCCTGGATTACTAGTCCTGTGACAATACCACTATGCCATTGCCTCCCCTCATTGAGGTTGTTGGGAACCTGACAGGCCCTATGCAGAACAGGGCCCAGGCAATTATAACTCGCTGGCTTCCCCAATAGGAAAAGAACAGTTTGGACCAGTTTCCTTATTTTCCCAATTTTTACAGTTTTTCCATTCTGGGTCATCTGTCTGACTGCTGTCAATCTCCTGCCTGAACTAAATAGCTGGAGGACCAGAGGGGGAATTTAGGTATCTGGGGCCCAATCCAAAAGTCCTCAGCCCCAAGGTTTGAGATGGAATTTGGATGTTCGGGGTGGTGGGGGAAAAGAGAGGCCCTGGGAAACAGAGGCCTAAAGTTTCCTGGTGGGGCCCAGAGAACCAATCCTGTCTCTCTTGCTCCTCAGGGAAGACAATGATTTAAAATAATGTTGGAACTCTCGAGAACTTTGTTCAACTTTCCAAGAGATTTGGCCTCATTGGGAAGACACTAATTCTCCTGAATACAAGCCTTGGGGTGCCACTCCAGTTGTTAACCAGCAATCAGGAGTCAGTAAATGTACAGTACAAAATAGCTCACCAATTGATCTGTTTAAATAAAACCTATCCGATTGTATGGTAGGGAAAGCATTCTGAGACAGGGAGGTAGGGGAGTGTAATAACTCCACGAAGGCAAAAGTCCCGTCACCAAGTTATTTTATTGACATCATACATCTGTACCCAGCCAGCTTTCCAGTTGCTCGCTGCTGAATGCAGGCTGGGAGTCTGACACACCTGCTTTAAATAGGGAGCATGAGGCTCCCTGATTTAACCATCAATTAGGACTCATCAGGTACCTCTTTCGGGTACCAACATAATAAACTAACTCAAATTAACTTAGGGACAAACTAAAAGGGGCAGCTCTCCAAAAGGAGGGGGAACAGCCCGAACCAAAAAGCAAAGTAGAAAGGAAACTTAAAACATCAAATTAAAATGTGATTATCAGGACCTATAATATACCCCAGCCCCTGCGGTGCCCAGCGGGTACGGAAGGCATCAGCTGCACCTGTGGACACCGCATGCTCCCTCTCCAGGGACACTCGGCCGTGAATATAGCCGCGGTAGAGGGGCAGACAGTCGGGATGGATGACCCCGTCGATCGGCCACTGCCTGGACCTATTGATGGCGCGCCTCACCAGGCCCAGGAGCAGGTTCATGAGGAGTCGTCCTCCCAACTCACCCCCCCCCTCCGCACCAGGCACCTGTAGATCAGGAGTGTGGGGCTGAGGTGCAAACAAAACATCAATAAAAGATTTTTCAGAAAACTGAAAGGACTCATCAGGTAGTTCATACTCTAGCAAGCCGACCTCATTAGCCTGTCTGAAGTCATCACAGGCAGTCACGGTGGTTAAGTACTGCTGCCTCACAGCGCCAGGGACCCGGGTTCAATTCCTGCCTCGGGTCTGTGTGGAGTTTGCACATTCTCCCCATGTCTGCGTGGGTTTCCTCCGGGTGCTCAGGTTTCCTCCCACAGTCCAAAGATGTGTAGGTTAGGTTGATTGGCCATGCTGAATTAACCCTAGTGTCATGGGGATTAGCAGGGTAAATATGAGGGGTTGTGGGAATAGGGCCTGGATGGGATTGTGGTCGGTATAGACTTAATGGACTGAATGGCCTCCTTCTGCACTGTCGGGATTCTATGATTTTCTTGTGTTTTATTATCAAGGTTACAGACCGAGTGCTGCAAATTGGGATTAGAATAGATAGGTGCTTGATGGCCGGGGCAGACCCAATGAACCAAAGGGCCTCTTTCTGTGCTCTAAAACGCTAAGGGCAGGAATTTCCGGCCATGCTCACCCCAAGACCAGAAAATTCCACCTTTACGTAGTCCGCTATGATGGGGACATTCTGCCCTGTGGGTGTGGAGATGATGCCAGTAAGGGGCAGCACACAGATAAGAAACAGAAGGAAGCCAAGGACAGATTTTGTAGGGGCTTCCCAAGGGTAATGGTGTAGGGTAGGAAGAGAGGCCTTTGCAGGGGAATCTGTAACTATGCCTAGGTAGGCAAAAGTGGAACCAGGTAGCTGGACAATAAAAGAGAACCACTGGATGAGGATAGCAGGTTCACTGGGCTAATGGCTGTGGAGAAGGATAGGGCAAGGTGGTGACCTCGATTAGGACAGTTCCGGTGGTGTGATAAGAGCCCAATACAAGGCCAAAAGCCCTGGATTTGGGTCCCATTTCAGGACTTGGTGTTCATAACTTGGCCAAACAAGTTGGTTAAACAGGTCAATCAACCAAGTTGATTATTAACATGTAAGTCCTTCCAATATGCCTGTTGGCAGGTGGGAAGAGTGGGAGAGTTTCCTGGTCTGCCATACTGCAGTACTTTGCCAACCAGAATCATGGACCAATCCAATGGAAGCCCATAGTCGCGAATGTCCTCTTAGGGCATGACACCTAAAGAAGGATGGAGAAATGGTGAATGAACCAGAGTAGGTAAGAGAAGAAAGATTGGGTGGTCAGTGATTCGATGGGAATAGAGACAAGGTGGATCACATGGACAAGATGAGAAGAGTTGAAGGAATGTGCTTTTTGAATGTACTGTATTTTTATGCACTAATACTCTTTGCCCCACTTTAAATTTAGATCATTAAAATCTAAATAGAATCATTTTGTGATCATAGAATCCTTACATTCGGCCCATCGAGTCTGTACCGACCACAATCCCACCCAGGTCCTATTCCTGTAACCACACACATTTACCCTGCTAATCCTCCTGACATGAGGGTCAATTTAGCATGGCCAATCAACCTAACCTGCACATCTTTGCATGAGGATGAATGGATGAATGCTCCAGACCCAGTTGTGCCTCATTAAGGGTTTTAAAGTTTAAAGCTTAAAAATTTATTTATTAGTGTCACAAGTAGGCTTACCTTAACATGGCAATGAAGTTACTGTGAAAATCCCCTGGTCGCCACACTCCGGCGCCTGTTCGGGTGCACTGAGGGAGAATTTAGCATGGCCAATGCACCTAACCAGGATGTTTTTCGGATTGTAGATCAGAGAATCAGGGTTTCTGGGAAGCTTTTCCTGTCTCTGGCAGCAGAAGATCGAATGTCTAGGGGACAGGTATATGATACACGAGGCTGCACCATTTCTCAGTGTGCAGTCTTCCCATATTTCCCACATTGCCCTGGCAAAGCATCACAAAATTACCACAATGGTGGAAGATTTCAAGCAAGAGGTTTGAGAAGATGACAGGAACACCTCCTTCTATAAGATGCATAAATGGTGCTGTTTGTGAGGAAACTCATTTATTATCAAGGATGGATATGGCTTGTGAGAGAGCAGCAAGTGGGAGAACGGCTTAAAAATTAATGCCAAGAAAAGAGTTTCTCCTCCAGGACTCCAGCAAAATCAGTCCCGATGCAGAAGGCATAGAATTATGTCAAAAATTCATATCCTAAATTCCGAAATGGCACAGCTAAATTCTGAAGATCTTTCACGTCACTGAAGGAAAGACACTAACAAAAGGCGGCACGGTGGCACAACGGTTAGCACTGCTGCCTCACAGCGCCAGGGACCTGGGTCCAATTCTGGCCTCGGGTGACTGTCTGTATGGAACTTGCACGTTCTCCCCGTGTCTGCATGGGTTTCCTCTGGGTGCTCCAGTTTCCTCCCACAGTCTAAAGATGAGCGGGTTAGGTCGATTGACCATGCTAAATTGCCCCTTAGTGTCAGGGGGGTTAGCAGGGTAAATATGTGGGGTTAGGGGGATAGGACCTGGGTGAGACTGTTGTTGGTGCAGACTCGATGGGCCAAATGGCAGTGTAGGGATTCTATGATAAGTGAATGTTGGGTGGTTTCACCTCAGCAAAATGGTTTGAACTTGTCTGCCTGCTTGGTGACACAACAACATGTCAACGATCTCTGAAGATCGTCAGACATGCAGTGCTGCTACGTAGGTTCCCTGCTGAGTGCACTTCAAGTGGCTGCTGCCTAGATTATTGCCTCGAACCAAGGCGAGAACAAAAATCTACCAGCCGCATCACGGTGTGGTACAACCTCATCAAACCACACTTCAGATGCATTCGGCTTTGAGAACTTAGCTGACCTGAAGGAATTGTTCCCATTCCTTAATAGGGATATTAGCATTTAAATGGATTGAAACAGCTGAAAAGTTGCTCTTAAAAGTGCAGCAATGGCATCAAAGTTGTTGATCGAAAGGCTTTATTGTACACCTGTGATTTTCTCCCGACTCTGCACAGCACTGTTTAAAAATAAACGATGACAGTTGGCCCCTTTCCCACTGACAATGGTTTTTACTCAGCAGGAATGACTTGATTTGGAAGTAATTTATCAATTTACAATTCAATTTTGCATTTCCACATGCAGATTTTATATATCAAACAGTGAGGATAAACAGTGTTGTTAACTGATTACCTCTTAGCTATCACGGTTATTACTGAATGTTATACCATTTTCAATGCCTGTGGCATAATAATGAAATCAAATGGCTTACTTAATAAATATTCTACATAAATTCTCCACAAAATTTTCCAACCATCAGTAATGGCTTCTCCAAATGTATTAACACACTTAGGTGATTAAATGTGGGTGACTTAAAATGTCAAACTATTACTAGCTTGATGTTTGCTCCAAGCTTTTAAGGCAAGGTCATCTTCCTCATGGGGAATAATTTGCCTAATCAGGTGCTTTGTCTCTGTACAATGTTTGATGGGTCATCTAAAAGGTGAGAACACTCTTAATCTGCTGAAAGAAAATCGTTCCCTCCAATAACAAACACTCATTCACGCTGTTAGTTGTGGCAAACATCTTCTACAATTGAGTTCTGTCAGCATCAGGCCCAATGGGGTAACTCCAAAAATATTGCAATGTCCAGTGAGGGGATTTATCTGCTAGCCTTCATAAATTAAGGCATCTATTTCCCCCAACCCTCCCCCCTCCCAGACCACACCTTCCCAGATACCTCCGACCTCATTCTCTCCCCCGATTTGTACTGTGTTTAGTTCCGCAGCTGTTGGCTACTTCTTAGCAGCGCACAAGTGAAAGAAGTAGCTTCTGCATCTGGGAACTTAAGCAGTGAGTACTGGAAGACTATCCAATTATGTGGACAACCAAGTATGATCGGCACGGTGGCACAGTGGTTAGCACTGCTGCCTCACAGCTCCAGGGACCTGAGCTCGATTCCGGCCTTGGGTCACTGTTTGTGCGGAGTTTGCACGTTCTCCCCGTATCTACGTGGGTTTCCTTTGGGTGCTCCAGTTTCCTCCCACACTCCAAAGATGTGCGGGTTAGGTGGATTGGCCATGCTAAATTGCCCCTTAGTGTCAGGGGCATTAGCAGGGTAAAGACGTGGGTTTACAGGGATAGAGCCGGGGTGGGATTGTTCTTGGTGCAGACTCAATGGGCCGAATAACCTCTTTCTGCACAGTAGGGATTCCATGATAAATAACATCAAATCAATATATTGTATAATACTAGGACAGAATGGGTGATATTAAAGTAAAGTGAGGAATCGGATTATATCTTTGTGTCCTGATCGAGCTGATACCAACCTTCGAACTCTAATTCGCCTGGATGGCACGGTGGCACAGTGGTTAGCACTGCAGACTCACAGCACCAGGGACCCAAGTTCGATTCCCGGCTTGAGTCACCGTCTGTATGAAGTCTGCACGTTCTCCTCATGTCTGTGTGGGTTTCCTCCAGGTGCTCCAGTTTTCTCCCACTGTCCGAAAGACGTGCTTATGAGGTGCATTAGCCATGCTAAATTTTCCCTCAGTGTGCCTGAACAGGCGCTGGAGTGCGGCGACTAGGGGATCTTCACAGTAACTCCATTGCACTGTTAATGAAAGCCTACTTGTGACACGAATAAATAAACTTTAAACTTTAGCTCTGACGAAGGGTAATCCTAACTCAAAACATTGGCTCTGTTCTCCCTCCACAGATGCTGTCAGGCCTGCTGAGTTTCTCCAGCATTTCCACTTTTTGTTTCAGATTCTAGCATCCGCAGTATTTTGCCTTTATCTTATTGAAATGGTCTCCTTACTGCTTGCCAAACACACTTCAAAGGTCACCCCAGTCCAGGACCAGTTAAAGTTTAAGAGTTTATTTATTAGTCACAAGTAAGGTTTACATTAACACTGCAATGAAGTTACTGTGAAATTCCCCTAGTCACCACACTCCGGCGCCTGTTCGGGTCAACGCACCTAACTAGTACATCTTTCAGAATGTTCGAGGAAACCGGAGCACCCGGAGGAAACCCACGCAGACATGGGGAGAACGTGCAAAATCCACGCAGAGTGACCCAAGCTGGGAATCGAACCCGGGTCCCTGGCGCTGTGAAGCAGCCGGGGTGTACAGAGTTTGTATAGGCCCATTTCATATTGATAAAGGGCCTGCGTTTATATAGCCTTTCATGACTATCGAATGTCTCAAAGCACTTTACAGCCAATGACATGGTTTTTAAGTGTAAACATTGTTGTAACTTATCTGAAATGCAGCAGCAAACTCCCACAAACAACAACGCCACAATGACCAGATCATCTCTTTCTGTGATGTTGATTGAGGGATAAATAATGGCCAGGATTCCGGGGATAACTCCCTGCTCTTCTTCAAATTAGTGCCAGAGGATCTTTCACATCCACCTGAGCAGAGAATTGGGGGTTCGGTTTACAGTTATCCTACAACAGTACAGCATTCCCTCAGCACTGCACTGAGTTCAGCCTTGATTTTTGGGCTTAAGCCCCAGAGCGGGCTTGAACCTGGAACTTAGTGACACAGAGATGAGTGTGCTACCAACAGCGGCACTGAGCTATCATGCGAGGAGATGCTTTGTAGAACTGTTCCCCCCAACATTCCTCCTCCTGTCCCAAAGATATCTTCCTGGGGTACAAATCTTTGGGTACAAATTGTCTTCCAATCCCTGGCCCCAGTTGGTTTTAATGTGTGAATCTTGGAGACTGTTTTGAGTTGGCTTTTTGATCATTGGACATTGCTGCAAATCATAATCCTGTCCTCATCATGATACCTCCCAGCAGATAGTCATAGAATCCATAGAATCCCTACAGTGCAGAAGGAGGCCATTCAGCCCATCGAGTCTGCACCAACAACAATCCCACGCAGGCCCTATCTTCATAACCCCACATATTTACCCAGCTAATCCCTCTAACCTACACATCCCGGGACACTACGGGGCAATTTAGCATGGCCAATGGACCTAACCTGCACATCTTTGGACTGTGGGAGGAAACTGGAGCACCCGGAGGAACCCCACGCAGACACAGGGAGAACGTGTAAACTCTGCACAGACAGTGACTCAAGCCAGGAATTGAACCCGGGTCCCTGGAGCTCTGAGGCAGCAGTGCTAACCATGCGGTGGGAAATGGGTAAGAGTGGGAACTTTAGCCAACATTCTGCTCCCTTATCTATGGACGTGATGATCAGTTGTTAACACCTTCCCTCTGCTTGGCTGAGATCATCCAGCACGGCACAGACTGGGGATCGTATGTGCAAACCTCCTCAGCTAGACACACACACAGCAGGAGAATGGCCAACTTTCGTTCTTTATTTTGAATTGTTTGGTGCACTAAAAGGAGTTTCGAACACTTCCACCTATCTGAAGCCCTAACTATTGAAGAGCTGAAGACTTCTGAGCTGTACAAAGGCACAGGGATACATGGCACGACCACATCAGCCAAAGCAATTGCACAACGCTCACCTTCCTCTCTCTTGCAGAAGAAGGTGGTGCAGAACCCAAGATGGCAGCAATTAACTGAAGGGGTCAGGCATGCCTGCATGTCCTAATCTCCATAGAAAATGATGGTATCCTTTCATCTCAATGTCCTTCTCGGATCTCACTTCCCTTCAGCCAAAATGTCTACTGACTTATAAGCTACAGATGATGTTTGCATGCCCATCTCACTTTCGCCTCTGCACTCCTTCCCACTCCCACTCCCCTGACCACAATCTTACCTGTGTGCTTGTTTCCTTTCAGATACCCAAGGTTTGCCACCTGGCCGGGCACTGGAAGAACAAGAAGTGGTAATGAAGAAGAATCACTCTGGCTCCATTTCACGATGTGGAGATGCCGGCGTTGGACTGGGGTAAACACAGTAAGAAGTTTAACAACACCAGGTTAAAGTCCAACAGGTTTATTTGGTAGCAAAAGCCACACAAGCTTTCGGAGTTCCAATTTTTGGAGCTCCGAAAGCTTGTGTGGCTTTTGCTACCAAATAAACCTGTTGGACTTTAACCTGGTGTTGTTAAACTTCTTACTCCATTTCACACCAGCAGTCACCAACTCAGATACTGGCATTGCACATAGTTCAGAGGATTGCAAAAAAGGCAGGGTCTGCACATGGTGAGATAGTGGGCAGTAGCCAGGGCAGTGGTCAATGATAGCAGAGGTGCCAACTTGCCACCGGGTGAGGTCACATATTCGGCATGAGGTTGCTATTGTATAATCACACCTCACCTTAGGGAATAGGGTGAAATAGTGGCAGTACGTGGGAGGATTAACAATCTGACATGAATGTTCCTCGCTTAGCTCCAACCATCTCTTTCCCAGACAATATGGTAGTTGGTCCTTTTTTATTCATTCCTGGGATATGGGCATTGCTGGTTGGCCAATATTTATTGCCCATCCCTAGTTGCCCGAGGGCAATTGAGAGTCAACCATATTGCTGCGGCTCTGGAGTCACATGTAGGCCAGACCGGGTAAGGACGGCAGATTTCTTTCCCTAAAGGGGACATTAGTGAACTAGGTGGGTTTTTCCAACAATCAACAATGGTTTCATGGTCAACATTAGACATTTAATTCCAGATATTTTTTATTGAATTTCAATTCCACCATCTACCGTGGTGGGATTCGAACCCGGGTCCCCAGAACATTAGCAGAGTTTCTGGATTAATAGTCTGGGAATAATAACACTAAGCCATCGCCTCCCAAATGGCAGGAGGGTTTATAAGCACCCCAATGGAAAGAGAAAGCCACACCCACTGGACAGGAACACAGAATTAAGAGGTAGGAGTTCCTGTGTCCACTTGACAGGACTGTCGGCAGTAAGGTTTGGAGCTGGCAATGTCTGACTCGGGGTGGGAATCCTGCCTCGGAGATACAGACACACCACAGCTTCAAGGTGATATTGGCAATAGAATAGCTTGCTCACTAGCATCACTGGTTGACAGGGAACTAAACTGGAGGACCATCAACTTGATGAAAGACACTCTTTGACCTGCCCGAAATTGCTAGTCTTCCAGTACAAAGAGCGGTCGATGACTGAGCGTTACAGACGAGCACTTTTCAAGGTCAAGGACTCCGTTATGAAGGATGCACGAGAGCTTGGGGAAGCCGAGACAAACACTAAAGAAGGAAAGGCCATTGTTTAAGGCTCTCCTGCCATAATACACCAAAGGGCTGGAACCTGCGAAAAAAAACCCTTCAGGCTTCTGCACCAGAGAATGTTTGACTTGAAATGCAAATGTATTTTATAAATAGAGCCTGTAATGGCAAGTGTGGTGAAGCTACCCATGCCCTCTATTGGAACAAAACAACCTGAATTCCATTTATCTAATATCATATTTGAACTGTTATGTAATGAACTTCCAACATTTTATGGATAAAGTATATGTTTGGAAAAAATGATTGACAGGAAAGCGTGAGAGCTGGAGATTTGAGCTTACTCCTGCAATGCTTAATAATTCTTAATACTTAAAATTTAACAAGTCTTGCCATTCTTACTAGTATTGAACTAACTCCTTAAAGGTGAAAGATCAAATTGGAAAACTACATATGAAAATACAAACATACTAATTAGCAACAACTGTAGGCCATTCGGCCTCTCGAGCTGGTTCTGCCATTTGATAAGATCATGGCTGAACTGCTTGTGGCGTTACTTTCCAGTCTACCCACAGCATCTTTTGACTCATTTGTTAACCAGGAATCCATCTCACTCAGCCTTAAAAATGGTAAGAAGTCTCACAACGCCAGGTTAACGTCCAACAGGCTGAAATGTTCCCCAACTGGAAGGGAACACTCCTGCCTCCGTTCATCTGTTGTCGTAGCGCCTGCATGGTCTCGCCGATGTACCGCGCCTCGGGACATACTTCCCTGCAGCGTATGAGGTAGACAATATGTACCTGGTGGGTGGTGTTCTCACGTGTGATGATGGCATCCATGTCGATGATCTGGCACGCCTTGCACCCACCAGGCACATGGTACACACTCATGCGACTCGGCCAACATTGTCTACCTCATATGCTGCATTCAGCCTCCGGTCTTCAGGTAAGTGTTCTCCAAGGCGGCCTTCAAGACACATGACAATGCAGAATCGCCGAGCAGAAACTGATAGCCAAGTTCCGCACACATGAGGACGGCCTCAACCAGAATCTTGGGTTCATGTCACACTACATGTAACCCCCACCATTTGGCCTGGGCTTGCAAAATCCTACTAACTGTCCTGGCTTGAGACAATTCATAAGAACATAAGAAATAGGAGCAGGAGTAGGCCATCTGGCCCTTCGAGCCTGCCCCGCCATTCAACAAGATCATGGCTGATCTGACACACCTCTTTAACCTGTGATTATCCCTCTCTCCACTTGCATTGTTTGTACCTGTAAAGACTTGATTACCTGAAAAGACCATTATCCAACCATTATCTTGAAATTGTGTCTTTGTCTATATATGCCGTGTTTGTGAAACCTACCTCTCCACTCACCTGATGAAGGAGCAGTGCTCTGAAAGCTCGTGATTCCAAATAAACCTGTTGGACTTTATAACCTGGTGTTGTGAGACTCCTTACTGTGCCTACCCCTGTCCAACGCCGGCATCTCCACACCAAGCTTTAAAAATGTTAATAGACCTAGCCTCCACTGACCATAAGACCATAAGGCCATAAGACATAGGAGCAGAATTAGGCCACTCGGCCATCGAGTCTGCTCTGCCATTCAATCATGACTGAGTTTTTTCTCATCCCCATTCTCCTGTCTTTTCCCCATATCCCTGATCACCTTATTAATCAAGAATCTATCCATCTCTATCTTAAAGACACTCAATGACCTGGCCTCCACAGCCTTCTGCGGCAAAGAGTTCCACTTATCTCTTGGGAAGAGAATTCCATCGATTACCCATCATCTGCAATAAAAAAATGCCTTCACCTCTGTCTTAAAAGGTGGCCCCCTTATTTTTTAAAATTGTGCTTTCTCGTTCCAGTCTCTCCTGTAAGGGGAAAGTATTCTCTCAGCATTCACCCTGTCAAATCCTCCCAGAATCTTATGGGCAGAGTTTTACGCTCTCCACAAGGCGGGTTCAGAGGCAGGGGTGAGTGGAGGAGCATTAAATGCCTCCGGGATCACACCCACCCTGACCCAGGTGCAACATCACGCTTGAGTGGGCAGAACCTCAGGTGGAAAAGCCACATATTTGCCTATTAAGGCCCTTAATGGCCACTTCAGGGCCTTATCCTGCCCAGCCTCAATTTGTAGGCTGGCAGGAGTGCGGGGAGAGTGGTAAAGTGACATTTGAACTTATCCCCATCTCAGGCGAGAAGGTGGGGGGGGGAAACGCCTCACTCTGAGTGCCCACTTACAGTTGGGGGGGCCCTTCACCCGTGGTATTGATTGGCCAACAGCTCTCACTAGGTGGAACTTCCTTCCAAAGGTGGAGGAAAGTCCCGCCCACTGCCAATCAATGCTCAAGTGAGCGTGAAATGGCAGTAGGACCTAAAGAGTTGGCGGCTGTGCTCAGATCATAGCATCCCTACAGTGCAGAAGAGACCGTTCGGCCCATTGAGTCTGCACCGACCCTCTGACAGAATTTCTTACCCAGATCCTCTCTCCACACACCCCCATAACCCATTTACACATGGCTCATCCATCGAACCTACATATCTTGGGACACTAAGGGGCAATTTAGCACGGCCAATCCACCTAACCTACACATCTTTGGACAGGGGGAGGAAACTAGAGCACCCGGAGGAAACACATGCAGACACAGGGAAAATGTGCAAACTCCACACAGTCACCCAAGACCGGAATTGAACCCGGATCCCTGGTGCTGTGAGGCAGTAGTGCTAACCATTGTGCCACCATGCTGCCAATCGCAAGCCATCCTTAAAATTCTATGCAATATGTTTCAAGAAGATCACCTCTTCTTCTTCTAGTGGATACTCCAGTGGATGCGACCTGTCCACGTTTTCCTCATAGGATAACCCCCTCACCCCAGTAACCTGTCAAGTGAATCTTCTCTGAACTGCTCCTAAAGCAATTAGGTTCTTTCTCAAGTACAGGGACCAAAACTGCACACAGTACTTCAGATGTGGTCCCAACAATACCTTGTGCAACTGTAGAAAAATGTCCCTACTTTTATATTCCGTTACCCTTGCAATAAACGAAAATGCTCCATTTGCCTTTGTAACCACTTGCTGTACCTGCACACTAACCTTCAGGTAATATGATGCATGGAAAAACTGTAATTTAACAAGATCGTCATTCCTGAGTGGTATAAATTCCAAGAAGAGCTATTTTGCACATTATGGTTACAGAGCAGATCTTGTAAGTTTTGAATTCAAAACTCCATGCTTTAAAATAGGTTTCTCGAACTATGATAGATGTGCGGTCCATGTATAAGGAGCACTCGGGTCTAATGCGCACTAAACACTAAGGTCAAAATGACACAGCACATGTGTTCAGCAATCAACTGCACATGTTGCTAATTCCTCACACTGAGGTCTATTCTCAAAGCAATTACAGCGCCAGTTTTTAAATGCTCATTTTCCATCATCACTTGAGGAGTAATAGAAAGAATACAGCCATGAAAGCCTAATAAGAAGGCAAGGTCACTGTGTGGGCATTTTTTTTGTGCCTGTTTATCCATTGAGATACTGGGTATACAGGAGAGTTCAGCTACTAATCAATGACTAGCCAAGAATTAATCCATAACTTAAGGCCACTATACGAAACGCGAGACACTGTGGTTTGTGCCTATCATTGCCACTAAATCATACATAACATTGGTAAACAATTTCAAAAAGTATTAATGTCTTTCATAAAAAGGAATTATATTTATCAATGCCTTATATTTCGTAAAAAAGAAGGAATTTAGTAGATTTAATTAATTTAAATTTAATTTAATTTACCTTTACGATGGTATAAAATTCATACAATTCGCTCACAGGTACTTTTGGAGATTTGTTGGATTTTGCCTGACAGAGTACAGGACTTCCAGAGAGATCGTTAAGACAGGGTAAAATCAGTGTACCCAATTTGCAATATATTGCTGACCAAAGTTGACTCCTGGACCCCACAACACAAGCCATTTAAATTCTCATTAGCACGCATACTAAACATCTTGCCCCTGTTATACCATTTTGCCAGTGGGGGTAAAGCAAACAGATCTGCCTTCTACTTAAAACACAATTGAGTTACTTAAGGGGCACTTCACATCTCTGTGGGTGAAACCTGGCAGCATTACAGCAGGTCTGGCGGGGGTGGGGGTGGGGTGGGGGGGGAGGTGGGGGGGCAGGAGGTTTGGGGGGTGTTGCTTTCTTTGGCTTTGCGTGGTCCACAGAAGGGTCCCCTGGTTGCAAAGCCCAACCTGATGATAAAATGGTTCTGCACGTACAACATACACATTCTGTCCCCCACATCCGTCACAATCGCCTGCCAGGTCTGCCTGCCATGGGTGGCACAGTGGCACAGTGGTTAGCACTGCTGCCTCACAGCGCCAGGGACCAAGGCTCAATTCCCGGCTTGGGTCACTGTCTGTGTGGAGGTTGCACGTTCTCCCCGTGTCTGCGTGGGTTTCCTCCGGGTGCTCCGGTTTCCTCCCACAGTCCAAAGATGTGCGGGTCAGGTGCATTGGCCATGCTAAATTGCCCCTTAGCGTTCCGGGAATGTGTAGGTTAATGGGATTAGCGGGGTAAATATGTGGAGTTAGTGGTCTAGGGTCTAGGTGGGATTGTTGTTAGTGCAGACTCAATGGGCCGAATGGCCTTCTTCTGCACTGTAGGGATTCTATGATTTCTATCTAGGTCTTTGGGACCCCTCCAACCCTAATTACCTCCCTTCAGGGGTGCCTTGACCATTCTGGAGCTCTCTTCTTACACCTGCAGCTTCAGCACTGACCACTGTTAATAGTGGCGCTGCTGAGCTGGTGGCTCTCTAACTGGGGCCTCAGCCCATGGGAGGGTGGAGGGTGGGCGGGTGGGACTGGACGCATGTGGCTGTTGGCCATTATTGGGACAAGGGACCCCCGGCAGAAGCCACTTCACTGGCCCGCACCAGGAATATGCCTCCCTGGGTTCCATCACCAGCAAAAGCAGGGTTCCCTCCTGCTTTTGCCTCCGGTAGCCACAATTCAGCCACTATGGGATGAAGATGTTAAAAGGTGCCACCATAGACAAGCCTGATACAGACCATCATTGACCAGCAAGGAGCTCGCATACACTTGGAGCCTGTGCCTTAAGCAAAGAATGGTACAAGGTGTGTCCGTACAAAGGAAGAAAAAGCAGAAGCACCATGACAACATTAATTCCAAAAGAATTTACCAGCACATACTTAAAATAAGTTTAAAAAAGCATGAAGGGCAATAATATATTGCAACTTCTATTTCTTACAATGGGAACTTTTGTTTCTGGTAGTTTCTAAAAATAAAATAAATTACTTCACTGTAAATACTTGGGGTGGCACAGTGGCACACTGCTGCCTCACAGCGCCAGGGACCCGGTTCGATTCCCAGCTTGGGTCACTGTCTGTACCGAGTCTGCAGGTTCACAGAATCACAGAATCCTACAGTGCAGAAGGAGGCCATTCGGCCCATCGAGTCTTCACCCACCACAATCCCACCCAGGTCCTAGCCCCATAACCCCACACATTTACCCTAGCTAATTTCCCTGACACGAAGGGGCAATTTAACATAGACTAGAGCGCCCGGAGGAAACCCATGCAGACACGGGGAGAACATGCAAACTCCACACAGACAGTGACCCAAGCCAGGAATCGAACCCAGGTTCCTTTCTCTCCGTGTCTGCGTGGGTTTCCTCCGGGTGCTCTGGTTTCCTCCCACAGTCTGGTTAGGGTGCATTGGCCGTGCTAAATTTCTCCCTCAGTGTACCTGAACAGGTGTCCGAGTGTGGCAACTAGGGGAATTTTCACAGTAACTTCATTGCTGTGTTAATGTAAGCCTACTTGTGACACTAATAAATAAACATTAACTTTTCAAATATTACTTTGCATAACAGCTTTTTATAAATCTTGACCAGATGTATCCAGGTCTACACCTGTTTTATCACTTTGGATTAAACATTAGGTGAACGCAATTTAACTAATCTGTAAATCCAGAAGTTAGATGCAAGTATCCATTCTCTGGCATGGACAAGAGATAGAGCATTATCAATGAGTGATACCTGAATGAAATGTTAGGACTGTTAATATATTTTCTGTTTGAAAGAAGGGTAATTTGTCTTTCGAACTGCTCACTTCTTAGCAATATGAGTTCTTGTCAACCATCAAGCAGTCCCTCAGCCTCCCGCCCTAAATCTTGCCTTCCATCATGGAACAATGGAGTGTGCAGAAGATAAGAGATAAGTAAATGCAATCAGTAGCATGCATTTGTCAGAGCCTCAACTGATTTGGGCTCCCAAGAAGAAAAGACACAGTAGTGTTATTCCCGTATCTGAAAATATTGATCAGGGATTTCTAGGAAACAATCCACAATACCAACTCTATCACAGTCAACACACTGAGCCCTAGAGTTGAGGTGGCAAACATTAAAAATGCTGGTGTCTCATATGTTATAGCTTGAAATGAATGTAGGAAATCAAAGAACCAGGAAGATCTTTCAAGTGACTTCTACATATTGAATGGTTTGTCTTTTCATGAACCCTTAGTCAATTCCACACAGTAACTATAGAAAGACAAATTCCTTTTAAACTTTGATTTGATTTGATTTATTATTGTCACATGTATTAACATTCAGTGAAAAGTTTTGTTTCTTGCGCGCTGTACAGACAAAACATACCATTCATAGAGAAGGAAAGAAGAGAGTGCAGAATGTAGTGTTACAATTATAGCTAGGGTGTAGAGAAAGATCAACTTAATGCGAGGTAAGTCCATTCAAAAGTCTGACAGCAGCAGGGAAGAAGCTGTTCTTGAGTTGATTGGTACGCGACCTCAGACTTTTGTATCTTTTTCCCGACGGAAGAAGACAGAAGAAACTAGAATATATTCCTCTGTATTTTTAAATCATTTTGATAACATTATTATTCTCTTTGAGAGTACAATATATTTTCCTTCCACTTTTCTTCCCTTAACCAGCTACTGGTTACATTGTATTGTAGGCAACCACTGTGCATTCAAGAGGCGGCTGGATAAAGCACTTGGGGCGAATGGGATCAAAGGTTATGGGGAGAAAGCAGGATTAGGCTATTGAGTTGGGCGATCAGCCATGATCGTGATGAACGGCGGAGCAGGCTCGAAGGCCCAAATGGCCTCCTCCTGCTCCTATCTTCCATGTTTCTATGTTCACTGACATGTTCAGTTCGTTCTGTGCTGAGAAATTTAAGGATATTCAACCTGTTCCATGTTCGGAGGTCTTGTGGCGCAGTGGGTTAGCGTCCCTGCCTCTGAGCCAGAAGCTGTGGGTTCAAGTCCCATCCTAAGGACTTGATGGCCAAGGAAGGTGTCCTCATAACTTGGCCAAAAGGTTGACTATCAACCGGCAAAATCCTGCCAACATTACAGTGGCAGGTGATAAGAGTGGGAGAGACGCCCAATCAGCCATGCTTGATGTGGAGTGGTGTCCCTCAAACAATTAAAGTCGCCATAGTCCCAGACGGCCCTTTGAGGGGGAGAGCTGACTGGTGGTGATTTAACCTGAGGGTCACAACACCTCAGGCGAGGGACAAGGTGGAGAAAGATAACCTCAGCTGGGACAGGAATTGAATCTGCGCTGTTGCCATCATTCTGCAACATGAACCAGCTGTCCAGCCAACTAAGCTAAGCCGACTCCCCCCCATCAAACTATAAAGCCTCCGGCGATAGGCTAGTGACCTGTTCCATGAAAGTCTACCTTGTGAACCTGGAATACTGTGAACAGTTTTGGTCCCCTTATCAAAGGAAAGATGTACTGGCATTGGAAGCAGTCCAGAGAAGGTTCACTAGGTTGATCCTGGGAATGGAGCGATTTCCTTATCATAGAATCATAGAATCCCTACAGTATTGAAGGACACCATTCGGCCCATCGAGCCTGCACTGACAACAATCCCACTCTATCCCCGTTCATATCCCCTACATATTTACCCCGCTAATCCCCCCGAAACTAGGGCAATTTAGCATGGCCAAACAACCTAACCCACACATCTGTGGACTGTGGGAGGTACCTGGAGCACCCGGAGGAAACCCACGCAGACATGAGGAGAACATGCAAACTCCACACAGACAGTGATCCAAGCCGGGAATCTGTGAGGCAGTAGTGCTAACCACTGTGCCACCATGCCACCCATTATGAGGAGACATTCAGTAGGTTGGGCCTGTACTAACTGGGATTTAGAAGAATGAGAGGTGACCTTATTGGACATATTGGATTCTCAGGGGACTTGACAGAGTAGATGCGGAGAGGATGTTTCCTCTTGTGTGAGGATCTAGGACCAGACGGCATAATCTCAGAATAAGGCGTCGCATTCACTTAAACAGAGATGAGGAGGGATTTCTTCTCTCAGAGGGGAGTGAATCTGTGGAATTCTTTACCGCAAAGGGCTGCAGAGGCTGGGTCATTAAGAATGTTCAAGGCTGAGATGGACAGATTTTTAATCATTAAGGGGATCAAGGGTTATGGGGATAAGGCAGGAAAGTGAAGTTGAGGATTATATTGGGTCAGCCGTGATCTCATTGAATGGCGGGGCAGCCTCGATGGGCCAAATGGTCTCCTTCTGTTTCTACGTCTCAGTGGTGCGGGAAGGAAAAACAACAAACTCTTCCAGGAAGCCCAAATCACCTCGGTCTCGTTACTGCGAGAAGGCACGAAGGCTGGCATTTTGTCAGCAGTCTCGCCTCTCCACAAAGCAACAGCCCTGGATGACCCCCGCAGAGGTCAGACACTCCAAAGGGCAAAGAAATAATGAGGGCGAATGTTGCACCTGCCACCGTGATGCGCCGTCGATAACGGGACAGAAACCATAAATTATGGCTTTCAGACCAGTTGATTTTACTGGATTAAATCCAGGAGGCAAAAAAAAAAGGATGGAGTTGGATTGCAAACATGCCATTTCAAGATTGTAGCATTTTTCCCAGCTTTGAAATAGTAAATGATATCAGTGATTTCAATTTATTAAATCTGAACCACAGCTATTAATATAAGGCACTTGAAATTTAAGCAATAATATTTACAAAGTTGAAGAATCTGTAATGAAACTGGAAGGTGACCTCAGGCATTCAAAACTATTCATCTCCAAGAGATGAGAAAGATTTAAGCACAGGATTTCTATTCAAACAGCTTCTATATTCCTACCTTCAATAATACCGGCAGCTTATTGATTTCTGTCCCCTCATTCCAAGGCCAGGATTGAATAGTGAACACTGTTTCCAAATTGCAGTTTTCTGATGCCAATGTGCAATAATACTCAGAAATTCAAAAGTCATCAGACATTATTCCTCACAGTGCAATCGCATTGTAGAGTCAAAGCTTTCTCCATTAGAAACCACCTTCCCAGGCATACCGATTCAACAAGAATTCTGCAAACTGTACATTCAATAATAGAAGTCACTCAGAATAGATTTTACTTTAATGCTGGTTGCATCGCACATAATATATAGCATTACAAGAAACCTTCTCATTACGGATGACAATGTCATGTTCGAAACAAACCTAGTAAGTGCTTTCTCTCACGGTGCGTTTTGAACTTGTTCTGTTGCGCAGAAGGAGACAACATGAAATATATGTTTCCGAGCAAAATAAAAGCAGCTTACTTTCAGATGTGGGGAGTGAAATCTCAAAGCCAACACATCTGAGCGACAGATATTTAGTACAGAGTTCCATGCAAAATCAGGGGAAATATATCCTTGTTACATGCAATTCGCAAGTGGAAAACAGGGGGAGACTAAAGGACCAATTTTGGTTGTAATATTCTATTACCAATCTGAGAATGCATTGTGGGTGCCACTGTTATGGTAAATGTTGCTGCCCTGGGGTCCCTGCCACCTACAATATACAAAGGGTTGTGAACATAGCCCAATCCATCACACAAACCAGCCTCCCATCCATTGACTCCGTCTACACTTCCCGCTGCCTCAGGAAAAGCAGCCAGCATAATCAAGGACCCCATGCACCTCGGGCTTACTCTCTTCCACCTTCTTTGATCAGGAAAAAGATACAAAAGTCTGAGGTCATGTACCAACCGACTCAAGAACAGTTTTGTCCCTGCTGCCACCAACTTTTGAATGGACCTACCTTGTATTAAGTTGCTCTTTCTCTACACCCTAGCTATGAATGTAACACACATTCTGCATTCTCTCCTTTCCTTCATCCCTGTGTACTCTATGAAGAGTATGCTTTGTCTGTATAGCACACAAGACACAACACTTTTCGCTGCATCCCAATACATGTGACAATAATAAATCAAATCAAATCAATGAGTCTCAAAAAGCGGTGATTCTGGTGGTTCAGTGACAGTAAGGCCACTGTTCTGAGTTCAGTTGTGCTACTGAGCTGAGAGAACATGATTTATGAGGGTGTTACTGGGACTGGAAGGTTTGAATTATAAGGAGAGGCTGTATAGTCTGGGACTTTTTTCCCTGGAGCGCAGGAGGATGAGAGATGACTTCACAGAGGTTTATAAATCATGAGGGGCATAGATGAGGTGAATAGCCAAGGAATTTTCCCCAGGGTAGGGGAGTCCAATACTTGAGGACATAGAATCATACAGTGCAGAAGGAGGCAATTCGGCCCACCAAGTCTGCACCGACCACAATCCCACCCAGGCCCCATCCCAATAATCCCATGCATTTACCCTAGCTAGCCCCCCTGACACTAAGGGACAATTTAAAATGGCCAATCCACTTAACCTGCACATCGTTGGACAGTGGGAGGAGCACCCGGAGGAAAGCTACTTAAAATGGTCATCCTATCTAGTTAGTTGGCGGATTGTCAGCTGAGGTAGCCAATTTTTGGCTATTTTCTGCATTCAACAACTGAATCCTGATGACTGCTAACAATTTCATGCTGGACTGCTTTGTCTGTATTTAAAACCGTCATGGGCGGTCCGCTACATCTGCCTTTGGGGCTGGAGGATGAGGGGGAGGAGTGAAGAAAGCAGGAGAACGTGCAGACTCCACACTGATAGTGACCCAAGCTGGGAATTGAACCCAGGTCCCTGGCGCTGTGAGGCAGCAGTGCTAACCACTGTGCCACCGTGTCACCCCAAAGATTTAATAGATTTAAGGTGAGAGGGGAAAAATTTAAAGGGGACCGGAGGAGTAACTTTTTCACACAGAGGATGGTGCGTATATGGAATGAGCTGCCAGAGGAGGTGGGAGAGGCGGGTACAATTGCAACATTTAAAAGACATTAGGGCAGGGGGATGGGAAAGGTTTAGGGGGATAGGGGCCAAACGCAGGTAAATGGGACTGGTTCAGTTTAGGAAACCTGGTTGGCATGGACGAGTTGGGCTGTAGGGCCTGTTTCCGTGCTGTATATCTCGATGACTCTATGACATGTAATTCTTTCTAGTGGAAAGAAGCCACACGCACCATATGGCAGGAGGGGTGGTCACACAGGAAATAAAGCAGGAGGTTGTGCTCAACATGCGTCAGGGAGTAGCAACCAGGGAAGGCGAGACCACCAACACACCAGCTCTCCGCCTTCCAGGAGAAGGTGGTGGCCTCTTTATTTGAATGCAGAGGATTCACATTTCGTTCCTTGGTGAAGCTGAGCTATTGGAAGAGCAGTTGTGGGCACGGCCTCCCACACAGTGCCTCACGCCTCCCTCTTCTCCTGCTTTCTTCACTCCTCCCCCTCATCCTCCAGCCCCAAAGGCAGATGTAGCGGACCGCCCATGACGGTTTTAAATACAGACAAAGCAGTCCAGCACAAAGTTGTTAGCAGTCATCAGGATTCAGTTGTTAAATGCAGAAAATAGTCAAAAATTGGCTACCTCAGCTGACAATCCGCCAACTAACTAGATAGGATGACCATTTTAAGTAGCTTTCCTGATGATTGGGAAGGGGGGAAGGGAAGGGGGGGGTCCATTTTTTAAATGCCATAAGTTGCTGGGAGAGTTGATCATGTGACAAACCCAATTTCACACAATCATCCTAACCACCAATTTAGAACATTTGTTTAAATATCTTATCCTAATTCTTTTATCCCTGCTTCAGCATGTATCCTGGTCCCCCATGGAGGTGCCCTTTCCAATATGGTGACCAGCATCCACCTGGCACAGGGCAAGCATGCAAGCTTCCCCACATACCTTTACCCCTAGCCGTCTTACACAGTTGTAAAACACACACAAGGACAATCAGATTGAATCACAGAATCTCTACAGTGCAGAAGGAGGCCATGCAGCCCATCGAGTCTGCACTGATTCTTTGAAAGAGCGTTCCACCCAGGCCCACCCACCCATATTGACCAGTAACCCCACACATTTATGGCTAATCCAACTAATCTGCACATCTTTGAACTGTGAGGGGAAACCTGGGCACTTGGAGGAAACCCACGCAGACACGGGGAGAACGGCACAGTGGTACAGTGGATAGCACTGCTGCCTCACAGCGCCAGGGACCCAGGTTCAATTTCAGCCTTAGGTGACTGCCTGGGTGGAATTTGCATATTCTCCCCGTGTCTGCGTGGGTTTCCTCCGGGTGCTCCGGTTTCCTCCCACAGTCCAAAGGTTTGCAGGTTAAGTTGATTGGCCATGCTAAATTGCCCTTAGTGGCACAAGATGTGTAGGTTAGGGTAAATATGTGGTGTCACAGAGATAAGGCCAGGGCAAGATGCTCTACCGGAGAATTGGTGCAGATTCGATGGGCTGAATGGCCTCCTTCTGCATAGAGGAATTCTATGATTCCACACAGGCACATTTATTCAATACAGATAAATACATGCATTAAAAAGCTGCCAATGCTGAGGTCACTTTTCATCTGATATCACAAGAATATTTTTACACTGCATAACTTGATACAACTCTTACAGGGAAAGGGGAGAGCGGGGGTAGTTCCAACAGAGCCAGCTTGGAGCTGAAGGGGTTGCACAGTAACCATTCCGTGACTCTGCAAATTCAATTTCTTCTATCTTCAAGATTTGCGAATCTGTTCTCTTCCTTGTTTAAATGTCAACATGATGTTCAACAATCGAATCATTCTCATTGCCCCAATGAAGGCAACATGTTCCACTCTCTCTGATGTACAGGAGACAATAGAGTGACACCTGGTGGCCATCAATGAGATTTACCGGCACATTTATCGAGAAACTAAATGCTCAAACAATTATCATAGAATTTATGATAGAATCATAGAGTGTAGAAGGAGGCCATTCGGCCCATCGAGTCTGCACCGACCACAGTCCCACGCAGGCCCTATCCCCATAACCCCATGCATTTACCCTAGCTAGTCCCTCTGACACTAAGGGGCAATTAAGCATGGCCAATCCACCTAACCCGCCCATCTTTAGACTGTGGGAGGAAACCGGAGCACCCGGAGGAAACCCACGCAGACACGGGGAGAATGTGCAAACTCCACACAGACAGTGACCCAAGCCGGGAATCGAACCCGGGTCCCTGACCTTCATAGAAATCATAGAAACCCTACAGTGCAGAAGGAGGCCATTTGGCCCATCGAGTCTGCACCGACCACAATCCCACCCAGGCCCTACCCCCACATATTTTACCCACTAATCCCCCTAACCTATGCATCCCAGGACTCTAAGGGGCAATTTTTTTAACCTGGCCAATCAACCTAACCCGCACATCTTTGTATTTGTAATATCTTCTGTATCATACTTTTATAAACTATTTATGACTAAGAAGTATATCAAAACTTGATTCTAAAATGCATTATGACTTTATATTGTTCTTAAGTTCAAAGTTTATAATAGATTTAAAGGCAAGTACAAAAAGTTTAACAATTTAAAAGCTGGGAATCATTTAAACAAGTGTCGGCTGACGTGTTACTCTTTGCTACCTTATACTTATATGGAAAATCAGCTGCAAAGCCACACTCTCACTGAATACAAGTGGCAGATTGACATTTACTCTCAGTAGCACAGTGGTATTGGTGCTGGACCAGTAATTCAGAGTTCCAGGACAGTGCCAGAGACCCGGGTTCGATTCCCAGCTTGGGTGACTGTCTCTGTGGGATCTGTACATTCTCCCCGTGTCTTTGTGTGCTTCCTCTGGGTGCTCCGGTTCCCTCCCACAGTCCGAAAGATTAGTTAGGTGGATTGGCCATGCTAAATTCTCACTCAGTGTATCTGAACAGGCGCCTGAGTGGGGCGATTTTTACAGTGACTTCATTGCAGTGTTAATGTAAGCCTACTTGTGACACAAATAAATAAACTTTAAACTTTAATGCTCTGGGGATCCGGGTTCAAATCCCACTGTGACAGATGGTGAAATTTGAATTCAATAAAAATTTGGAATTAGAAATCTAATGATGATCATGAAACCATTATCGTAAAAACCCATCTGGTTCACGAATGTCCTTTAAGGAAGGGAATCTGCCATCCTTACCTGGTCTGGCCTACATGACTCAAGATCCACAGCAATGTGGTTGTCTCTTAAATGCCCTCAGGGATGCGCAATAAATGCTGGCCCAGCCAGCGACGCCTTCAGCCCATGAATTAATTAAAAAAACACATTGTAAAAGCCTAATTGTAAGTCTATATTGTAAGCCAACATTGCAATGACTGACGTCTGCACATTCTCAAAGGTTTTTGGCAAACCATCGTTACTGGCCAGATGGGACGGTCTGAGCGCTCACCCTCTCTCACTGAGAAATGGTCATCTGTGTTTCTGGAGAGAATTAACACTTTGCTCCCTCTGGAAGTACTTTCAGGAACACCTCACTTATTGGGACTCGATAATTCCGAAGGCATGAACGGGCGGCACGGTGACACAGTGGTTAGCACTGCTGCCTCATGGCTGCAGAGACTTAGGTTCAATTCCTGGCTTGGGTCACTGTCTGTGTGGAGTTTGCACGTTCTCCTCCCGTGTCTGCGTGGGTTTCCTTCGGGTGTTCCGGTTTCCTCCCACACTCCAAAGATGTGCGGGTTAGGTGCATTGGCCATGCTAAATTGCCCTTTCGTGTCCCGGGATGTGTAGGCTAAAGGGATTAGCAGGGTAAATATGTGAAATTACGGGAATAGGGCCTGGGTGGGATTGTGGTTGGTGCAGACTCGATGGGCTGAATGGCCTCCTTCTGCACTGTAGGGATTCTATGATTGCTTTGTTTATCTTGTAGACCTGCTGCCAGAATGTGGATGGAATGAGTTACGAGGCGGCAACACTCTGTAGGGTTCAGATGCCCCTCTGATGAAGCATCTCATGATGTTTCACTACAGTAAACATGCTACATGAGCGCACATTGTTCTGTCAGTTAGAATAGTGAACCTTCCGGTGTGTCACATCCTCAATACAACCTCCCATCCTTTGCTGTTCTTTCCAGAATACACATGAGGGGTATATTACTGGCAAATAGAGTGTCAGGATGAGAATTCAGTCACCATCTTCCATTCACTTAGGGGTTGGTTTCCCTCCATTTTCTGAAGTTAATGAACAAGTCATCGTGACCATAAAGTGTGATCTCCAACCTCAGTTGCCTCTGTTGAGGTTAATGATCAACAACAGATAGACAAGTCTGTTATAACAGGCCTGCACTTCCCAAAACTGCTTTTGATTGAATGGTTGAAACTGCTTTTTGAATGGTTAATTAATCACACCCCCCCCCAATCTAAATTACAATTTAACATCTACTATTTGGAAGTGCTGTAGTTAAGAGTTTTAAAATTTCATTTGATGGGATATGGGTGTCACAGCATTTATTGCCCATCTCCAATTGCCCTTGGGAAGGTGATGATGAGCTACCTTCTTGAACACTGCAGTCCCTGTTGTGTAGGTACACCCACAGTGCTGTTAGAGAGGGAGTTCCAGGATTTTGACCCAGTGCCAGTGAAGAAACGGTGATCTATTTCCAAGTCAGGATGGTGAGTGACTTGGAGAGGAACCTCCAGGTGGTGGTGTTCCTAGGTATCTACTGCCCTTGTCTTTTATAGATCGGGTAGCGGTCATGGGTTTGGAAGTGCTGTCGGAGAGTCTTGGTGAGTTCCTACACTGTATCTTGTAGATGGTACACACGGCTGCTACTGTGCGTTGGTGGTGGAGGGAGTGAATGTTTGTGGAAGGGGTAGCAATCAAGTGGCCTGCTTTGCCCTGGGTAATGAATCAGATGGGTTTTTACGACAATGGGTTTCATGGTCATCATTAGACTTTTAATTCCAGATTTTTACTGAATTCAAATATCACCGTCTGCTGTGGTGGGATACGAACCCGGGTCCACGGAACATTACCCTGGGATCCTTCCCAGGATCCATAAATATATACCATAAATCCCAAGTCAAAAGCAGGCTGGGGTCTATGGAAGAGCAACTGGGTCAGGGCACTACAGACAATCTGAATGCACCTTGAATGGAGTTTTTAAAATTATTTATTAGTCACAAGTAAGCCTTACATTAACACTGTCATGAAGTTACTGTGAAATTCAACTAGTCGCCACACTCCGGCATCTGTTTACGCCAATGTGGGAGGAAACCGGAGCACCCGGAGGAAACCCACGCATAGTCATGATACCTCCCAGCAGACAGTCACAGAATCCATAGAATCCCTACAGTGCAGAAGGAGGCCATTCAGCCCACCGAGTCTGTACCATCAACAATCCTACCCAGGCCCTATCCCCATAGCCTCACATATTTATCCCACTAATCTATGCATTCTGGGACACTAAGGAGCAATTTAGCATGGCCAATGAATCTAACCCGCACATCTTTGGAGTGTGGGGGGAAACCGGAGCACCCGGAGGAAACCCACGCAGACACGGGGAGAACGTGCAAACTCCACACAGACAGTGACCCAAGCTGGGAATCGAACCCGGGTCCCTGGCGCTGTGAGACAGCAGTGCTAACCACTGTGCCACCGTGCCGCCCTGGAGGGAGAGAAGTGCAACATTAACCAGAATTGACATTGCAACTGCAGGCATGCTGTGGAGCCAGCTTACAGAGAAGATCAAGCTCCATTGTGTTCCTCAGACCAAATATCTGACGAGTTCTCACCAGGCGAATACAAGAAGCTGGGTACGGAGCTGGGCTGAGGCTTGCACAATGGAACCACATCTCTGCATGAATCAACGCCTTCATAAAGCGGAAGGAAGCAACTGGTGGGCGAGGGAGAATTCTAAAAAAAGGCTTTTTTTCCTCATTGTTGGGCAGGAAGGGTTTGAAATACCAGCAATTATTTTACCATGTGATACGGGATAATTAAATATCCAGTGGATGAGAGAACCATAAAGGGCTTAATTGTACCATACTTAGAAAAATTGAAGTATTCAGCGCTGCATTCATCTGAAATTGTTGTTGAATATTTCTGGCACAAAAAAAAATCACTTCACAAATTAATTGAATATGTTGACAGAAAATAGAGGGTACCTGGAAATCATTACCAGACAATAATTTCATGAACTGCCTAAGCCCTGTCAGATCAATCACCTGACCCCAAGATATGAAACGATCTTGAAATTACTCTTATATAGGAATAATGACGCTATTTGCATTTATATAGTGCGCTGTCGCTTTGAAATGTCTGAGACGGCAGTGCATTGGCTGTCATCAGGCGGAATGAGGGAGGAGGGCGATATAGGTAGATTGGGCTGTCAGCCACGTCAGATGTTGCCGAGAGGTAAGGAGGGCAGGAAAGATACATTTAATTCATTTGCTCCAATCAAGAACCGAAGGAGAAGAATTGGAGCTTAAGGATGTGCTGTCGCTGAAGGAGATGGGCAAAAAGTATAAAGAATAAATAATATAACCAGAGGTGACATGAGGAAAAGCAATTTTTATGCAGGGAGTGGTTAGGATCTGGAATACACTGTCCGAAAGTAAACATAGGATATAGGAATTAATCATCTGCCCCTTCGAGTCTTCTCCACTTATAATACCATCATAGCTAATCTACTGCCTCAACTCCACCTTTCTGCCCGCTCCCTATATCCCTTGCTTCCCTTAGAGACCATAAGATATAGGAGCGGAAGTAGGCAATTTGACCCATCAAGTCTGTTCCGCCATTCAGTCATGGCTGATAGGTTTCTCAACTCCATTCTCCCACCTTTTCCCCGTAATCCTTTGATCCCCTTGCCAATCAAGAACCTATCTGGCTCTGTCTTAAATATATTCAATGACCTGGCCTCCACAATACCCAGCCTCCACAACATCTGACCAAACATCTGTCTAGCTCAGCTTTAAATATGCTCAAAAATGAAGCACCCACAGCACTCTGCGGGAGAACATCGTGGAGTCAGATTTAGTTGTGTCTTTCAAAAGGCGATTGGAGAATTAACTGGTGGGATAACATTTACAGGATTGTGGAGAAAAGGCAAGGGAGTTGGAGTAGCTGAGAAGATCTTCCCTACTGTGACCATTCAATGATTCTATTCAAAGAAAGACTGGGCAATTATAGAACACCTTTCACAATAAACAATGGAAAGAGACATGTCAGCCAATTTGAGCACTGCACAGTCCCAGAAATTGCAATGAGATAAGTGACCAGACAATCTGTTTGTGTGATGTTTGGTTGAGGGATATATATTAACCAATACACCAGTAGTACTCGCCCTTCTTTGGCTGGGGAAATCTACCAGGGATGTCAGAAAGGTCGACATCTCGTTCGAAAGTCGGCTCCTTTGAACGTGCAGCACTCCGTCAGTCAAATTATATGAAGAGCTCAAATCTTTGAAGTAAGGATGGAACCCATGGCCTTCTGGAGTAAGAGTGATAACACTGAGTCCCGCCATACACTGGTCACACAGACTATAGGATGAGAGTAAGCTTTAAAGAAACAGAATTTAATAAAAAAAAGGTCACACGTAAATTATGTGAGGAAGTCTCTTCAGCTTCTTCCCCTTTCATCACAATGTTCCTGAAACCTACCTCTATGATCAAGCTTTGATCTGTTCTAATATCCCATTATGTAGCTTTCTGCAAATTTTTGTCTAATAGCACTTCTGTGAAGTAACAAAGCCACTTTACAAATTGGTTTGGTTTGGTTTGATTTATTATTGTCATATGTATTAGTATCCAGTGAAACGTATTGCTTCTTCCGCACTATACAGACAAAGCTTACCATTCATAGAGTACATAGGGGAGAAGGAAAGGAGAAGGTGCAGAATGTAGTGTTACAGTCATAGCTAGGGTGAAGAGAAAGATCAGCTTAGTATGGTAGGTCCATTCAAAAGTCTGATGGCAGCAGGGAAGAAGCTGTTCTTGAGTCAGTTGGTACGCGATCTCAGACTTTTATATCTTTTTCCCGACGGAAGAAGGTAAAAGAGAGTATGTCCGGGGTGCATTGGGTTCTTGATTATGCTGGCTGCTTTCCTGATTGCACTTCCTGAGTGCACTACATGCACTTCCTGAGGCAGCAGGAAACGTAGACAGAGTCAATGGATAGGAGGCTGGTTTGTGTGATAGACTGGGCTATGTTCATGACCCTTTGTAGGCTTTATAGTTTAGCTAAGAGACTGATTAAATACTGATGATATTGTGACTGCTCCGGATTGAAGTCAACTAATTTAATTATGCGAGAGAAAGTCGTAATCTTAAAACATCTTTAATCCTTCATCCAAACCATGGCGAAGAAACTGATTTGTCATTCCTTTTTCAGGAATTTTCTTTTGACCATGGTGCTTCGGAAATCCCAGTTCTCGGGTATAGATCCTTATGGATGAATCCATTCACTCCAGGGACTCCCCTTCTCCGCAAGACCCGAGAGTGGATTGAGGTGATGTGTTCTTTCAGTGACTGGATTTACTGGAATGATACTTGGACTCCCCAGGCTAATTTACAGGGAAAGATTATGGACACTGAGGCCTAAATATTCTGGTCCTGCCTTCTGCTGGAATTGTTGCGTGTGGGACGGATAATTTGACGGACCAGCGGAAGGTCGTTGACCTCGGGCGGGAATTTCTGGGATGGGCGGGCCTGGTAAATCCCACTCTAAGTTTTATTTATGGTTGCCAACCCTCCAGGATTGGATCAATCTCCGGGATACTGCTGGGGGCGACCCTGGAGAAAAATTACAGGGACATTAAAAGAAATATAAGAACATAAGAACATAAGAAATAGGAGCAGGAGTAGGCCATCTAGCCCCTCGAGCCTGCCCCGCCATTCAATAAGATCATGGCTGATCTGACGTGGATCAGTACCACTTACCCGCCTGATCCCCATAACCCTTAATTCCCTTACCGATCAGGAATCCATCCATCCGCGCTTTAAACATATTCAGCGAGGTAGCCTCCACCACCTCAGTGGGCAGAGAATTCCAGAGATTCACCACCCTCTGGGAGAAGAAGTTCCTCCTCAACTCTGTCTTAAACCGACCCCCCTTTATTTTGAGGCTGTGTCCTCTAGTTTTAACTTCCTTACTAAGTGGAAAGAATCTCTCCGCCTCCACCCAATCCAGCCCCCGCATTATCTTATAAGTCTCCATAAGATCCCCCCTCATCCTTCTAAACTCCAACGAGTACAAACCCAATCTCCTCAGCCTCTCCTCATAATCCAAACCCCTCATCTCCGGTATCAATCTGGTGAACCTTCTCTGCACTCCCTCCAATGCCAATATATCCTTCCTCATATAAGGGGACCAATACTGCACACAATATTCCAGCTGCGGCCTCACCAATGCCCTGTACAGGTGCATCAAGACATCCCTGCTTTTATATTCTATGTAAGAAGTTTAAACTTCTTACTGTGTTTACCCCAGTCCAACGCCGGCATCTCCACATCATTTATATTCTATGCCCTTCGCAATATAGGCCAACATCCCATTTGCCTTCTTGATCACCTGTTGTACCTGCAGACTGGGCTTTTGCGTCTCATGCACAAGGACCCCCAGGTCCCTTTGCACGGTAGCATGTTTTAATTTGTTTCCATTGAGATAGTAATCCCATTTGTTATTATTTCCTCCAAAGTGTATAACCTCGCATTTCTCAACGTTATACTCCATTTGCCATATCCTCGCCCACTCACTCAGCCTGTCCAAATCTCTCTGCAGATCTTCTCCGTCCTCCACACGATTCACTTTTCCACTTATCTTTGTGTCGTCTGCAAACTTCGTTACCCTACACTCCGTCCCCTCCTCCAGATCATCTATATAAATGGTAAACAGTTGCGGCCCGAGTACCGATCCCTGCGGCACGCCACTAGTTACCTTCCTCCAACCGGAAAAACACCCATTTATTCCGACTCTTTGCTTCCTGTCGGATAGCCAGTCCCCAATCCACTTTAACACACTACCCCCAACTCCGTGTGCCCTAATCTTCTTCAGCAGCCTTTTATGGGGCACCTTATCAAACGCCTTTTGGAAATCCAAAAACACCGCATCCACCGGTTCTCCTCCATCAACCGCCCTAGTCACATCTTCATAAAAATCCAACATGTTCGTCAAGCACGACTTTCCCCTCATGAATCCATGCTGCGTCTGATTGATCAAACCATTTCTATCCAGATGCCCTGCTATCTCCTCTTTAATAATGGATTCCAGCATTTTCCCTACTACAGACGTTAAGCTGACCGGCCTATAGTTACCCGCCTTTTGTCTCCTTCCTTTTTTAAACAGTGGCGTAACATTAGCCGTTTTCCAATCAACCGGCACTACCCCAGAATGCAACGAGTTTTGATAAATAATCACTAACGCATCCACTATTACCTCTGACATTTCTTTCAATACCCTGGGATGCATTCCATCCGGACCCGGGGACTTGTCCACCTTCAGTCCCATTAGTCTACCCAGCACTGCCTCTCTGGTAACATTAATTGTATTAAGTATTTCTCCTGCTGCCAACCCTCTATCGTTAATATTTGGCAAACTATTTGTGTCCTCCACCGTGAAGACCGACACAAAAAACTTATTTAAAGACTCAGCCATATCCTCATTTCCCACTATTAACTCCCCCCTCTCGTCCTCCAAGGGTCCAACATTCACTCTAGCCACTCTATTCCTTTTTATATATTTATAAAAACATTTTAAAAAATTTTCTTTGCACATTTCTCTTTGCCAGATATAAAAACAATATTGAAAATGGAGGGTAGGGGCGAAAAATCAAGCAGCACGGTGGCACAGTGGTTAGCACTGCTGCCTCACAGCGTCAGGGACCCGGGTTCGATTTCCGGCTTAGGTCACTGTCTGTGTGGAGTTTGCACATTCTCCCCATCTCTGCGTGGGTTCCCTCTGGGTGCTCTGGTTTCCTCCCAAATTCCAAAGATGTGTGGGTTAGGTGGATTGGCCGTGGTAAATCGCCCCTTAGTGTCAGGGGGACTAGGTAGGGTAAATGCATGGAGAAATGGGGATAGGGCCTGGGTGGGATTGTGGTCAGTGCAGACTCGATGGGCCGAATGGCCTCCTTTTGCACTGTAGGATTCTATGATTCTATCCAATTGGGTGATGAGTCTTTTTGCTTTCCCACTGGTGTAGGAAGGCAGTGCATCACAAGGATGGATGTGTTGGCCGACTAATGGCTGGAGGGTGTGGGGAGCAAGTTGTGTGATGGAATACTCCAGGAATTCATTGAATCACAGTTGGCAACCCTAGTTATATTCCCTGGAATTTAGAAAGTTAAAGGCTGATTTGATTGAAGTTTTCAACTTAATTAAAAGGGAACAAATGGGGTAGAAAGAGAGAAGCTATTTCAGCTGGTTTAGGAGTCTTGGACTACGGGGCATAGCTTAAAAATAGAGCCAGACAATTCAGGGATAAAAATAAGAAACCCTTCTACACGAAAGTAGAATCAAATTACATTGGGATCAAACGGATTTAGTGATCCCATTACAGCCAATAGAATCATAGAATCCCACAGTGCAGAAGAGGCCATTCAGCCCATCAAGTCTGCACTGACCACAATCCCACCCAGGCCCTATTCCCAAAACCCCATGCATTTAGAACATAGAACATAGAACAGTACAGCACAGAACAGGCCCTTCGGCCCACGATGTTGGGCCGAGCTTTATCTGAAACCAGGATCAAGCTATCCCACTCCCTATCATCCTGGTGTGCTCCATGTGCCTATCCAATAACCGCTTAAATGTTCCTAAAGTGTCTGACTCCACTATCACTGCAGGCAGTCCATTCCACACCCCAACCACTCTCTGCGTAAAGAACCTACCTCTGATATCCTTCCTACATCTCCCACCATGAACCCTATAGTTATGCCCCCTTGTAATAGCTCCATCCACCCGAGGAAATAGTCTTTGAACGTTCACTCTATCTATCTCCTCTATCTATTTACCCTAGCTAGTCCCCCTGACACTAAGGGGCAATTTAGCATGGCCAATCCACCTAATCCGCACATCTTTAGACTGTGGGAGGAAACCAGGGCATCCAGAAGAAACCCACGCAGACACGGGGAGAACGTGCAAACTCCACAAAGACAGTGACCCAAGCCGGGAATCAAACCCTGGTTCCTGGCACTGTGAGGCAGCCGTGCTAACCACTGTGCCACCGTGCCGCCCAAATAGGAGGATAGAGTATCCACCAGAGGGGAAAAAATTGCGTTAACTACAACATCCAGGGGATTGTCGGCAACGGTGGCACAGTGGTTAGCACTGATGCCTCACAGCGCCTGGGATCCGGGTTCAATTTTGGGTAACTTTCTGTGTGGAGTTTACATGTTCCCCCGATGTCTGTGTGCGTTTCCTCCGGGTGCTCTGGTTTCCTCCTACAGCCCAAAGATGCGCAGGTTACATTGATTGGCCATGGTGAATCACCCCTTAGCGTCAGGGGAATGAGCAGGGTAAATACACAAGGTTATGAGGAAAGGGCCTGGATGGGATTGTTGTCGGTGCAGGCTTGATGGGCCGAATGGCCTCTTTCTGCACTGTTGGGATTCTATGATCGATAGTTTTCATTCCTTTAGGGATCCTGCCAGATATACTTGTATCTTTCTCTTCATTCTTTCATTGGAGGTGGGCATTGCTGACACGGCCAACACTTATTTCAGAGGACAGTCAGCCATTTTGCTATGGGTTTGGAGTTACATGTAGGCCAGCTAAGGATGGCAGATTTCCTTCCCTAAAGGACATGAGTGAACCAGATGGGTTTATATAACAATCCATGATGGTTCCATGGTCACCATTACTGAGACTAGCCTTATATTCCAGATTTATTTTTTGAATTTAAATTCCACCAGCTGCCGTGGTGGGATTTGAACCTAAGCCCTAAGAGCATTAGCCTGGGCCTCTGGAAGACTTGGTCAGTGACATTACCACCATCTCCCACCATCCCATTTGCATCCCCCCACCCCCTCTCTCCCAACCCCCAACCTTTTTCCAGGGTTTGGGAATATTGGATGGGAAAGTCATGAGACACGGGAGCACTGGAAATCTCGATTTAGGGATCAGGTGGCAGAGTGTGGTTCTAGAATTGAGGGAAACTGATGGGGAAGAATGTTGTAGCTGAATCCGGGACAAAGAATTCAAAGCCATGGCTCTGGGATCAATCAGGAGGGGACCCCCAAGCAATGTGATCAGTTTGAGTGGTTTCACTCTTATTGAGAAGGAGGTTTGAGGGTCTGGCTAGATTGAAGAGGAGTGTATTGGGACACGGGGACATTGATGGGGTGTGTGATGTGGAACCAATCTCCCCTTTCGCCCTTTGGTGATGACCTTCAATTTCTGCCCTGAAGTGGTCAACCCTCGGACCCATTTACCTCATCAAACCTTTCATAACTTCATACCTCGGACCCATTTACCTCATCAAACCTTTCATAACTTTGGGCGGCACGGTAGCACAGTGGTTAGCACTGCTGCTTCACAGCTCCAGGGACCTGGGTTCGATTCCCGGCTTGGGTCACTGTCTGTGTGGAGTTTGCACATTCTCCTCGTGTCTGCGTGGGTTTTCTCCGGGTGCTCCGGTTTCCTCCCACAGTCCAAAGATGTGCGGGTTAGGTTGATTGGCCATGCTAAAAAAATTGCCCTTAGTGTCCTGGGATGCGTAGGTTAGAGGGATTAGTGGGTAAATATGTGGGGTAGGGCCTGGGTGGGATTGTGGTCGGTGCAGACTCGATGGACCAAATGGCCTCTTTCTGTGCTGTAGGGTTTCTAAGATTCTAAGCGCTTTCATTAAATATTCTCTTCACCTGCTCTTCTAATAGAAAGAGTCGGTCACCCCATCACTAAAGCTTCTAATCCCAGCTCTTCTACATCCTTTCCACACTGGGGGGTCCTGCTCTCCTCTGTATCTGTGGCCTTTTGGCTAAGATTAAGAATCAAATCAATATGCAAGATGGGGCACGGTGTCTTATCGTGTTGGCTTGGATCTTGTTTGGACGCTATTTTACGATTTCGCTTGGGTGAGGCTCGTAAAATCGCACCCGAGGTCAACAGAGAATTCCGTTCTGTGAGCCTCGACCGCCCCAATTCCGGAGCAGGTGAGGAGGTAAAATTCCAGCCTTTGTTTCTCTTGTGGGGACCTTGAATTGGATTCAATTGGATTTTGAGTTTGGTTTCTGGAGCAAGTAAGAAATGGATTTGGGTTTGCCTGGTCCACTCTGAACATTGGCTTTGTAACTTTAAGGATGGAGTAACAAAAATTTAAAGGTTTTAGCAGAAACAGTGGAGAAATGATCCATTAAGCAAAGCCTCAGAAATTTCGCTGAAGTTACCCTGGGAGATTGCGAGTTCCTGACATCTTTTGTTTTAGTCTGACTAAGTTCCCATGAAGCACCTTGTGACATTTTCTTACACTCAAGGTGCTTTATAAATGAAAAGGGTTGTTGTTTAGGTGGTGGCACAGTGGTTAGCACTGCTGCCTCACAGCTCCAGGGACCTGGGTTTGATTCCCGGCTTGGGTCACTGTCTGTTTGCACATTCTCCCCATGTCTGCGTGGGTTCCCTCCGGGTGCTCTGGTTTCCTCCCAAATTCCAAAGATGTGTGGGTTAGGTTGATTGGCCGTACTAAATTGCCCCTTAGTGTCAGGGGGATTAGCAGGGTAAATACAGGGATAGGGCCTGGGTGAGATTGTTCTTGCTGCAGGTTGAATGGCCTCCTTCTGCACTGTATGGACCCTATGATAAATGACATCAAATCAATATATTGTATAAAACTAGATCAGAATGTGTGATATTAAAGTAAAGTGAGGGATTGGAGTATATCTTTGTGTCCTGGTCTAACTGATACCAACCTTCTAACTCTAATTCACCTGGGTGACACGGTGGCACAGTGGTTCGCACTGCTGCCTCACAGCGCCAGGGACCTGGGTTCCATTCCCGGCTCAGGTCACTGACTGTGGAGAGTTTGCATGTTCCCCCCGTGTCTGTGGATTTCCTCCGGCTGCTCTGGTTTTCTCCCACAGTCTGAAAGACGTGCTGGTTAGGTGCATTGGCCATGCTAAATTCTCCCTCAGTGTACCCAGACAGGTGCCGGAGTGTGACAACACGGGGATTTTCACAGTAAGTTCACTGCAGTGTTGATGTAAGCCTACTTGTGCCAACAATAAATAAGCTTTAGACTTTAAAACATTACAATTAGTATTAGCACCCTCTGTGCATCACCACAGGAAGAGTGACTGATGTAACTATAATTTCATTGAGAAATGTCTATCTTAATAAAAATGTTGTTCTTACAAATTCAACATACTGTTTTTTCAATTCATTAACAATATAGTCATCTACCCCCTGCTGGTTGTATTCTGACACTACACAGTCAAAGATGCATCATTACACAGTGGCATCATTCTACTTCCCAATTATCCACATTTGTACAAAATTCCACAAAGTGGAGAGATTTCATTATCATTTTTTTTTGCCACTGCTTAATTTATTTAATTTTTATTATTACAGGAACGTTTGAAATGTGATCCAAACGTAATACTTGAGAATCAGTGGACTGGACAGGGTCGATGCTGAGAGGTTGTTTCCACTTGTGGGACAGTCTAGGACATGAGGGCATAATCTAGGAGTAAGGGGCCGCCCATTTAAGACAGAGGAGAGATTTCTTCCCTCAGAGGGGAGTGAATCTCTGGAACTCTTAACCACAGAGGGTTGTAGAGACTGGGTCATTAAGCATGTTCAAGGCTGAGATAGACAAGTTTTTAATCAGTAAGGGAATCGAGGGTTATGGGGATAAGGCGGGAAAGTTGAAGATTATCAATCAGATCAGTCATGGTCACATTAAATAATGGAGCAGCCTCGATGGGCCAAAGGGCCTACTTCTGCTCCTATGTCCTACATGTCTTCCTCAAGAAGAAATTGTACAAAGGAAAACATTCCTTTGATTTCTACTTAACTATACGATTCTCACACAATGGTCATATTTTTAAACCATTCTTTATTAGTGACAATAAAATAACAGTGCTTACATAATTTTGACAAAGGATTGACGGATGCTGTCTGATCTGCTGTGAGGTTCCAGCACCGCCCCCCCCCATCTGTGTTTCAGATTCCCAGCATTTGCAGCCCTTAAACAACAACAATTACCTATATTTATATAGCACCTTTAACGTAATGAAACATACCGAGCTGCTTTACAGGAGCATTATGAAACAAAGTATAACACTAGGACACAGAAGAAGATTTTAGGTCGGATGACCAAAATCTTGGTCAAAGAGGTAGGTTTTAAGGAGCATCTTAAAGAAGGAAAGGGAGGTAGAGAGGCAGAGAGGTGTGAGGAGGGAATTCCAGAGCATGGGGCCCAGGGAACTGAAGGCATGGCTACCAGTGGGGAAGCAATTACAATTAAAATTGCTCCTCTGTGTTTCAGTAGTGTTCATAGAATCATAGAATCCCTACAGTGCAGAAGGAGGCCGTTCAGCCCATCGAGTCTGTACCACAATACCACCCAGGCCCTATTCCTCATATTTACCCTGCTAATCCCCTGACACTAGGGTTAATTTAGCATGGCCAATCCATCTAACATGCACACCTTTGGAATGTGGGAGGAAACCGGAGCACCCGGAGAAAACCCACGCAGACACAGTGAGAATATGCAAACTCCACACAGACAGTGGTCCGAGGCCGGAATTGAACTCGGGTCCCTGGCGTTGTGAGGCAGCAGTGCCGCCATGCCATCCATGTTAGGATAATGTAACCAACTTTACCCCTTATCCCTTGGCATGATGGCACAGTGGTTAGCACTGCTGCCTCACAGCACCAGGGACCCAGCTTCAATTCCGGCCTGGGATCACTGTCTGTGTGGCGTTTGCACATTCTCACCCCGTGTCTCCATTGGTTTCCTCCGAGGGCTCCGGTTTCCTCCCACAGTTCAAAGATGTGCGGGTTAGGTTGATTGGCCATGCTAAATTAACCCTAGTGTCCGGGATTAGCAGGGTAATTATGTGGGGTTACGGGAATGGGGTCTGGGTGGGATTGTGGTTGGTGCAGACTGGGTGGGCTGAATGGCCTCCTTCTGCACTGTACTGGCTCTTTGATCCTTTATGAAAAACTGGACTCTGGATTGTCAAATGTGTAACAGCCAAATTTAAGCTGAACCCCCTCCTGAACAGGGAGAACGTGCAGATTTCGCACAGACAGTGACCCAAACCGGGAATGGAACCCAGGTCCCTGGCGCTGTGAGGCAGCAGTGCTAACCACTGAGCCGCCGTGCCACCCAAGTGAATTAGAGTTAGAAGGTTGGTATCAGTTAGACCAGGACACAAAAATATAATCCAATCCCTCACTTTATTTTAATGTCACACATTCTGTCAAACTTTTATACAATATATTGAGTTGATGTCATTTATCATAGAATCCCTACAGTGCAGAAGGAGGCCATTCGGCCCATCGAGTCTGCACCAACCACAATCCCACCCAGGCCCTATCCCCATAACCCCATGCATTTATCCTAACGAGTCCCCCTGACACTAAGGGGCAATTTATCATGGCCAATCCATCTAACCCACATGTCTTTGGAGTGTGGGAGGAAACCGGAGCACCTGGAGTAAACCCATACAGACACGAGGGAGAACGTGAAAGTTCCACACAGACAGTGACCCGAGGCTGGAATTGAACCCGGTTCCCTGGCGCTGTGAGGCAGCAGTGCCCCCATGCCATCCGTGTTAGGATAATTTAATCAAACTTTGCCCCTTATCTCTTCATGAGAAACTGGACTCAGGATTGTCAAATGTGCAACAGCCGAATTTAAACTGAACCCTCATTTGCTGGTAAACATCGCCATCTACTGGCAAAATGGTTGCTTTTACACAGAATTTAGTAATATGTGTGTGCTATAGACAGAAATTTTATATAAAATAACAGTAGAAAAATTTATTTGGCTTCCAAAAAGAATGCTAGAAAAAAATCTGTTTCCTGGTTTGGGTCACTGTCTGTGTGGAATCTGCACATTTGACAATCCAGAGTCCAGTTTTTCATAAAGGATGTCCCTACAGTGCAGAAGGAGGCCATTCAGCCCACCAAGTCTGCACCAACCACAATCCCACCCAGACCCCATTCCCGTAACCCCACATAATTAGAACATAGAACAGTACAGCACAGAACAGGCCCTTCGGCCCACGATGTTGTGCCGAGCTTTATCTGAAACCAAGATCAAGCTATCCCACTCCCTATCATCCTGGTGTGCTCCATGTGCCTGTCCAATAACCGCTTAAATGTTCCTAAAGTGTCTGACTCCACTATCACTGCAGGCAGTCCATTCCACACCCCAACCACTCTCTGCGTAAAGAACCTACCTCTGATATCCTTCCTATATCTCCCACCACGAACCCTATAGTTATGCCCCCTTGTAATAGCTCCATCCACCCGAGGAAATAGTCTTTGAATGTTCACTCTATCTATCCCCTTCATCATTTTATAAACTTCTATTAAGTCTCCCCTCAGCCTCCTCCGCTCCAGAGAGAACAGCCCTAGCTGCCTCAACCTTTCCTCATAAGACCTACCCTCCAAACCAGGCAGCATCCTGGTAAATCTCCTCTGCAAGGAGATAATAACCCTGCTAATCCCCATAGAAAGCTAGAGCAAAGCAAACTTTGACTGTGTTTGTGTGGAGTTTGCAGTTTCATCCCATGTCTGTGTGGGTTTCTTCCAGTTTCCCCCCATAGTCCAAAGATGTTCAGGTTAGGTGGATTGGCCTTGCTAAATTGTCCCGTAATGTCCCTGATTGGCACGGCGGCACAGTGGTTAGCACTGCTGCCTCACAGCACCTGGGACCCGGGTTCGATTCCCGGCTTGGGTCACTGTCTGTGTGGAGTCTGCACGTTCTCCCCGTGTCTGCGTGGGTTTCCTCCGGGTGCTCCAGTTTCCTCCCACAGTCGAAAGATGTGATGATTAGGTGCATTGGCCATGCTAAATTCTCCCTCAGGCGCCAGAGTGTGGCGACTAGGGTATTTTCACAGTAACTTGATTGCTGTGTTAATGTAAGCCTACTTGTGACATTAATAAATAAACTTTAAACTTTGAACAAGTTGTGTAGATAAGGTGGATTAAACATTATGGGGATCGGATGGGAGGGGATTTGGTAAGATGTGTGTGGGCCTGGGTAAGATGCTGAGTCAGTGCAGACTGAATGGGCCAAATGGCCTCCTTCTGCATGTTAGGGATTCTATGATTCCATAAAAATTGAGCACAATCCAAAATGAGCATGCAGGGTAGTGGTACATGTCTCTTCACATGCTCCCTGGACAATATTAAATTCACTAAAATGATTCAGACTTGAAACCAGCACTACGCGAGTTATTTATAGAATAGAATAGAATCCCTACAGTGCAGAAGGGCACCATTCGGCCCATCGAGTCTGCACCAATCACAATCCCACCCAGGCCCCATTCCCGCAACCCCTCACATTTGCCCTGCTAATCCCCCTGACACTAAGGGGCAATTTTAGCATGGCCAATCAGCCTAAGCCGCACATTTTTGGACTGTGGGAGGAAACTAGAGCACCCAGAGGAAACCCACGCAGACACGGGGAGAATGTGCAAACTCCACACAGACAGTGAGCCAAGCCGGGAATTGAACCCGGGTCCCTGGAGCTGTGAGGCAGCAGTGCAACCATAATTAAATAAAATTGGGTACCTCAAAGACAAACATCACCTCTTGTACACTGACTGCAGAGGGAAACTTCCCAAATTGTGATAATTGTGTCTGAAGATGTCCAAATGCCACATCCAGGCACTCCAATTCTCTGGTCCAGGGCACTGGAACTGAAGGAGACCATGCACCCATTGGGCAGCTGGGGCAGGCACAAAGACTTCAGGCAACTCCTCTATCAGCAGAAAGAAGAGGCAGTGACGAGGTCAATGCCAACACTTAACTCCCTTTTCTGATTTGATTTGACTTATTATTGTCACATGTATTAACATACAATGAAAAGTATTGTTTCTTGTGCGCTATACAGACAAAACATACCATTCATACAGAAGGAAAGCAGAGAGTGCAGAATGTAGTGTGACAGTCATAGCTAGGGTGTAGAGAAAGATCAACTTAATGCAAGGTAGGTCCATTCAAAAGTCTGACAGCAGCAGGGAAGAAGCTGTTCTTGAGTTGGTTGGTGCGTGACCTCAGACTTTTGTATCTTTTTTCCGATGGAAGAAGGTGGAAGAGAGAATGTCCGGGATGCCTGAGGTCCTTAATTATGCCGGCTGCTTTGCCGAGGTAGCGGGAAGTGTAGACTGAGTCAATGGATAGGAGGCTGGTTTGCGTGATGGACCGGGCTTTGTTCATGACACTTTGTAGTTTCTTGCGGTCTTGGGCAGAGCAGGAGCCATACCAAGCCGTGATACAATCAGAAAGAGTGCTTTCTATGGTGCATCTGTAAAAGTTGGTGAGAGTTGTAGCGGACATGCCAAATTTCCTTCGTCTGCTGAGAAAGTTGGTGTGTTTTCTTAACTATAGCGTCCACATGGGGAACCAGGACAGGTTGTTGGTAACCTGGACACCAAGAAGCTTGAAGCTCTCAACCATTTCTACTTTGTCCCCATTGACAGCGGCATGTTCTCCACTACACTTCCTGAAGTCGATGACTATTTCCTTCATTTTGTTGACATTGAGGGAGAGATTATTGTTGCCGCACCAGTTCACCAGATTCTCTATCTTTTTCCTGTACTCTGTCTCGTCATTGTTTGAGATCTGACTCACAATGGTGGTGTCATCAGCAAACTCGAAAATCGTGTTGGAGGAGAATTTGGCCATGTAGTCAAAGGTGTATAAGGTGTATAGTAAGAGTCTGTGAGGACACAGCCTTGTGGAGCCCGGTATATTGACCCGAGTATTGACCGCAATCTGGAAAGGAGTTGAATAACATTACTAGAGTTGTCAAGGTAAGAATCATGCTCTTGTATTCACTTGACCACATACACAGCTATTTCACAATAACTATTTAAGTAATGACAAGGGGCGGCACGGTAGCACAGTGGTTAGCACTTCTGCTTCACAGCTCCAGGCTCCCGGGTTCGATTCCCGGCTCGGGTCACTGTCTGTGTGGAGTTTGCACACTCTCCTCGTGTCTGCGTGGGTTTCCTCCGGGTGCTCCGGTTTCCTCCCACAGTCCAAAGATGTGTGGGTCAGGTTGATTGGCCAGGTTAAAAAAAAATTGCCCCTTAGAGTCCTGGGATGTGTAGGTTAGAGGGATTAGCGGGTAAAATATGTGGGGGTAGGGCCTGGGTGGGATTGTGGTCGGTGCAGACTCGATGGGCCGAATGGCCTCCTTCTGCACTGTAGGGTTTCTATTCTATCTATGATTATCCCATGCTAAATTCTCCCATAGTGTACCCAAATAGGCGCCGAAATGTGGCGACGAAGGGATTTTCACAGTAACTTCATTGCAGTGTTAATGTAAGCCTTACTTGTGACAATAATAAATAAACTTCAAACTTCAGCTATTTGACTAGGACAAGTATATTTTCTAATCACATCACATGACTGCCACGAACACAGTCTCCTCAGGGGCGGCACAGCGGTTAGCACTGCTGCCCCACAGTGCCAGGGAGCACGGTTCAAAGAGAAGTCCCACCAAAAGAGGAAAGGCACCAGAGACCCTGGATCACGGAGCGACCCAGGCCATAGATAGGTACAGTGGTGCGGGGGTGGGGTGGTTCCACAGAGTGGGAAGTCGCGGAGAGAGGGGTGCAGAAGGCTCTCAGTGAATCAACCCCCCCGCCCCCCCCCACACCTTCCGGACATCAATTCACTTGATCAGGGGTTAAGCACCTTTGATCGAGGGACTACCCCCCACCAGAGGTAACAAGCTCCCAGCACAGCTTTAGCTGTTGCGCGCACCACATGCAACAGGCCCGCCCTCAGCTGGGGTTAGCGGCAGCGGCATGAAGCCCTTAAGTTGTCATTAATTGGCACCAGGGTGGGAAGGTCAACCTTGGGCCTAAAGGCAAAATCCTGCGGATGCTGGAATCTGAAACAAAAACAGAAAATGCTGGAGAAACTCAGCAGCTCTGATAGCATCTGTGAGAACCATGGGGCCTCCTGCCTCAAATTTAATTGTGGTGGAGGCAGCAAGGCTTCAGGATACCTGTAAGCCACTCCCACTTAATGGCATGCTCTTCCTGCCCCCTAACTTCATTAGCAGCGAGGGCAAAAGATTTCCCCCTGATGTTGAAATGATCTGATCAGCTCTCTAGTACTTTCCATCCTTACCCTAGCCCACACAAACATACCAATTAGGAGTAGGAGTAGGCCACTCAGCCCATCAAGCCTGCTCCAGCATTCAATAAGGTCATGGCTGACCTGATTGTAACCTCCCGCCTAACCCCGATAACCTTTCACCCCCTTGCTTATCAAGAATACACTGAGTTCTGCCTTATAAATATTCAGAGACTCTGGGCCCGATTTCACCATCGCATTGCACCTGTTTTCGGGTGTGAGACAAGTAGCGCGATCCGCGCCCACCTCTGCGCCGGTTCCCCCTTTACCAAGGCCCAAAAATGGCCGCGATCGGGACCACGCCCAGAACGGGCGCAACGGCCATTTAAATGCATTTGCATTTAATGACTTAATGGGCTGCACGCCCAATTTTACCGGCACTTCCCCCTTTACCACCACGTTCGCCCATCTGGAATCCGTGCAAAACAGACATGCTTCATATAATTCCGATTCAGGCGCTCCATTAGTGAGGAGGTAAGTGCCTAGCGTCCGATGGCTCTCTGCTTGAGATCAGTGGCGGGTGAGGGGGAGTGGGGGGGGGGGTGGGGGAGGGGGGGGGGTCCGCTGCCACTCTGCCTGTGATCAGTGGGGGAATCAGTGAATCATGTCTGACAAATCTGTTAGAGCTCTTTGAGGAGGTAATAAGGAAGTTCGATAAAGGAGAACCAGTGGACATGATTTATTTAGATTTCCAGAAGGCCTTTGACAAAGTGCCCCATGGGAGACTGTTAAATAAGTTAAGAGCCCATGGTGTTAAGGGTAAGATCCTGGCATGGATAGAGGATTGGCTGACTGGCAAAAGGCAGAGAGTGGGGATAAAGGGGTCTTTTTTCAGGATGGCAGCCGGTGACTAGTGGTGTGCATCAGGGTGCTGGGACCACAACTTTTCACAATACACATTAACGATTTGGAGGAAGGAACTGAAGGCATTGTTGCTAAGTTTGCAGATGATACAAAGATACGTAGAGGGACAGGTAGTATTGAGGAAGCAGGGGGGCTGCAGAAGGACTTGGACAGGTTAGGAGAGTGGGCAAAGAAGTGGCAGATGGAATACAATGTGGAAAAGTGTGAGGTTATGCACTTTGGAAGGAGGCATGGAGGCATAGACTATTTTTTAAATGGGAAAGTGCTTAGGAAATCAAAAGCACGAAGGGACTTGTGAGTCCTTGTTCAAGATTCTCTTAAGGTTAACGTGCAGGTTCAGTCGGCAGTTAGGAAGGCAAATGCAATGTTAGCATTCATGTCGAGAGGGATGTACTTCTGAGGCTGTGTAAGGCTCTGGTCAGACCCTATTTGGAGTATTGTGTGCAGTTTTGGGCCCCATATCTAAGGAAGTTTGTGCTGGCCTTGGAAAGGGTCCAGAGGAGGTTCACAAGAATGATCCCTGGAATGAAGAGCTTGTCATATGAGGAATGGTTGAGGACTCTGGGTCTGCACTCGTTGGAATTTAGAAGGATGAGGGAGGATCTTATTGAAACTTAGAGGATACTGAGAGGCCTGGATAGACTGGACGTGGAGAGGATGTTTCCATTAGTAGGAAAAACTAGAACCAGAGGGCACAACCTCAGACTAAAGAGACGATCCTTTAAAACAGAGATGAGGAGAAATTTCTTCAGTCAGAGGGTGGTGAATCTGTGAAACTCTTTGCCGCAGAAGGCTGTGGAGGCCGGGTCATTGAGTGTCTTTAAGACAGAGATAGATACATTCTTGATTAATAAGGGGATCAGGGATTATGGGGAAAAGGCAGGAGAATGGGAATGAGAAAAATATCAGCCATGATTGAATGGCGGAGCAGACTCGATGGGCCGAGTGGCCTAATTCTGTTCCTATGTCTTCTGGTCTTATGGAAAGGGGGTCTGCTGCCATTCTGCCTGAGTTCAGTGGTGGTGGGGGATGGGGGGGTCCACGATCGATCTGGTTGGTGGAGAGGTGGGGGATAAGGAGGTCAGTAATGTTGTGGGGGTGGGGCAATGTCTGTAGTGGCCAGGGGGAGGCATTATCCGGCCTGGGAGCGATGTGGCAGGGGAGCGTTATTCTATCATTTTTTTTTCTGCGCATGCGCAGTTGGAGGCACCAATCGGAGCTGCAGGATTTCAGGCATGTTAAGCCCCGCCCACAGGCTCCTGCAGCACGATACTGACTCGCTGATATTTTTGCAGGCGGAGAGTGTATGGGGACGCATGAGAACGGGTTTAAAAGTCGGATCTGAAACACTCCCAGTTTCAAGTCTGCCCAGCACTTGGAATCAAAATGGTAAAATTCCACTCTGATTCCACTGCCTTGAAAAGGAGTGTTCCAGAGACTCAAGACCCTCTGAAGGAGGATCATCCCCATTCTCCTGCCTTTTCCCCATAATCCCTGATCCCCTTATTAATCAAGAATGTATCTATCTCTGTCTTAAAGACACTGGCCTCCACAGCCTTCTGCGGCAAAGAGTTCCACAGATTCACCACCCTCTGGCTGAAGAAATTTCTCCTCATCTCTGTTTTAAAGGATCGTCTCCTGCGCCTGTTTGGGTTCACTGAGGGAGAATTTAGCATGGACAATGCACCTAACCAGCACATCTTTCGGATTTGTGCAAAGAGGTGGGTTTTAAGGAGGGTCTTAAAGAAGGAAAGGGAGGGACAAAAAGACAGGGAGGGAGTTCCAGAAACTGGGATCCCAGGCAGCTGAAGGCATGGCCACTTACAGCGGAGTGATTAAAATTGGGGATGCCAAAGCATCAGTATCAATAGCTTCTCTCCCAGCTCCCGCATCGCTGGAGTCTCCCAAGAATCTAGCCTTCGTCTTTCTCACCTGCCTGCTTCCCTTGGTGACATCATCTAAAAATACAACAGCAGTTTTTGTATGAATGCTGACAACACACAGTTCCACTGCACCACCTGCCTCTGCCCCTCCCATTGCTACTGAATTATCAGACTGCTGACCAACAATTGGCTGCACGACAATTTCCTCCCTCGAAATATTTCCCTCAGAGTGTTTCCCGTGGGCGTTGGCAGCGGCTGTGAGGTAGGATTCACCCACCTTAACCAGTTAAATTTATGCAGAGTGTGAAACACCCCCGCCAGCCTAGCTGTTCAGAGATCCAGGCACTCTTGTTAAGGGGTATCCCAATCCCTGCACTGGCCGACAGGCCCCACTCTGCAGACCCTCCCCCCACTCCACAACGGAAATGGTGACCCATCTACTGACCAAGGGGGCACCACCAACCCGTCATACAGGGGGGCATCCTCCCCACCCCCAGCAAAAAGAATGGGTCATCCCTGCCCCTCCCCCTCACCACGCAGACATCAGGGTCCCCCAACCCATCGCCCCTCAGCCAGAGGCCTTAATGCTACACCCCCCACAAATGCCCTCCCCCACAAGAGAGACACCCCTGATGGACCCACCTGATGACCTCCCTCAGGACCTCTGTCATAACCCCCCTCAGGAGCCCCTTCTCCCCTTCTGAACCCCCCCCTCATGAGCCCCCTCAGTTCCATCCGTACCAGCCTTGCGCTGGCCCCTAGCAGCTAAAGATTCTGGCTCGCAGTTGCAGGCAACTTCCACAGCAGCTAATTGCTCTCAGTTCCTCTTTTGTGTAAACATTGTGTTAGGAACAATGGAGGGATCATTCAAATTCATTCAAGAGTCAAGGGGAAGATAAATGCTGCATGCTGTGCAAAATGCATTAAGCTGTCAATCAACATCTTGTCAGGCTACGCTATGAAATTGAATGAAAGCAAAGTTTCTCAAAGGAAAGTAAAGAACTTCAAAGGATTTCCAAGCATTTGTGCTTTCTAGGAAGGCTCCGAGACTAGGGATAAATGCAGTGTTTAAAAATTGGGTGAGTGAGCAACTGCAGGGAAGGAAGCCCACCCCGCCACTCCCCACCCAGGGGAAGTGACATCTCCTGTTAGTTAGATGATTTGAAAGGAGTCTGCCCACATCTGCAGCTTCTGACAGAGGGAAAGGGAATCTGTACTGATGAATGGAGTGCTGCTGTGATTTGGAAGACTGCCAGTTGTCCAGAAAACATGGAGACTAAAGTGACCAGGCCACCTCAAAGTTTTCAGAGTCCACAAACCAGAATGAAGGCTTTGATCAGAGAAATGCCTGAAATCACCACATCAAGAGTGATGCTCAAGTTTCCGAGGGCTTGAAGGGGCAGTCTAGCCACAACACTCTCATCCCAGGGGAGAGCGCCGAGGTCAACTCTTTGACCCCCCAGCCCAAGCCCACTCAACCCCCAGGAACCTTGGGGGACCTTCTCTCTGCAGCGTGGCAGCATCAGAAGGGTACACGGGTACTGCACTTACCTAATTGACTCCCCTTGGGATCCAACACGTTGCACACTGGTCAAGATCAACACCAAAGTCCACCCAGGGCAGTTCCTGCTGGGGAGAGTGGTGAATGGCTGGGGGGCATTGAACTGGGCTTCAAGCCCCCAATCACATTTCATTCAACACTTTTGCATAATCATTAGGTACCCACCCACCTGCTCTGGTCGGGAACCTGATCAGGACCAGCGGGGCAGGATAGGAGAACTGGAGGTGCTTAGATTCCCAGCAGCAATCCCGTTTTAGCCCTGATGCCCTATTCAACAGTCCATTGGGATTCCCACCAGTGGTGAATGGGGCTGGTGAACCCCCATTGTCTTTAGCCCCTAACACAAATTCCATTACTTAGCTATCGAATCCATCCCTCTCCCGGGCAACTTGACTGTTTGCAAACCTGGTGATATATTTGACCCTGTGAGGAGCTTCCAACCACATATCCATGGCATCACCATTATTATTGCCTATTCCCACCTCCATAATGTCACTCAATTCCTGCCTGTCTCAACTCACCTGCTGCTGAAATCCTCAACTGTGCTTCTGTTACCTTTAAAACTGACATTCTAATGCACACCGGCCTCCCAGGTCCCACCCTCCTAAAATTGAGATCATCTAAAACCCTGCCCTAAGAAACCCATTTGCCCCTCACTCTTTTGCCCGTCAACCTATATTTGCTCCACGTTAAGCAACCCCTCGATTTTAAAGCAATCATTCCTGGTTTCAAATCACAGCATGGCCTCCCCCTTTCGCTATATCTGTAACCTCCTCCATCCCTACAACCATCTGAGATTCCTTCTCCAATCCTGGCCTCTGAGCAGCTCTGATTTTAATCGTCCCTTCATCGGTGACCATACCTTCAGCTGTCAAGCCCCAAAACTATAAATCGCTCCCTAAACCTCTCCGCTTTAAAATGTATACTTGTGTGAATCATTGTCAATTTGGCTTGAATTGCCTTTGGTGGTTGACTTTGTTCAAGGTGCTGTATCAATGCAAGTTCTTGCAGTTTTTTTATTTATTCATTCATGGGACATGGACATCCCTGGCTGGTCAGTATTTGTTGCCCATCCCTAGTTGCCCTAGGGCATTTGAGAGTCAACCACATTGCTGTAGCTCTGGAGTCACATGTAGGCCAGACCAGGTAAAGACGGCAGATTTCCTTCCCTAAAAGACATTAGTGAACTAGATGGGTTTTTCCGACAATCAACAATGGTTTCATGGTCATCAGGGGATTTTTAATTCCAGATTTTTTTATTGAATCCCAATTTCACCATCTGCCGTGGCGGGATTCATAAGAACATAAGAACTCGGAGCAGGAGTAGGCCATCTGGCCCCTCAAGCCTGCTCTGCCATTCAATAAGATCATGGCTGATCTTCTTGTGGACTCAGCTCCACTTACCCGCCCGCTCACTACAACCCTTAATTCCTTTACTGTTCAAAAATTTATCTATCCTTGCCTTAAAAACATTCAATGAGGTAGCCTCAACTGCTTCACTGGGCAGGGAATTCCACAGATTCATAACCTTTTGGGTGAAGAAGTTTCTCCTCAACTCAGTCCTAAATTTGCTCCCCCTTATTTTGAGGCCATGCCCCCTCGTTCTGGTTTCACCTGCCAGTGGAAACAACCCCCCTGCTTCTATCTTATCTATTCCCTTCATAATCTTATATGTTTCTATAAGATCTCCCCTCATTCTTCTGAATTTCAGTAAGTGTCATCCCAGTCTACTCAGTCTCTCCGCATAAGCCAACCCTCTCAACTCCGGAATCAACCTAGTGAATCTCTTCTGCATCCCCTCCAGTGCCAGTATATCCTTTCTCAAGTAAGCAGACCAAAACTGTACACAGTACAGTTCCGGGAACCTGGGTTCCCAGAACATTAGCTGAGTTTCTGGATTAATAGTCTAGCGATAATGCAACTAGGCCATCGCCTCACCTCACCTCTTGTTGTTGTTCCTGCCATCCTCCCCCAGTGAAAAATCCAAGCAGGGAAGCAACTTTCCTTTAAGAGATACATCCTTGGACACAGTTCTGGAAATCATGCAAGGCAGGTGACAGAATCTTGTGCAACCAAGAGTCGAATGGAGATGCAGCCCTGAAGATTAATTTACTCAATCTGCCAAAGATGTCATGGGACTCTATGACTGCCCAACCTTTGTGCTTTATGCCTCGAGGGATATGTAGAGATGAATGACAAAGTTGTGCAGAAATTTTATTCAATGCTCTCGAATGTCTGCTCTGGTGCTTACAGCTAATGGCCTCAGTCTAAGTTCTCTTTCTCAATCACAACACCCAGACTGAACTAATCACATACATTGCAGAGAAAAGTCAACAGGCACACATAATCAAACACCGAACAATTGAATACTACACTGCCCACCAATATGAGTGAAAATCACAGTAACAGTAATAATAATTATACACTATTTAATGCAAAGCATTGCTGAAAAAAGAGACATGTTGAAACTTTTTGTTTTGTACTCATCAGGACTCTTTGCAAGAACACCAATATAAGGGGGAAAACAACAATTTATACTGCATGAGAAGAGAGTGCTGATTAGTTGGCAAGTGGACTCTGATTGATAGAGGTGTTGCCATGGAGAATGCACCAGTTGATGGTGACTGGCAGTTAATCGCCAAGCATTGTTTGAAATTTAAACCAGGCAGCTTGACCCCGATTGGTCAAGGCATTGCCCTGAGGAATGAGTCAGTAAATGGCTATCAGTTATTTTGTTTAGTTGAAATAGGCGCAATGTGTCCATATGTCTTTTCTGTCTGCAAAGAACAGGACCCTGTGTATTAATATATGTAGCTTCCAATGCGCTCAAACACACCACACAAGCCCAGCTGATGATCTCAAATTGGTTGTCAGTGTAATTCTTAGCACACTGAGGATTATTGAGCAAAAGTTGACCAATCGCGGAATCACATCCAACGTTGAACATTGTCTTTTGTGTTTTGCAAACACAGGCTGATAGAGCAGGGTCTGTATCTTGCCCCTTGTGAACAGAGACTGGGACATGCTGTTTGATACGATTCACCAGTCTTTGGGACATATGTCCTACATACTAAGCATCATAGTGGCACTGAAATTCATAAACCACATTGCTGATTTGTGTAAGAGACAGAATGACTTTTTGGCTTAAAGGCATCAGTGGCGAATATCACTTGCGTTGCTACTGTATCCCTGAAGTAGCAGTGTGAAACAGCTAACTTCACATAGAAACATAGAAAATAGGTGCAGGAGCAGGCCATTTGACTCTTCGAGCCTGCACCACCATTCAACATGATCATGGCTGATCATATTGCACTTTCAGTATCCCACTCCCACTTTCTCTCCATACCCCTTGATCCTTTTAGCCGCAAGGCCCACATCCAGCTCCCTCTTGAACATATTTAACGAACTGGCCTCAACAGCTTTCTGTGGTGGAGAATTTCACAGGTTCACAACTCTCTGAGTGAAGAAGTTCTTTCTCATCTCAGTCCTGAATGGCTTACCCCTTTTTCTTAGATTGTTGCTCAGTCATGACCTCAGACCCTTTCATAGGTTTGCTACATTTGCTACATTTCATAGAATCGTAGAATCCCTACGGTGTAGAAGGAAGCCATTCAGCCCATCGAACCTGCACCCAGGCCCCATCCCCATGACCCCAGGTAAGATGATCTTTCTCTACACCCTAGCTATGACTGTAACACTACATTCTGCACTCTCTTGTTTCCTTCTCTGTGAACGGCATGTTTTGTCTGTATAGCGCGCAAGAAACAATAATTTTCACTGCATGTAAATACATGTGACAATAATAAATCAAATCAAATCAAATCAAATATGTAGCGTGCGAGTCCCGCTGACACTAAGGGGATGTCTTAATGGGCCCCATCCTGTGTATCAAGCAAACTCATGAACCGGAACTTTTGATGCTGAAATGTGTCCAGTCTACCTCAGAAATGCAAGGTATCTTAAAGATTTGAGCAGGTGATGCTAGCTAGCTCGGTTCATTAACTACACCAATCCAAAGATGTGCAGGTTAGGTGGGTTGGCCATGCTAAATTGCCTAGTAGTGTCAGGGGGACTAGCTAGGGTAAATGCATGGAGTTATGTGGATAGGACCTGGGTGGGATTGTGGTCGGTGCAGACTTGAGGGGCTGAATGGCCTCCTTCTGCACTGTAGGGTTGTATGATTCTATGATTCAATCAGGGTTAAGCTGCCTGGCTTAAATTTCAAACGATGCTTGGCAGTTAACTATCAGTCACAATCAACTGGTACATTCCCCATAGCAATGCCTCTACCAATCAGAGTCCACTTGCCAATCTGTTGGCACTCCCTTCTCATACAATTTAAATTGATGTTTTCCCTCATATTCTTGCAAAGTGTCCTGATGAGTGCAAGATGAAAAGCTTTCACATGGCTCCCATTTTCAGCAGTACGCAAAGGATTATGGTCAAGAATTTCTTGGCCTGTGCTATAGCTTGTAGCGGCTCACTCCAGATTGACCGCCAAGGTTACCATTTTATAACACCGCTCTCAACAAACAAAGATAAATCTACATAAATATTGCAGGTACTATAAAAAGAGTAAGATTACATCGAGCAAACCCACACCACTGATCATTCAGCTCATTGTTATTGATATGATCTTGTGTGCTCAAATGACTAGTGGATCAGGGCACTTTAAATGTATTTGAACCAGGGAGATGTGACAGGGCACTGCTTAAATACACGTCTTTCGAAATGAAAGCCATAAAGCAGAAGTATTGAAATTCATGTTTATCAACTCCTTCTCCCCTGAAATATTTTATATGCTCAGGGCGGAATTCTCCAGCCGTTCACGCCCTGCTGCTGCTGCCAGAGAGGGAAGAGAATTTGGCGCTCAGCCAAATCTCCATTCACTGCAGGGGGACTGGAGAATCCCACTGACATGAACAGCTGGAAAATCCCACCCAAAGATACTCTCCTTTCCTGATCATTGTTTATTTTTATATAGCTAATCTGCTCCCTAATGTCATAATTTAGACTCCCCGTGCGTGATTATCCGAACAATCTAGTAGACTTTTGAAATAGTTCAGAGCTATTTTCGGCATATTTGTAGGTGTATCTTGGGCGTAACAGTGACATTTGCAGTATTACAATAGCCCAAATTTCTGTGGTCTCATAAGGGACACCACTAAGGCATGAAGCTAAGTAGAACTTGAGGTTTGTGGCTTTTGGGCAGAGCTTTGCCGACTAAAGATACAGCCAATCATTAATAAATTAACACTGAGCTGGAGTTGTCAATACTAAATTATACATACAGTGCTCTTCCCATCTCCAGAAGCAAACATGTTCTGGATTTTGTTGATCGGGCAATGTATTCTGTGAAGTATTACACCCTCAAATCTATTAACCCTTTTATTACATAGTTGTCCCTTGGGATCGGTACTTTTCTGAGCTCTATGCTGTTAACCATGCTAACTCCCACCTTCACACGACTAGGAATTTTTCATGACTTGTCTAGTGAATGAGAGAGAGAATAGATACAGTCTGAGCAATAGCAGAAGACAGAACTCAGTAAGGGGAAAGGGGCAAATATAACCGGGAAGGTTCTATTGAGTCTGCAGTAATATCAGTACAACCTATTCATTAAAACACTGGCACTACCTCCATCTTCCCCAATGTATTGCCTGTATGGTCTGGAGTTCAGGCTGCTGTGCCCGTACTTTAGAATCATAGAAACCCTACAGTGCAGAAGGAGGCCATTCGGCCCATCGAGTCTGCACCGACCACAATCCCACCCAGGCCATATCCCCACATATTTTACCCACTAACCCCTCTAACCTACGCATCTCAGGACACTAAGGGGCAATTTTAGCATGGCCAATCAACCTAACCCGCACATCTTTGGACTGTGGGAGGAAACCAGAGCACCCGGAGGAAACCCACGCAGACACGAGGAGAATGTGCAAACTCCACACAGACAGTGACCCGAGCCGGGAATCGAACCCGGGACCCTGGAGCTGTGAAGCAGCAGTGCTAACCACTGCGCTAGTTGTGACTTGGTTTGAAACTATTCCAAGACAAACCTACAAGAACATAGAACCTAGAACAGTACAGCACAGGAACAGGCCCTTAGACCCATGATGTTGTGCTGAACATGATGCCAAATTAAACTTAATTAATCCCCTCATCATTGGGCCATATCCCTCTATTCCTTGCATTTTCATCTGCTTACCTAAAAGCCTCTTAAACCCCCATATCGTATCTGCCTCCACCACCACTCCTGGCAACGCGTTCCAGACACCTATCACTCTCTGTGTAAAAAACTTGCCCCTCACATCTCCTTTGAACTTTCCCCTTCTCACTTTAAGTGCATGACCCCTAATATGAGACAACAGGCATGTTTAGAACACCTACAGTGCAGGAGGAGGCCACTCGGCCCATCGCGCCTGCGCCGACAACAATCCCACCCAGGTCCTATCCCCATAACCCCACCTATTTTCCCGACTAATCCTCCTGACATCCCCCTAACATTAAGGAGCAATTTAGCATGGCCAATCAACTGAACCCTCACATTTTTGGACATTTCAACTCCGGGAAAAAGATTCTGACTGTCAACCCTATCTATGCCTCTCATAATTTTATAGACTTCTAATAGGTCTCCTCTCAGCCTCTGCTGCTCCAGAGAAAACAACCCTGGCTGGTCTGGCCTCTGCTTATAGCTCAAGCTATGTTTAAAATAGTTGTGAACCATTTTCAGAAGTCTGCCAGGTTGATTTTACGTGAGAAGTACTAATTTTGGGTTAAGGGAGCAGGTTAATTATGTAAAAATAATCAATGATAAGAGAGAAGACTATCTCAGTGGATAAAGTATTTATTGGGAGAAGTGTTGATAAACAGGAATTTCAACATTTTTGTTTTATTTTGTTGCTTTCATCTAAAAAAACATTGTAGACCAGGTTGTCATGTGGATGCAGAGATGACGCAGGTACAAAAGAGCTCACATGTTCTCCAGTGGGCATGGGCTGACACAGCGCATGTAAGAGCTGCTCGGTATCATCAATAAACCTTTATTGTTGTTAGTTCCTGGTTGCCAGTTATTGCAACCCAGTGTTTTCTAGGTGGTGTCAGGAGTTGACAGAATGGCATGGGGGCTTCATCCCATTGATTCACTCGCGTTTGACAAAAGCGTCACAGACAACTGGACGAAATTTAAAAAAAAGAGGGGCGAACCTACTGTGGTGCTGGTCTATCAGAAAAATCAAAGAAGCCATGGGTGTTCACTCTCTGAATTATCAGGCCCCGAGGTGATCAAAAATTTAATTCTTTTGTAAATTGCACAAGGCAGGTGACAGAATCCTGTACAACATGGAGTCAAATGAAGATGCAGCCCAAGAGATTAATAAAGTTTATTTATTAGTGACAAGTAGGCTTACATTAACACTGCAATAAAATTACTGTGAAAATCCCCTAGTCGCCACACTCCGGCGCCTGTTCGGGTACACTGAGGAAGAATTTAGCATGGCCAATGCACCTAACCAGCACATCTTTCAGACTATGGGAGGAAACCGGAGCACCCGGAGGAAACCCACGCAGACACGGGGAGAACGTGCAGACTCTGCACAGACAGTGACGCAAGCTGGGAATTGAACCCGGGTCCCCTGGCGCTGTGAGGCAGCAGTGCTAACTACTGTGCCACTGTGCCGCCCCTTTTTGTGCTAATTTCAGCGAGCATTTTCATGGAAGGGGCATCACAGATCAAAGGTCGCCAGTTAATGCTTTTTGGAGATGTTCATTCAACTAAGGCTCCATTCTCTCTCCTGATATTACGTGTTAATACTGATTAATATTGGATGTTTAAAAATTCATTTATAGAATCCCTACAGTGCAGAAGGAGGCCATTTGGCCCATCGAGGCTGCACCGACCACAATCCCACACAGGCGCTATCCCCATAACCCCATGCATTTACCCTGCTAATCCCCCTGAAACTAGGGTCAACTTAGTATGGCCAATCAACCTAACCCGCACATTTTTGGAGTGTGGGAGGAAACCGGAGCACCCGGAGGAAACCCGCGCAGACATGGGGAGAATGTGCAAACTCCACACAGGCAGTGATCCAAGCCGGTATTGAACCTGGGTCCCTGGCACTGTGAGGCAGCAGTGCGAACCATTGTGCCACCGTGCCACCCCGTGCCGACTCCAGAGAGAGACTTCAGCCCCTAATCCAGTGCAGTGCTGAGGGAGTGCTGCATTGCCGAGGATGCTGCCTCTCAGAGGAGACATTAAACCAAGGCCCCCACTGCCCTCTCAGGTGCCTGGGAAACATTCCATGCCACCTTTATAAGAAGACCAGGGAACATAGTCAACATTCATCCAGCAAGTAACATTGTTAGATTATTGAATAAATGATCCACATTATTGCCTGCAGACTTTGCTCGGTACAAACTGCGTTCCCCTAAATTACAACATTAGTCATATCTCAAAAATAATCACCCCTTGCGATGTCCTAAGGTCAAAGAAGGTGTTAATGTTATTTTTATAGAATTTTATTTCTTATTTGTTTTATTTCTTATTCAAAAAAATGTGTTATTTTTCCGTATATCAGATTAAAATAATGGAAAAGAACACACATTTTTAAAAATGCTGAAGTTAGGTGGAGTAAATGCTTTTATTTCCATTAATATTTGAAGTTTTAAAAATGTGGGCCAGGTTTCCCTCACCATGAAGCCCTTTGGCACTATCCTCTCATTTGCAAGGAAGTGCTAAATTATTGGTATGTGTATTCTGTAATTCAGCATTGATGCACAGTGAGAGCAGATGATCTTACAGTATCATCTGTAAGATGTTCTGCAGCAACTCACCACTCACTCCTTGGACAGCATCTTCCAAAGCCTTGCCCTCTGCCACCTAAAAGGACAAGAGCAGAGGGTGCAAGTTCCACCCCCCCCCCCCCCCCCGAGGTCATGCATAATCCTGACTTGGAGATACACAACCATTCATTCACTGTCACGGGGTCAAAATTCTGGAACTCCCTTCCTAACAGCAATATATGAACAAGGAGCAGGAGTAGGCTATTCAGCCCCTTGAGCTTGGCCCGCCATTTAATAAGATCATGGTTGATCTGATAGTAACCTCAAATCTGCATCCACCTACCCCGAATAACCTATCACCCCCTTGCTTATCAAGAAACCATCCAGCTCTGCCTTAAAAATATTCAAAGATTCTGCTTCCACCGCTTTTTTTGGAGAGTTCCAAAGACTTAACGATCCTCTGAGAGAAAAATGTTTGCCTCATCTCCATTTTAAATGGACAAGGAGGTGGTGCAGTGGTTAGCACTACTGCCTCATAGCACCAAGGACCCGTGTTCAATTCTGGCCTTGGTTGACTGTCTGTGTGGAGTCTGCACATTCTCCCCGTGTCTGCGTGGGTTTCCTCCGGAAGCTCCAGTTTCATAGAATCATAGAATTCTACAAATGCAGAAGGAGGCAATTCGGCCCAATCGAGTCTGCACCGACCACAATCCCATCCAGATCCTATCTCCATGAATTTACCCTAGCTAGTCACCTGAAACTAAGGGGCAAATTAGCACAGCCAACCCACCTAACCTGCATATTTTTGGACTGTGGGAGGAAACCAGAGTACCCGGAGGAAACCCACGCAGGCACGGGGAGAATGTGCAAACTCCACACAGACAGTGACCCAAGCTGGGAATCAAACCCAGGTCCCTGGTGCTGTGAGGCAGCAGTGCTAACCACTGTGCCACATTGTTCCTCCCACACTCCAAAAATGTGTGAGTTAGGTGGATTGGCCAAGGTAAATTGTCCCTTAGCATCAGGGGAATTAGCAGGGTAAATACGTGGGGTTACGGGGATAGGGCATGGGTGGGATTGTTGTCGGTGCAGTCTCGCTGATGGGCCGAATGGCCTCCTTCTGCACTGTAGGGATTCTACGAACCACTTATTTTTAAACAGTGGGAGTACCTACACCGAAACAACTGCAGCAGTTCAAGAAATTAACCCAGGACAGTTAGGGAAGGGCAGCAAATGCCATGTTCCCAGTGAAGCTCAGTCCCATGAACAAATAAACAAAAATAATCGACGTATCAGAATATTTTCTATATGTTTACGGTTGTGGTTTTAAAAGTTGAGAGCGCAATTCAATTTTTTTAAATGCCCAAAATGTGAAGAAAATATTGTTATTAACGGGATATCTGATTCATTTAATGATACCTTGAATTCTGATTCTGAAGGTCCGATTCTGGTTAGCACTGCTGCCCCACAGCGCCAGGGACCCGGGTTCGATTCCCAGCTTGGGTCACTGTCTGTGTGGAGTCTGCACGTTCTCCCCGTGTCTGCGTGGGCTTCCTCCAGGTACTCCGGTTTCCTCCCCACAGTCCAAAGGTGTGCGGGTTAGGCAGGTGGATTGGCCACGCTAAATTGTCCCTTAGTCTCAGGGGGACTAGCTTGGGTAAATGCATGGGGTTATGGAGATAGGGACTGGGTGGGATTGTAGTCGGTGCAAGCTTGATGGGCTGAAGAGCCTCCTTCTGTGCTATAGGATTCTATGATTCTATAATTTTTACAGAACAACATTTGTACATGAAGAATGCACCAGATGGCGATAAAGAGCAGTTTATCTCTGGGTGGAATTATTTGTCTTCCAAAAAAGACATTGGGAAAATTCCCTTTTTTGCTTGTCGGGAACTTATACAGAAGAGTCTTATGTCATTTTGAACATAATAAATAAATCAATAGTTTGGGGAATGTAACTGGAAAAACAAAGGGTAGACAGGGAAGATTTGTTTCCCATAACTGAGGGGTCAGTTACCAGGGGTCATAGATTTAAGGTGAGTGGTAGAAGGATTAGAGGGGGCATGAGGGAAAGCTTTTTCACCCAGAGGGTGGTGAGCATCTCAAATTCACTGCCTAAGCTGGTGGTTCAGCCTGAAACACTCAACACTCAAGTGTACCCGGATCTGCATCTGAAGTGCGGGAACCTGGAAGGTTATGGACCAGGTGCTGAAAAATGGGATTAAAATGAGCAGCTGGTTTATTTTTTTCTCTTAAGGCCAGTGCAGACACGATGGGCCAAAGGGCCTCGTTCTGAACTATAACTTCTCCATGGATCTAAACAAGAGAGAAGCAAGAAGAATGAAGGACAAAAGGGTGGCGCAGTGGTTAGCACTGCTGCCTCACAGCGTCAGGGACCCGGGTTCAATTCCGGCCTGGGGTCACTGTCTGTGTGGAGTTTGCATGTTTTCCCCCTGTCTGCGTGGGGGGGCTTTCTCTGAGTGCTCCGGTTTCTTCCCACAGTCCAAAATGTGTGAGTGAGGTGGATTGGTCACAGTAAAATTTGCCCCTCAGTGTTCCTAGATGGATCAGCTATGATAACTGTGTGGGGTTATGGGTATAGGTTGGGGCAGAGAGCCTGGGTAAGATATTCTACAGAGAGTTGGTGCAGACTCGATGGGCCAAATGGCCTCCTTCTGCACTGTAGTGATTCTTTGAAATGGACAAACTCTCTGGATGTCCCGAAGCGGTTTAAGTGCCAGTGGCCAAAGGAGAAAATGCTGGAAAATCTCAGCAGGTCTGGCAGCATTGGCAAGGGGAGAAAAGAGCTGACATTTTGAGTCCAAATGACCCTTTGTCAAAGCTGTCAAAGAGCCAGTGAAGTACTTTGGACATATCATCACTGTTGTAATACAAGAGACATTGGGAAAATTCCCTTTTTGACCAGATAATGTTTTAGGAATATTGATTGAGGCATAAACATTGACCTAGACACCAGGGATACCTCCCTTGCCCTTCTTCAAAATGGTGCCAATTCAGCTTCTGCAACCACTCGAGAGAGCAGACAGAGCTTTGGTTTGACACCTTATCTAAAAGATTGCACCACCAATATTGTAGCATTCCCTCGGTACTGCACTGGTGTGCCAGCCTAGAGTGTTCGAGTCTCTACAGGGGGACTCAAACCCAGAGATTTCTAACTCGGGTGGCATGGTGGTTAGCACCGCTGCTTCACAGCGCCAGGGACCCAGATTCGATTCCCAGCTTGGGTCACTGTCTGTGTGGAGTTTGCACATTCTCCTCAAGTCTGAGTGGGTTTCCTCCGGGTGCTCCGGTTTCCTCCCACAGTCCAAAGATGTGCGGCTTAGGTGGATTGGCCATGCTAAATCACCCCTTAGTGACAGGAGGACTAGCTAGGGTAAATACATGGGGTCACGAGGATAGGGCCTAGGTGGATGCGGTCAGTGCAGAATGGCGTCCTTCTGCACTGTAGGATTCTAGGATTCTATGAACTCACAGAGTCAAGGATCCTACCCACTGATCCAGAGTGGATGCCAAATGCAGTAGAACTGAATGAAGAGTAAATGTCCTCACATCAGATACATAAACAAATCAGTTTGGCTGAGTTTGCATCACTGCGCTGCATATCTGTTTACTTTGAATCCACAATGCTCTCACAAAGCAGTGCTGTTTTAAATGCTGCACTGCTGTTGTAAAACACAATGCCAAGGGTGGCATTTGATCACACTTTTAATGAGTTTATGTACTTCTCATGCACAATCATGTTTACTGTTAAATGGTGCCTTACCTCTCCCAATCCCAAAGGACCATATCCAAAGGGGTACCTTACTTGTCAACAGAGATACCCTGGCTATCCAAGCAAATCCACCAAGTAGGACTAACTCTTACCTGGTCCTGATGAAGGAGCAGTGCTCCGAAAGCGTGTGATTTCAAATAAACCTGTCGGACTATAACCTGGTGTCGTGTGGCCTCTCATCTTGTCCACTAGAGTGGAGGGAACTGGCAATTTAAATGACCAGTTGCCACTGTAAACTATGTATGGGCAACACACCATGCCTGACGACAGACCTGCCCCTGCAGGTCCTGGTGTTCCCATGCATCTGCTGCCCTTGTCCTTCTAAATGATTTGGGAGGTGCTGTCAAAGGAGTCTTGGCGAGTTGCTGCAACGCACCTTGTTGATGGCACACATTGCTGCCAATGTGCACCGGTGATTGAGGGAGAGAACATTTACGGTGATGGATGGGGTGCCAGTCAAGTGAGCTGCTTTGTCCTAGGTGGTGTTTAACTTCCTGAATTTTGTTGGAGCTGCACTAATCCAGGCAAATGTCGGATATTCCATCACACTCCTGACTTGTGTTCTGCAGAGCCTCTGGGGAATCAGGAGGTGAGTCACACACTACATAATTCTTAACCTCTCACCTGCTCTTGTAACCATGGTATTTATACAGCAGGTTTAGTTATTTTCTGGTCAATGGCAACCCCCAGGATGGTGGGAGATTGAGTGATGGGAATGGAGTTGAATGTCATGGGGGGACAATTAGGTTCTTTCTTGTCTGAGATGGGCATTACCTGGCATTTGTACAGTGCAAATGTTACTTGCTACCTATCAGCCCAAGCCTGACTGATACCTGGCCTGTATGTAACTCCAGGGCCATAGCTACATGGTGGACCTTGAACTGCCTTCTGAAATGATCCAGTTCAGTTGTATCAAAGCACTACAGAAAAAAGAAGTGAACTACAAAAGTCCCCTCGCTCCCTGGGTGCAATTTTCTGCCTCGTGCTAATTGGGCAGTATAGTCTCTGGCAGCCTGAATTCTGGCCATGTTATTTTTGTTAATTAGCTACATGGTGAATAAACATATATCATTTTACGTGGCTGGACAAGCACTTTGATTTTCAGCAAGCCTGATTTTCCTGTTCGCATTCATTACAGGAGGTTGAGAGGTTAGTTTCAGCTCTGAAATCATCATAGAAGTAAACCAAGTGGAAAATTATTCCCGATGGAATGCTAAAATGGCGGGGGGGGGGGGGCAATATATCCCAAAGGCATAACGTGATGGCCTGTAATTTTAGAAATAATTTCGTCATTCAAAGCTGCCTGCCCCCTGAGAGTTTCTCCAGCAAGAATTCAGCTGGCTTTCATTGTCAAGTGATAACACCAGTCAAATTGTTTTTCCTGTGGGCTAACGGTGTTCGGAATTTAATTTTATTTGATTATCACAGTTGTACTGGGGCTTTCTAATTATGCGTGTTCTGTCAGCCTGATATTTCTTTAGGGCTGGGGGAACTTAAATTTTTATTCAAATAATATTTCTTCTTTGCAAAGATAGATCATGCACGGCAAACAGAACATGTTCTGTGGATAATGGAACATTCCTTGGAATCATAGAATCCCTACAGTGCAGAAGGAGGCCATTTGGCCCACCGAGCCTACACTGGCAACAATCCCACTCAGGCCCTACCCCCGTAACGCCATGTATTTACCCCGCTAATCCCCTTGACACTAAGGGGCGATTTAGCATGGCCAACCAACCTAACCCGCACATCTTTGGAGTGTGGGAGGAAACTGGAGCACCCGGAGCAAACCCATGCAGACACGGGGAGAACATGCAAACTCCACACAGACAGTGATCCAAGGCCGGAATTGGGTACCTAGTGCTGTGGGGCAGCCATGTTAACCACTGTGCCACTGTGCCGCCCCAAGCGCAGTATTGCTGTTTACTTGGTTTTCCTAATTTTCCTTGTACTGTCTTGAGATTTCTGGTGTATTTTGACTTAATACATCACATGCATGTCAACAGAAAAAAAAATAGAACTCTTACTTTAAATCAGCACAAGTAACTCTGGTCCGTATTGTAACTCCTCAGACCCACTTACTGTCACATTACTGCTTATGTGTAATCATCCTTATTGCTTTTTAAGTTATTATTCATTTCGAGTCAATTTTAGTATTCCGACATTCCTCCTTCCAGACTATCTGCCTGGCTGTCAACAACAACTCCAACAACGTGCATTATATAGGGCCTTCAACATGGGGAAATGTCATAGGAAGATAGGATTTAGAAATATTTGGCCCTTGAAGCTTGCTTTGCCATTTGATCTGATGGTGTCCTCAACTCCACTTTCCTGCAGTGGAAGGTGTACTCAAAACATGGTCGGACAGGTTGACTATCAGTCTTCAAATCCTTCCAATACGTCTGATTCCAGATGGTCGGAGCGAGAGAGTTTCCTGGTCAGTCATACTGCAGGAGGCAATGGCAACCCACTGCCGGACTTTGCCAAGCACAATCATGGACCAATCCAATGGAAGTCTATGGTTGCCACTGCCTGAAGGAGGAGGAGATAGCGAACAGTTTTCACTGACAGCAGAGCTCGTAACAATATTGTGAAACAATAACAAAAACCTGCAATTAATATAGCACCGTCATTGTAATAAAATGTCACAAGTTGCTTCACATAAGTGTGATCAAACAAAATTTGTGCTGCTTAAGGAGATAATAGGCTGATGGCCAAAGCTGTGGCTCAAGAGGTAGGTTTAAAAGAGGGAAAAAGAGGTCGAGAGGCTCAGGAGGGAATTCTGGAGCTTAGGGCCTTGGCAGAAGACGGCGCGGCCACCAATAGTGGAATGATTAAAATTGGAGATACTTAAGGAATTAGATGGAGTGCTGCAGACATCTTGGAGGTTTGTAGGGCTGGGGGAGATCAGAGAGAGACAAGGAAGGGCCAAGGACATGGAGGATTTTGTAAACAAAAATAATCGGGAGCCACTGTAGGTTAGTGACCACAAGGGTAATAGGTAAACAAGCATTGGTGTGAATTAAAATACTGTCAGCAGTTTTGGATTACCATAAGTTTATAAAGGGCAGAAGATGGGAGACCGTCAAGGAGTGTGCTGGATTAGTCATGCTGTGCCAGAAGCCTGATTGGAGAGGTTCAAACAGGGAGTTATGGGGAAGATGGGCACAGACTTCGGAGGAAACAATTGACGGGATTCCCCCCTCGTGGAGTGTTTTCAAGCGGCAGAGATAGCTCGCCATTGGCCAGCAGCAGGATTTTCTGGTCCCGCCAATGTCAGCAGCGTTTTGCATTGTTCGCTGGCTGTGCCGCCGGCGATGACCTACCGCGGGGCGTCACCATTGTCAGGACCAGAAGATCCCACGGGTGGGAAGGGCTAGAAAATTCTGCCCAATACACTCAAGAACGTTGGTGAGGAAACCTAAATGGGTCTGATTTGGTGGGGATTACTGAAACATGGTTACAGGAGGATCGAGACTGGGAGTTGAACATCCAAGGGTAATCAGTATTCTGAAAGGATAGACAAGATGGGATGAGAGGTGGAGTTGCTTTATTAGTTAAAGATGACATCAAGGCTGCATTAAGAAATGACGTTGACACTAAGGGCTAACATGTTGAATCAATCTGGGTGGGTATAAAAAAACAAAGGAAAAAACATCTTGGTCGGAGGAATTTACAGACCCCCGAGCAATACTTCCAAAGTGGGGTATAGTATAAACCAAGAAATAATGAGGTCCTATGAGAAGGGCACATCAGTAAGCATGGGTGATTTTAACATGCATATTGATTGGATTAATCAAATTGGCAAAGGAAGACACAAGGGAGATTTCATAGAGTGTATGAGGAATTGTTTCTTAGAGCAATATGTTATGGAACCAACCAGGGAGCAGGTTATTTTAGATTTAATATTATGTAACAAAGAATCAGAGAATCCCAACAGTGCAGAAGGAGACCATTTGGCCCATTGAGTCTGCACTGACCACAATCCCACCCAGGCTCTTTTCCCATAACCCCACATAGTTACCCTGCTATTGCCCCTGACACTAGGGTCAATTTAGTATGGCCAATTAACCTAACCCACACATCTTTGGACTGTGGGAGGAAGCCGGAGCACCCGGAGGAAACCCAAGCAGACATGGGGAGAACATGCAAACCCCACACAGACAGTGGCCCGAGGTCGGAATTGAACCCGGGTCCCTGGTGCTGTGAGGCAGCAGTGCTAACCACTGTGTCAAAGATTCTCTAGGAAAGAGTGATCACAGCATGCTAGAATTTCAGATTCAGATTGAGCAAGAGAAGACAGAGTGCCATAATAGAGCTTTAGCATTGGGCAGAGGTAGTTATAGAGGCCTGAGGAAAGAGTTGACCCAGGTAAACTGGGCACAAATAATTGAGGGTAGGACAGTTGAGGAACAATGGTGAATGTTCAGGAAGACATTGAATATTTTTCAATTGAAGTATATTCCTGTAAGGAGGAGGAATTGTAAAAGGAAGAACAATATCTTGGCCAGACAAGGAAGTCAAAGGGGACATAAAGACAAAAACTAGGGTATACCAAACTGCAAAAGCTAGTGGCAAGCTGGAGGATTGGGAGAAATTTAAGGTTCAGCAAAGGGCTATGAAAAATAGAATCAAAATAGCTAAGATGAACTATGAAAGGAAACGAGCAGAAAACATAAATGCAGATACCAAAAGCTTCTATAAGTATATAAAGAGGAAGATAATAGCTAAAGTAAATGTTGGCCCTTTAGAGGACAATATTGGTGACGTAATAATGGGAAGCACAGAGATGGCAGAGGCACTAAACCAATATTTTGCCTCAGTCTTCATGGTAGGGAATAATGGAGAGTTAATGCAGAGGCACTTGGTGCAATAACCATCACTAGGGAGAGGGTATTGAATAAATTAATGGGATTAAAGGCAGAAATGTCTTAAGGGAGCTGCAGCAGAGATAGTGGATGCATTGGTTGTTCTATTTCATAGTTCCTTGGATTCTGGTAAGGCCTCAGCGGATTGGAAACATGCTAATGTGACGCCCCTATTCAAAAAGGGAGAGAGGCAAAAAGAAGGAAACTATAGGCCAGTTAGCTTAACCTCTGTGGTGGGGAAGTTGCTGGAATCCATCAATAAGGAGGAGATGACTGAGTATTAGGAAAGACAAAGCTCAATCTACCATTGCCAGCATGGTTTTATGAAGGGTAAGTCATGCTTGACAAACTTGCTTGAGTTCTTTGAGGACATGTAGGATGTGTAGGTTAGAGGAATTAGTGGGTAAAATATGTAGGGATATGGGGGTAGGGCCTGGGTGGGATTGTGGTCGGTGCAGACTCAATGGGCCATATGGCCTCTTCCTGCACTGTAGGGTTTCTATGATCTATGATTTCTATGACATAAACAGCAAAGTAGATAGTGGGGAGCCTATGGATGTGGTATATGTAGACTTCCCGAAGGCATTTGACAAAGTGCCGCATAAAAGATTTGAGCAAGCAGGGGAGATCGCAGGGGATTGGGGGTAGAGTACTAGGTTGGATTGAGGATTGGCTAACTGACAGAAAGCAGAAGGTCGGGAGAAATGGGTCCTTCTCTGGCTGACAAAATGTAACTAGCGGGTGCCACAGGAGTCATCCCTCGGACCTCAACTGGTTACAATCTATATAAATGATCTGCAAGCAGGGACAGAGTGTAACATAGCAAAATTTGTGGGTGATACTATAATAGGTGAGAAAGCAGGCAGTGAAGAGGATATAAAAATTCTACAGATGCATATAGATAGGCTAGGAGAATGAGTCAACATTTGGCAGGTGGAGTTTAATGTGAATAAGCGTGAGGTTATCCATTTTGGCAGAAAAAATAGAAAGGCAAATTATTACCTAAATGGAAAGCGGATTCAATTTGCATCCTGGTTGTCTATGTTCATAAAGCACAAAAGTCAGAATACAGGTGCAGCACGTAATAAAAAAAGACAAATGGGATGTTGGCGTTTATTGCAAAAGATCTGGAGTATAAAAGTAGAGAAGCATTGTAGGAATTGTATAGGGTGCTGGGGAGACCACATCTGGAATATTGTGTCCAGTTTTGGTCTCCTTATTTGAGGAAGGATGTGGTGGCATTGGAGGCAGTTCAGAGGAGCTTCACTAGGTTGATTCCAGGGATGAAGGGGTTGATGTATGATGAGAGATTGAACAGTTTGGGCTTATACTCGCTGGAGTTTAGAAGGATGAGAGGGGATCTGATCGGGGTATATAAAATTTTAAAAGGGATTGATAAAGTAAATGTAGACCAAATGTTGCCTCTTATGGGACAATTGAGAACAAGACGTCACAGGTATAGGTTACGAGGCAGTAGATTTGAAACTGGGATGAGGAGGAACTACTTCCCGGAGAGGGTGGTGAATTTGTGGAACTCACTGCCCTATAGCACGGTGGAGTCTGAATCATTGAATGGTTCCAAGAGAGAGGTAGATATATTTCTAATAAAAAAGGGAAAGAGGGATCTGAGGAAGGGGTGGGGAGGTGGATTTGGGACCAGGGAGAGATCAGCCATGATCTGATTGAATGGCAGAGCAGGCTCGAAGGGCTGAATTTGCCTACTCCTGCTCCTAATTCCTATGTTCCTAAATTGGAGATGAACAGAGATGAACAGAGGTTTGCAAGGACAAAGGGATCAAAGGTGGGTGTTTAAGGATAATTCAATTGTGAGAAAGGAAAGTTGAAGGAGTGAGTGTTTTTGTGAACTGGGGCGGAGACTTTTTAAAGCTTTAAGAATGCAGTAAAGGTAAAGATTGGATTTATGAAAAAGAAAGAGAACGTATTGAGAGAGTACTGTGGAAATAATGGTCTGATTGTTCTGCTGAAGCTAGTTAAACTCGAATAGCACATATATTCCCTTTTCTTAGATTAAATGTATTAAATGCGAAATTTAAAGAAATATTTGATATGTGAACAACCCCATAGATGTTAAATGCAAGGGTATTCCACAACCTAGAAGGGTAACTTGGAGCACCAGTTCTTGGTGATGCACATTTTCAATTTGGTATAAAATGAGGAAAGATCTGCAAACCAAGCAGGAACAGACAAGTCTTGTCGCATTCAATTAATGAAGAATATTTGTTAATTTAAAATACACAACAAGAAAGACTACAATGCACTATAACAGTATGCTTAACTACAATATTGGTTACAACACACTGGGAGGGTTTTTCCCGATGTGGAGGCGCCAGCGTTGGACTGGGGTGAACACAGTAAGAAGTCTCACAACACCAGGTTAAAGTCCAACAGGTTTATTTGGTAGCAAATACCATAAGCTTTCGGAGCGCTGCTCCTTCGTCAGATGGAGTGGAAATGTGCTGAACATTTCCACTCCATCTGACGAAGGAGCAGCGCTCCGAAAGCTTATGGTATTTGCTACCAAATAAACCTGTTGGACTTTAACCTGGTGTTGTGAGACTTCTTACAGGGATTTTCCCGCCATGCTCACCCCAAAACCAGAAAATCCCACCCAAGGTCAATGGACCTTTGCATGGTCCTCCACCCACCCGCTACAATTCCCATGGCGGATGGAATGGGAAGATTCTGACCACAACTCATGACGTTAATCCTTGTTCCCAACTACCCACGTTCCTGAACTCTAAGAAGTGCCTCTTTTCTCAAACAACATCCAATAGTATGCAACTCTATGAGGTAAATCCAGCATATAGTCACCACCCATAAATTCTCTTCCAGTCTGGGAAATCTTTTTTCAATTCAGCAGAGCATTTCTTCTCTGTGAGAGTCTTTGAAACAGGAGCTTTTAGCAACAATCTGTTTTCAGTAAAGGGGAGGTTGATCCTCTCTCTGAGAACTAACACCTAACCACTCAAAGAGAAGTCCCTCGCTTTATAATCTGTTAAAAGTGTGTGAGAAGTAGTGCGATCGGCTCTTCAGCAACTTTTAGTGGTTAAATCAAAATAACTACCTGAGACTCTCTTTGCAAAATCAACAAGTCACATTTTATTTACCTAATTAACAGGTTAACTAAACTATTAACAAACCGAATAAAACATTATTCTAATAGAACGCTGTTTAAATACAATTCCCAAATGAACAAAAAAATAGAATATTTTTAGTCACTCTCAAAATACAACCAGGTTTTCTCATCTGGAATCTTCTGTCTTCTTTCTTCTTTGCTATCTTCTGCCTGGAATCTGTCTCATTTTGGTACCTTTTCTATTCCCGTGAGGCTTTGAGCTAAAAGCTATTAGCTGTGGCAGAGAGAACAATCGCTGACTCTGTCTCTCTGTCTCTCTAAAGCTAGAAACTGTGGCAAAGAGCTTTTGCTGGCTGTCTCTTTGGATCTGAGAGCTGTCTCTTCTACCCCTGATGACATGCCAACATCCCCACAATAGGACTGGTTCTCAGGTTGCCAAAACATCAAATTTAAATCTGATAGGCTGCTGTTATTCAAATGCCTAATTTAAATTGATTGGGCAAAATTCAAAAACAGCCTGTTGTTTTGGCAACACTACTGCCGGGCCTCTCGATACAATGTTTCACTCTGTGTACTCTATATGCACCTGCATCTTCCCTTTTTTAAAAAACTCTAAGTACAGAAAAAGCACCACGTTTTAAACTAACAATTTCACAAACACCAACTTCACAACAGTATTGCCTGCTTTCTCCAGCTGAGTATGGCTATGATGTTAGCTGCCCCTCTCCACCTGTATTCAGCTATCCTGCTATAGATAAATGGTTTCTCTCCTTTGATGTTACCCTATCCAGATAACTTCAAGAAGCAGGCTTTTGGCATATAGGTATGAATTATTTCCTTATCTCTTCACTTTGAACTTATCTCTTCTACAGTTTTAACACTTATTTCCACACACCATTGTTTGTCCCCTAGTCACTTTTCAAGTTGTGGGGGGTTACAGACTTGCCTGAGCTTGCAAAATCTCACTAACTATCCTGGCTTGAGACAATTCATACCTCTTTAACCTGTGCTTAACCCTCTCTCAACTCGCATTGTCTGCATCTGTAAAGACTTGATTACCTGTTAAGACTCGCATTCCAACCATTATCTTGTAAATTGAGTCTGTGTCTACATATGCTCTGTTTGTGAACCCAATCCTCCACTCACCTGATGAAAGAGCAGTTCTCCGAAAGCTTGTGCCAGCAAATAAACCTGTTGGACTTTAACCTGGCATTGTGAGAATTCTTACTGTGCCCACCCCAGTCAAAGGCCGGCATCTCCACATCATGGCTACCCTCTTACATCATCATATGGGCAGTACTGTTTCTCCTGTACCACATATTTAGCCTTTCAGCCCTGAATGCCACATCTCTCTGCAAGTCTTTGTCCCAATATATTTCCCATTTATATTTACATACTGCTCCCCCAAGTCTCTGATTTTATAGGTTTAATCAGTGTGGTGATTTCATGACTCTTCCTGTCACATCCTTGTGAGGTGTGCAAGGTCTCCCTTTGACTCCTTTGGTTTGACTTGGTTGGTCTTGGATAAGAGTTTCAATACTTGATGCATTGTGAGTTTGACTCTCAATATCTGGTTCTCTCAAACATGAGGTGGAGGTGTTGGAGTTGGACAGGTGTAAGCACAGTAAGAAGTCTCACAACACCAGGTTAAAGTCCAACAGGTTTATTTGGAATTGTGAGCTTCTGGAGCGCTGCTCCTTCATCAGATGATGATGAAGGAGCAGTGCTCCAAAAACTCGTGATTTCAAATAAACCTGTTGGACTTTAACCTGATGTTGTGAGACTTCTTACTCTCTCAAATATATAATGGGAGGTTTTCACATCTGGATCCAGACATGATCCTCTTTTCCCTCTCCTTGCTGTTGAACCTCTCTTGATCCATTGATTTTCTGTAATGGTTGGATTTTGTGAATTCATCCCTTTAATTTTGATATGTTCCCTATCCTTGAATCATAAAATCATACAGTGCAGAAGAGACCTCTCGGCCCATTGAGTCTACATCGACACGCGAGAAACACCTATCCTCCCATCTAATCCCATTTACCAGCACTTGGACCACAGCCTTGACTGTTATGATGTGCCAAGTGCTCATCCAGGTACTTTTTTAAGGATGTGAGGCAACCCGCTTCTACCACCGACCCAAGCAGCGCATTCCAGACCATCACCACCCTACGGGTAAAAACGTTTTTCCTCACATTCCCCCTAAACCTCCTATCCTTCATCTTGAACCTATGCCCCCTTGTTACTGATCCTTCAACTAAGAGGAACAGCTGCGCCTTATCCACTTTGTCCATGCCCTTCATAATCTTGTACACCTCATTCAGGTCGTCCCTCAGTCTTCTCTGCTCCAATGAAAACAACCCGACCCTATCCAACCTCTCTTCATAAATTAAATGTTCAATCCCAAGCAACATCCTGGTGAATCTCCTCTGCACCCCCTCCAGTGCAATAACATTCTTCCGGTAATGTGGCAACCAGAACTGCGCACAGTACTCTAGCTGTGGCCTCACCAAAGTTCTATACAACTTCAACATGACTTCCCTGCTTCTGTAATCCACGCCTCGATTGATAAAGGCAAGTGTCTTTTGTCACTTCCCCTAACATTTCCCCTGTACCTACCCCCCAGCACCTTAAACCTGTGTCCTCGCGTAGCAGCCATTTCCACCCTGGGAAAAAGCCTCTGAGAGTCCAACCAATCTATGCCTCTCAACATCTTATATACCTCTATTAGGTCTCCTCTCATCCTACGTCTCTCCAAGGAGAAAAAACCGAGCTCCCTCAGCCTATCCTCATAAGGCATGCCACTCAATCCAGGCAACATCCTTGTAAATCTCCTCTGCACCCTTTCAATCTTTTCCACATCCTTCCTGTAATGAGGCGACCAGAACTGAGCACAGTACTCCAAGTGGGGTCTGACGAGGGTCTTATAAGCTTAGTGGTAAAAACTGGGCGACATGAACAAGTTGGGCTGAAGGGCCTGTTTCCATGCTGTAAACCTTTATGACTCCATGTAGAGTTGACCCTGGTTCCTGGTTTTGTCTGTCTTTCTTTACTTCTGGAACGATTACTCCTTGTGGCCTTTAGTTCGTGAAGTCCTGAGAGATCCTAGATTGCTGCCTCTGGAAGTAATTATTTAGGCAGGACAGGAAACTGTAAGGAAGGTATTTGTCAACATCTTGCTTTTCGTCTAATTCCCATAACCCTGGTGTAACAAGAAGGTCAGTGTCCTCCAACGTTGAAGAGGTGGACATTGCCTGGTTTGGTTCTGTCACTGGTGCTGGACTTGTTGATTGCATGCATCCTGGAGAACCACTTTTGGTGGATGGATGGGTGTGAATGCACTTACCAAGGGGCCACCACTGTCAGATGAATGTGATATTGTAATGTGGCGTATTCTATCACCTGAGTTTAATCTCCACCTTCTCAACCAACACACAGAGTGATGAGGGATCACTTGGAGGTAATTGGTTCTTTACCGCTTCAGTGAGCACAAGTTTATTCTCTCTGTACCTTGGATATCTTCTTGGAAAAGAACTGGATTATCAGACTCAGTGAAGAATGTGATGAAATCAGCATTGACGTCCCAATCGAGGTCATCAGACAATTTGGACAGTTTCAGAGGCTCAGATGTAGCATTAACGATGGCTGTCCTTTCATTGGCATCTTCCGTTATCTTGATGAGATTGAGGTTGACGCAGGCACTTTGGCTCAGAAGAGAAAATTCCTGACTGTGAATAACATTTAGTTTTTCCATTATCTGTTTGTTAGAGCGTTGCTTGCAATTTACCTTTGACCTATAGCTTGATTCCTCCTGACCCAAATAACTGGGTTGTAAATGGCTTCAGGTATTGTTCTATTGTTTTAAGAAATGCATCTGTTCTCAGTGTGCAAAGGGAGAATATATGCTCTCAGAATTTCCTTGATCTTTAAGCTCCATTCAGGACACTTTTTTGATCAAAATGGATGAGATTTAAGTTTGGTCAGAGAGACATTTGAAATGGAAGCAAAGCTAAAATTTTAAAATCATTGGTACAAAGCACTCTCCTAACTGGTATCACTTCACTCATCATAGCTGCTTCTGGATTTCCTAGTTGGCAGTGACACTGGAGCAATGTTAAATGTCACGTTTTCCATGACAATCACCACAGCACTAGTTTCGCCACATTTTGGTGGTACCTAGCATTGCAAAAGGCCTTTTAAAGTTTCCATTGAAGTAAATTGGGAAAAAACATTAGACAGGATGTATAACAGGCAGCAAATTCAACACTTCCTGTTTTGCATCCCTGAGAACAGTATCTAACCAGGTTGTGATACTCCCTTTGGACAGATATCCTGCCAACATTCATATCTGGAATTTCCGTTGGTGTGCACCCAAGCTCCCACTGCACCTTTGGCGGAAACCCCACAGAGATAACATACATGACCATCTGCAACATTCCGGCAGAGTTTGTGCTGATCCTGCACTGAGCGTTGCAGGTTCAGGAGAACCCTGGTGAAAAATATACCCTGAATTATTTACGTTCCCCTGTGAATGGTAGCCATATGGATAAGCTACTGGAGGTTATCCAGTAATTGTAGAACTGTAGTCCAGCAAGAGTCATTGCTGTCAGCATGGAAAGCAAGAAGGAAATCTGCCTTACAGCACCTTCCTGTCAACAACACCTTATCAACAGGTCTTCACCTGTCCTTAGTAGCACAGTTTGTGCTTCTTCAGTGGAACTGTTATCAATCCTTCCTCTAATGGTGTGCACTTGTGCTGAAAGTGAGGATAGCAATGGTTGATATTCGTTGGCTAAGTCGGATGATTCATTGGGACCTCTTTGCTCTTCGGGGCACTCCAGTAGATACTTACCTGGAAGGGGAGAAACCATGATTAGGCAGGGGACGAGGCTAGCCCATTGCCCTGGCTTGGCCAGGGAGTCACACCCAGAGCAGACCCTAACCCCAGGTAGGGAGCCCACTGCTGTACTGAGGGCATAGTGGGGGTCCAAAATCAGATCCTGAGAGAGGGGTTGAAACCATGACACTGGAAGGTGAACCTAACCCCCATGAGGGCGGGTCTGCTCATCAAACCTGAAGAGTCTTTGAATAGAGGTGTCCCTTAAGGCAAGTGGTTAAGCTTAAGGCAAGAGGTTAAGCTTGGAGGAACAACAGGAAGCTCTCCTGCCCCGCAGCAGCACTGCAAAGGCATCTAACTTCCTTCTGACGCCGTTTCCATCTCCTTTCGATTCTCGGTTTTCTGAAGCATGTAAAATGCAGCCAGTGTTGAATGAAGCTGTCAGTCTCAGTCTTCATTCACCTGAAGAAGGAACGACACTCCGAAAGCTTGTGCTACCAAATAAACCTGTTGGACTTTAACCTGATGTTTTGAGACTTCTTACTGTGCTTACCTCAGTCCAATGCCGGCATCTCCACATCATGTCTCACTGAGTGGCAGTCCTGGTCCACCTTCTCCTTGGAACTGTCCTCACCTCCTGCTGAGGCGTTCTCTGGCCATCTAATTCTCTGATTGGCAGCCCAGTAGATACTTATCTGGAAGGGGAGAAACCATGATTAGGCAGGGAACGAGGCTAGCCCATTGCACTAGTGGTGTGCTGACACCTGCAATTGTAGTTTGCCCAAGATAGGATAGAGTAAAGGATCAGGGTAGCCAATGAGGTTAAACCCAGGCTTTACCTGATGCAATTTTCCAAAGCCAACTCAGCTTTTTGGCTAAGATTTGTGGAGTTGATTTGATTTGATTTATTATTGTCACGTGTATTAGTAAACAGTGAAAAATATTGTTTCTTGCACTCTATACAGACAAAGCATACCATTCATAGAGAAGGAAATGAGAGAGTGCAGAATATAGTGTTACAGTCACAGCTAGGGTGTAGAGAATGATCAACTGAATGTGAGGTAGGTCCATTCAAAAGTCTGACGGCAGCAGGGAAGAGGCTGTTCTTGAGTCGGTTGGTACGTGACCTCAGACTTTTGTATCTTTTTCCCAATGGAAGAAGGTGGAAGAGAGTATGTCTGGGGTGCGTGGGGTCCTTAATTATGCTTTGCCGAGGCAGTGGGAAGTGTGGACAGAGTCAATGGTTGGGAGGCTGGTTTGTGTGATGGATTGGGCTACATCTACAACCTTTTGTAGTTTCTTGCGGTCTTGGGCAGAGCAGGAGATGAAACGTCAGGTCATGCCCGGGAGGGGGTGCAATGCTTTATCCTGTCAGCTTGGATCTTGTTTGATCGAGCCCAAGATGGTATGCAACATCCTTGTCTTGTCAACTTGGATCTGGTTTATTCTCATGTGGGGACCATGATTGGCCTTGATTTGAATTGGCTTTTTTGATGAGAAATTAAGTACTGAAAGGTACCAAAAAAACGACACCCCAGTAATCCAAGTATTTCAGGTTTATTACAACAGTTGCAATACATTTCATCAGCCGTGTTTGCGGTGTAACAAAATATGTATTCATGAGGTAGTTGTAAACATAATGGGTAGCACGGAAATAGTTTGTTCTGCTTTATATTTAACATCTTTCAGAATAGGATAAAATCTGGCATTGAATTTTTGAAGAAAACTTCTCAACCCGAGATGTAAGGTCTTTTCCTTGTTGTTGCTTCAAAAGTTTTCAGGATTTTTTTAAAGAGCATTCATTCTTCCATAACGTTCCTTGTGGAAATATCCAGCTCTTTTTCCTAGATGTCATGGTTACAACAAACAATAACGGCTTCAAAGCATTTGGAGTCCATTGAAGACCCAGACATGCAGAGCATTATTTACATTTCTAATACAATCTCTTGCAAGCAATCAAGCTAGAGGTCAGCAGATAGACAGAGCCCTTTCTATCCATGTAGACAGCACTGACTCAGAGGGAAGGGAGTTGCTAGATGTCAGGGAGGTGCTACGCAGAAACAGGCATCTTTGTGGCTTGAATATGACAAACAGTCAGCATTCCCAAGATAGAATTTCCCAGTCCCATCCACAACATAAATCAAAAAGCTCCTGTTGGTACATGGCCTTCCTTAAAACTACAAAATCGTACTGAATTGGTGCCCATATCAGATTAATTTAATGTATTCAGTCCTCCAAAAGCATGGGGCTTGTAATTCCTGTCTTCATTAATCTTAGTGAAAAAAATAGACAAAAGGAAATGTGTTGGAGGCTGCACCAAGTGATAATTTTCTGCTTGCATTTCAAAGCCAACCCAAAGGAGGAACGAAATTAGCAGCAAGAAGAAAGGAAAGGATCAGTCTAAATTGTTAAACTTTATTAATCATGAGCTTGCTCAGCATTCTGCAGTTGCAGTCATTTTGAAAGGTAGCGGTAGTGTTTTAGTGTGTTATTCATTCAATGCTTGAGCTAGAGGGAATCACATTGCATAGCCCCCGAAAATGGGCATGGGATAACAATGCGTGATTGATTGCAATGCAGACAGCATGCCAATTAGCGTTGCTTGCGCTTTTAAAATATCTCTACACCAGCAAACACAATCCATGCTGTTCATTGGGTGAATGCATCACTGGGGGCTAATAATATCTGTGAGTTTAAAGTTAACCTGCACAGGTCTGTATATGGCTGGAGCAGGTGCTGGGAGTCATGGCTGAAGGGAATCTGACCTGGGGAAGAGTGAGGAATGGTTCGGGGGAGGGGGGGGGGGGCAGTACAGGGTGGGTTCCAAGGTTTTCAGATGGAAAACTTTGTGGAGGAGCTGGAAAGGCAGAGAAATGTCCTATTTCTGCAAGGTGAAGGAGGCCCACCAGAAACACAGTAAAACCACATAGCCATGGAGATCAACACCAGGAATCAAGTCCCGAGGACTTAGAGACAAAGGTAAAAGTTCAGTGACTTCATGTGATTGATCAAGATCATTGAATGCATCTTGAAATGCTGTATCCTATGAACCTCTGCAAGACGTGCCGGATCATCGACACAGATGCCATCATCTCACGTGAGAACACCATCCACCAGGTACACGGTACATACTCTTGCAACTCGGCCAACGTTGTCTACCTGATACGCTGCAGGAAAGGATGTCCCGAGGCATGGTACATTGGGGAAACTATGCAGACGCTGCGACAACGGATGAATGAACACCGCTCGACAATCACCAGGCAAGACTGTTCTCTTCCTGTTGGGGAGCACTTCAGTGGTCACGGGCATTCGGCCTCTGATATTCGGGTAAGCGTTCTCCAAGGCGGCCTTCGCGACACATGACGGCGCAGAGTCGCTGAGCAGAAACTGATAGCCAAGTTCCGCACACATGAGGACGGCCTCAACCGGGATATTGGGTTCATGTCACACTATCTGTAACCCCCACTGTTGCCTGGACCTGTCGAGTTTCACTGGCTGTCTTGTTTGGGACAATACACATCTTTTTAGCCTGTCCTGATGCTCTCTCCACTCACATTGTTTTGTTTCTTAAAGACTTGATTAGTTGTAAGTATTCGCATTCCAACCATTATTCATGTAAATTGAGTCTCTGTCTTTATATGCCCTGTTTGTGAACAGAATTCCCACTCACCTGAAGAAGGGGCTTGGAGCTCCGAAAGCTTGTGTGGCTTTTGCTACCGCATAAACCTGTTGGACTTTAACCTGGTGTTGTTAAACTTCTTCCTATGAACTGCACCAGTAGCATCATACACTGCTCTAGTCATCTTAACCCCATCATTCACCTACCGACAATCTTTATCATTTCGAGTTTTTACTTCATATCTGTAGGCTTCACCTCATCCTTCCACACTTAACACTGCTGCAAGCCCCACATCCACCTCTCGCGGATACCCACACTGCCAGCTATTCAACAGCTACATCGGCCAAACAGACTGCCTAACGTTTACTGACACACTTCCCTCTCTTACACCGGACGAGGCACTGCATAACTGGGGGCAGTGGGAGCTAGCTGGAGGGGACAGGTGCTAGTCAGTGCGGACTGAGATATCTGGTGCATCGGGAAGTCTGTCAGATAACCAGCAGTTAATGTTAAGAGGCATGGAGGAGTCCAGCAGCAACCTGGCGCAGGGTTTTGCACAGAGCTTGAGGGCCATCCTTTCCAGTTTGAAAGTGGTGGCCAAATCTGTTCACACAATTGATGCAGTGTTTGATGTCACAGCTTCCACTGCAGCACAAGCTGCAGGCACCCAATGTCTGAGTGGAAACTCTGATTGCTGCCATTGCATGAAAAAGCAATATTCAAGAGGAGTCTAGTAAATGGAGGGACGCAAAATTGTAGAACGTGTGGGAAAAGCTACTGACAGGTTTAAATATTTGGTGAGTGATGTCTATGGACTGGCAGAATGGAGTAAAGAATGGAAAGTAAGAGAGTACTGCGTAATTACTAATATTGCTTCTGGAAGTGAGTTCTGTGTCAGAAAACAATCACATACCAAAGAAAGACCTTCTGATAGCTCAAGTTAGGGGAGGTGATGGAGTTGTGGTATTGTCACTGTATAGTGATCCAGGGACCCAGGGTAATGCTCTGGGGATCCCGGATCCAATCCCACCATGGCAGATGGTGAAATTTGTATTCAATAAAAATCTGGAAATAAAAGTCTAATGGCGACCATTGTCGATTGTCGGGAAAAGCCCACCTGGTTCACTAATGTCCTTTAGGGAAGGAAATCTGCCATCCTTACCTGGTCTAGCCTACATGTGACTCCAGATCCACAGCAATGTGGTTGACTCTTAAATGCCCTCTGAAATGACCGAGCGAGGCACTCAGTCCAAGCGGCAATTAGGGTTGGACAATAAATGCTGGCCCAGCCAGCAACACCCAAATCCTATGTAAGAATAAAAGAAAAGTTGGCGATCTCACAGTCAAAGTCCTGACAGACTTAAAGGTGGAAGTGGAGTCTGCAATTTGAATAGATTAAATCATGAAATAAAGACCACTGCCCAGTCTCAGAGGCAGAACAAAACTAGAAGCAAATGTCTTCATGATTGTGATGGTCCGATGGCTACCAATAAGCTTGAGGATGAACTAACAAGAGGGACAAAACAAAGGGAGTCAGATGGTTGGAGAGAATTTGGAATGTATTTTAAGGTAACAAATAAGGGATAACCAGCTGTGTCAGATAGGTGAACCTGTACTGAAACAGGCCTTATAGGTGAAAGTGATAAGGCTAAAACAAGATCAGTTGCTTGGGGTTTTGAAGAGCATCTGGACTCAATCGCAGCTGGAAAAGTAAACATAAAAGCCTTTTTAGTTCTTTTGCCCACAATGCAGCTCAATTCCCATAACAGCCACATTTCTGCAGGGCGATATTTTTCAGAGAGAAATGTTTCTGAACCCATCTAAAGAGGCAGCAGAAGCAGAATGAAAACGCTGGAAGCTAAGCAAAAGAGTCTTTGACCTGAACAATGCTTCCAGGGGATGTTACATTTCATTTTATTGGTACCTTGAACAAAGATTTTCAGGCATCATTCATAATGCATGTCGATGATTTCTTGTGTGGTGGTCCTGTGGAATTTCAGAAATGTGTTATTAATAAGATCAAAATGGGAGTTTAAAATTGGGATTCAAGTTTGTGGAGATTTCAAATATACATATAACTTTAAATCCACAATTCTATATTGAGAGTCATGATGTGGAGATGCCGGTGTTGGACTGGGGTGGGCCCAATAAGAAGTCTCACAACACCAGGTTGAAGTCCAACAGGTTTATTTGGAATCACAAGCTTTCGGAGTGTTGCTCCTTCATCAGGTGAGTCATGAATCTGAAAGCTCATGATTCCAAATAAACCTGTTGGACTTTAACCTGGTGTTGTGAGACTTCTTACTGTATTGAGAGTGTTACTCCCATTTTAGTTAATCATTCTAGGTAATCACAGAAAGGTGATGTTATATCTAAAGAAGGGACAGAGCTTGATTGGTCAGTTGAACTATTTTTGCACTCAGTCGAGATCATGATGGTCGTTTTCATGTGTTATCCATAGAATCCCTACAGTGCAGAAGGAGGCCATTCAGCCCATCGAGTCTGAACCTTGGCTAATCCTAGAACATCTTTGGACCGTGAAAGGAAACCGGAGCACCCAGAGGAAACCCATGCAGACATGGGGAGAATGTACAAACTCCACACAGTCACCCGAGGCCGGAATCAAACCCAGGTCCCTGGCGCTGTGAGGCAGCAGTGTCACTGTGTCACTGCACTTTGCCTATTAGGGTTAAGGATGATGATGAAAAACCTTAAATATCCACCAGGGAGATGGTAATGACACAGGACTATAATCTTGATCTAATGTTCTGGGGAAATTGGTTCAAATCCCACCAGGCCAGCTGGTGAAATTTAAATGCAATTAATAAATCCAGAATACAAAGTCAGTCTTAGTAATGGTGACCATGAAATCTATACCAATTGTTGTAAAAACCCATCTAGTTCACTAATATCCTTGATAGAAAAAAATTTGCAGTCCTTACCCGATCTGGCCGACATGTGACTCCAGACTGACAGCAATGTGGTTGACTCTTAACAGGCTTCTTCAATGGCCTAGCAAATCACTCAGTTAAAGACATGATATGGAGATGCCGGCGTTGGACTGGGGTGGGTACAGTAAGAAGTCTCACAACACCAGGTTTAAAGTCCAACAGGTTTATTTGGAACCATGAGCTTTCGGAGCACTGCTCCTTCATCAGGTGAGTGGAGAGGTAGGTTTCACAAACATGGCATATACAGACAAAGACACAATTGCAAGATAATGGTTGGAATGCGAGTCTTTACAGGTATTTACAGACTCGCATTCCAACCATTATGGTTCACGTCCGATTTCCTGCCTCTTCCGAGCCTTCTGGCACCGGATGTCCAGCACAATCAGCCTCGCACCGGAAATGGTCAGATAGGTGAACCTGTACTGAAAGAGGCCTTATAGGTGAAAGTGATAAGGCTAAAACAAGATCAGTTGCTTGGGGTTTTGAAGTGCATCTGGACTTAATCGCAGCTGGAAAAGTAAACATAAAAGCCTTTTTAATTCTTTTGCCCACAATGCAACTCAATTCCCATAAAAGCCACAAATACATTTAAAGTCTGTTTTACAAAGATTTAATGAGCCTGGGACGCTATCGTCTGGGCTCACTTGCTTGTGTGACCTTGCCGGGAGATGTTCTCTGTGGTGAGGATCATAGCTGGTCCCCAGCAACAGGGACCCGTCCTGGTGGCTTTGTCGGTAGAACTGGAGGCTGTTGAGGCCTCTCGGGGAGGTGGGGAGGCAAGGTGTGGGTGCCACCCTGGCACCTGGCACTGCCCACCAGGCACCGGGCAGTGCCAAGGGGGTGGACGCAGAAGGGGCAGGGCCTATTGGGGGTGCGGAGCCAGACTGGGGTCAGCTGGTCGGTGCTGGGGGGGTGCCGCTGCACACTCTGCAATGCGATCGGTGGAGGGGGGGGGGTGATCCCTGAAGATAGCATACCCATTGAATGTTACGTAGATAATTGCTTCTTGTGGGATAACGTATGAAAAGTGTGAGTGAGGAAAGGTTCCGGATTGTTTTGTTGGCAAAGAACCGCTGGAGAGACAAAAAAACCTTGAAAATGAAATAAATGAATGCAAGTCATCAAACGTAGGATTGTTTGGAAAAAAGAAATGTTTGTACAAATAAATTATGAAAGGTCCTGGAAGAGGGATATCTTGCAATGTAATGATTTGTGCAGAATAAGGAGGTATTTGACTCAATTTGCTTTGAAATGTTGTATTCAAAGAGACCATAGTCTGTTAATTTTATATTAATTGTATATGTTCACCACCTGCATTAAGTGGAGATTCACTTGTTCTCCTATAAATAGGAACAGTGCCGGGTGTCACTGGAGAGGGAGCATGTGGTGCCGACTGGTACATCTGATGTCACCAGCAACGGGTGGGCCCCACTGGGGCTGGAGTGCGTCATCAGTCCCCAGAGTGACATTTTAATTTAATTACATACGTCTCCTTTGAACTTTTATCTTTTATTACAGTGCCCGTTTAAGCGGCAGTCAATTAGTTAATTAGCCTCATTACTTTAATATTCTTTTCAAAAGAACATAAATAGGAACAGATCTAAATTCTGGCAGTTGGATTAGGAGGCATATGATTCATGTGCGTTTCTGTAAATAATAGCTTGTAAAAAGTGTGCAAAGATTGGCTCCAGTTCCAGGCTTTCTGGAATGTCACACTAATTTCCCTCGTGCTCTAATCGTTCCACCATCCATTTTGTAAGGCCAAGTTTACCTTTGCTGCAAAGGATCTTGAAACACCTGTTTTGCAAATCAGTCTCTCCGTTCTACGAAAAATGAAAATAAACTCGTCTGTGCTGGAACAATCAGCAATTAGCCACAATCCCAAATATTGGAAAGTATATGAGGCATGTACCGTGGATTTCGCTGGAATTTATTCATGTAAATTTCAAGTTGTGCTCATTGCGTTTTGTTTCTACAATAAAAAGCATATTTTACAAGTGTGTCAAGTGAAGAAAATAATTCAAGCCCCAATAGAGGTTTGTTTGGGATTAAAACTTACCAGTTTATCAGAATATACAAGTAGGAAACGCAAATGAAGTCACACCTAGCACATTTCCTCTGAGTGAATTATGAATATTATTTGGTTCCCATCAGTCACTTCATCCAGTGAGTGGTTCATCCATATAGTTCAGGGGCAGCATGGCGGCACAGTGGTTAGCACTGCTGCCTCACAGCGCCAGGGACCCGGGTTCAATTCCCGGTTTGGGACACTGTCTGTGTGGAGTCTGCATGTTCCCCCCGTGGGTTTCCTCTGGGTGCTCCGGTTTCCTCCCACACTCCAAAAGACATGCTGGTTAGGTGCATTGGTCGTGCTAAATTCCCCCTCAGTGTACCTGAACAGGCGCCGGAGTGTGGCAACTCGGGGATTTTCACAGTAACTTCATTGCAGTGTTAATGTAAGCTGACTTCTGATACTAATAAATAAACTTTAAACTTTAAGAAGCCATGTTTGATTTCCCATCCTTGTTGATCTCAGCCAGAGATCAATGTTACCAAAAATGACTCTGTGCCCTTGAGAGAAGGAGAAGAAAATCAACCAGGGCTTCTTCTCTGAACTGCAGCTCAGCAATTCCCCTCTTGGAAGCCAGTGTGCATGAAAATCAGGTGAACACAGGCTTGAACTTGGCTGTGATTCCTCCTTCTCTTGACTGCAACCTGTAAACACTCAGTGTCGCTGTCTGTGTGGTAGCCTGATAAAGCACGTTGTAGGACAAATTTAACTCCATTGATTTCAATTTAATGAAAATCAGGTAGATTCTCCAAAGAGAGGGTGATCAGCTCTATAAGGGTTAACACCCTGGTTAGGTTGATTGGCCATTCCAAAATGCCCCTTAGTGTCAGGGGGATTAGCAGGGTAACTATGTGGGGTTATGGGAATAGGGCCTGGGTGGGATTGTTGTTGGTGCAGACTCGATGGGCCAAATGGCCTCCTTCTGCACTGTAGGGATTCTATGATTCTACTCAAATCTAATCCACCTGCCAACTAGACTCATTAAGCTATAGATCATTGCAGCATAGAAAGAGGCCATTTGGCCCATCGACTACATGATGTCTCTCTGTAGAGCAATCCAGTATGCACGGATAATGAGGTAACAGAAGACGAATATCTCCCATCAAATTGTGCCCACATCAAGGAGTCATAACCTTCAGGAAAGGAGAGAGGAAGAGGGAGGAAAGCAGGGGAACAAATAAGCCATGAAAACAAACCTGAAGTTATCCTCAACATTTTAATACCATGTTTGGATTAAAATATTGCTGTCTCTGTGAGACAGCAAAGGCAAAAAATATGCATAGCGGAATTTTCCCGTCCTGCCTACCATAGGAATCGTAGTGGGCGGGGGGGGGGGGGGGGGGGGCGGGGGGGGGGGGTGGACCCATGCAAAGGTCTGTTGACCTCAGGCAGAATTTTCCAGACTTGGGGCCAGCTTGGCCGGAAATTCCCGCCCATCATGCTTTATGAGAATACGCTAATTTTGTGGAAACTTTATTGGTTAACATGTTGCTTGTGCTCTTCTTCCCTTGTCTCATTTTGTGCCATTGACTCTTCTGGTATATGATCGCCACAATCCCTTTGACAGGTCCCTTTTTCATGACTGAGCCCTGACAATGAGATGTGGCAAGTGTTTTCACGCGAGAGGGTGCGGCATTGCATGTTTAAGAAATAGAGCATTCTAACAGTGTCGTCAGAATGGAATATTGGGAATGAGAAACCCAATAATAGAAATTGTTACCGTTGTAAAATGATAACCCGCTCATAGAGACCAAGGCCAGAATTTTATCACCCTGCCCATCATGGGAATCGGGACGGGCGAGGGGCGGACAATGGAAAGGTTCGTTGACCTCAGGCAGGATTTTACGGTTTCGGGATGAGCAAGACCATAAAATCCCACCCAAAATGTGCTGAAGTATAAAAATGCTTGCCTCTTCCAACTAAATTCAATACTTAATCGTTAATAGTTATTTCTCCCTCCAATTACTGATGTGAAGCTACTGTGCCTTTAAGAAATGTATCCTAACCATGTTTCTCTGAAGTTATTTTTCAAACAGGCCCTAGTCATCTATTTTGGCACCGAACTGTCTGTGAGTCAGTGACCCCTAATTGTTGCTGAAGCAATATAATGGGCATCTTGTTTATTTTAAATCTGAGTTAATACAGTGTCCTGGAGATTTATGATCCTTTTGGAATTGTTGGGTGGAGCATGATTGACAGGTCAGGTGCAGTTTTTTCCCCCACAGAGAAATACAAGGGGCGGAATTCTCCCCCCAAAAATCTAAGTGTTGAATTTGCGGGAAAACTGGAATAATTCAAGCTGGTTTTTTCAGTGGGAGTCCACACTAGAATCTCCCACACTCTGTGCAATGCAGAGGCCACCAACAAGAATCTCATTAGATTTCAGGGCCTATTCCCACCCGGGTGGCTGAAACCAGCGGGCCTCTAGGCATGCACAGTGCCCTGAACTATCAGCCTCTCATTTGCTGGTCAGCTCGATCACTAGTCAGCCTGGGATCCCTGCAGTGCTATCCCCCAAACGCCACCCCAATGGCCCAATCGCGGCCCCCTCGACCATTCCAGGCCCCCCTGTCCCGGACCACCCCAATATCACCCCCCCCACAGTGCCAATCCCCCCCACATCCTACAGTGCAGTCACCCCCCCCTGACAGAATTCCGCCCCCGACAGACCCACTCCCCATCCCACCCCGATCACTGGCCTTCCTCCTGCCCGATGGGCAGTGCCAAAGTGCCTCCTGGGCATGGGCACTTTGACTCTTCCAGGGGGCACAGGCTGGCATTGCCAGGGTGCCCATGCCCAGGGGGCACCACCCCCCCATCACCCGACCTCCTGGGGGGCCCCGATTGCCTCCCCTTCAGTCAGACAAGGTCAGGCCACTAGCTCCCCGAAAGCCGGGAGCTACTCTAAACCCCGCTGGAGTGAAACACTCTAGTGGGATGGGAGAGGCTAGCGGGCCTGGAGAATTCAGTCCAGGGCCAGCAAGTAGCATCTAAATAATACTTAAATTATCATTTAAATGTTAGCCCCACCTCCCCGCTGGTTTCCAGTGTGGGGAGATGCTAGCAGGGCGTGAATGTTCACGGGAACTCCGTGAATCCCCCCCCCCCCTCCCCATGTGGTAGCGTCTACCGTAACCAGGCAACGAGGAAGTAACTTTCGCCAAGAAGGGAGTTAACATCTGGGTTTTTTGGACAAATGAAATTTCATCAAGCTGGCAGGTAAAATGCAATTGGCCGAGATACTTGACAGAGATTTGTACTGATGTGTGTATACTAAATGAAATTAATTTTAAACTAATGAAGGGCAGGAAATCTAATAAAGAAAATGTATAACTTCTGTTTTTACTGATAACTTCAGAACTTGTCTGACAGGTCTGAGTATTCTGTACCTGTGACCATCAAGATAACTTCTCCCATTGATCACTGGTTTTTAATAAAAGTTTTACCTTTTGTACTGTGACATTGGTCTCCTGAGTCTAATTGCCATCTTGTTGAAAACCCCACTAACAGGAACGTAGGTACATAGGGATTAGGAACGAGAGTAGGCAATTCAGCCCTTCAAGCCCGCTCCGCCATTCTATAAGATCATGACTGATCTCTTTAGAAAGAAAGAAACCCTACAGCACAGAAAGAGGCCATTCGGCCCATCGAGTCTGCACCGACCACAATCCCACCCAGGCCCTACCCCCATATCCCAACATATTTACCCACTAATCCCTCTAACCTACGCATCCCAGGACACTAAGTGCAATTTTAGCATGGCCAATTAACCTAACCCGCACATCTTTGGACTGTGGGAGGAAACCGGAGCACCCGGAGGAAACCCACGCAGACACGAGGAGAATGTGCAAACTCCACACAGACAGTGACCCAAGCCGGGAATCGAACCCAGGTCCCTGGAGCTGTGAAGCAGCAGTGCTAACCACTGTGCTACCGTGCCGTCCTTCTCCATCTCATCCTAACTCCACTTCCCTGCCTTTTCCTCATAGCCCTTTATCCCACTTTTGATCAAATATTCATCTATCTCTTTTTTGAATCCATTGATTGATTCTGCATCTCACTGCACTCTGGGGCAGTGAGAAGTAGCTGCTCCTTATCTCTGTCTTGAACCTCCCCACTCTTACTCTACAACTATGACCTCTTGTCCTAGCCTATTCTAGAAGGGGGAACATTTGGTTAACATTTACTATATCAATCCCGTTGAGTATTTTATATACCTCAATCAAATCCCCCCTCATTCTTCTGTACTCCAGCAAGTACAAGCCCAAGCTACTCCTCATACGTCAGCTCCTTCAAACCTGGAATCAATCTAGTGAACTTCTTCTGAACCGCTTCCAGTGCCACCACATCCTTCCTCAAAGAAAGTGTCCAAAACTGAACACAATACTCCAAGTGTGGTCTCACCAATGCCTTTTACAATTGTAACAACACTTCTCTACTTTTATACTCGAGATCCTTTGCAACAAATGCCAACATTCCATTTGCCTTCCTTATAACATTTCTGTACCTGCATACCCACTTTCTGAGACTCATGCACAAGGATACCCAGATCCTTCTGCACAGAATCTGTTTCCCATTTAAATAGTAATTTGCCCTTTTATTTTTCCAGCCAAAATGGATAACCTTGCATTTATCCACATTAAACTCCATCTGCCAGATTCTGACCTATTCCCTAGCCTGTCAATATCCATTTGTAAACTTTTTATCTCCCCATCACAGCCTGCTTACCACCTATTTTCATGTTGTCAGCAAATTTTGCTATGTTACACTCTCTGCTTGTAGGTCATTGATATAGATTGTAAACATTTGTGGCCCTGCAGGATCCCAATAGTTACAGATCACCAACTGGAGAAGAACCATTTATCCCAGCTCTCTGTTTTCTATCAGTCAACCAATCCTCAATCCAAGCCACTACTCTACCCCAACCCCTTGGGATCTAACCTTCTGGACCAGACTCTTGTGTGGCACCTTTTTAAATGCCTTCTGGAAGTCCAGATCCACAGGATTCCACTTATCTATGTTGCTGGTTACATCCTTAGAGAACTTTAGCAGGTTTGTCAAACAAGACTTGCCCTTCACAAAACTGTGCTGACACTGGTGAATTGAGCTTTGCTTTCCCAGATGCTCAGTCATCTCCTCCTTAATGATTGACTCCAGCAAGTTTCCCACCGCAGAGGTCAAGCTGACTGTTCTATAGTTTCCCACTTCTTGCCTCTCTCCTTTCTTCAATAAGGGCATCACATTAGCATGTTTCCAGTCCATCGGTACCTTTCCGGAATCCAGGGAATTTTGGAATATCATAACTAATGCATCCATCTGCAGTCACCTCCTTTAACACCCTAGGGTGTAGGTCATCGGGTCCTGGGGACTTACCTACTTTTAAACTCTCCAGTTTACTGAGTACCTTCTCTCTGGTTATAGTAATTTCACCAACGTCTACTGCATGAACTGCAGTTTTTTGGGACAGAATTATTATCTTCTACTTTGAAGACAGAGACAAAGTAGTGGTTTAGTGCCTCTGCCATTTCCGAGTTTTTCCATTATTACCCCACCATTTCCATCCTCTAAAGTGCCAACATCTACTTTTACTCTTCCTCTTTATATACTTATAGAAACTTTTGGTGTCAGTGTTTATGTTTTCAGCTAGCTTCCTTTCATAGTCCATTTTAGCATTTTTGATATTGTATTTAGTCACCTTTTGTTGGCTTTTGAAGTTCTTCCAATCCTCCATGCTGCCACTAACTTTTGTAGTATTATCTGCCCTCATTTTTGCCCTGATGTTCGCCTTAATTTCCTTATTAAACCATGGATGATTTTTCACCCTTTTGCTCTTCCTCTCAGGAATGTACCTTAGTTGAGATGTCTTTAATATCTCCCTAAACAACTGCCACTGTTCTTCTACCATCCTCCTCTTTAATACTCTTGCCCAGTCCACTTGGGCCAACTCTTTACTGAGGCCTGCATAATTACCCTTGCCAAATGCTAAAACTCGAGTATGTGATTCTGCCCTCTCACTTCCATTCTAAATTTGAAATTCTATCATGCTGTAATCACTCCTTCCGAGTGGATACTTAACTACAAGACCATTAATCAATCCTTCCTCATTAGATAATACCAGACCTAAAGTAACCAGTTCTCTGGTTGGCTCCATAACATGCTGCTCTAAAAAACAGTCCCTCATACATTCTATGAACCATTCCTCAAGGCTACCCTTGCCAAGTTAGAATCATAGAATCAGTGCAGATTGAGGCCATTCGGTGATCGTGTCTGCAATGACCACAATCCCACACATGCCCTATCCCTATAACCCCATGCATTTACCCTAGCTAGTCCTCCTGACAGTAAGGGAGAATTTAGCATGGCCAATCCACCTTGCACGCACATCTTTGGAGTTGGTTAATCCAGTTGATTAATCCAGTCCTAGTGAGTCACTTGAATCATACCTGGAGTGAAACGTCTTATGCTCACCCCGTGCCAAATTCAATGTGTGAAACTTATGGTCTTGGCTAACTTTATAAAATCCTTGGAGTTTCTGACCTGGATCATAACATCAATTTTGTTGAAAGCTGTTATCATGTTCCAGTATACTATGAATATTCAGTCAAAAGCTTAGACTCCTCCTGCTAACCTGTTCCAAACTGGAGTTCACCTGAGAACCAATCTCCTGGAAATTTGATCTCAAGAAGTCTCACATCTTACTGAGAATCCTCTGCTTCACAGGACCTTCCACTTCACATAAAGCATCAAATCATCTAAGAGACTACAGGCCTGCCACAAAAGAGATTGTGTTCATCATAAATTGTAATTGGATTGTTTTGCCTTAAGGTGTATTGAATCTTTGTGTGTGTGATAGTGCATGTGAACTGAGTTAAACATCATATTTAAATATTCAGGGCCAGTGTGATATAAATAATCTTCTTAATTTTTAAAACTCACAAGCCACTTGGTGCTTGAATTATTTAAATTGGAACAATCACTCTAGGGGTACTTTTTTTATACACAAATATATTGATCGGGGCCATGAAGAGGAACACATCAATTCTATCCGTGACACTTGGTAAAACATTAATAAAGCACCAGTCAGGAAGGATATCACAATGGTTTGTCATCTGAGTTTTCTAACGGTTGCTAGTTGCTCACATAGGGACGAGGATGATACAAAAACAAACATGTTTTGAGAGTGTCCAGTTTGAGTCAGCAAGAATCTTAATGGAGAGGTATTTTATAGCTGCTTGCATAAGTTGAACTTAAAAAGTCCCCATTTTAAGTTGCCCCAATTTAAGATATTCCACTTTCATATTTGTCACTTACAGAGCTCATATTTTCACTTAGTGTCACATGGCTCATTTTAAAGACATTTAGCATGATCCAGTGGGTGAAGGCACTGGATTTAGGCTCTAATCTATTTGGAAACATGCGTCCAGTACAAACATGATGGACCAAATGGCTTCCTTCTGTGCGGAGTTTGCATGTTTTCCCCGTGTCTGAGTGGGTTTCCTCCCACAGTCCAAAAGATGTGCTGGTTAGGTGCATTGGTCATGCTAAATTCTCCCTCAGTGTACCCGGACAGGCGCCAGAGTGTGGCGACTTGGGGATTTTCACAGTAACTTCATTGCAGTGTTAATGTAAGCCTATTTGTGACACAAATAAATAAATTTATTTAAACTTATCAACTTAACCTCACCACAGAACTTGGTTTCTACTGAAGGCTTCCTAGAGCTACTTATTAGTTCAGCCACCAGGTTATGGGTGTTCTTTTCTGCATTGTCATTCCAAGTACTTATGCACAGAATATGAAGGTTGTGACCAAAGAATGTTCTTTTTGCAGGAGAGTCTGCAATCTTGTTTTTAACTAATTTTGAAGGAGAACATTAGAATGTGGGATAGGAGACATCAGGTACAGTGAAAAAGTTAATAAACACCTCAGGTGTGTGAAGAGTCACATTTACTTTCCCTTGTCTGATCAAATTATTATATTACTTCCCCATAATGTCCATATCTCATGGGTAATTCCACTGGAGTTCACAGTTCAGCCACCTTCTGCCACACTTTGCATGGCAAGGCCTTGAGTACCTTCCTTCTGTGGGAAAGAACCAGAGCAACCCTCTTTTACTCCATGTCATTCAGCAGCTGCCAAGCTACTTTATTTAGGGGGAGGTCAGTGGCATAGTGGTAACATCACTGGACTAGTAATCCAGAGGCTCAGACTGGGGACTTGGGTTTAAAACCCACCATTGTAGCAGGTGGAATTGAAATTCAATTACTTGAAACTGGAACTGAAAACTAGTCTCAGTAATGGTGACCATGAAACTACCATTGATGGTCCATAGGAAGAGAACTGCATCTGAGGTCATTCGACTGGATAATTTTCCATCAGGGTTAATTGTGATGCAGTGAGTGCTGAGGCCTTCATGAGCTTATAGGAAGAACTGCTGCAGGCCTTCATGTCCTATAGCTGCTTCATTTTGTGGTTGGAGGGGGCCTGTCAGCCACATCATCTGATTTATTAATGTCCTTTCGGGAAGGAAACCTGCCACCTCAACTCCCACACAAATTCCCTCCACTGTCCTTGAATGGACCTACCCTTTCCTTAGCTACTCTTTTCCTCCTCATATATGCATGAAAACCCTTGGGATTCTCCTTAATTCTGCCTGCCAAGGATATTTTATGGCCCTTTTGTCCTCCTAAATCCCTGTTTAAGCACTTTTCTGCTATCTTTATATTTTTCAAGAGCCTTATCCGTTTTCAATTTCCTGAAATTTATGTAAGCCTCCTTCTTCTTTTTCACTCGCTCATAATCTCTCTTGTCATTCAGGGTTCCCAAATCTTGCCATCGTTATCCTTCATTTGTACAGGGTCAAACTTGTCCTGAATTGTTAACAACTGATTTTTAAAAGGCTCCCACATATTGGATGTTGATTTACCCTCAAACAGGTGCCCCCAGTCTACATTGCCTAGCTCCTGCCCAATACTGTTGTAGTTAGCCTCCTCCCTCATTTAGTACTTTCACTCTGGGACTACTTCTACCCTTTTTTACAAGTGCCTTAAGACTTATTGAATTGTGATAACTGTTCTCAAAATGGTCCCTGAGACATCAATCACCTGTCCGGGCTTGTTTCTCAAAACCAGGTCTAAGATTGTCTCTTCCCAAGTTCGACTATCTACATATTGCCTCAAGAAACACTCTTGGACACACTGAACAAACTTTGCCCCGTCCAAGCCGATTTGTTGGGGAAGTTAAAATCGCCCATCACAACAAGCCTGTTGTTTTTACATCTTACTATAATCTGCTGACATATCAGTTCCTCTACTTCACACTGGCTGTTGGGAGGTCTGTAGTACAACCTCAACAGTGTGATTGCACCGCTCCTGTTCCTGAGTTCTAACCATATGGCCTCATGCATGGTCCCACCAAGGTGTCCTCCCTCTGTATAGCTGTGACATTCATCCTAATTAGTAAAGCAACACCCTCATCTCTGTTGTCACCGTCTCTATCTTGCCTGAAGCATCTAAATCCTGGAATGCTAAGATGCCAGTCCTGCCCTTCTTTCATCCAAGTCTCCATAATTGCCACAACATCAGAGTACCCAAACAGGTGTCGGAGTGTGAGGACTAGGGGATTTTCACAGTAACTTCATTTCCGTGTTAATGTAAGCCTACCTGTGACAATAATAAATAAATTTTAAACTAATCATTGATTGGTCTGTTGCCAATCAAGTGGGCAAAAGCACTCTCTCTTCACTTGAAGCTTTTTCTAGACTTGCAGGACTGATCTTGCCTCACTAAATTATGTTGGTTGCACAGGCTCTCTCCAAGCCAAAAAATGAATAACCCCCTCAGAACCAATCTCAGATGGAGAGCTCTCCCTACGTGCTGCCCATACACAACCTGTGCTCCCAAGAACCTTTTGTAAACAAATAGAGATGAGATTAGAATCATAGAATCCCTACAGTGCAGAAGGAAGCTATTCAGCCAATCGAGTCTGCACCGACCACAATCCCACCCAGACCATAATCCCACTACCCCCATAACCCCATGGATTTACGCTGCTTATCTCCCTGACACTAAGGGACAATTGAGCACGGCCAATTCTTCCTGGCTGTATCACAGCTTGGTATGGCTTCTGCTCTGCCCAAGACCGCAAGAAACTACAAAAGGTTGTGAATGTAGCCCAATTCATCACGCAAACCACTCTCCCGTCCATTGAGTCTGTCTGCACTTCCAGCTGCCTCGGCAAAGCAGCCAGCATAGTTAAGGACCCCATGCACCCCAGACATTCTCTCTTCCACCTTCTTCCATCGGGAAAAAGATACAAAAGTCTGAGCTCACGTACCAACTGACTCAAGAACTGCTTCTTTCCTGCTGCTGTCAGAATTTTCAATGGACCTATCTTGCATTAAGTTGATCTTTCTCTACACCCTAGCTATGACTGTAACACTACATTCTGCACCCTCTCCTTTCCTTCTCTATGAACGGTATGCTTTGTCTGTATAGCACGCAAGAAACAATACTTTTCACTGTATGCTAAGACATGGGACAATAGCAAATCAAATCAAATCAAATCAATACACCTAACCCTCACATCTTTGGACTGTGGAAGGAAACCGGAGCACCCGGAGGAAACCCATGCAGACACAGGGAGAACATGCAGACTCCACACAGACTGTGACCTGAGGCCAGAATTGAACCGGGGTCCCTGGTGTGTGAGATCATTAGATCATGAAGCTTTGTTTTCAGTGGTGTGCCGCCATATTTGATATATAACACAAATTGACTCCAAAGCAGCAGAGAAATGCATGGAATATTTATGTCCTTAAAATGATGACCAAATGCACATGATTCTATGGAGTCTTTTTTGTCCAAATATCTGTTCCTCTGAGCCTGCACCAATCTGAAAAGATGATTCAACAAAGGATTATAACACAGGCCCCTGGTCTGATTGAATTCTTTGAGAGAATAACTAAATGGGAGCTTATCAAGACTGAAATTTAAATAGGTTCTTTAAGTGGCAAAGATTTCTGGTGAAGTCATAACACTGAGGTGGTTAAGATTTCCTTTAAGCAAGAAACATTTTTCTCTTTTACTCAGTTTGAAGTTTTGTTGCGAGTGGTTCATTTCATTACAATGATTCTCATTCAAGTTATTGAATGAATTCATAAAGCGATTATTCCCTAATAGCTTGATGTTGAATGCTTTAGAAGTTTAGAGTCATTAGAGCACAAAAAAGAGGCCCTTCAGCCAATCATGTCTGTGCTGGCCATCAAGCACCTATCTATTCTAATCCCATTTCCCAGCACTTGGTCTTCATGTGAAGAAAATTAAATACATGTTGATCAGAGAAATGATAGAGCTTTGGGTAGTGATGAAGTGAAAAATGTTGTCTATTATTATCATAATTGTAACTTCTGATAAGGGAGACTCCTGGTTCCATAGCATCTTATCCCTGTGATAACTCCAAATATCTTGCATGAGGAATCACTGATTGATCTCCCTGCAGATGTCATTGAATACGAGCTCCCTGGGGATTGGTAATTAACTAACCAGGTGGATCTCATATACTGAGCCTTGTATAAAGCAGGCCCCTGAGTGGGTCCATTATTCCATTGTCCCAGATGGGACATGTTGTGTTCACCACAGGCTTGTGTTATTTTTGCTTTACTTTATTTTGTGCAATAAAGCACTGTTCCTTTACAGCCGCTTCCTGGAGTTATTATAATCCCGTCTCGCAGAAACATTTCAAAATGCCTCACATACCTGCGCTCTATTTCAGGACCATGTGATATGCTGCCCCAGGCTCGATGATGCAGTTAATGTTAATGAAACCTTAGACATTATCATTATTTTCTTCTTAAAATGTGCCATGTTTGATTTGTTAAGAATGAGAATTTTAGAGCGCTGTGTACTGATCGGTAGATAAGCAGATGTTAATTTATTCTTAGTTGTTCAGTGAATCCAATTCTCCAACTTAATAGTATTGCAAAGCACATTGCAAATTTCAACTTTCCATTGTTGCCTATTTTGCAAACAACCTTCTGTTATCTTTATAACACTGAAGACATTGAGATTTGCCCTGATTTCACATGTTAGTAAATCCTGCTTGATGCTTGCTGCTAACTCCTCAGAATAAAAGCATTTAGTGAACTCCTTTTTTACTGGGAAAAAAATCCAGACTGACATATCAACAAGGAAATACATCACAGGGGACAAAGGATGATGTTACTGAACATGTTAATGAAGCTGAGACAAGGAACACTTTGTGTGGATCTATCCTACGACATTGACATGTTTAAATAATAATGCTGCTATTTGATGCTCAGTGGAAGTCTAGCTAGCAACTGCTATGAAGAGAAAAAAAGCAGCAAATAAATTATCTGAGGAATGAGTGAACATTGAAAACAAACGCTTTATGACCAGATGTGAGAATTAATTTAAATTCTACCTGTGATAACACTTATAGATCTAGGGAATGAGCAGGAAGTACTTTGCAGACAGTCCATCATGTTGTCAATTAATATTTAAAATGTGCTTTACTTTTAGTATTTTTATCAAACTTTTTCTGAAGTTTGGGGCGGCATGGTGGCACAGTGGTTAGTACTGCTGCCTCACAGTGCCAGATACCCGGGTTCGATTCCCGGCTTGGGTCACTGTGTGGAGTTTGCATGTTCTCCCTGGGTCTGCATGGGTTTCCTCCGGGGGGTCCGGTTTCCTCCCACAGTCTGAAAGATGTGCTGGTTAGGTGCATTGACCCGAACAGGCGCCAAAGTGTGGCGACTAGGGGAATTTCACAGTAACTTTATTGCAATGTTAATGTAAGCCTTACTTGTGACTAATAAATAAACTTTACATTTAACTTTAAGTTATGACATACATTTGACAATTATATATCATGTATGAGAATATAAAATTGCAGAGGTTGGGGATAAAACTTGGATTTGACCAGTTTTCATTTGCGGGGGTTACGACGCGTGACTATCCTGCATTCAGTCCCATTGAAGTAAAGAGCATGGACACTCGGCACTGCGTCATTTCAATGATGGCAGTGTGGGTTCCAGTGTGAAAACACACTGCTGGCTGGCTTCAGTCATGCTTAAAAGGAGGCCCAAGGCAGGAATTGGACTTGGGTCTCTGGAGCTGTGAGGCAACAGTGCTAATCACTGCCCCACCGTGCCGCCCATTTAACTGATGTGACAATCACACTCATGCAGAAGCTGCTACTGACTGCCCGTGAAGGAACTGGCTACAAGGAGAAGCACTCCAAATGAAGCAGCAGGGAAGAGAGAGGTGTCCTATGTTTTCCAATGCAGGTCTTTTTATTTGCGTAGGAGGTGGCAAGGAGGAGAATTGGAGGCTCTTCAAGCAAAGATAAGAAGGTGATGTGAGCAGGTGGTCAGGGTGATGAATTCCCAGAGTCTGACCACATTGACATGCCAGCAATATCAGAAGATTTTCGTCAAGGTCAGTGAATGCATCTTCAAAGGACATCTCCGCAGTGACGACACCATCAACCTCAGCCCAACTCAATGTACCACAGTTCTGTCACGCAACCATCAAAAATCACACCAAATATAAAGAGATTTCTCCTCACCTTCACGCACTTACAAATGCTGCCAGTTTCATGTTCACCTCTCTCTGCTTCCACATATTTCCAGATTTTCAGTCATGGCAGATTCATCACCCAAACACATTTCAGTAGTCTTTCCTCTCTCTTTCAGGCCAAGGAGGCCCCAGACAGAAGGCAGCAGAACAGAACTGGAGAAGGACAGGCATGCCTGCATGATCTGAGCGCTCTGGAGGAGACAGTCATCCACATCTTGGCCATGGTTGTGACAGAGCCCATTACACCTGGAATCATTGTGAACATTCAGGCTGATGACATTATATTGGCTCTGCCCCTTCTCAAAATACCACCTTGTCTTCATTCTCCTGTTGGACATGGGACGGCACAATGGCAATAGTTAGCACCGCCGCCTCACAGTGCCAGGCACCTGAGCTCGATTCCCGGCTTGGGTCATCATCTGTGTGGAGTTTGCACATTCTCCATGTCTGCGTGGGTTTCTTCCGGGTGCTCCGGTTTCCTCCCACAGTCCGAAAGACAGTCCAAAAGATGTGCTGGTTAAGTGCATTGGCCATGCTAAATTCTCCCTCAGTGTACCCGAACAGTTGCCTGAGTGTGGCGACTGGGGGATTTTCACATTAAATTTACTGAAGTGTGAATGTAAGCCTACTTCTGACGAATAAATAAACTTTACTTTATAAATTGCAAGCTGCATAAGGTGTGACCATGAATCTGTTGCTTTCCACCCAAGTCTGCTACCTGCACTCTAACTCTCCCCATCTTCATTCCCGCTTTTAATACTTGAGAACTGCTGCATCAGCCGCCACTGTAGCCTCGTGAGGAAGAGCAAGATCTACACATGACCGGTAACGAAGAAGCATCATTACTTGATCTGACACTTGCAGTTGTCAACTTAGCTACTGGCACGCCACATGCTTTAGAGGGTAGGTTAGAGACAGTACGTGGTTAACCACAGCACATGAGAAATCTCCAGGACTTAATTGTTTCCATCAAAGGGCATTAAGGAATTAGGTGTGTAGATAATTCTTATTCTGGTGATGATTGTCTAAAGCTGTCATAGAGTCATAAAGCTTACAGCATGGAAACAGGCCCTTCGGCCTAACTTGTCCATGCTTTTTTATCCCCTAAGCTAGTCCCAGTTGCCCGCATTTGGCCCATATCCCTCTATACCCATCTTACCCATGTAACTGTCTAAACGCTTTTTAAAAGACAAAATTGTACCCGCCTCTACTACTACCTCTGGCAGCTTGTTCCAGACACCCACCACCGTCTGCGTGAAGAAATTACCCCTCTGGATCCTTTTGTATCTCTCCCCTCTCACCTTAAACCTATGCCCTTTAGTTTTAGACTCCCCCACCTTTTGGAAAAGATATTGACTCTCTAGCTGATCTGTGCCCCTCATTATTTTATAGACCTCCATAAGATCGCCCCTCAGCCTCCTATGCTCCAGAAAAAAAAGTCCCAGTCTATCCAGCCTCTCTTTATAACTTAAACCAGTAGTTCCCAAACTTTTTCCACTGGGCCGCACTTTCGGAATAAAAATTCGCACACGCCACACCGAATTTTTTATTGATAAGAAATACATTCAAAAACAAAAAAAAAACAACTCCTAGCAGTGCTTGATTCATAACATAGAACACAACTACTTTATAATATGATCATGGGACATCCAGAAAGTCGTCCTCAGCATCACTTGATGCTCTTGCTCTCACTTTGGAAAAATATCTATCCATGTTTAAATGTTTCTTTGATTGTCCTTGAATCTTCCCACCACACTTGCCATCCTCTCTCGCCGCACCAGTGTGGTGCGCCGCACCCTTTGGGAACCACTGATTTAAACGATCAAGTCCCAGTAGCATCCTAGTAAATCTTTTCTGCACTCTGACTAGTTTAATAATATCCTTTCAATAATAGGGTGATCAGAATTATACACAGTATTCCAAGTGTGGCCTTACCAATGTCTTGTAGAACTTCAACAAGACATCTCAATTCCTTATTCAATGTTCTGACCAATGAAACCAAGCATGCCGAATGCCTTCTTCACCACTCTGTCTACCTGCGACTCCAGTTTCAAGGAGCTATGAACCTGTACCCCTAGATCCCGTTGTTCTATAACTCTCCTCAATGCCCTACCATTAATTGAGTAAGTCCTGTCCTGGTTTGATCGACCAAAATGCATCACCTCGCATTTATCTAAATTAAACTCCATCTGCCATTCATCAGCCCACTGATCAAGATCCCATTCCAATCCGAGATAACCTTCTTCACTGTCCACTATGCCACTAATCTTGGTGTCATCTGCAAACATACTAACCATGCCTACTAAATTCTCATCCAAATCGTTAATATAAATGACAAATAACAGTGGACCCAGCACCGATCCCTGAGGCACACCACTGGTCACAGGCCTCCAGTTTGAAAAACAACCCTCTACACCCCTGTCTTCTGTCATCCAGCTAATTTTGTATCCATTTGGCTACCTCACCCGGTAGGTTGTTGCATAAGATTAAATCTTACGGGATTCAATGTGGTACCTTGTCAAAGGCCTTGCTGAAGTCCATGTAGACAACATCAACTACACTGCCCTCATCTACCTTCTTGGTTACCCCTTCAAAAAACTCAATCAAACTTGAGAGACATGATTTTCCACTCACAAAGCTATGCTGACTGTCCCTAATCAGTCCTTGCATCTCTAAATGCTGTAGATCCTGTCTCTCAAAATACCTTCTAACAATTTACCTGCTACAGATGTGAGGCTCACCGGCCTGTAGTTCCCAGGCTTTTCCCTGCAGCCCTTCTTAAGAAAAGGCACAACATTTGCCACCTTCTAATCTTCAGGCACCTCACGTGATTCAAATATCGCTGCCAGGGGACTTGCAATTTCCTCCCTAGCCTCCCACAATGTCTTGGGATATACTTCATCAGGTCCCAGGGATTTATCTACCTTGATGCGCTTTAAGACTTCTAGCTCCTCCTTGTCTGTAATATGTACACTCCTCAAGGGTCCTGATTCTCTTCCCCTGGTAGCAGGTGAGACTGAGTCATTCTATTTCGTCAAGGGCTTGATAGATTTTTGCTTGACAAAAGAGTCAATGGTTATTGGAGGGGGGGGGGGGGAGGGTCGACAGGAGATGTGAAGTTGAGACCACAACCAAATAAGCCATGACCTTATCAAATGGCGGAATAGGCTCCAAGAGCTGAATGGCCCACTCCTAGTCCAACAATTTATTAACATTTTTATAGTGGGATTGGAACCCACAACCTTCGGACTCCTGCCACTCAGGTGATAGTGTCACATAGAGCTAGAGCAGTGGTTCCCAAAGGGTGCGGCGCGCCACACTGGTGCGGCGAGAGAGGATAGCAAGTGTGGCAGGAAGATTCAAGGACAATCAAAGAAACATTTAAACATGGTTTAAACAAGCATTGTTTTATACTTTCTGGATGTCCCATGATCATATTATAAAGTAGTTGTGTTCTATGTTATGAATCAAGCACTGCTAGGAGTTGTTTTTTTTGTTTTTGAATGTATTTATCAATAAAAAATTCAGTGTGGCGCGAACAAATTTTTATTCTGAAAGTGCGGCCCAGTGAAAAAAGTTTGGGAACCACTGACCGAGAGTATCCACAGAGCCCATTCAACATTGTCTAGCATTCTCTGTTACAAGCTAAGACGAAGCACGTGCTCCCTGGGCGCCGAACAGGAAGGGGAGGAGCCAGTCATCATTTTCCCGCCCCGCCCCGCCAGCATGGCGTCTGACGTCAGTGCGGCGGCTACGCGAGCTCGCTGAGCCGGGAGTCGGGTCCGAGGAAGGGGGGGGGAGGAGCCGAGGGGATTCTTGGCCCCGCCTTTACGCTGCGTATGACGTCAGTGCGGCCGCGCGAGCTCGCTGAGCCAGGTTGTCAGGCAGGCGCCCAGGGGATTCTTGGCCCCGCCTTCCTGCAGGGCGTCTGACGTCAGGGCTCGCTTGCTGTGCCCAGAGTGTTCTTACTGTGTTTACCCCAGTCCAACGCCGGCATCTCCACACCCAGAGTGAAATAGCAGGTGGTACGCTGGGGGCGGAAGGACAGATATTCTTCGATAAACGCAAAATACTGCAGATATTCTTGGTCCCGCCTACACCACAGGGCAGCAGCACGTGCTGGCTTGAGGGGTGGAGCGAAACACTCTGGGGAGAAGTCGGGGATTAAGCCCCGTTTATAGGCCGGACACCCAACGTCAGGGGAGTCAAGCACTGATAGGGGGATGCGGCCCCGTCCACTTGCGGGGGCGTCTGACGTCAGTGCGGCGGAGCAAGCCGGATTGAGGGTGGGAAGTGAAGCGCTGTGAAAGGGGGAGGGGCGTGGGAGTAGTACATGCTGGCGCTGACGTCAGGGGAGTGAACTGAGAGCGGGAGGAGGCAGCGGGCCTAGGCCCCGCCCACATGCCGGGCGTTTGACGTCAGTGCGGCGGAGCGAGCTGGCTTGAGGGTGAAACCAAAAGAGAAAATGCTGGAAAATCTCAGCAGGTCCGGCAGCATCTGTGAGGAGAGAAAAGAGCTGACGTTTCGAGTCCAGCTGACCCTTTGTCAAAGCTAAAAGGCAATAATCTGCAGGTTTATGGATTGAGTGTGGGAGGGAACCACTGTGAAAGGGAGGAGCCGGGGGATTAAGTCCCCCCCGCCTACATGCCGGGCGACTGACGTCAGTGTGTGAAGCACTGAAAGGGGGCGGGGCCGGCGCATGTTAGGCCCCGCCTACATGCCGGCCGACAGACGTCAGGGTGTGAAGCACTGAAAGAGGGAGGGGCCGACGCATGTTAGGCCCCGCCTACTACATGCCGGGTGCCTGACGTCAGTGCGACGGCGCGAGAGGGGGGTGGGTCAGTGGGCGGGGTCAATGACGTTGAGCGTATGGCGGCGAGTTCCGTGTTTACACCCGGAGGACGGAGTAGGAGGCGCGCGCGCGGTGTCAGTGAGGTGAGAGGCCGGCGGCGGCGGAGAACAACAGCACCAAGCAGCAGCAAGAGCTATCTATAAAAGAGGGAGATAAGCGGCGATGCATCCGGCAGCTTGAGAGACAGAGAGCGAGAGAGAGGAGGAGGAGGGAGGAGGTGAAGAGGGCAAAGAAGACGGAGCTGTCGGGGCGCTCGCGGAACGGCATGTTTTCCAGGAAGGCTCATGGAGACGTCAAGAAATCTACACAGAAAGTTCTGGACCCAAAGAAGGACGTGCTGACCCGCCTCAAGCACCTGCGGGCTCTGCTGGGTGAGTAAGCGGGCGGCAGGGCCGTGCCTGAGGTAGAGTGGGCTTTGTGGCCTCGTTGTTTTCAACCTCCCCCCCGCGGCCACACACTCTCCCTCCAGCCGCCAAAGGGCATCTCAATAACCAGTCCCAACTAGCGGGCAGGCCTTTCGTCCAACATTGCCTTTCCCTGCCCAAAGCATCAGGAGGAGGGGATGGATGCAATTCCGTTAAACCCTCTCCTTCCCTCAAAAATAAAACACACACCATAGAATTAATTCAATCACTTATTTCTATTCACAGCACTGCACGTTCAGCCCAGGGCATCTTGGTGGCAAACCTGCGCTGATTGTGCAGGCACACAATTATCTGGAGCTGTCACATTTTCTTTTAGCTGGCCAGGATAAGCTGTGAATTTTCTATGGTACCCTGATCAGGGTTTCTTCCCTCACGCCAGATTTTCTCCTTTGAAAATTGCTCTTGACCTGTCCTTCGCAGAACAGTTGTGAAGTTCAGAATTACATGAGCTTTCTCCCCTCCACCGCCGCCCCCCCCCCAAAGTTTATGATTTTCGTGCATTATGCATTAGATTATCATGCAACAAAGGCCTGCCTTGTATGTAACTTGGGAGAAAGTATCCGAGTTCTCAGTCCCAAGTATTTAGTTAGGCAAGGTTCTACATTCGTGTGTATCGGATGTTGATTTTAATGCATAAAAGTTACATGTGCATGCTTATTTTCTTAGCTAAAACACAAAGGTTCCACTGAGTTCTGCAAAATGGCTTGATACGTGTGTGCTGCGAGTATGCTTGAAAGTAGGTATCTGAAAAAGATGTGTTTGACTTACGAGCATAGTGTATATTTTGCTGGAAACCCGTGATGATTTCTGTTTTACTGGCCCCATTTTCAGCGGGGAAGTTGACGTTATATCGGAAGGCAAGGACTAGCTCCCTGGGAATGTTGCAATGTTTGCGGTGTTAAAGTTTGGAAACGATTGAACTTTGTGTGGTGCATTAATAGATTTTTGGTAAACAAGGGGATGAGAGGCTATCGGGGGTTGGCAGAATTAGGAATTTGAGGTTAAAACCAAGCGAGCAGAGCGGACACAAGGGGCCGAGTGGTCCACTCTTGCTGCTGCTTCCTGTGTTAATTGTAATGTGTATAGATAGACTCTTGAATGTTTTGGATTTTTGTGTGTACTGAATTGTTACACTGTTTAGAATAAGTAATCTGAAGTATAACATTTGAAGCAGTTAATATTTGATATTGGACTTTTGTAAGTTTCATGAATCATAGAATCATAGAATCATAGAAACCCTACAGTGCAGAAGGAGGCCATTCGGCCCATCGAGTCTGCACCGACCACAATCCCACCCAGACCCTCCCCGCTAATCCCTTTTTTTTTTTACCCGCTAATTTACCTGCTAATCCCTCTAACCTACGCATCCCAGGACTCTAAGGGGCAATTTTTAACCTGGCCAATCAACTTAACCCGCACATCTTTGGACTGTGGGAGGAAACCGGAGCACCCGGAGGAAACCCACGTTTCCTGGTGGAGATGCCGGCGTTGGACTGGGGTGGGCACAGTAAGAAGTTTTTTTTTGTACTTTTCCAATTCAATCAAATCAAATCCAATTCAGAGTCTCAACAAGTTGAGACATTTCAGATCCAGGCTGACAAGACAGGGCAAGCGACCAAATTGCCCTGTCCTGGGCCTGATCTGATTGGAGGAGCAAAGCAACACCTCCTCCAAGACTTGAGCTCATTTGCATCTTAGCCAAAAGGCCGAGATGCTGCTTTTAAAAATTGCTTCAGTGTAATCTAATGACCTCAACCAAGTGCAGCATCCAATCCATACTACACTTGATCTTAGCCAAAAGGCCGAATAAGAAGTTTCACAGCACCAGGTTAAAGTCCAACAGGTTTATTTGGAATCACGAGTTTGGAGTGTGGATCCTTCACCTAATGAAGGAGCAGTGCTCCGAAAGCTCGGGATTCCAAATAAACCTGTTGGACTTTAACCTTGTAAGTTTCAGACAGCTTTCTTTGGTAATGAAGAGACTGAAATACCTTTTTGTTAATATTTGTGTATATTTGCTGCTTGCTGCGAAGTTTCTTTACACAAGTTGCACAACTGAAGTTAAAGTAAGGTTAAATAAGGCAGGCTATGAGTAAGCACACTGTCCTGAGCTGAGACCTTGATACGAGCACTTTATTTGTGGTAGTACATAAATTTCTGATTTTTATTAATTGAGAATCAATGCGAATTGCTTTGCCTTCAACTCTGTGGTGAAGAGCCTAAACTTCTGCATCTGTTTTGGGCAGCATGGCGGCACAGTGGTTAGCACTGCTGCCTCAGAGCCAAGGGACCCGGGTTTAGTTCTGACCTTCGGTGACTGTGAAGTTTGCATCATCTTCTTGTGCCTAGGTTTCCTCTGGGTGCTCTAGTTTTCCCCCTCATTCCAAAGGTGTGCAGATTGGCAATGGTAAATTGCCCCTTAATGTCTATTACAAACTACCACAAATCAAGTGCTCGTATCAAGGTCTCAGCTCAGGACAGTGTGCTTACTCGTAGCCTGCCTTATTTAACCTTCCTTTAACTTCAGTTGTGCAACTTGTGTAAAGAAACTTCGTAGCAAGCAGCAAATAAACCCAAATATTAACAAAAAGGTATTTCAGTCTCTTCATTATCAAAGAAAGCTGTCTGAAACTTGTAAGGTTAAAGTCCAACAGGTTTTGGAATCCCAATCTTTCAGAGCACTGCTCCTTCCTAGTGTCAGGATTAGCAGGATAAATACATGGGGTTACAGGGATAGGATCTGGATGAGATTGTTGTTGGTGCAGGCTCACTAAGCCAAATAGCCTCCTCTGGACTGTACGGATTCTGTGTAGTTTGAAGAATGATAGATCCACAATTCCCAGACCAGTTTGTAGACTGTATCAAATATTTTATAAATAGTTCTGCTTAAGTGAGGTTTTGTTCAAGAATTAGCCATCTGTATGTATTCTAATGCTATTTAAATTTACTGTGTAGCACCATGAGGTGTGCCGTTTGATGTGAATTTTGTGCTTATCAAAGTAAGCAATGCTGATGTGGGGAATGGAGCATTTCAGTTTCTGGTGTCAACAAAATGCCCTCCTGGGTCAGGTTGTCATGGTTAGATACAAAGTAAAATTCTCTGTACTCTGACCAAGCAATGTGACTCTGTTCCAACCTCCAGCACCCCAGTTTGCAGTATTGTTGAGTTTTTTTCGCTGTCTGATATTGAATGAGATTGCTTTTATGTGGTTAATTGGGAACAGTTTAATGCTGGATGCCAAACTCATTGACAACTGGATTGAGACTTAAGGTGATTTTGCATAGGATTTGTATTGCCAGCTAGGAGAGTTTTTCGTTGCATCAGTTCTGATTATATTTGAACTAGGGTCCTCGACATGAAAGTCTAGTATCATAACTCACTGATTCATCTAATTTCCCCTCGATCAAAAAAATAAATAATTTTGACTTGAATGCCTGGCATCCTTAACTTCAGATTTTTGGAAGGTTTTTTTGCTCGTGATCATTTGCAGATCAAAAATAAGTGGTGCACTGATTTTTTTCAATTGAGTTCGACCTATTTAGATCGCAGGTGGATCATCCATGGCACTGCCCACAGAAAATCTGAATAAAATGAGTTTGAGTGCATGAATGCTGCTGTAAGTGTACTTATGGGGATGTGTCTTTTGGAATTGGAGGTCCTATTAACAAGTCGAAGAGCCTGTGTGTTTATGACAAAGTCATTATAATGAGGAAAATCCAATGGGGAAGCCACCAAGGTTTATTTCAGAGTCACTATCGTCGTCATTATTGAGTCGCTGTAACTGTCCTCCACTTTTGTCACTGATGTTTTGTTTTGGAATGGGTGTGACTTTGCAGTTGACTTTTATCCACTACAGCTGTGTCTCTGCTTCCAGGTTGTAATTGTCATTGGCTAATTCAAGGACAACTCGTCTGCATTTTAGTTACACCACCTCCACACAGGCCTTACTTATTTGTGTGTCGGCACCCAGGTGCACCTCTTTCAATATTGTACCGTTTAGTTTATTTTTCTTTTTCTTAAAGTTACAAAGCCAATGTGCAGAGTGGACCGGGCAAGCCCTAATTCATCTCCTTGCTTGCTCCAAAAATCAATTCAAATTGAATCCACTTCAAGGTCCTTAATAGAGGGATATACAGGATCCAAGTTGACAAGTAAAGGCATTACACCTGATCTTGGGTTTGATCTGATGCTTGATGTTAGTTGCCTCTCCTATCTTTTCATGACCACGCACATTTACATTAGTGTGAGGTAATTCAATTTGGATCCAACAAAGGCAAATCAAAATTTGTTTCCAGATGCTTAATCATCTGAGGCAGCTGGCACTTTCAGGAATTAACCAGACTACTTTACTATCTGGTTATATGCAAGTGGTCATGGGCATTACCAAGTATTATTGTTATAGTATCGACTTGGCAGATAAATTAATGATGCCCAAGTAAGGAGTAACAATACCACATGCATGAAAAACTGAATACATGGTAGCTTTTTTGTATCTGATCCATTGAATCCTTTTAACATTTTAAACATAAACTGGTCAATTTTCTAAACTCAACGGAGAGGGACTACAGTCCAAATTCATGCTACGTGTCCTCATCATTTAACCCTTTAAACCGTGGTATAATTTTGGTGATTCAGCCTTGTATCTTCTCAAAGCCAAATATATTCTTTGATGTGAGGTGCTTAAAACCGAATGCAGTACTTCAGCTGGGACCCCACCAAAGCTCTGTGCAGCCCCCTTTAGATAAGAGCAAACTTCCCAGTAGTTTTTTCTTTTTGTACCTGTCCACTAGATTTTACTGATTTGTGTATCTGGATATCCAGGCCCCGTTGCGTTTTCTGTCTTTCACCATTACTGGAAAAGTTCTGCTTTTTCTTTATTGGATCCAAGTTGAATTACCTTACCTTTTCATGATCATACACAGTACTTCAGTGTAAGAATGGCCGTATAAACTAAATGGTACGGTTTTGAAAGGGGTACATGAACAATTGACCTGGGTGTCCAGACAAAAATCTTTCAAAGGGGCAGAGCTGAAACTTATTAGGCAAACCGCATATGCACTGTGAGTTCAAGAAGCAGGTCAGAGGGTGGGAATTCTGTGGCGAGTTACTTGCCTCGCAACTATCTGCAAAGTTCAAGTCAGGTCTGTGATAGATTACTCCCCAGTTGCTTTAATGAGCGCAGCCGCAGGAACACTCCAGTAGCTTGACGTCATCCAGGGCTAAACAGCCTGCTTGACTGGCATCCCACCCATCACCTGAAATATTCACTGCCCTTTCCACTGGTGCACATTGGCAGCAGCGTGTCATCTATAATAGGCGCTGCAGCAATTCGCCAAGGCTCCTTGGACAGCATCTTCCAAACCTGCGACCTCTACTTTCTGGAAAACCAAGATAGCAGGTGCACGCTCCCCTCCAAGTAACATACCTTGGAAACCTAACTTGGAAATACATTGCCATTCCTTCACTGTCGCTGGCCAAATTGCTGGCATTCCCTCCCTAATAGCACTCTGTATCTACACCACATGGGCTGCACCGATTCAAGAAGGCAGCTTAGCACCAGCACCATTTTACAATTGGGGGTGGGCAGTAAATGCAGATCTTGCCAGAGAGACCCAAATCCCATGAATAAATGTTAAAAAATTAATAAATTGTTTTTCAAAAGAAATTTCAAGATCCTTAGCCTTATTTTAAAAAAAGGCAGAGTACAAGTCTAAGGACATAAAATTCACTAAATTCCTGGTTAGATTTTGTGTCCGGTTTTTAGGGTCTCAAAGGCTTGGAGATGATGTGAAGGAAGTTTATCAGAATTGCACTGGAAGTGAGGAAATTCAGTTCTGTGTAGAAATTGGAGAAGCTGGGATTGTTCTCCTTGGAGTAAGAAACATTAAGGAGAGATTTATTCGGGGCGTTTAGATTTCTCTGGAGTAGATGGGGGAACACTGTTTCCACTGGAAGGGTGGAAATGGAGAAAATTGACAAAGGTGAAAGAGTCCCTCGAGTCCATACGACATGCACTGCCCAAACTCAAGGAAGCTAGGTGGTGGTACCCATTTATTTCTTTTCTTTGTGTATTGTTCTGAACTCAAGACCGTTAACTATTAAAAAGAAAATCAAACTCTCAGTTATTAACTGAATGAATCATACAAGTTTTGAACAAAAACTTTTACAAGAGTTAAACAAAGCAAGTTCTGCTAACTTAACGCTATTTCATAAACACTAACTCTGTGCTCAAAAATCTCAACAGCACCTTCCTAGGTTATTTCCGATGTCCTTCTGATAATGTAGCAACCAGAACTACACGCAATACTCCAAACGCTGCCTAACCAAGGTTTTATATAGCTGCAACATGATTTCCCAACTCCTGTACTCAATGCTCTGGCTGATGAAGCGAAGCATGCCACGTGCCTTCTTAATCACCTTGAATTAGTGTTGCCACTTTTAGGGAACTATGGACCTGCACGCCCAGATCCCCCTCTATGTTAATGTTCGAAGAGTTCTGCCATTTACAGTATAATTCATACTGTATTTGATCCTCCAAAATGCATCACCTCGCGCTTGTCCAGGTTAAACGCCATCTGCCATTTCTGTGCCCAAGTCTCCAATCTATCTATATCCTGTTGTATCCTCAGACAATCCTCGGCACTATCAGCAACTCCGCCACTCTTCGTGTCATCCGCAAACTTACTAATCAGACCATTTACATTTTCCTCCAGATCATTTATATATGCTACAAGCAACAGAGGTCCCAGCACTGATCCCTGCGGGACACCACTAGCTACAGATCTCCATTCTGAAAAACACCCTTGCGCTGCTACTGTCTTCTGTAACCAAGCCAGTTCTGTATCCATCTAGCCAGCCCACCCTGAATACAGTGTGATTTTAATTTTTGTACCAGTCTGCCATGTGGGACCTTGTCAAATGCCTTACTAAAGGCAATATAAACTACATCCACAGCCCTTCCTTCAAGATTTTCTTTGTCACTTGTTCAAAAATCTCAATCAAGTTGGTGAGACATGACCTTCCCTGAACAAAACCATGCTGCCTGTCACTAACTAGCCCATATTCCTCCAAATGTGCATATATCCTGTCCCTTGGTATCTTCTCCAAAAGCTTCTCCATCACTGATGTCAGGCTCACCGGCCTATAGTTTGCTGGATCATCTGTTTCCTTTCTTAAACAAGGGAACAATATTGACTATTCTCCAGTCCTCTGGAATCTCACCTGTGGTCAAAGAGGATGTGAAGATATCTGTTAAGGCCCCCTCCTCCGCAGTAACCTGGGATAGATTCCATCTGGCCCTGGGGACTTGTCTACCTTAATGCAATTTAGGATACTCATCACTTCCTCCTTTGATACATTGACACTCCCGAGAGCGTTCACACACTGACCTCAACATCCGTCATGTCCTTCTCCTTGGTGAATACTGATACAGAGTACTCATTAAGGATTTCACCCACTTCCTATGGTTCCATGCATAACTTCACTTTAATGTCCTTGAGTGGGCCTACTCTTACTCTTGCTATCCTCTTGCTCCTAATGTATGCCTAAAAACCCTTGGGATTCTCCTTGACCCTGTTTACTAAAGACATTTCATGGCCCCTTTAGCCCTCCTAATTCCACTTTAAGTTCCTTCCTACTTGCACTGCAATCCTCAAGGGCTTTGTCAGTTTTTAGATCTATCGACTCTACAGTTTCCTTTTTAGAAAAAGAATTGCATTATAATGCACTCCAATCACCATAGATATTATTCTATTATTGAATTAATTTCCTAACCCAGGGTGGAAATGATTCTTGGCATAATACATTTGTTACAACTCCATATTCTGGAGCAAAAAAGTGCAGGAGGTTCTGTTTTTCTCCACGTTTTCACATGGTTGTTAATTGTATCAGGTGCTACAGACCAAATTTTTGTAAGACCGTTATGCTGGATGAATATGGTGTCTCAAGTCAGATTGCCATGGATGATGGGAGGATCACAGGAGTGGAGGTAGCTGCAAGGGAATGAAAAAATGGTGATTTGAAGATTTTGAGTAGTGAATTATTGGGTATGATGTAGAGGGTTGGATGCAGGGGATGGGGTGAGAAAAGCTGGGCTTTTAATACTTATATTGATGGTGAGGGTTATGTGATGTAAGTGCAGGAACGGCTCAGTTTACACAAGCTCTGGTGCTACTCATCTTTTAGTCCTTTTATTTATACTGATGCACCTCCCATTATTATGTAATCCTGGAGTGTATACTCTGCTATGTTCCTGGAAGATCCAGGTTAAATTTGGGTGATGGGGAGTTGAGTAGAATCAAGAAAATCCTCGTTTCATCAAGGTGGTCGGAGAAAGCCGGGATGGGGCCTTTTTGCCAGTTAGCTGGTGAGCAGGCGGACACTGACAATGTTGTAGACATCGCGATGATGGCTACCATTGTGAGTAAAGTGATGGATGGCAGCCTCGGCTTGGTGCTCACATTGAACTGCAAGATACCTGAAAGAAAATGGATGAAGCGGAGGAAAGAATCCCGTCAGTCGAGGGGACGATTTCCTCAGTGGAAATCCTACTGCATTGTTTGTCGGACAACCTGGCTAATTCTAGGAGATGGGGCTGGAGAAGGAATGTCACTGTGCCTGATTTCCCGAGAGGAGCTGAGGATAAATTCCTGGCTGAATTTGAGAACTGGCTGCCGTGCTTTCATAGTCTCGATTTCAAGGCTGGGCATTTCATGTTCAAAGAGGCATTCTGTATCCAGTCTTCGAGATATGGGGCTGGTTATACACCCCCATCGCCGGCCTTGTGTTGTCTTGACCTCGGTGTTCATCAAGGGGGGCTTAGGCCGCTGACTGCAGTTGAACCTCACTACCTGCCGGGTCCAGATCTCTCTCTACTGGGGCTTCTGGGCAATGACGCAACGGAGGTGCAGAGGCTTCAGTGAAACTATGGATGGATCCATGATGTTGCTTGACAATCGTGCCAAGGCTATGTTATCCTGCAGTTCATCATTAAAACTGAACTACTCCCCTTGTGATTATAATCCTGATTTTATGATGTTGTCTTTCGTGCTGACAAGGGTGTTTGATATATGTCCACTGAGGTGTATGTCATCTGTTATCCTGTTAATCTTTGAAAACCAGGGATAACTATTTATTTATAATGGAATTCATCCACTGGTATGCTCTAGTGGTGGAATTGAGGGAGATCTTAGTTTAAACTACGTAACCGTTTGCATTCAATCTTGGGGACACCGGGGGAGTGGGGTGGGTAAGGGGTCTGCCTACCCTGCTTATGGCACTGTGTCAAATCCAGACTCCTGGGGTCTAGTGTTTATAGTACGGAGATGTTTTCTTTGCTTGTGGGCTAATGGGTCGTCATCATGCTAGGTTGCTTGTATGCCATCAAGGTTGTGGAGTTGGGAATATATGCTGGTGCATACATGGGTGTTGTCGGGAATCCTTGGCTGTCTTTTTTGGATTGGTTTCTTATATATTCTTTGGCTGCACAGATTGTGACAATGGCTACTTGGTAATTTGGCTCCTGGAATATATGGTGAGCACATTATCCTGCTGGGAGGACAAGATTCTTGTCCTCCTTCGAGAAATCCTGACTGTGGATGTCTGGATGACGACTTCTGTTGCTGGGGTTTCCTTGATGGAGGGGATAATGGGTGGAATCCTGTTGATGGCGGGACTTGAATAGCGTCTTAGGTATGACTGGAGATACAGGAAGTTTTTTTAAATTGAAACCCAGGGGTATCATAGAATCTACAGTGCAAAAGGAGGCCATTCGGCCCATCGAGACTGCACCTTCCACAATCCCACTCGGGTCCTATCCCCATAACCCCCATGCATTTACCCTAGCTAGTCCCCCTGACACTAAGGAGCAATTTAGCATGGCCAGTCAACCTAACCAGCACGTCTTTCGGACTGTGGGAGGAAACCGGAGCACCCGGAGGAAAGCCACGCAGACACGGGGAGAACATGCAAACTCCACACAGGTGGTGACCCAAGCTTGGAATCGAACCCGGGTCTCTGGCGCTGTGAGGCAGCAGTGCTAACCACTGTGCCACCATGCCGCCCCAAGAGTAATCCTGGCCTGTTGGCCCTTTTATTTATGTCATTGTTCAATGTTTATCTTTGCTGGATAGGTTAGGGCAGTAGCTACTTTGATTATCCATTCCCAGGTCCAATGGAGAATATAGTAGATGAGAGAGTAGGCTGTCCTCCCCTAAGATTTCCCCTTTTGGAAACTTCTGGACAACACTCTTCCTTGAGCTTTAGGTTCTTCTGTTTCTCCTATGAGGTTATGTTCCTGATATCCAGCATGTGAGAGTGTATGCTATCAAACTGTCATGTCTATATGGTATAATCCTCTTTCTGAGGTTTCCTTTCGCCACCTTGGTCAGTGGGGTGCTGATATGGGCTCCAATTTATTATATTTGATTCCATGAGATTTCCCTCCGTCTTGTTGGGCGGGGGAGGATTGTGTCTTTCCCCGAGATATCTATCTGTGGGTGTCTTGATGATCATCTCCCTGTTGGTGGGGTTTTCTTGGTGGGGAAATGGGTTAGATTTTCCAACCGATGGTGGGACTTGAGTGCCACCCCTGGTGTGGCTGGAGATGAGTGAGGCTTATTTTGTGATGAGCCCAAGCATGGTGTGAGAATCCTTGTCTTATTGACTCTTTTATCTATGTCAATATCCCTTACTTTATTTGGTTGTTTAGGCTAGGAAAGCAGTTACTTTGAAAATTCGTACCGAGAAAGCATGGAGATTGTTATAGGTTAGGTCTCCCTAGTAGAAGGTATCCTGTTTTTCGTGTGGTCCAAGGGTAAGTTTAGATACCTGGGCTCTGTTTAAACTGCACTCTTCCCTTTTGTCTGTGTAGCTCTGCTCCTTTTGTCCTGTGTGTGAGTTTACACTTTAATTTGGGATTGTCTTTGGTTTGGGATTGTATCCACTTTGTGGTATTCTTTCATTGTTCAGATGTTTTGGGGTGCTGTTTTGGGCTCCAGTTTGTTGTATTTGACTCCACTGGGGCTCCTGTGTGATATGTATGATACTTGTTATCCTGTGGACAAATGCCGGCATCTCCACATCATGACAAGGGTGTGCACCATTGTGCCATCTGTTTATCCTGATATCCCCACTCTATCCTTTCATTATCCAAATGAAGCAAGGTGCTGATTGCATTTACAACAATTACAATGAATTGTAATTGATATTCAAAACCAATTGTAATATTTGTTGGACTTTTCTGTATGTATATATGGAAAAATGATAATGCTGTACTGTACCAATCCTTGAGGGTTTTTGCATTGTTCAGAAAAATGGGAAAATCTTTAAAAATATTTTTCTAAAAGCTTATTTAGATCAAAATCCAATTAGTCCTGGGGGTACACCTGAGATCTTAATTTTCTAAATTGATGGGAAGAAATTGGGCATATGTAGGATAGAAAGTTGCTCTTATCTACTAGAAAGTAATTTGATTTTCTTTCTAGCATAGGAGGATTTGTTGTTTGCAGTTTGTCATAAAGAATGTGTTATACCATTGGAATGGTGGAGGCTGTAAACATGTTGACAGCTAAAAAGGAAATGTGGTAATGTGATTGTCAAAGCATATAATGACTTGATTTAATGATGTATATGCATTTAGCTAATGATTGTTGCAGCTTTTCCGTGTGTTTGCTTTGAGTGAAAACCATTTAATCACTTGGTCTTGTGAAGTGATTTTTTTTCATTAAGAGTTATAGTCTCTCAATTCAAAGCTTTATGTGCATTTTTAAATAAAATGTTATGCTGCACATCCCTCGATGCAGGAAAACTAGTGATTGTGTTACACGCACATGAATAAATTGGATCTCCATGCACAAAAAAGACGGTATAAGCCTTTCAAGCTTCTTTTCTCCATCTTCGCCCTCTTTTTCACGCTCATCATCCTCACTCCCACCTGAAGCCAACTCCTCATATTCTGTTCTCATTCTTTTCTCACTTTTAACCCTCCATCTCTCTGAGCCTTGGGAGAGATGGAGAGAATCCAGTGACCCTTTACATTGCTCTAGCATTTTCCAGTGTTCCAAGCCCAAACTGAAGTTGGTTTTGCATCAACCAAAAAGCTGGCAGCTTCAAGGGATGGATCCAAGAAGTTTGTGGGCAGTGTTGACTCACTGGTCACACCTTGAACATTGCAGCCTTAAGGTGTTCACCAGAATATTGATCTCTCTCTCAATTAAACAATGGAAAACATTTTGGCTGATAACAGATTTGCACAATAATGTTATAAAGCAAGAATCAAAGTAGTTATAAAATTAAACTATTGAACCAAAACTGTCATTCACAATTGCAAACTACCACTTGTGTATTTGTCCAATTGCATGAGTAAGAGACAGTAGTCGTAAGATTTCCAACATCCCTAGCCTTTTATCTACCTTCCCATTTAACCTTCAAGTTCTCCCTTGGGCATCTGAGAAAGTCAGTTTTGACCTTGTCATCATGCTGGCTGAGTAATGCCAAGTTGCTATTTTTAAACAAAATGTTATGTTATATTTTCACTAATGTAAATGCTTATGATTTTTAGGCTATGAATAATCTCAGCTGAGGGCAGAAGTACTGAATTGAACTGAATGAATATTGCATTTTTGTGATAAATTTTGAGCTAATTTTTTTCCTCCCTTAGCTCAATAATTCATTATTTGATTGTGTTTGCCAGCATTTACATGATATGACTTGATTAGTCTTGAAATGGGCATTTGCTTCCAAGGACCCCATGCTGATCAAGTTTTCGATTACTTTGAAAAGCCAGGATGTTAAGCAAGAATATTAGGGTGGCGGGAGGTCAGGTGGTGTTTTGCATCCGTTTAGGGTGATGTCTTGTAAACTGGTTTTACCAAATTTGGTAAGTAACGGTGCCCCATCCATCGGTAAATTTCCCCACAAGGTATTTAATTTCATTAATTTGTTTTACTGTTTTAGGAACATAACAATGGGAGTAGGTCCTGGTGCCTGTTCCTGAAGTTAGAGCGCTTGATTTCCACCTTAATTTAATATGGTTTTACTCCCTAATTATTTGATGCCTTACCTAACAATATTATAGTGCATTGGAGAATTTTATGTAGTCATTCATTTAATCTAAAAAGAATGCCAGTTGTGATGTATGTTCATGGGGAAATGGGAAGAAAAGAATACAAAAAATCAAATTTAGAAACACTCGGATTAGTCTGCAAGTGTGACCTTGAGCCTCCATTTTAATGTTCCACCTTCCTCTCCTTGGGATGTCTCCATCCTTGGCCTGTTGCACTGTTCTAATGAAGCTCAGTGCAGGCTGGAAGAGCAGCTAACCTTTCGACTCTGCACTATAAAGCCTTCCAGACTCAACACTGAATTCAACACTTTGAGACCATAATCTCTGGCTCCCTCATTTTATTTTTCATGTTTTTAATTCCGGGCACAGTTGTTCATTATTCTGCCATTTACACCCATTCTGGACAAAGCTTTTGTGCCATGAGATCTTTTGTCAGTTAATCTTTCGCACCTTTTACCCTATCATAGACCTTCCCTTTTGTTCCTGTTTCACGTTGCATCTATTACATTTCTATCTTCCAGCAGTTCTGAAGAGGGTCTGAAACGTTAACTCTGGTTTTTCCCTCTTCGCAGGTGCTGCTAGACCTCCCGAGTATGTCAAGCAATTTAACTTAAAAATGCTGGATTTTATATAACGTGTACATTTTCCTCCCTCATCCTAATAATGGTAGTTGTTAGACAAATGAGAAAAGACAGTAAGTTTCCAAGGAAAGAGAAATTGCTCGTAATTTAGTTGTTGTGTCTTTATTATAAATTGACTTGAATCAAAGCTCCCATTCATACAATTATTATTTTCTTTACATATAGCCTCATGGTGAAAATAGGTAATGCAAGGTTATACTTTTAAATTTTAGATTGAGCATTTTTTTTTGGTTTCTAGATAAAGTGCAAAAGTCCAGTTAATCGATGTAGAATGCCAACTTAATGTGTGGTGTCCCAAAATGAAATGCAACTTCTGAAAACTTTCTGAATTCTTGCATGCTTCTAAAGTGGATACGGAGGGTTGTCAGTTTTTGGAATTCTCTTCCATAGAGAGCAGCGGAGGCTGGATCGTTGCTTATATTTAAGGCTGTTTGATTTTTGATTACAAAGGAGTCGCCGGTTATGGGGGGCAGACAGGAAAGAGAAGCTAAGGCTACAATCAGATCTGCCAACATCTGTTGATTGTGGCGCAGGTTTGATGGGCCAAATGACCTACTCCCATTTCTTATCTTAAAAATGAAATATTCTGTCTAGCATTTTTTTCTACCCAAGTCTTGAATAATATAAAATGGGTAATAAGGTTTGTGCAGTGCTTATTTTATAAACAGTTGCAGTATAGAATAGGAGAGAACTAAATGTCAGTGTACTGTATCTTTCCACTGAATTTAGGTGATTTTGTAGTGCGAGGATACTTTTCCATCTGTGCTTTATATTATTTTTCTATCCAGAGGGGAATGGAAGACAGAGAAGTTTTTGTCTTAGTCCATTTGCAGCCATTGCCAAATGGCCACAGCAAAGTAATTTAGCAATTGTTTGGGATCCTCGAATTTTGCCAAAGGATCCAAGACCACCACTTTTTTAAAAAAAAATTAGGTTAATCAACTTTTTCAATATTGTAGCCAAATTAAATTTGCAGTTTCCACACACCTTTCCCAAGGCTTAAAACTTTATGACATATGGGAAATAATAGGCTTGCATTTTATGTAATGTCTTTCACAACTTTATGATGCTGCAAATGCTTTATAGCCAACAAAGTACCTTAAATTATGGCATATTAGATGACCCCTGTTTTTTTAAGCTCTAAAAATTGTATTAGGTCAAATCCCCCTTATCACCATGACAAGCTATACTCACATTAGTAGTTAGCATTAATTTTTCATCCACAAATGCATGTTTTACTTACCTTGTAACTAGGTGTAATAGATTGAGCAGGTGATACAGGCAGTGTTGTGAAAATGTACAGAAGTTTAAGGCATGCCCGCTCTGTCGGATTCCAATGATATTTCTAAAAAGCGACTAAACTCCCCCATGCCACTTGTTCACTTTTTATCATATAAATTGACCCCTGTTTTGGAGAGATTTATTTGAGGCTTCAAAGGTCCATAGAATCCTTGCAATGCATGAAAAGGTCATATGGCCCATCGAATCTACACCAACTCTCAAAATGCATCCCACACAGGTCCTCCTTCCGCCCTATCTCCTTAACCCCATGCATTTACCATGGCCAATCCACCTAACTTGCACATCTTTGGACTGTGGGAGGAAACTGGAGCACTGAGGAAACCCGTGCAAACTCCACACAGACAATCACCCAGGGCTGGAATGGACCATGGGTCTCTCGTACTGAGGCAGCAGTGCTAACCACTGTCAGCATGGCATCCTTGTATGTTAACATCTATGATACTTCAGAAGTAGGGTTGCTATTGTGACATGCGAAAAGGTATGCACAAGGTCTGTAGGGCCTAGTAAGAATGTATAGGAAGGAGCTAGTTCCCTTAGCAGAGAGGTAATTACCAGAGGATGCAGCTTTAAAGTAATTGGTAGAAGGCTTAAGAGGGGAGAACATTTTTCACTCGGGCTGTTGGGAGTCAGGGACTCATTGTCTTTAATTGAGGCAGAAATCTTCATCTTATTTAAAAAAAGCTCTTGGCGATGCACTTCAAGTATCATAATCTACAATGCCACAGACCAAGAGCTAGAAAATGGGATTGGGCTAAATTGCTATTTTTCGACCAACACAGACACAATTGCCAGAATTTTACCGTCTCGCCCGCCTCAGAATTGGAGCGGGTGAGGCTCGCAGAACGGCATTCTCTGTTGGCCTTGGTCTTGGGCGCGTGAGGTTGTAAAATGGGTCAAATGGCCAACTTCTTCGCCATCATTTTCTATGATTCTAGGATCCCACAAAGAACAATGGGATAATGACAAGGTAATCTATTTTTATGATGGTGAAAGAGGAATGAATATTGGACCTGACTCCCGGGAAATCTCCACTGTTCCTCTTTTACTGAGCCATGTGATCTTTTACACCCATTTGAGAGGGTAGGCAATCTTCCCAACAGTGAAGTATTCCATCATTCCTCAGTGAAGTGTTAGCCTAGGTGATGAGCTCACGTCTCTGGAGTGGAGTCTGAGTCTCTGACTCAAACAAGTGTGTTCCATTGTAATAAACTTATCATTTCTGAAAAAAAAGTGGAGCAGCAAGGGGCATGGGTATTAAGATACTGAACGTGAACATTTGAGGTTGGGAAATAGGAAAATATGCATTTCAGTTTAGAGAAAACGTCTCTCTTGTGTAAGTTTGTTAAACCAATCTGTATGGAAAAAGTTAGAAGGTATGGACCTGTAAAGTGGCTGCTGGAACAAGATGTTTGCTGAATTAGTAGTCTATTTCCGATAGTTTAAACTTAGCAATTTTTCTGTTGAATGCTTTAAGCTATTTTTCTAGTGCTTGTGCATTGTGCTCTTATTCATTTTTCGTGGAAGTGACTTGCTCAGCATTGTAGTTGTATTTGGGTGCGTTTTGCCTAAACAATTCAGGAACTCTAATTGTTGAACTGCCTATTAATTCTGATATATTAACTTACAGAAACACAGATACACAGGCCTATTGGGAGGGTGAGCTTGTTTGGATAACCAATTAGTTCGGATAATTGATGTTCAGATAAATTACTTGTCGCGATATCCTTAAGGTAGAATGTCTCCCATTTTATGCTGTCTCGAAGTAAAATGGGAGGAATCTATGGAGGTCTGCATGAATTTAAAAAAAAAGTTACAAAAATGAACAGTTGCAGGACACCTCAGTTATTTTGTATTCTTTCAGTGCATTTCACTGAATTTGCCTTTGCTTAGGTTTGTGTCCGTCGTTGGATGGTACATTCTTATCTGAACTAGATGGTGCCTGCAGGGCATGTGAGCTTTTCAGATTAAAGCAGATATCAGCAAAGAGCATTTGTAGTACCTTGTGTTCACTAAAAATATGGCAGAGCAGTTTATATCCATAAATGACCTTGATTAGAGATTGCCTGGAAATTTTTAACTGGGTAGTGTGATGTTATGTCAACTTGCCATGCTTGGATACGTGAAATAATGTTTTTTTTTGCAGACTATGGCTTAAAATTGCAGATTTCTTGTTGGAAATGCAAAAGAGTGGATAGCTGGAACTTGCTCTTTGTCAACTTTTGGCCTAAGCAGTAAACAATGAGTTATGGTTTTAAACGCCTGAGAGCAAAAGGCCCCCAAAAATTGCTTTAGGCAGTTGTAATTTTTAAATGTGGCGCACTGTAACCTTTGCCTTCCTCTGGGGCTTTTTAATATGCTCAATGTGTCACGTGCCCTGTTGGCACAATAGGTTTCTTTCTGTACGAAACTTGACAACAAGTAACACATTGTCTGCTGAGGTAACCATTGCCAGTGCTCTGAGTTGTCGGTTGATTTGTGGAGGTGGCAATAGAAAAGTTGTTAAATTGTTTGAACAATGTGGAGACTTAGAATTGAGTTGGTTTGTTCTGTAAAATATTTTCATTCACAGGTCAGTGCAGTTGTGGGTCGTTAAACATTTAGAGGAAAACTTGGGTGAGACCAAGGGCTGAAAAATGGGATTAGGCTGAATTCGGCTAATGTTAGCACAAGATTGGGCAAGATTTTACTGCCTCACTCGACCTGTCGCAAACTGGAAAATCTCATCCGAGGTCATCGGACCTACCCATTGTCCGCTCCTTGCCCGCTCTGATTCCGGTGGCAGGCGGGGCGGTAGAATTCCGGCGAATGGGTCACTTTGCTATAATTTTCGATAAACGCAGACAACAGAGGGATAATGACCAGATAATCGAGTGGTGTTGATTTGAGGAATAAATTATTGGCGGATTATCTGGTTAATTTACATTTTTAATTTAATAAACTGCCGTGCTGATATCCTACTCAAAAACTATCTACAGAAGAATTACTCTGCAGAGGTTATTGTTTATTTTGACATCTTAAAGAATCTGTGGGTTGGAATCTCAATTTTTAAACTGTAGCAGTGAAACCTGTTTTGGAGGCGATGGTGGCATAGAGGTAATGTCACTGGGCTAGTAATCCAGAAGCCCAGACTAATGCTACTGGGGACATGGGTTCAAATCCTATCATGGCAGCTGGTGAAATTAAAATTCAATTAATAAATCTGGAATATGAAGTTAATCTTCGTGATGGTGACCATCAAACTATCACTTGTTGATGTAAAACCTCATCTGGTTCATGAATGCCCTGTAGGGAAGGAAATCTGCCGTCCTCACCCGGTCTGGCCAACATGTGACTCCAGACCCACAGCAATGTGGTTGACTCTTAATTGTCCTCTGAAATGGCTGAGTGAGACACTCCGTTTCAGGATGGACAACAAGTGCTGTCCTGGCCAGCAACACCCATTGTAAAGGATAAACAGATGGAGGGTTTTGATTGACTAATTATCTTAAGCACACACAAAAAGGGACTGCTGGCCTTTTGTAATCAGTGGATGCCACAGGACTGGGGTGCATCATCACCCCCAGAAATTATATTTTGGTTTAGTTGGTTAAGTTTCCTTTGATGTTTTGTTTTAGTTAGAGTGCCCCACCAGGGACTGTCAACCTTTCTAATTTTTCTAATTTAATTTTGTTTTATTAAAAAGAGTATATAAAAAGGAGACTGCTGTGACTAGTGGGTACCATTGGGGGCTAGAGTTCATTCTCAATCCCACCCCCCTCCCCACCTCAAAGTAATTTTAATTTAATTAGTTTCCTCTGAAATTTTATCTTTTACTTTTTTTAAGTTTATTTACTTGTGTCACAAGTAGGCTTACATTAAATTAACACTGCAATGGGGTTACTGTGAAAATCCCCTAGTCACCACACTCCGGGGCCAATTCGGGTACACTGAGGGAGAATTTAGCATGGCCAATGCACCTAACTAGCACGTCTTTCGGACTAAGGGAGGAAACCAGAGCACCCGGAGGAAACCCACGCAGACACGGGGAGAACGTGCAGACTCCACATAGACAGTGACCCAAGCTGGGAATCAAACATGGGTCCGTGGCGCTGTGAGGCAGTAGTGCTAACCACTGTGCCACCATAAGGGGCTGCCACTTGTTAATTTGCCCATTTGTTTAATTGTTGTACAAGAAGGGTATAAAAAAGGACAGCTGGGACACTGGCGTGGTTAATAGCTAAGAGATAGGCATGTGTAATGCTGCTGCATTCTATAAATAAACGAATTAACAAGAAAAGGATTTTTATCTGACTTGGGATCCATTTGTCACAGTTACCCCCTGAGATGAGTGTGATACAGAGCTTGAAGGATGGCTCATTCCTCTGTCTCCGGAGGGATAATAGTTCACCAGCATGTAAACTGAAATCTTTTTTGAAATACAGTTTGAACAGAGTGGCTGAAAAGAAATGGGGGAATGTATTGTGGGAGCTAATTAATGCCTTGCTTGCAAATGTACAAGTTAGCTGACTTGTGTTACACTAGTCATTTGAGAATATCTGATTTGCAGCTTATTTGATATTAGCATATAAACCAAGGTGGTATAGTACTGGTTTCCAACACAAATTGCAATTGAAAATTAAATGCCAGAGGTCTCCCATGATATTTCCTTTGGCCCCATCCGGTTCCTCATCTACATGTTGCTCCTTGCTGAGATCATCAAAGACGTGGGGTTGAGTTCTTCATATAGGCTAATGACAACCTGTATGCTTTCAGATTCTTAGAATAACATCTAACCATGAATGAACCATAATTTCTTCCATTTAACACTGGGACGTCCAAAGCCATAATCCTCAGCACTTACTGCAAACTCTACTCTTGCCAGTTATACCATTGTCTTACCTGGAACAGCCTCAGGTTGAAGCAGATTGTTTGAGAACTTGATGTTCTATTTGGAGAGCATTGCCTCTGTGTATACTCCAATGAAGCTGAAAGAAAGAGAGAAAGCATGTATGTATGCAGACAGCTATCATTGTTCCTAAAGTGAAAAAGGAATGAATCTGTGGAATTAGAAACCACTTTAAAGTTTTAGTGTCACAAGTAGGCTTACTTTAACACTACAACGAATTTACTGTGAAAATAATCTAGTTGCCACACTCCAGCGCCTGTTCCAGTACACAGAGAATTTAGCATGGCCAGTGCACCTAACCAGCATGCTCTTCGACTGTGGGAGGAAACCAGAGCACGCAGATGAAACCCACGCAGACACAGGGAGAACGTGCAGACTCCACACAGACAGTGACCCAAACCGGCAATCGAACCCAGGTTCCTGGCATTGAGGCAGCAGTGCTAACCACTGTGGCATAGTTAGTTTAATGTTGACGATGGAAAGATTTTGGAATCTTTATTCAATGATGTAATTGGAAAAATATCTAAACTGACTACAAAAAGAGACAGTGCAGGTTTCAAAAGGGGTCATGTTTGACCAATCTTTGAATTCTTCGAAGAAATAACGGAGTAGACAACGAACATATAGGGAGTAATACTGCAGGGACGCTGCAATGATAATGCAGTCTACAGTATAATGGACTCAACATGTGAATTCAGGGCAAATGGAATGCAAGTAACGATTGAAAGTACATAATCAGGCTGGTGGAAGGTGGGAAGAGGTGTTCCACAGGAATCTGTTGTGAGGGGGGAACAGAACTGCAATATCAAAATTTGGGGTGTGGGAATACTGAGGCTACAGCAAGATAAAAGAGAAAATGAACAAATGTCGAATGTGCTTTGCTATTAACCTTAGAACTCTTTGTACTTTTTGTGTGTTTCTAAATCCTTCTTGCCATTGGTGGCTGCGCCTTTGGCTTCCTCATCCCTAATTGTGGGAATTTACCTCTGCCTTACCATCTTCCTCTTCTGCAAATATCCACCTGATTGAGCAAGTATTTCGTCACTTCTTGTCAGGTTTCTTTCCACAACTTGATTTATTTTTCTGATATTAAGCACCTGGGTTGTTTTTATGCGGTTCTTGTATAAATGCACGTTGTTATTAAAATTATTGGATTCTCGTCTCTGCTGAAACTGCTCCCTGATCCTGTCAAGAATTGAAGCCCCAATTGTGATGTTTGTGGAATAAGCATTCGCTCAAAGATAAGTTGATAAGGTCAAAGTTGATTTTTAAAATGGAGAACTGGTATGCATAGGAGAGGTTGTCTTTTTGGATTTCTTGCATTTTTCCACAGTCCAGAGGTGTGCAGGTTAGGTGGATTGGCCATGCTAAATTGCCTCTTAGTATCCCAAGATAGGTTAGGTGGACTAGCCATGACAAATGTGTGGGTTTACATGGTTGGGGCAGGGGAGAGGGCCTGTGTAAGATACTCTGTCAGAGTCGGTGCAGACCTGGTGGGCTAAATGGTTTCTTCCCTATGATTCTATGACTTGCAAATGTTTTGACTCTGAAATATTGAGTACGTTTAATCCACAAATATGAGATGCTTGGGCATCTCTAATTCACAGTGATTAAAATTTTAAGTACATTAACATATATCATGTATCATTATTTGTGTTGCATCAGAGGTTATGCTGTTGCAATCTCAAGTACTTGGGTGTGTCCATGAGGGGGAGTGAAGATTTGGAAAGATCTTTGAGAGGGAGTTACTGAGACAACAGTGAATTTTTAAAAAATGGTATCTTTAAATACAGTTTCTCTAACTAAATGCAAGTAAATGAATATAGAACATAGAACATTACAGCGCAGTACAGGCCCTTCGGCCCTCGATGTTGCACCGACCAGTGAAACCAATCTAAAGCCCATCTAACCTACACTATTCCAATATCATCCATATGATTATCCAATGACCATTTAAATGCCCTAAATGTTGGCAAGTCCACTACTCCTGCAGGCAGGGCATTCAACGTCCTTACTACTCTCTGAGTGAAGAACCTACCTCTGACATCTGTCCGATATCTATCACCCCTCAATTTAAAGCTATGTCCCCTCGTGCTGGCCATCACCATCTGAGGAAAAAGGCTCTCACTATCCACCCTATCTAATCCTCTGATCATCTTGTATGCCTCTATTAAGTCACCTCTTAACCACCTTCTATCTAACGAAAACAACCTCCAGTCCCTCAGCCTTTCCTCATAAGACCTTCCCACCGTACCAGGCAACATCCTAGTAAATCTTCTCTGCACCCTTTCCAATGCATCCACATGCTTCCTATAATGCGGTGACCAGAACTGTACGCAATACTCCAAGTGCGGCTGCATCAGAGTTTTGTACAGCTGCAACATGACCTCCTGGCTCCGAAACTCAATCCCTCTACCAATAAAAGCTAACACTCCGTACGCCTTCTTAACCCTATCAACCTGGGTGCCAACTTTCAGGGATCTATGCACATGGACAGCGAGATCTCTCTGCGCATCCACGCTACCAAGTATCTTACCATTTAGCCCAGTACTCTGTAATCCTGTTACTCCTTCCAAAGTGATTCACCTCGCACTTTTCCGCATTGAACTCCATTTGCCACCTCTCAGGCAAGAACTGCAGCTTATCTATGTCTCTCTGTAACCTGCCACTTCCCTCCGCACTGTCTACAACTCCACCGACTTTAGTGTCATCCGCAAATTTACTAACCCATCCTTCTACGCCCTCATCCAGGTCATTTATAAAAATGACAAACAGCAGTGGCCCCAAAACAGATCCTTGCGGTACACCACTAGTAACTGAACTCCAGGATGAACATTTCCCATCAACCACCACCCTCTGTCTTCTTACAGCTAGCCAATTCCTGATTCAAACCGCGAAATCACCCTCAATCCCATGACTCTGTATCTTCTGCAATAGCTTACCGTGAGGAACCTTATCAAACACTTTACTGAAATCCATATACACCACATCAACTGCTTTACCCTCATCCACCTCTTTGGTCACCTTCTCAAAGAACTCAATAAGGTTTGTGAGGCACAACCTACCCTTCACAAAACCATGTTGACTATCCCTAATCAAATTATTCCTTTCTCGATGATTATAAATCCTATCTCTTATAATCCTTTCCAAAACTTTGCCCACAACAGAAGTAAGGCTGACTGGTCTATAATTACCAGGGTTGTCTCTACTTCCCTTCTTGAACAAGGGGACAACATTTGCCAGCCTCCAGTCTTCTGGCACTATTCCTGTAGACAATGACGACATAAAGATCAAAGCCAAAGGCTCTGCAATCTCCTCCCTAGCCTCCCAGAGAATCCTGGCATAAATCCCATCCGGCCCAGGGGACTTATCTATTTTCACACTTTCCAGCATTGCTAACACCTCCTCCTTATTAACCTCAATCCCGTCTAGTCCAATAGCCTGTATCTCAGTATTCTCCTCAACAACATTGTCTTTTTCCTGCGTGAATACTGACAAAAAATATTCATTTAGCGCCTCTCCTATCTCTTCAGTCTCCACGCACAACTTCCCACTACTGTCCTTGACTGGCCCTAATCTTACCCTAGTCATTCTTTTATTCCTGACATACCTATAGAAAGCTTTAGGGTTTTCCTTGATCCTCCCTGCCAAAGACTTCTCGTGTCCCCTCCTGGCTCTTCTTAACTCTCTAAGTCCTTATGGAATTAATTTGTTCCCCTTTAATATTATAAATATATGGTTACATTTTTTTAACTATTGGTGGTATCTTTGAACTAGTTAAAATGTTAACAATTACATTATTTTGATTTGTTTTTTATATGTAACATTGTTATATTGTCATTTTTTACTTCCTTCCCCTGGTGATAAATGTCTTCCTTGGGCATTTTTCCTAGCTGTATGATGGAATGGACTTGGCATGCTTTATAAATGACTAATTATCTTGAGTAAAACAAAATCCTGGTGTTTTATGCCTCTTTTCCCTGCTCCAAAATGTGGCGTTATCATTCTTTGAAGGAAGGTAGTTTTAAATTTAAATGTGGGAGTTGTAAAAAGAGATGTTTTTTTTAAAAGTTAAAGCTTATTTATTTATTAGTCACAAGTAGGCTTATATTAGCACTGTAATGAAGTTACTGTGAAAATCCCCTAGTCGCCACACTCCGGTGCCTGTTCGGGTACACTGAGGGAGAATTTAGCATGGCCGATGCACCTAACCAGCACGTCTTTTGTGGGAGGAAACTGGAGCACCTGGAGGAAACCCACACAGACTGTGACCTAAGCTGGGAATCGAATCCAGGTCCCTGGCGCTGTGAGGCAGCAGTGCGAACCACTGCCACCGTGTAAGAGTGTTGCTGGTAAATCCTTGGAATTGTACTGTGCCTGATTGAGCCTCATACAGGATTTTGAAAACCATTTCATTGGTTTTCTGCTTGCTGTTGGTAGCTCTTTAATCTTTAGTACCTTTCATATTTGTTCAAGAGGCGATCTGTTTTTTTTAGATATTTACACCGGGAAGCTTGCTGGGATGTTGTTATATTCACAGGTATTTTTCTGCCTTCCGTCAACTCTCCCTCGGTATCTGAGCCAGCATGCTCACGTTTAGCATAAATAAATTCCATAGCTACCTGTTTTACTGTTGCACTGCAGTACAATTCCTGTGTGAAAATTTGACCTGTATTGGAATTGCCTCTATCCCGTAGCTGAGTTACTACTCCCTTTATCAAATTCATTTTCTGCCAGGTACACCTGCAATCCACCATCATTGATAGCATCCTATTTAAACATATTCCATTATGTTGTGTTGCTTCCTCTATCAACACAGCTGTTCATGCTGATGTGGCTCTGTGCAATTCTCCTTGCTCTAGCCTCCCTCATTAAGTCATGCTGATAATGCAAGGATATGTCACATTAGGCCAAGGAGAGAAATCTGTGCCCTACAGTTCTTGATGTACCCATGGGAACGGTTACTCCATACTCCTCAGGATCTTGAATACCTCTTAGCCCTCAGCTGCCTTTTCTGCAAGAAACAGACCCAACTTCATTCTATCCTCACTGCTACAGTTGTTTATCCCTGGACTAATTCTTACGAACTTCCTCTGTACAATGCCTTCACATCCTTCCTCCAGTATGATGCCCAGAACTGGATACAATACTCTAGATGAGGGCTAACTAGTGTCATATGCAAGTTCAACATGCTTACTCTTGTACTCAATGCCCTTATTAATAAAACTTGGTATACAATGTGCTTTATTAACTGCCCTCTCAACATGCCCTCCCATCAATAATGACTTATGTACATAGACATTGCAGCCCCTTTGGTCCTGCATCTCTTTGAGAGTTTCTCCCTTTATTTTACACTGTTTCTCCATCATCTTCCTGCCAGAAAGCATTACACTTCTCTGCATTGAATGCCATCTGCTACTTGTCTGCCCAATCCGCCTGTATGTCTATGTCCTTTTGAAGTTCAAGACTATCCCTATCACAGTTGACAACACTTCCAATCTTTCTATCGTGCCCTGCACACCACAATCCACGTCATTAATACATATCAGGAAAAACAAGGGTCCTGGGGAACTCCACTCCAAAGTTTCTTCCAAGCTGAAAAATAACCATGCTCGTTTATCACTACTATGTGCAGATGTCACTAAGTTATAAGGCACGATAAATGAAGAACCCTAGATTCCCCACAGTGCAGAAGATGGTCATTCAGCCCATTAAGTCTGCACTGAGTCTCTGAAAGAGCATCTCACCAGAGTAAGAAACTCCAGAGAATCATCTTTATCAAGAGAGTGGTACAAACTCACTCCCACGTAGATTAGCTGAAGTTAATATCATAGATCTATTTATGAGAAAGCTAGGTAAAGCACAGGACATAAAAGAATGGAAGGATATACTGACTGGGCGAATGAAGTAAGACCTGGTTGGAACATGAGCAATTTGAATAGACCAGTAGGACCAAATGGCCTGTTTTACATAGGTAATATGTCTGTTAACACTGTTGAAGAACTCCATGTCTCACACAGTAATCATACATTGAGAGATTATTCAGAACAGCACTAGACATTTAACCTTGCCTGAATGATCAGCATTTATATAGACTGGTGTGTATGTACGTTATAGTACCATTACTCAATCTTACTACATACGGTGTATTTTGATTCAGTGACCAACTCATCTATATTGAAATGGACAATAAAAATGTAGGGCTGGAGTAAGCTATAATGAAGATGATATTAGCATATGAATATGCTTTATGAAATGAAGGACTCTTTCTGTTTCATTGCACTGGATAGTTCACATTTTATCCTGTGACACAGCCAGACTTTACCCTTCACTGTGTAAGTTCCATCATTTCAATCACGTTTTGTAATTTATTATTGAAATGATAGAAATTACATATTGTGGAGAGTATATATTTAGTTTAACATGTATAAAGCTTGGTTTTGCTACTTAAATCTTGATTTATTTATGATCTAGAAATTGATTTCTAAGTAATGAAATTTATTATTTAGTTAAATTTATTATTAAAAAATGTTTGTATTTGACTTGATGTCTCTAAAGACTTCTTGCTTCCAAGTTTGTTTGGAGCATAGTGTCTTGGTGCCTAGCTTAATGCTTGATGTGGTCTGGTCAGTCACCTGCGTAAGGAAAACAAAATATAGAAATACATTTTATAATCTGCCAGATTATTTCTAGTTTCTAATCTTTAAGCCTTGTGATTTTTCCTGAATAGTAATTTATACTGTCTCAGCATAACCGATTGATTGCTAGCTGCTGAAAGTATCCAACAACTTGAAACATAATTACATGATAAATGTACATAACATTCAGTTTCACCTTGAATTTGGTGGTGGTGGTGTGTGTGTGTGGGGGGGGGGGGGGGGGGGGGGGGAGAGAGAGAATGAACGAAACCTTAAAATGTACGCTCATTCTTATTAAGAAATATCTTTCCTCTATTGCTGTTATTTTTTGCATACATGTTTACACTGATGCATACTCTGAATCTAATGGAGTCTTTTTAACATATTGTAGTAAGTAGGTCGATTGCCTGCAGATGCTTTGTGATATGGGGGTCGTGTGCTTAGAGGAATGCAATAGAGAGGTTTTCCCCTGACACACAGCAACCTCAATCTGTTCGTGCACATGAGGATTTTATGCTACATTTATGTTGGAAATCCCATTTGTAAATGCTAATCAATTTTAGAACATTGAGATGACAGCTACATTATACTGCTGGCTCCTAGTAAATTCCAGGTAAAATAGGGGTGGGTGTGTGTTGCAGCAAACTCCTGCCTGTTTCCTGATATAAAAATTATAAATGTACTTAAGTGACCAGGGCCATCTTATAGCATTAAAGTTTGCTTTGGATTGGTTGTCTCTGGTATGAAGCCAAAGTGCTCGGATTTGCTTAAAGCGGTTGTAATCATTCAACTGAAGCCACATCTTGTGCAAGTTCAGCTGCAGCTTTTATATTGCACACTTTACATTCCAATGAAGCCAAGTCAATTTGTGGAGTTGCAGAATGCACCATACATTCTCCTCCCTGCTCACCATCCATCTAAACAACTTTTCGGATGATGTAGCCCTTCATGGGCAATTCATTTTAATCTGGTCTGTTGCATTCATTGTTCCCAATGCGGCCTACTCTACATTGGAGAGACTAAATGCAGCTGGGGTGACTGTTTTGCAGCACATCTTTGGTCCATCCGCAAGCAGAACCTAGACCTTCCTAAGATAAAGGCAAAATACTATGGATGCTGGAATCAGAAACAAAAACAGAAAATGCTAGAAAATCTCAGCAGGTCTAACAGCATCTGTGGAGAGAGAATGAAGCCAATGTTTTGAGTCAGGATCACCCTTCATCAGAGCGGCTTTGACAAAGGATCATCCTGACTTGAAATGTTGGCTCTATTCTCTCTTCCCAGGCCATCCTGTCACTTGCCATTTCAACATCCCATCCTGCTGTCATGTCCACATGTCTATCTCTGAGCTGCTGCAATGTTCCAGTGAAACCCAATGCAAACCAGAGGAACAGCATCTTCTCTTCCGATTTTGGCACGTTACAGCCTTCCAGACTTAACATTGTGTTCAACAACTTCAGACTATGAACTCTCTTCTCCACCTTCACCCCATTTTTTTATTTCTATAAATTTATTATCATTTCTTCCATTGATACATTTCTGCATCCCCTTTCTTATTCTGCTTTCCATCTTTTTTTCTCATCTCCCTTCCCTCTAGGGCCATCTGTTACCTGTTCCAGGTTGTCCTTAGTCACACTGCTTACCTTTGTTCTGCTATTAGCACATTCTGATATCTTAATGTGCCACTATCAACACCCTTAGCCATGATCAGTACCATTTACATTCGCTTTGACTTTTTGTCCATGACATCTTTGTCAACCTCTTCATAGCCTCCAACTGTTGTTGGCTTTTCACCCAGCCCCTACTTCTTTTACCCCTGCTCTCTTTCTCTCTCTCCTCTCTCTCCTACCCCCCCCCCCCCCCCCCCCAACTCATCCTATTTGTAGTTCTCTTTAGCTTTGATGAAGAATTATCCAGACTTGGAACTCGCGTTTTGTTCTCCCTCCATAGATGCTGTCAGACCTGCTGAAATTTTTCAGCACTTTTTGATTTTGTTTCAGATTCCAGCATCCGCAGTACTTTGCTTTTGGTACAATACTTCTGCCCTGTGATATGCACTGCATGGAAATTAATGTCAAATTAGCGCAAATTGGTTACAATGCAGGATAACCAGAAACAAAACTAGGACAAAGTTGTTATCCATGACAACTTAGTTATTGCATGAAGTTCCTGTATACTCAGCAAGATAAGGATGAGGTTGACGGGAGTTCCTTTTCAAATATAAGCTGTTGTTTAAAATCCAAACACAAGGATTTGATTGAGGTTGCATATTGTGCTTTTAAGCAGAGGAAGTGCTCGAATAGTTCCCATTAGATTAATGATGGATGAAACACAGTTAATAGACTTGCTGAAAGTTACCACTGATTTTTATTTTGCCCACTGTGGAACAGGAAAATGTGAAATGATAAGATAAGAACTGTTTGCCAGATGTTGCTAAAATGACAGTTTTTCCAGACAGCAGTCATCAATAAATGGATTTTGTCTTTTTAAAATGTTCACTACATAATCTCCTTCCATTGTGAATAAATCATTTGTATTACTGTTTGTGTACCATTCACATCACGGTCGATGTGATGTGTCTAGCGTGTGGGTGAAAAGAGTTAACATGCGCTCTGCTTTTATTAGCTAGTTTGCTTCTCGTTTTCACCCTAATGCTGCTTGCTAACAGCAATGAGAAAAAGAGAGCCAAATGTGCAAGGCACTCCCTGTTAATACCACAGTCTCTCCATCAGCAAGTCCTCAGCGAGGCTTCCTCACAGCGACACATGGCAACTGGTCTCTTGCAGTCCCAGGCAAAAGTTTGAGGAACTCTTGAGGGGGTTTTGGCACCGAAACATAGTGTGCAGGCCCACTGGCATGTGGAAGCACTCTGGCACAAAGCCAGAATCCCAATTATGGGTGGTTAGCTCCACTGCCCGGTGGATACCTTAGGAGAGTTGAAGGCTAAGGGAGTAAACATTGTCAGGATCTGGTGTGGAGTCCAAAGGCTGGCTGACTGGCTAAAAGTGTAATCTATCTGCCAATTCTCGCAACCAAGCTGGTGCCAAATGTGTAATGCTTTACATTCTTTCAGACTGACCCAGGGAAGTTGAAGAGGATATCCTGATGCTTGGGTAGCACAAGGCCTCCATAAATTTTGCCCAGGCTTACAACACTGGAGAAAGCTGTTACAACTGATAAGCTTAATTTGAGGAATGGTGTTTTGGGTTTTTTCCTGTGGGAGGGTTCATCGTGTTCAATTGGTCGACCACCACCCATCTCAACTTGGACAGCCTGATGAGTAAGTTGTTGACTGTCGTGTTATTATAATAGTGGCTTATTTACTGTACAAGGCACCAATTGCTCATAAGGGATTTGACAAGCACCAAACAAGGTTAATTTATTAAGATTCAGCACTTGAGAACAATTATACATGGGTATAAAGCTTGAAGGCATCAGAGCAAAAGTGAAACTAAGACTAGATCACATGACACTTCTTCCAATTTCATGCTGGTATCCTTTAAAAGGCATGTTACAACATTCCCCCTTTCCTTTCAAGGTGACTTCCCTACACCCCCTCCCCCTCCACCTCCTTCCAAAGAAGTATAACTATTTGCAATACATTTTTAATGTTTAGTTACAATTACATAAGTGAATCTGAGAATCTCTAAAGCGGAAAGGTAATCTGCTGGTGCATCCAGATCTTGATGATGGTAAACTTGTCGGGAGGTTCCTTCAATTGTTCAGTGATCCGTGGGATGGTTCATACTTGGATGTTGTTCCTGGTTTTGCATTTGTGATCTTGCCCTAGATGCAATAGGGATGTACAATGGTTGAGTTGGAAAGGATCTGGTTTGTCCTTGGTTATGCCTCACCATTGTGCCTTTCCATCAAATGACTGCAAAGGACCACGGTACTGAACAAGCCCTTTCAACTCGGCTGGTTGCCACATACCTTCTGCGGGATCCTGCGTGGAAACTTAATGTCCCCAACTGTAAACTTGGCAATTCTGTATGCATTTTCATCATGCATGTTTGTCATCTCTTGTGGTTTTAAAAGTTACACTGAGTTTCTGAAAAGGTAGAATGGGTAAGAGCAAGTAATTTGGTATGCACTGACCTATCAAACATGAACTCTGCTGGCAGTGGACTAGCTGCACTTAAAAGTTTTGCTGTTCAATGTACCATTGCAATGTGTAGATCTTATTTGGTCTGTTTACATTTGAGAATGAGGGATTTCACCATGTGGATCATTGATTTAGCTAGGCCATTAGATTCAGGATACTGAGAAGTGGTGTGTTTGGTATTCCACTTCTCTCTCTCATCCTGAAATGGATTAACAATAAATTGGACGGTCATCCGTAATGATTTCTCTAGGCACAACAAACTGAAAATAGTACTTAGTATATGCGACAGTTGTGCAATTGTTGAATAATGGGGTACATGGTAAAGTTATATAATCATAGTTGAGGATGTGTTCAAAGAAATCCCCCACTCCTCAACAAAAATGATCTCCCACCAAGTGTGGATGAAGTCTAAGCTGCAGGAGTTGATGGGATTCCAGCAGAGGTTTCCAGACTTGGTAGAGAAAAGATCACGTGTCTCCATCGGCTGTTCCTGAAAATATGGGACAGAGAAGAAATCCCTGCCGACCTCATGGAAGCCTCCTTCGCTACCATCTTCAAGAAAGAAGACAAAGCGGACCGAGAACTACTGAGGAACCTCCCTATTTTCCATTGCTGGGAAGATCGGCGCTCCAACCCTCGCTAGCTGTCTTCTCTCGATTGCTGAAGAAATCCTTTTGGAAAGCCAGTTTGGCTTCCGACCAAACAGTGAAACACTGGGCAATTTCAAGAGAAATGCCAACATCAGCCACTCCACATGGCCTTCATTGACCTGACCAAGGCTTTTGACTCAAGTCAGTGGGAAAGTGCCATGGAAGACCCTGTCAAAGGCTGGCCGTCCAGAGGAATTCATCAACATCCTCCGATGACTCCACAACAAGATGTCAGTGACCACTCCTCACCGATGGAAATATGACAGAAACCATCAAGGTCAAGACCCGGAGTCGAGCAGGGATATATCATCACCCTAACCCTTTTCTCCATCCTCATCACCATCCTTCACCTTGTCAAGAACCAGCTTCTCAGAGGAGTGGATGTCATCTACAGGATGAATGGAAAACTTTACAATCTCAACCAAAGAAGAAAGAAAATTATAGCAGAGGAACGGGCCCTTCAGCCTTCCAAGCCTGTGTCGACCATGCTGCCCAACTGAACTATAGCCCCCTACCCTTCTGGGGACCATATCCCTCCATTCCCATCCTATTCATGTGTAAGGGACTGAGAAAAGTGGGGATTTGTGGGGAAGACATTTACAAGTGTTCTTTGTCCCTTGTGGGTTTCAGTGTCCTGTTTGCTGAACAGGATGCTGTTTGTTGAGTGATGTGGGCTGGGCCAATCTGATTGCTCTGGGGGCGGGAAGGAAAAAAAGGCGCCAGGAAGTGAAGCAGCTACGGAGTAAGGCAGGGAGTGTGCAGAGAGAGAGCCACATTTTGAAGAGGAGCTTTTCCCAGGCAGTGAGAATTCGGTTTGGAGTGAGAGGCAGCCAGGCGTTCTCCTGCCTGTTCTTTTCATTACTGCCGAGGAGGACAGCCTTCAGCACACTCGACCTACGTTGCTGCACGGATAGCTCGCGGCACCTCTGCCTCCTACGGCATCATCTTCCACACGTGTCTCTCTTCTGGACTGTGTGTGTCGTGAGTAACTGGTGGGGACTATACAATCCAACTGGAACAGTATCTACAAGTGTGTTACTGAGGACGAGTTTCCCCATGTGTGCACCAGCGGATGGGCCCCAACGGTTATAGATCAGAGCTCACTGTTTTATGTCTGTTAATTATATTTGTTAAATTTATTTTTGTTCCGATTATAGTACTGACATTTATGGGTAAACAGGGAATTAGCCAAATCAACATCAACCGCTAGGAATTCGGGATCCTGTTGATTGAATATTTAAATAGTAGCCCCATATAGTGGTCAGCAGGGGGTTACACGTGCATTTATCAAGACGTCCCTTAAAAGTCACTATCATATCTGCTTCCACTACCTGCCCCAGCAGCGAGTTCCAGGTACCCAGCACCCTCTGCGTTTTAAAAAAAAACTTGCCTCGTACATCTCCTTTTAACCCTTGCCCCTTGTACCTTAAACCTATGCCCCCTAGTAATTGACTCTTCCACCCTGGGAAAAAGCTTCTGACTATCCAGTTGAAACTGACTAACTTCGGACTAACTAGTTGAAACCAAAAAGAAAATGACACTGACATCGCACGTGGAACTTCAGTAAGCAGATGACGATGCCATATCTGCTCGCTTGGGAGAATATCCAAGCCACACTTGAAGCCTTTGAGGAAACATACTGAAGAATAGGTCTCAGTTGAGGCAGAGTTGAAGACTCGCGTCATTTCCAATCCGCCCAGGGCAACATCTGGCCTCGCCTTTCGTCAGGTTCAACACAGACACCCTCCCCAAACATGGAACATTTCCCCTACCTGGAGAGCAACCTCTCATCTAAGGCTGATATTGATGTGGAGGAGATCCAACATTATATCCAATTCATGAGCGCCACCTTCGGACATCTGAGGATGACAGTCTTCGATGACCATATCATCCATGCTGATACTAAGATCCTCGTGTACAAGGCAGTTCTTCTCCCAACCCTTCTATGCGGCTCAGAAACTTGGACTATATACAGACATCACTTCAAGGCCCTGTGGCGATACCGTCAACACTGTCTGAGACTGATTCTCTGCATCAGCTGGGAGGACAGGCATTATCACATCCAAGCTCTTGATGTGTCTTGTACTTGATGATGGCTTCAATGTAATTGTGTGGCCAGTAGACTAACCCTTGAGCCTTCTCGCCCAATCTATGCCCATGTGTGAGATGAAATTGTTTGAAGAATATCAGGTCTCAGATTCTAGTACAATGACCTGTCATGAAAAATAACAGAAGTCTAGCTTGCCTCAAGGCCAAAATGGTCTTGCATATTCATGGACATGCTGAATTGAATCAGGCCATCCTTCAACGGTTTTCCACAATTTGTGTAGTGTAGAATCTTTCACCATTTCTTGTAGCTGTTGGCATTTGCATTGCACAAAATGTACCACATCAGTCTGGAGAACCCCAAGTTTGTCAGTTGAGTCACCTTGGAGATCTAAAGATATATGCTCTCTTTTTGCTGGGTTAAGTAATCTACTAAGTATACTGATGTGACTTTCAAGTTAACTGGTTTACCTAATCTGAGTCGTAACCTTGAATCTTTATCATAAGGCTTTGCAATTTTGGCAGTCCACTGGTTAATGGGAATGTATGGAGATAAGAAATTAGAGACCTAGACATCTTCGAAGATTGACTTTATCTTGAGTAGTTCACATGGCTTTAATATTCTCTGTTTTACTTGCATTGTGACATCTGCCAGCACTGAAATAAATTGAACCCAATAAATTGATCTGTTGCATGTTGATGTCGCAATTCAGGATGTTAAGTACCAATCCTTCATTCTGTGCCACTTGCATCAATAAGTGCAGATTATGTGATGTTCCTACTTTATTCTTCCTACATCAGGTATATGATCTATTACATCTGCTATGCAGATAAATCCTGGTAGAGTGCACGTAATGCAGTCCATTTAAGCTTGAAAGAAACCCTGGCTAACAGCCCAAAAGGATGTAATTGAAACTAGTGTTGTCCAAATATAAAAGGTAGTAAACTCTCTTGTGCCTTCTCTGTGATATATTGACCAGGAGCCATTCTTGCCATCAAGCTTCGAGAAGAATTTTGCACATGCAGATCTCTGATTTAACTCTTCTAAAATGGGTATTTAATAAGGACGATGTCCACTGTGTCCCGTGTTTGTCTCCTGAGGAGGTCGGTGTGGTTTTTCGCTGTGGCGTCCCATCGTATCGGGCAATGGGACCCTGTGCGAGAACCTCTCCGGCTATGTCGAGGGCATCCTGAAACCCATTGTACAAAGAATCCCCAGCTTTTGTCGCGACACGACGGACTTCCTACAGAAACTCGGCACACATGGAGCAGTTGAAACAGGAGCGCTCCTCGTCACAATGGATGTCTCGGCACTCTACACCAGCATCCCCCATGACGATGGCATTGCTGCAACGGCCTCAGTGCTCAGCGCCAACAACTGCCAGTTTCCAGATGCAATTTTACATCTCATCCGCTTCATCCTGGACCACAATATCTTCACCTTCAACAACCAGTTCTTCATCCAGACACACGGAACAGCCATGGGGACCAAATTCGCACCTCAATATGCCAACATCTTCATGCACAGGTTCGAACAAGACTTCTTCACCGCACGGGACCTTCAACCGATGTATCTAGTGTATAGCAATGACATTTTCTTCCTTTGGACTCATGGTGAACAATCACTGAAACAACTCTATGATGACATCAACAAGTTCCATCCCACCATCAGACTCACCATAGACTACTCTCCGGAATCGGTTGCATTCTTGGACACACACATCTCCATTAAGGACGGTCACCTCAGCACCTCACTGTACCGCAAGCCCACGGATAACCTCACGATGCTCCACTTCTCCAGCTTCCACCCTAAACACGTTAAAGAAGCCATCCCCTACGGACAAGCCCTCCGTATACACCGGATCTGCTCGGATGAGGAGGATCGCAACAGACACCTCCAGACACTGAAAGATGCCCTCATAAGAACAGGATATGGCGCTCGACTCATTGATCAACAGTTCCAACGCGCCACAGCGAAAAACCGCACCGACCTCCTCAGAAGACAAACACGGGACACAGTGGACAGAGTACCCTTCGTTGTCCAGTACTTCCCCGGAGCGGAGAAGCTACGGCATCTCCTCCGGAGCCTTCAACATGTCATTGATGAAGACGAACATCTCGCCAAGGCCATCCCCACACCCCCACTTCTTGCCTTCAAACAACCGCACAACCTCAAACAGACCATTGTCCGCAGCAAACTACCCAGCCTTCAGGAGAACAGTGACCATGACACCACACAACCCTGCCACAGCAACCTCTGCAAGACGTGCTGGATCATCGACACAGATGCCATCATCTCACGTGAGAACACCATCCACCAGGTACACGGTACATACTCTTGCAACTCGGCCAACGTTGTCTACCTGATACGCTGCAAGAAAGGATGTCCCGAGGCATGGTACATTGGGGAAACTATGCAGACGCTGCGACAACAGATGAATGAACACCGCTCGACAATCACCAGGCAAGAGTGTTCTCTTCCTGTTGGGAGCACTTCAGCGGTCACGGGCAATCGGTCTCTGATATTCGGGTAAGCGTTCTCCAAGGCGGCCTTCGCGACACACGACGGCGCAGAGTCGCTGAGCAGAAACTGATAGCCAAGTTCCGCACACACGAGGACGGCCTCAACCGAGATATTGGGTTCATGTCACACTATTTGTAACCCCCACAGAGTTTCACTGGCTGTCTTGTCTGGAGACAATACACATCTTTTTAGCCTGTCTTGATGCTCGCTCCACTCACGTTGTTTTGTTTCTTAAAGACTTGATTAGTTGTAAGTATTCGCATTCCAACCATTATTCATGTAAATTGATTTTGTGTCTTTATATGCTCTGTTTGTGAACAGAATTCCCACTCACCTGAAGAAGGGGCTTGGAGCTCCGAAAGCTTGTGTGGCTTTTGCTACCAAATAAACCTGTTGGACTTTAACCTGGTGGTGTTAAACTTCTTACTTGGTTTAACACCACTGATCAATGTCATTGATCAATATCTTGTTATTATAATAGTGTAACACCCTGGGTTTAATTACTGCACAAGGCACCAATCACCCATAAAGGGTTGGTAAAAAAGTTCTGGGTTCCTTTATTAAGATTAGGCACATGGGTATAAAGCTTGAAGGCATCAGAACTGAGTGCTCTGCTCAGAGCAAATGTGAACTTTAGATTATATCACATGACATGTTTCTCTTATGATGTCATGCTGCTTTCTCTTAAAGGCATATTGCAACACTGATCCATCACAGCCCTTCTGCTTCAGTGGGTGCTTTGAGCTTCAGGCCTGTGCTCAACAAATGGACTGAATCCATCACACAAGGATAAATAAATGAAACAAACAAAAAGAAAAATGCCAATTCTTTTGGCAAACTGGGATTGGCAGGTCACTTGCTGGTCACATGCGAGAACTGTGATTGATAAGGAGCTTGATAAGGTGAGTATTGACGTAGCTTCCCAACGAGAAACCAGGTTTGCTTAACACCGATTACTGAAAGAAAACCATTCCTCATTCATCTAGCAAGGCAAGAGTTCAAGGCAAGGTGACGGCTTTGCTGTAAGGAACATACAGGAACAACAGTTGCAGAATCCCCATAAATAATCCAGACACTAAAATATCCGACCCACCGTGGAGGAGCTCGGCAAAGTTAATTGACTCGCTTACCATGGGCAAAGCTGCAGGGGTTGTTGCTATACCTCCTGAACTCATCAAGCACAGGAAGCTGACACTCCTGCACCATCTGTACAATGTCTCTGTTGGAGGGAGGAGCACAGTAAGAAGTCTCTCAACAGGTTAAAGTTCAACAGGTTTAACAGGACTCACCTGATGAAGGGGCGGGGCAGTGCTCTGAAAGCTCATGCTACCAAATAAACCTGTTGGACTTTAACCTGGTGTTGAGTCTTGCTGTGCATACCCCAGTCCAACGCCAGCATCTCCATATCTTGGAGGAAGGGGGGGCAGTGCCCTGGGATCTGAGTGATGCAAAGATTGTGACCAAGTTCAAGTAGAAGGGCAACTGCAGACATTGCACAAACTATTGAGGCATTCTGAGCATCTGGGGAAAAGTATTTGCTCGTGTTGCCTATGTCAGACTGCAGATCCTGGCTTAATAACTGAAAGGTCTACAATTGATATGATCTTGGAGTGGCAGCTGCAAGTGAAATGCTGTGAACAAAGGAGACCACTATGTATTCCTTTTGTTGATTTCATCAAGACATTCGACCATGTGAGCAAAGGCAGTCTCTTTAAGCTGTTGGAGAAAGTTGGTTGCCTGTCAGAGCTGCTCTGGCACTGTGGTGGCTAAGGTCAGCTATGGTGGGGCAATATAACTTTTTGGGATCCACAGTGTTGTCGAGCAGGGTTGTTCTGGCATCCGCGCTTTTTAGAATATTTTTCTCTTTGCTGTAATTAGCCTTCATGTCATCTACTGAGGCTGTCAACTTGCATACCAGTACTAATGGGCTGTTTCGACCTTACTGACATGAGATCCGAGACAAACGTGTTCAAGTCCTCAGTGTTACACTCCATTGACGATGCCGCACTAGGAATAGCTTCAGTGGAAAATGGATAGACTGTCATCCTGTTTTTGGTTTGATCATCAGCATTAGGAAGACAAATGTCATGGGTTCAGGGTATTGCCATACTGACACCCATCAGCATTGATAATGTGATGCTGGAGGTGGTTGTTAGCTTCACATATCTAGGCTCCAGAATCACCAGTAATCTGTCACTTGATGTTGAAATCAAAGCTGCTGTTATGTCCAAGCTAAGTATGTGCGTGCAATAACAGCAACCTGACTGACTACATCAATTGCAAATCTAGCAAGCCTGCATCCTCTCCGCGCACCAACAGTGGTGTGACCTGGACAACATTAGCCAGGTAGGAGAGAAGGCTGAGCAGTTTCCACTTTGGCTGTCTCAGACGTATCCTCGACATCTCTTGGCAGGGCAAGGTCACCAACTCTGGAGCATGCCAATTCCATCCGCATGCACTCATTGCTGACCCATTAGTATCTGCGCCGGCTCAGCCATGTTCATCGGAAAGATGATGGCTACTGAGTCATGACCTGGGTGCCCAAAAGCCTGTAAGTAAGATATGAACATGGTGAACATTGACAACTGTTTGTTTGGAAGGACATTAGAAGAGGTGAACAGAAGCAAAAATCTCAACTGCTTGAGAAGAGAGCCCAGAGAAAACATAGGCTAGCGAATCCTGCACTTTCTCATCCCACCCTTCACCTGCAGTAAATGCAGTGCAAGAGTGGGACTTGAGAGCCAGACCAGTTATTCTTAACATACATGACCACCATGGTGCAAACCATCATCTTGTGAGAAAGAAGGCTTCCACTACTAATGGTTTGAAAAACTGTTCTGAATGCTTGACATTTTCAGAATTTAAAATTAATTCATCAAAACCAGATTATTGTAATGTCTTTATATAAGCATAAATGATCCTGGCATTGGAGTTCTGTTGGTTGGGCAACAAATATGGGCTGATTCTAGGTAATATATTGAAGACGTGTATGGATTTGGTGTGGGGAGGGGTTGCCTCATTTCTAATAACCCACTAATGGACCACTGTAGACTCCTTGATAAATTTGTAGGACAAGGGAAATAAACAACTCTGTATACTGTTATCTTGACCTTGCTATCTCATTGAATCTATGGCAGTTGAGAAACCATCTCGGGCAGACGATCTCCAATCATTCTTAATATTCCTCATCAATCACATACCCTTTTTTCTTTTCAACCCCAATTCCCTCTACACAAACAAAGGAAATAATTTTTCCCTCAAGGCTTTAATAATTGCACCTTCAAACTCCCAACCATCTCACTTTTGATCTTCCACTTGTTGTTTTGTCTCTGCAGTTGATGATCTACTCAATGGCTCGCTCTCCACCTTGGCGGCCCTTAATTCTATAACCATTATTATCTTCCTTCTTTGTCATGACTTTTCATATGGTCTCCATTTTTTCATCTTGTAGTCTAATGGGTGCATAAGTGAGTATATCCAGCACACACACTGTTCAGCCTTCTGTCATCAAATCTAACTGGGCCACAACAAACTCTATTGGGCTTCGATTTCTTCTACTAAATCTGCTCAGAGCTCCAGCATTATTCTGGTGAGCAAACATTAACCTACTTCTTTTTCACCCTAGTTATCTCTTTAAAATCCTCTTCACTGCCTTCCACTCTTCTCACCAACAATAAATTTGAGGCATTCATTGGTTCTTTTACGACAGATTGTCAATATTGTATTCCTCTTTCACAGCAAGCCAAATTTTCTCAAATGCTTCGATGAACCAGTCTCCTAATTCCACACATTCCCCTCTGAGCTTGTTAACATGACCCATTCTTAAGAAGTGACTAAACCATCCATTTATTTTTTTCTTGCTTGGATGTTAGCTTGGCATTGTAAATAGTTCCTTCTCAATTACAATGCTCTCTCTAAGCTGTGCATGTGCCATGCTTGGCTGACGTACAAGAAGTGCGACAAAAGGGCCACTCACAGCCAAGGAAAAGTAGAGGGAACATTTCTAAGATACTATCGATCTCTCAATTAACAGTACTGTTATTATTGGGCGGCATGGTGGCACAGTGGTTAGCACTGCTGCCTCACAGCGCCAGGGACCCAGGTTCAATTCCTGGCTTGGGTCACTGTCTGTGTGGAGTTTGCATGTTCTCCCTGTATCTGCGTGGGTTTCCTCCCACAGAGGGCTGTGCTAAATTGCCCCTTAATGTCCCAGGATATGCAAGTGAGGGGGATTGGCAGGTTAAATGTGTGGGGTTGTGGGGATGGGGCCTGGCGTGGGATTGTTGTCGGTGCAGGCTCGATGGGCAGAGTGACCTCCTTCTGCACTGTAGGGTTTCTATGATTTACTACTTTCTCAAAAAAAGTGGCCTTGACCTTGCTCTCCCCTTCAAAAACCATCACCTCCAACCACCAACCTCCCCTGCCCTCTCCAAACATGTCACTCCAAAATCTATGTCCAGATTTCATGCAACTCGATGTTTACATTTTCCTGTTGGATTTCTGTTCCACCATGGGAATTAACCTGTATTTAAGCTTGCATCCCTCATTCTCATTGCAACCTCTGGTATAGTAAATGCTTCTGTTATCTAGCTTGTTGTGATTGCACTACCTTAGTTTCACACTCTTGTGCAATTGTAGCTGGAGCATCTCCCACAATGGTTCCTGTTCCCATCCTCGTACTCTTTCCTTTGAAGGCTTCGAACATTGATTGTTGACTGACTCTTTCTCATTTAGGTGATGTCTGTTGGTGATGTCATCCATCAGTAGGGGAGGACTCTCCGCCATCTGCTTCAACCGTTGCATTACCTCTGTTTTCAGACCGACATCTGATCTTGGATGTGGTGTAATATATTCAAGGTTGAGTTAGATAAACTTTTGATTGACATACAAGGGCTATGAGGGGAAGACAGGAAAGTGGAGTTGAGGCCACAATCTGAACAGCCGTGGTCTAATGGAATGGCTCAATGGGCCGAATGGCTTACTCCTATTTATGATTGTATTTGTGGGTGTAATTTCCATCAGTTAATACGTTAGGAAGACCAAAACTGTTATCTTTGATCTCCAGTACTAACTTCATACCCTTGTTACTAATTCTAAATCTTTTCTCCAGCCTATTTCAGTTTAAATCACATCCTTTGTAACTTTCTTTTCCTGTTTAACCTTCTGAGCTGCTTATTGGCTCCATTGCAAACAGCATATTTAACTCCATAATCACCTGCCTCAGCCTTTCAGCTGCTGAAACCTGATCTTTGCCATCATCCCCTCCTGCTTCAACCACTCCAAAGCTCTTCCATCTGGTCTCCCATTCATCTCCTTCTAGAAACGTAAGCTCATCCAAAATTCTACTGTTTGTATTCTCTCCCCCTCCTCACAACTCTGCCCCCTGCCACTTCGCACCAAATCTTCCTTACCCATCATCCAATTTTTATTAATCTACATTGTCTCTAGTCCATCAGTGCTCTCAGTTTAAAATCCTCACCCTCCTGTTTAAATATCTTAATGGTTTTGCCATTCCTAGCTTTGTAACCCCTCCCAATCTTCCATTGAGCCCTGGTCTCTTGTTTCCTCACCATTGGTGGCCAAGTTCCCTCCCGCCCCAAAACAAATTCCACCTACCTCTTGTCCTTCAAGACCCTTTAAAATCTGGGTCTGATGCGATGAAATATTTCTGGCATGGTGTTTATTCAGTTTGCAGGACAGCTGGTTCATGATGCAGAGTGATGTCAAAAATGTAGGCTCAATTCCCATGAATTCATGTAGTCCCACCTTCTTAACCACCCCCAACCGAGGTGTGGTGATCCTCCGGTTGAATCACCACCATTCAGCAATGTCACCTGGGACTATGCCGACTTTACCTCTGATTACGTTTCTGTGAAGTTGCTTGGGACATGTCTCCTTGTTCATAGAATCCCTACAGTGCAGAAAGAGGCCATTTGGCCCATCGAGTCTGCACCGACCACAATCCCACCCAGGCCCTATCCCCATATCCCTACATATTTACCCACTAATCCCTCTAACCTACACATCCCGGGACACGAAGGAGCAATTTTTAACATGGCCAATCAACCTAACCCGCACATCTTTGGACTGTGGGAGGAAACCGGAGCACCCGGAGGAAACCCACGCAGACACGAGGAGAATGTGCAAACTCCACACAGACAGTGACCCAAGCCGGGAATCGAACCCAGGTCCCTGGAGCTGTGAAGCAGCAGTGCTAACCACTGTGCTACCGTGCCGCCCTTGTTAAAGGCACAATATAAACAACAATTTTTATTTTTAAAAAATGGCAGTGAGAAATTGAGCATTGAACACTTGATTTGCTTCCGTGAGCTATACTTTTCAAGGAGCTGGAAGGTGAGCTCAGTGGAGCACACCTAATAAATAGCTTTTATATTCAACTTTGAACATATTGTTTACATTTTCCTTTTCTAATTTACATGTTTTTTTCTTAACCTCCACCCACGCAACAGACATTGTCTGGCAGGAATAGGACCTGCAGTTTGTTATAGCTGGCAGTGCTGTAATCTAAAGGAGCTGGTGGAACTGCATCTGAAAGAGCCGAGTGCTACTTGAAGTGATGACTTACCTGGCTTCTTAGGAAGTGACTGTAGCAGTAATGGAAAATATAACATCGTGGCTGGTGCGCATGGTGCTAGTCACTTTTTAAAAGCTACTATGGTACAATTTTACACAGTGCTGTCATAATTTCCCAGCCTTTAGGTGTAGTTAATGGGTGGAAGTTATAACTTTGATTTGACACTTTGAAAGAGCTGTATGTGTGCAGGTCATGTAGTTCCAGTTGCTCCTTTGGTGAAATCCACCCACAATATATGTGTGTGGGTTCCATCATTCCACTAGTCCAGCATATTTAGGTTCTCTTATCAAGGGCAACAGACTATAAGATTTTTTTGGTTGTATAATGTATTAATGCTGGTGGCTTATTGATCCTAATGCAATAACTGTAGACCTTCTCAAACAGTGTAGGATGAATAGTTTGGAGTCAGTGGCTTGCTGCAATTGCCAAGTCATTTTCTGGTCTCATTCTTTTCTGCGCAACTTGCGTAATTTTTTGTCTTTGCAGTAAGATACTCTTCAGCTCACTGGAAGTCATGATGTGGAGATGCCAGCGTTGGACTGGGGTAAACACAGTAAGAGTTTTAACAACACCAGGTTAAAGTCCAACAGGTTTATTTGGTAGCAAATGCCATTAGCTTTTGGAGCGCTGCTCCTTCGTCAGCTGGAGTGGATATCCACTCCATCTGACGAAGGAGCAGAGCTGGAGTGGATATCCACTCCATCTGACGAAGGAGCAGCGCTCCGAAAGCTAATGGCATTTGCTACCAAATAAACCTGTTGGACTTTAACCTGGTGTTGTTAAAACTCTTACTCAGCTCACTGGAAGCAGACCTGTACGGTCTTCTAATGGAACAAAGTCCATCCATCATTCTTCAGAAATTATGAAGTTGTGAACCCATTGGGATTAATTTTAACTTCGGATGGGAGTGGCAAGGAATGTCAGACTGAGGGGCAGGGGTTTCCAAAGGTTCCATAATAAAGTACAAAAGTAATCTAGCCTTGGCTGCCGATCTTAGCAGAGAAGCCACAACTGCACCCTTGTTCAGGCCTTGGGCTATCTCATTAGCTTCTGACATCATCAGAGCCTGATCTATATGTTTAAAGAAGATCCTGTCAACTTGGGTTAGATGTACTTACTGCTTGTGATTTAAAATTGGAAGTGAGGGGAGTGCAAGAATGTGCAAGAGTGCACTAGTGAGCACAGGGTCGTAGAAGTTTACAGCATAAAAAGAGACCCTTCAAGCAACTATCTAATCCCATTTTCCAGCACTTGGTCTGTAGTCTTGCATGCTATGGTGTTTCAAGTGCTTCCTAAATGTTGTGTGTTCCTGTCTCTACCACCCTTTCAAGCAGTGAGTTTTAGATTCCCACCACCCTCAGGGTGAAAAAGATTTTCCTCAAATCCCCTCTAAATCTCCTGCTCCTTATCTTAAATCTATGCCCCCTGGTTATTGACCCTTCCACTAAGGGGAAAAGTTTCTTCCTATCTATATCCTCATAATTTTGCACACTTTGATGAGGTCCCCTGTCAGCCTTCTCTGTTCAAGGGAAAACAACCCTAGCCTCTCCTCATAGCTGAAACGCTCCAGCCCAGGCAATACCTCTGCACCATTTCTAGTGCAATCACATCTTTCCTATAGTATGGTGACCAGAACTGCACACAGTGCTCCAGCTGTAGCCTAACAAGCGGAGCGAGTCCAAGCTCCATTTTAAACACCCCCCCCCCCCCCCCCCCCCCCCCCCCCCATCCATCCATCCATCCATCCATCCATCATCCAATTTGTTCCCAAAGGTGGAAAGTGTTGTAGTCGAGATTTTTGTGTGGGAAATTTCAAGTATCAACTTGATTTCAAGTTTTGTGCCAGTTGCCTGATCTGATTGAATAGCAAATTTACTTAATGTCTTAATATACTTGATCTTTGAGTGTTCGAGGAAGTTTTAGCAAAGGTAAATAGGGCAACAACAGTTGAGTTACCATACTGTAGTCCAGTTAAAGATAATTGTTGCATTACATTGCCACTTATTCGCAGCTGCTTTAAAATACTTTTTAGTGGAAACCTTTCCTTCTATCTTTGAGGTTTTTATTTAACCCATTAAATGATGGGATTATGCCCGTTTGTATATTGCCTTCTCACAAGGGCATTGGTATCCTGGGATGTTGGCAAATGAAGTGTTATTTGGAGAAAATCTGTTGTTAATTAACTTACATGCAGTATTTATTTTTAATGCTAAAATCTGATTTATGGTGTGCTCGACATTTCCAAATGACAACCAGAACTTTGTTCGAGGCATTGGGACTAACTGCTAGTTCTGAATGCAGATTGTGTCCCACCATTATTTTAGATCCAGAAACCAGTTTTTTCACTTAAAGGTTGAAAAGAAAACCTGAAGGTAGTTCATCTTTTAGCATCTGAAAAAGAAAAAAACATTCCCATTTCACAGAGGAGAGTATTTATGCCAATGTCTGTTTGCCTCCTCTTGCCTTTTTAAATGTTGATTTTTATTTATAGTACTTGGATTTTATTTCATGTCTCTCACTTTCCATTCCTCAGTAATATTTTTGAAAAGCTCAGCTATTTAAAAGTTTTTCCTTTATCTTTTTGTAACTTGTCCGTCCTTGATTTTGAGATCTTGCGCGCTTGAACTGTTTTCCAGTTGAGACTGCCTTCAGCATCAATTGTTCTCTTTCTCCATTGCCATGTCCCCAGTTTCAGCTAATAGGGAAGCACTGAGTTTTGATAACGTGTGCTTCAGTCAATATGATGGAATTGATCAGCTTAGTGGATTTAGTTGAAGGTGATCAAAGCTCATGTCACAGGTTCTGCATTCTTGCATGATTTTGCAGAACAGAACTGCGGAGCTAAACCTCCAGGGGCCCATTACTAATTGAGCTAAAATACTGTTCATCTCTTTTACAATTGTAGCACTTTAATGGGGCTTAATTGAAAGTGCAAGTCTGGAATTCTACTCCAATATTCATAAAAGGAAAAAAACACCCATTTATAGACCTTTTTGAACCAAATTAGCAATGAATGTGATGAAAGTGATCTATTAATCATTGGTCGATCTACACGTTCCCTGCTGCAATCGGACCATCGGCTAAGATGAAGCATTAGATTGAGCCTGGGAATGGGATGCAATTCCTCATCCTGTCAGCTTGGATCTTGTTCGAGCCAAGATGGGATGCAATGTCTTGTCTTGTCAGCTTGGATCTTGTTTGCCCTTCATGTTGGAACCATGATTGGACTTGATTTGAATTGGCTTTTTTAATTAGAGTTAAAGTACTGAAAGGTACCATTTTTAAAAAAGTATACTCTTCTACTGATATTAAGCTAGCATGAAGAAGCACTTTTTCTTTGAAAGCTGAAACTTAGTTTGTAGAAGTGTTATAATAAAAAATTTTTTAGTTTTTTTAAATTCAGAAAGTACTTGAATATATACCTAATGTTATGAATGTAGTTCAGTTAATTAGAAAATGACAAAATCGACAACCTTGCCTTTTGACTTTAAAATGGAATAATAGATAAGAGAACAAAGAAAATTACAGCACAGGAACAGGCCCTTCAGTCCTCCAAGCCTGCACCGACCATGCTGCCCGTCTGAACTAAAATCCCCTACCCTTCCTGGGACCATATCCCTCTATTCCCATTCTGTTCATCCTAGTACGACACTAAATGAATGTTTTAACATTTTTTATCAATTTGCATGTATTACTTGTGTTCATTTCATCATTGACTTCAAGAAAATCTTGTTGAATCAAGGTGGTTGTCTTAATGTCTTTGTGGAATATTATTTTACAAAATATTATAAGCCTTTTTTAACAGTCTCAAATGATTTCTCCTCAACAAGGTTGTGCCAGAGTGTCAGTAAATTTTTAGTTTGGTTACAAGTATTTTCTCCTGGTTCACTGTGTACTAGAAATGTGCTGTGGAACATGGATGAGATTGTGACAGTAATTGACCGTGACTTCTTGCCCCCAAGTTTGGATGAAAACCAATTACAATTGCAATTTTTGTATGTCTGCAGTTTTTGATGGTTTGTCAGGTTGATCTGGTGGGCAAAGACTGGTGCAAGTGGGGACCGTGGTGGACAGGTGCATGGGATGGGGATTTAAAGATTTTCCTTTTATGGCCAATGTTATGCAGGTCTCTTCCAGCAGTGCTACACTATATTGTATTTTCCCTAAACAGAGTGGTCCATTCCAGCACATCGAATATTACTTTAACTATATTGGTAACTTGTATCCTTGTCCTGTGTCACTCCTGTTTATAATTGTTCATTGTAGGTCAGTTTTTCTACTATTCTTCTCTCAGATGTAACCCAAAAGGAAATTGTTTATAGGCAATCTGAAATGTAAGGAGTCGTATTAACATAGATGCAAATACAGATATTGAAGGGGCAGTATTTGAAAGTTGGGCTGTTTGGTTGTAGCTTATCTTTATTCAAGCCTACTATTAGTATTATTGACTAGTATTCAGCCTCTTCTGGCTGCTTCCCATCTGCCTGCCATGGAACCACACTTATTCTTTTTAGTTTCTCCCACATCTTCCCCTTCAATTCTTATATGCCCTTGATAATGAAACCCATCAGCTGCTCTGTGGATCATCTTTTAATAGAGCGTGTGACCACCCAACTTGGCTTTATCGCATGGTCACATCCACTTCTCTTGACTGATACTGGCTCTCTTCCTCTCTCTCGCTCTCTCTCTCTCTCTCTCTCTCTCTCTCTCTCTCTCTTCTCCCCCCCCTGGCACTACTTAAACATCTTTTACCGCTCCTCTCAAGAAATTCACTCTTAAACCCCACTGCTACCTCGGTCATTATTCCGTCTCAAACCTTTTCTTCCTCTCCCAACTTTTGGAATGCTTTGCAGCAATGCTCTTTATTATCTCTTCTTATCACTCATTATCTGAGTCTTTCCTTATCTGAGTATCTCCAATCTGCTGAAACCATGCTAGTCAAAGTCACAAATGACATTTCTGTCTGGCACTGACCGTAGCTCCCTGTCTCTCCTCAATATCCTTGACCTCTCTGATGTTTTTAATACACTTGATCACTTCATCCTGTTCTGCAATTCACCTTCAGGATGTGGTTCTGTTCAGGTTTTGGTCTTATCTTACTCAACACAACATGCTGACATTTACTTTGCTTGAAATGTACCTCTGGTGTGTTGTTCCTCTTTGTCAACATTGTTAAGAGATATCAGAGAATAGGCTATAATTGTGAGGACAGACCTGAGGATACTCGGCAAATATCAAAACATCTTTCTAAAGACCTCTATCAGGTCACCTATCAGCATTCTCAATTTTATAGAAAAGAGCCCCAGCCCATTCAGCCTTCCCTGATAGTTATCTCAGTTCTAGTAGCAATCTTGTAAATCTTTTTGCATTGAATGTTTGTTGCTTGTTTGTGATTTTGCCATTTATAGAAACTCTACAGTGCAGAAGGAGGCCATTCAATCCATTGAGTCTGCACTGACAACAATCTCACCCAGCCTCCATCCCCTCAACCCCACATATTCACCTTGCTAATCCCTCTAATCAATGCACCCTGGGACACTCTGGCAATTTAACATGGCCAATCCACCTAACCCACACATCTTTGGACTGTGGGAGGAAACCGGAGCACTCGGAGGAAACCCACGCAGACACGGGGAGAACGTCCAAACTCCACACAGACAGTGACCCAAGCCAGGAATCGAACCCAGGTCCCTGGAGATGTGAGACAGCAATGCTAACCACTGTGCCACCATGCTGCCCCGGTTTCACAGGCTCACGACCCCACGAGCAGCAGTTCTTTACTGTAAATTTGTTTACAAATCTCCCCACAGCTTTACCTCAAACTATTACAATAGCAACAGCAACTTTGTATAATACGTAATAAAATTTTCCATGGCACTTAATATGAATGTTAATAGGTTAAGTTGAAACTGAGCGATGAGTGAAGTAGTGTTCCAGAACTTTTGTGGGACCACTATTGGTCTCCATTTACTTAAACTATTTGGACTCAGGAATCCAATGAAGCAAGATCAAAATTTGCAGATTGCACCAAATTAGAGGGTACAGTTAGTGCAGAAGAACACTGCAACAAAATACAGGAAACCATTAATAAACTTGCAGAAGATGGCACAGTGGTTAGCACTGCTGCCTCACAGTGTCAGGGACCCAAGTTTGATTCCTGGCTTGGGTCACTGTCTGTGTGGAGTTTGCATGTTCTCCCCGTGTCTGCGTGGGTTTCCTCCAGGTGCTTTGGTTTCCTTCCACAGTCCAAAGATGTGCGGGTTGGGTGGATTGGCTATGCTAAATTGCCCCAGTGTCAGGGGGACTAGCTAGGGTAAATGCATGGGGTTATGGGGGTAGGACCTAGGTGGGATTGCGGCGGTGCAGACTCAATGGCCTCCTGCTATCTATCATAGAATTGATAGATTCTATGATTCTATCAATGTTTGTGGAATTGGCAAATAAATTTCAAGATAGGCAAGTGTGAGGTGGCACAATTTGGTGAGAAGAATAAGACCACGTGCTCTTTGAAAAATAAATACCAAAATAGGGCAGCAAAGCACCGGGATTTAGTTTTGTAGATACAGAGATCACAAGTAGCCTGCAGGTTCATAAGGCCGTTTAGTTTTTAAAAAAAACAAAGGGAATTTCATTTCTGGAGGGTTAGATTTGAAAGGTGGCAGTTATGTTAGAGTTTGATTCGGCCACGTTTTGATTATGGAGAGCAGTTCTGGTCTTTTATATTTACAGCAAAGGATGTTAGAGGCACTGATGTAAATGCAGGAAAGATTTTCAAGGATGAAAGCAGAACCAAGGGATTATACCTAGTCCTAGAATCCCTACAGTGAAGAAAGAGGCCATTTGGCCCATTGACTCTCCAACAGAGCACCCTACCCACCCACCCACTGTCCTATCCCTGTAATCCCACATATTTACCCCGCTAATGCACCTAACCTGTACATCTTGGGCATTAAGGGGCAATTTAGCATGGCCAATGCACCTAACCTACACATCTTTGGACTATGGCAAGAAACCAAAGCACTCGGAGGAGACACATGCAGACACTGGTAGAGCATACAAACTTCACATCAAAGGCTGGAATTAAACCCAGGCCCCTGGCGCTGTGAGGCAGCAATGCTAACTACTGTGCCGCCCTAATGGGCAACAATTGAAGTGGCTGTTACCCGAGAGAAGCTAAGACTTAAGAGGTGACCTCATAGATTGAGAGGATTTGATAATGTAGACTTGGAAGGTTTTTTTGCTGGGGAGACAGAATTAGCGGCACGGTAGCACAGTGGTTAGCACTGCTGCTTCACAGCTCCAGGGTCCCGGGTTCGATTCCCGGCTCGGGTCACTGTCTGTGTGGAGTTTGCACATTCTCCTCGTGTCTGCGTGGGTTTCCTCCGGGTGCTCCGGTTTCCTCCCACAGTCCAAAGATGTGCGGGTTAGGTTGATTGGCCAGGTTAAAAATTGCCCCTTAGAGTCCTGAGATGCATAGGTTAGAGGGATTAGTGGGTAAAATATGTGGGGGTAGGGCCTGGGTGGGATTGTGGTCAGTGCAGACTCGATGGGCCGAATGGCCTCCTTCTGCACTGTAGGGTTTCTATGATTTCTATGAAATATAAGGTAGTCTCTAATTAATCCAATAAGGAAATTAGTAAAAACCCCTATCTAGAAAGTGGTGAGATAGTTGATAGTACAATGATTGTACTACAGTAGTAGTGTATTTGAGAGAGCTTAATAAGTACATGAGGGTTAAAAGAATGAAAGGATATGCTGATTGGAATGGATGAAGATGGTGGGAGGCAGCTTGTGTGGAACATAAACACTGGCATAGAGCGGTAGGGTGGAATGGCCTGTTCCTCTACTGTAAATACTATGTAGATCCTTAATATCTGTTTTACTTAAAACTAATTCCTGCTATTAATTTCCTTTTTTAAAAAACAAAGTTGATTCATTAATTGCAACCATATACTTGCGATCTGGAGCATGACTCTGTTAACAGAAGGCTAGGAAAGGGTACATGTTATTTTCAATTAGAAAGTTATAGTAACAGTGTCCAAATATAGACTGCATTTAGATCACATTACTTTGGTGCCAAAGTGTGAGAGAAATATCTGGTGCAAGCTTGAAAATTATAACCAAGGAATTCACTACAGAAAGTTCGAAGCAGGCCCCAAACCACTAATCAAAAGCTGGCACCAGGTATCTGCCCACTGGTTAAGTATAGCACTCCAACCATTAGGCAAGCCTAATTTTCTGACTGCAAGTTGGACCTTGACCTCTTAGTGCAGACGGACTTTGGAGTCTGACCACGATTTTCGAGCTGTTACTTAAATGATCCAATTAGCTGTATACATCTTTCCTTGCAGTTTGCATGCGTATGCAATCTAAGGCAAGTTCAGTTATTTTACACCTGTAAAATATTGCTCACTCCATCCTGTCTGAATTTCTATTTACGCTGTCTCACAAAGTCTCCTCATCTGCTGTTCATTACTACACACCTAGGCACAAACTCCAGGTCATCCAAGACAATGTTACCCTCGCCTATGCCCTGGTTATACTTGTATGTCACACCTGTTGTCATCAAAAACAACTAGCTTCTAGTGCAGAGTTCAGAATTGTTCTTGTTTTACTCCTGTTTGGTGTTAATTTTTTCTTTTAGTATTGCCCTGTGGAATATTTGTGTTTTCAGGACATTGCACAAGCAAATGTTACTGCTTCTTGCTGGATACTGTGAATCGCTCCCTTTACTCTAAGGGCATATGATGAACATGTATCAAATATCTCTCCAAAAGCTGCAGATTCCCTTTTTTCTATTGGCTGAGAGATATAATTCCATTTTGTGATCTGCAGTTAAAGATTTAAAATCACAATGACTGTAAGCTAGGCATGCTATTTGACCCCCGGCTGAACCTCTGACTCCATATTATTTGCATCTCGGGCTATCTATTTGCATCACAAGGGCTATTCTAGCTCTGGGGCTGCACGGTGGTATGGTGGAAGAGTTCACTACTGCCTTACAGCGCCAGGGACTCGGGTTCGACTCCTGGCTAGGGTAATTGTCTATGTGGTGTCTGCACGTTCTCCTGTGTCTGCATGAGTTTCCTCTGTGGGCTCCAGTTTCCTCCCACAGTCTGAAAGACGTGCTGCTTAGGTGCATTGGCCATGCTAAATTCTCCCTTTGTGTACCCGAACAGGCACCAGAGTGTGGTGACTAGGGGATTTTCACAGTAGCTTCATTGCAGTGTTAATGTAAGCCTACTTGTGACACAAATAAACTTATTTCCATATCCTTGGCTTTTTCCTCCTCCCTCAGTCCACATTGTCATTGAAATCCTCAACCTTCCCATTGCCACTTCCAGAATCAACTGTTCCAAGGTTCTTCTGGCTGGTCTTCCATTCTCCACTTGCTGTACACTTCAACTTATTCAAAACTCTGCTGCATGTACTTTTCCCCACACCAGGTCCTGCTCCTCTATTATTCCTGACATTTGTGTCTAGGTACCCCAATTTTAAAATTCCGATCCTCCTATTTAAATCCCTCCAGGGCCATGTTCCTATCTATCTCTTTAACTTCTGTAAATCCAGCAGTCCCTTCAGAAGCTTGATCGTCTGCCTCTGGCCTTCTGTTATTGCATCCCTGATTCCATTCGTCCCATTAAATTTCATCCCTACTTAAACCTTCTGTTCACCTTGCCCTTTAAAACTGTTCTTAAAACTCAACTCTTGACACAGCTTTGGGTTTCCTAATATCCCCTTTGTGATTTTCACTTACATCCGATCAGATCTCTCTGAAGCCTAAAACACTTTTAAAGGCACTTTATAAGTGCAAATTGTTACGAACAATATCAAAGTCATGGTAGGTCTTTTGTATTTTGCATTGGTTTGTGTCTTTGTCAATTGTTTCCAGGTAACATATTGTATGTTGCTGATTTACGTACAGCACCTACAGGAGTACACTTTAGGATTTCTATTCACATTATATTGATGTATTATTTTTGAGTTCTGTAGGTAACTGCAGATGCTTTTGATTTTTAGAATGTCTCCAATAATCTCTCCACTGCTCCTGAAGTTGACTCATGTTAGTGCATTATCACAGTTGCTGGCAGCTTTCTGTAACCTTGCTTAGAAAAAACAAATGGGATGGTTTCCTGGAGTGTGTTTCGCACTGTGTGATTTCTGTCTGGTTGGGAGTTGGATTGGAGCCTGCCTGCCACATTTATGTGGTGTGATGAATGTCTGGTTCATGCTTCATGTTACTATTTTAGAGTTAATGTTTAGTTCAGGGAAGATTTAAGTTTAATGGTAGAAAATGGGATAAATGTAACAAACAGCTTAGAGTCTATTGCACTTAAACGTTTGGGATTATGTTGACTTCAGAGGTTAGCAGCTAGAAGAGATGGAACAATAAAATAACAGGCGGGCTTACTTAGCTGGAGAAATTGTAAAGGGTGGATAATTGGCTTGGAGGTCAGTTTGAGGATATACCAGAGCAAGCTATATCGTCATGTAGGTGAATAGAGCTGAAGGTTCTCCGGTTTCAATTTGTGTGTTTGTGCTGAGATATCTTGCAGCACAGGCAGAGGCTAGATACCAAAAAGGTGCTGTTATGTGCAAACTCCAGGTAGTTGGGGCTCAAAATTCATTTTGGGGAACTGAGAAGGTGGAAGGTCACTAGTGTGTTATCAGGCAGTTGGGGCTCCGAGAAGCCCTGGGAGCTGTTTATCGCAGATTGCAACCGGGGCACCGGAATTTTGAGAAATCCAGAGCAGTGCCTGTTTCGTGAAGATAGTGGTCTGCGAAAGAGTTGGAATTGTGCTGGTGAGTAGGGTGGGAGTGTTGCTTTGTGAATCCTGTGGAACACAGTCTGAGGAAATAAGATTGGACCATAAGGAGGCGTATAGTCCTGAGGCAGTTCAAGTCAGAGGTTTTTAAGGAAATAGATTTTTGAAAGTGAAAAGGTAAAATCCCTCATGAAGGAGAGCGATTTTCTGACTGTGGTCATTGACATCTGAGTGGGTCATTGAGAAATCCGTGGGATTTGTCTTGGTCACATCTGCCATTTAATGTGCAGCGTGGTATGTTCAAATGTAGTTTTTCTGTTAATATTAATTCTGAATATTAGAGTATAAGATATAGTGTAAATTGTTCTACTTTCCTGACTTTGTATAGGAAAGTTCATTTTGTCTGTTTAAAACTGTGGAAACTTGTGGCTTTATTCTCCTAGTGGATTACTTGGACATTGAGTACATCTAAAATACACACAAACAATGTAATTGGGGTAAAGTGCAATAGTGGACTCTCATTGTCTGTTAAAGTTCTGCTTGCTCCTAATGGAGTAGTGGTCAAACATTCATCAAGACTGTTTGCTTGCACCTGCTAACATAACCAACTCCTCTGCTCATTTGTTGTTGAAACCCAGATCCCATGCCTTTGTTACCTGCAGACTATTTATATTTTCCTGGCCAGCCTCCTATCTTTGCATTCTCTGTAAACTTGAGCTGATCGAAAACTCTGATGCCTGCATTCAAACTTACTTTCAGCCACCTTGTCCAAAGCTGTGGAATTCCATACTTAAACCTATTTGCCTTTCAATCTCCCTCACCACCTTTTAAATTCTTTAAAACTTACCTCTTTGACCAAGATTTTTGTCACCTGACCTAAAATGGCCTAACATGGCTTGGTATCAAGTATTGCGACACTGAAGAAAATGCTTCAAAGACGCACTGAAACTCTTCTCGAAGTGTGGGTCGTATTGACCTTAATGACTGGATGAAGTTTGCTACCAATTGTTTGAATGGTGACAACTTGACCATTAATCTGCATCACGCTTTGAGTCCCAACATGTTGATGATGAGAGAAAGCAGCAGCAATGCAGTAAATCCTGTGCTCTGGATCCCACTGCCTCTTTGGACAGCCCAAATTGCTACCTAACTATAAATAATACATTCAGAATATATGACTGTAAAATGTGTGCTGAAATTTGTCTGCTTTATTCAGTTATCCCCACCACCTGCCACGAATCATCTGGGGGTTGCACTTGATCTTCATTCCCAATGTGCAGCATCACAGTAGATACCTACTAATTTGTCCTTTCAAGCAGTCAATAATTAATCACTTCAAGAAATGAAGAACCATTAATTGGGTCAGGTTAATTAAGGGTATTACATGCTAGTCTCTTTAATTTATGATTCATCATTGTAGCCTGGTCCAATTTATTTTTCTTTTATTGACACTTGGCACAGTCGGTGGATTTTCTAGGCACAGAATTTGTGTCTAGTTTTTATGTGGGAAGGTCAGACAAATTATAATATTTCTGATGTGACAATGTGATTCTGACGCATACTTTAGAATACTTCTACGCTTGATTCAAAAATGTGACAATTACACAAAGCAATGTATTGTACAAAAATGTATTTCGCAATACTTTGTTCATTAGAAAAACACATTTGTACTTAAATGATGGTAAAATGTTGCATTTAGGATTACAGAAATTATGTAATTAAAAATGCAAGATTATCCTCTAAATATTAGATCTAGTACATATAAATGCCCTTTTTGCTTTCCCCATTAAAATGCCGAGTTTTATCCCATTGTGTACCTGCTTATTGTATGTAAAGAGAATACAGGTCACATGGCTCTGGAAATGTTGCACACTTCATTTCAAAATATTCCAGAGGGACAGTAACATTTTGGTTAGTTTCCTAATTGTTCCCAATGGGCATGTTTGCGGAAAATACTTTGATTCTATTGCCACCTTAAACTCTGCAGCATACTGAATAGGTAGGTCAGGAGTGTACAGGTGTTTGTTTTTCATAGCTGTTTGGGTGTAAAGTTTAATCAGTGTTTCCATGAGTTTGCACACAGCTCAAACTGCAAACACCGATAGATCTAGATGTTATGATTCAAGTAACAGCATTGCAAGCGGTCCCCAACTTTATGACGATTGCGGTATGCCATATAAACTTATGGTGGAATATGTAACAAAATGAATGGGAAGGCATCACCCTGAGCTATCCCTGTCCTCCCCCTAAGACTGGTCTATAACAGGACCAAAGTTTTAAAAACTGCATCAACAGTATACAAGTGAATGGTGATGGCTTTGTTTATGAATATCACGGACATGAATGTGGGCCAGAGCATTTGTATTTACACAATTCTTAACCAGTGAAAATCATTTCTTCAAAAGGTTAACTAGCTAGGAGGATGCAAGAAAATGTGGCAAGGAGACCAGGACTATATTACTTATGGTCTTTACATATGTTGGTGTGAGATGCCCAAAACTTATAAAAGTTAAGAACCATTCTGCATAATTTAACAATGCAGTGTTGTATAAGATTTCAAGCCATTATTAATGGCCCCTTTTAAACAAAATTGTTCTATGAATTTATAATTAAACTTGCACAATATGCTGCATATGAAACCTTATTAATGGCGTCATTGAGTTTCATGCTATGCTAATTGATAGTTAAGGTTTTGTGGCAGATCTCTTAGCTTTTTCCCACCAGTGATGTGAAGTTGCATTTGCATCATCAACATTTTTGAGGATCTGATCTACCCTGAAGGCATCTAGCTATGTGTAGATTTACAGAAATTGCAGTAGCATTTTGTCTTTACCAGCTCCTATGATGGGGTGATCTAGGCTTATTTTTCTGCACATTGCAGCATCCTCTTGTATTCATTTTCAATTGATGTCATAGCGTTAATACAGTTATAAAGATTTGCATATTGTAATCTTCAGTAAGAAAGCATTTCCTATAACTTTCCCTGCGTTCTTATATTGATCATTGAGTCTATGCCCACTTGTTACAGATTCACAAACTCGTGGAAGCACAAATTAATCTTTTAAAATATTTTCTAATTTTAAAAGCCACTATTTTGTCCATTTTAACCTAACCTGTCTGTTGTAATGATTACCTTCAACCTTCCTTCTGGTGGGAACTTCCACTTCTCCTTTTAATGGTCTAAAATCCTTCCTGTAACAGAAATGCAATAATTCAACTGTGGCTTAACCAATGTTCTGTACAAATTTGGTGTCCTATGTAGAAAATCCAGAATGCTATTTGCAATTTTTTGCGGCCTTTACTACCTTACAAATACATGGATCTTTAAAGTATCTTTATCACAAAATAACTCTCTAAGCTAAGCATCTGACTGGTTGGGGTAAACTTCTTTTCACTGTTCTATTTCCTGAATTTGGACAACTTTACATTGAAATGTACTTTACAGGACATTGCATCAGAAGAGCCCCCAGCTTAATTTCAGGATCTCACATCAATCTGGAAAACAATTTACGACTTTCTACTTCTACTAAAGATTGCCCTAGCCATCCAATTGCATTACTTTGGATGTCACATATAGCTTAATTTTTACAATCTTGTGCGCCCTGTTGTACTTCTGAAAATTCTCATAAACAACACACTCCACACTTCTGAATGTTTTGATAAATTTGAATCAGTCAAGCATATTGTCCCTGATGAGCCTGTGTTTTTAAAATCTTTAGTTTTACTGTATTATATGAACTTTAATTTGACTACAATTTTAAGGTTCTTTCCATAATTCCTGTTTTATCCCCATCCTATTTTTTTGAATGAGATGTATTATTTTCTACCCTTGCATTCTTTAGATATTTCATATGAGCATATGTAAATGAAGGTCAGGGAGAGAGCAGACTGTCCCTTTAGTCTGTCCCATATGGTTTTATATATATATAGCTCTCCCTGCTGTTTGGAATCAGCTGATCATGCAATCTCTTACGAGAGGCAAAAAAAAGGAAAAGTAAGCCAATTTGGGAAAAGCAACTTTGGAAAATACCTTTCTGATTTTTGAAGGCGATCAAACAAATTTCCAGGCAGCCATGGTACCTGAAAGATATGTACTCCTAACATGCATTTTGCTTCGATATATAGCAATGTTGGTTAACATTCAGGAGCTCATCCAGCTCTCTTAGATGTTCCATTGATCAATGACTCTCTGTGAAAAGAAGCAGTTCCTGACATCGTGCCCTATGTATATCACTTATACTCCTGTTCATTGTCCTTGCTGACCTTTTAAACTCAAATAGCCTAACCAAATGGATTGTGTGTAATGTTTACAATTTTTAAAGATCTCGATCAAATTTCCTTTAAAATGTTTCTTTTGTTTTTATAAAGTCTATTATGACAAATAGTTATTAATCTAGTGGTCCATCCTTGAACCTCTGGGCCAATCCTGAACACAGTATTCTGAATCCTCACAAAGGTCTTATTCTGTTTTCTTGTTGTTTTGTGTTCATTTGCCCTGGCAGTGCATCCCAACACTCTAAATGCTTTTTCAATAACCTTTGTTTAACTGGTTATAGATGCTCAGATGTTCATGTACAATAAAACCCAGGTCTTTCTCCTACACAAGAGATTTAAGCACAGCCTTGCATTATGTGCATGTGCTTGGCATTCTGTGTTTGCTTGCATGATACTACATTAAATTCCATCTGCCCATTGCCCTATCACATCTCGATCAGCCTGTAATTTGTTTTTTCTCATTTAAGCTCTTAAAATCAATGTATTTTGCTTCTACGTGACTATGTATTTTTTTTAATATTACAGATATTTTGGAAAGAAGTGAACTGAAGCAATTCTTTGAAACCAACTACTCTCAGATTTATTTTATATTCTTTGAAAATTTATTCACACTGGAAAGTAGTTTAAAACAAAAAGGTAAGAATGTTGACTGTAAATTGTCACCTTCATATATATATATATTCGCTTAGAAGTACTTAACTGCTCAGTCATGCACTTTCCCTTAAATGATTAATTCTCTACACTTAATCTATTAACAACTTACAGTATATTAACTGAACTTTATGTATTTATGCACTGGTGCCTTAGTGATTTGAATACTTCTGGTTTATGCTCCAAAGTTCTTGGCTTTGGCAGTCTTGCCATGGAGTATCAATGCTCTGTGCACTCTTAAAGGCCATGTATGGTCTGAGGAAAAGTACTGGGTTCGAACTTGCTGAGAAAAGAACGGAATGTTAATGATGCATACTGTTATTGGTGTGCCAATTGGCCAGCAAGTTTAGAAGATTGAGATATGCTGAAAGTTGTGAATCTCTCAAACTTGGTGGTTGGTTTATGTTGCTCTGCCATTTGCTTCATATAGGTGGCATCTTGGCGGCGCCCCCCCCCCCCCCCCCGTTTTAAAGAATTTATCGGACTTGCACCTTAATTATGCATTAAACTCATGACAGAATGTTGTGTTTGGAACAGAGTGTTGTTTGCTTTTTATTGACGTGACTGTTATGGATGTAGTGCGAATCAAACTATTGACCCAGAATTGGAACAATTTAAATTATTCACTCTCATTCTTGCATGTAGTCAATTCTTCTTCCAGATTTGAAAAAAAGTTCAAATTTTTAATGTTTAAGTTTTCTTTTCTTTTTTTTCCTCCCTTAGTCCAATTGCTTCCTGCCTGTCTTTCCATTCAAAAGTTCTCTTTTTGTACCTAATTTGTCTCTAATTCACCCTATTTCCATCTCCATCATTCCTGTTCCTTTCTCAGTTTTTAAATCTCATTAGTTGAGGAGGCAGAGTTGGTCCCCTTGTTCACTAAGGTGACATGCATCACGTTGCCCTCATCATACTGTTATTGGTTTGCACTTACAGAAACTTGCAGGTTAAAAATTTCAAAGAGTGCAAAAAATCTAACTTATGATGAAAATTTGGCTAGAATGTAAGAACATAGGAACAAAGCTGTGCCTTGGATCATCTTGAGAATGAATTTGTGGCTGTTCAGTACCTTAATTCCATTTATCCACCTGACTCCATATTCCTTGAAATCCTTACAATACACAAATCTACAGTCTCAGTTTTAAACATTTCAGTTGAGCAAAACTCCACAGCTTTTTTGGGGCAGGGAATTCCAGATTTCCACGATTGTTTGCGTGGGGAAACGTGCTGCTTCATTACACTCCATGTTGCTCAGTGCTAATTTGTTGAGATATCACTTCCTTCTGGCTTTTCCAATCATAGGAAATAATTTGTCTATGTAGCCTTTTCTGTCCTTTACCACTTTTGACATCTTGACAAGATCATTGCTCAACCTTTTAAACTCAAGGAAAACAAGCCAAGATTATGCAATATATTATTGTAATTTAATTCTTTTAGCCCTATCATTCTGCTGAATCAGTGCTGTAGCTCATTCAATGCCAACAGGCAGATCACCTGACATCGACATAGGCACCAGAAATGACCCTGGCAAACCCAACCCCTGTCGACCCAAAGTCGTCCTTACTAACATCTGGTGATTTGTGCCAACATTAGGAGAGCTATCTCACAGACTAGTTAAGAAACACAGTCATACTGATAGAATCGTACTTTATAGACAATGTCCCACTGGCAGGACATACTCAGCAGAGGTGGTGGTGAAGTGGTATACATTTGAGGGAGTTGCCCTGGAAGTCTTCAACATCGCCTCTGGACCCCATGAAGTCTCATGGTATCAGGTCAAACATGGGCAAGGAGACCTCCTGCTGATTACCTCAAACCATCCCACCCATTGCTAATCAATCAATCTACCCCTACATATTAAACACCACTTGGAGGAAACATAAGATGGTGGCAGGTGTGCAGAATGTACTCTTGGGGTGGGGTCTTCGGTGTCCATTATTAAGGGTGGCTCGATAGCACCACTAATGTGCGAGCTGGTCAAATCCTAAGGGACATAGTTGCTAGAGTGGGTCTGCGGCAGGTGGTGAGGGAACCAGCAAGAGGAAAAAGCATACTTGATCTTCTCCTCAACCTGCCTGATGCAGATGCATCTCTGTATGACAGTATCTGTAGGATTGACCACTGCAAAGTCCAGTCTTCACATTGAGAGTACCTTCCATTGTGATACGACCGCTGTGCTAAATGGGATAGACTTGAAACAGATCCAGTCTCCCTTCCACAAGCATTCATGCCCTCCATCACAGATGTCCAGTAGCAGTACTGCAGGAGCTCGCCAAGGCAGTTTAGACAGCACCTTCCAAACCCATGACTGTTCCCATCTAGAAGGACAAGTGCAGCAGATACATGGGAACACCACAACCTGGAAGTTCCCCTCCAAGCCACTCACCATCCTGACTTAGAAACATATTGCCCATTCTTTCGCTGTCAGGAGGTCAAAATCTTTGAATTCACTCCCTAACAGCACTGCGGGTGTACCTACACCACTTGGACTGCAGCGGCGCAAGAAAGCAGCTCACCATCTTCTCAAGGGTAATTAGGGATGGGCAATGAATGCTGGGCTAGCCAGTGAAGGCCTTATTCCGAGGTGCAGTGGGTAAAACTGAATGCAATATGCCAGCTGGAGACTGACCAAAGTGCACTATATAACTAAAGCTTGACTTCCCCACTTTATCTCAAGAGGGCCAATATTCCATTAGCCTTTTAAATTAGTTTTTCTACTTGTGCATTATCATTTTGTGATGTTCAGCTGAGCACAATCTTTGTTCCTAGAATATTTCCATCAAGAAAATGCTGCACTTTGTATTTCGCACACCCAAAGTGGAAAGCCTCATGTTTTACAAATCGAGCTCCATATGCCACAGTTTTACCTAGAAAAACTTGGAAGACAGATAAATGGAACATTTTCTGATTCGTGGGATGTGACAAGTGATGTTCCCTAAGAATCTGGGCCTTCAGCTTTTCGCTAATTTCAAAATTACTTCGACAAAGTAAAGGAGAATTTTATATCCAAGGTTGCAGGTGATACAAAGCTTGGAGCCACACTAAATTACATGGTTTGGAAGCAGAAAATCAGAAAGAAATATAGACAGACATTGTCTGATTACTTCCCAATTCCATTCACTTCCATCTTTGTTAATTAATTGTACGGAGTCTTGTTTGATGTCTGTTAGAAGTATGTATAGATAATAACCATAGGCCTATGCTAGTGACCTCCTCAAAAAATTCAACTGGATTAATCAGACATGACTTGCCCTTCATAAAACTTTGCTGACTACTTTTACTGTTAACTTTGAAATCCCGAGCAGTTCTTTACTTGTTCGCTTTCTACCTATTTGGTGCCTTCTATAGTTCTGCCAGTCTGCTGGGTTTCTGGTATTTAATTCATACATATGTATGAGCTTTTCCTTTTAGAGTAACACACTCTTACCTTTGTTGACTAGGTTTCTTTAACCGCACAAGTGGAACTTTTGCCTTTTAAGTGCATACCCTGGTTTTTGTATTGAGCCAATACCTCTGAATACTTTTCATTCTTTTTGTATATTTATACATAAGCAGTTCATCCCAGTTTATTGGGTTTTGTATTGGGTAAGTTTCAAACCTAGGTTACTGATTCTTTCTACTCAGTTTCAAATCTAATAGCTAATGCTAATATCAAATAAAGCACCAAATATGTTGTCTGATTGAGATGTACAGGATTCAATGCCAGTGTGTGACGTACTTGCTAAACAAATAGGAGAACTCACAATATGGGATCCATTTGAGCTCTCAAAAAACAATAGGTTTCAACTTTCCTTGTTAAGTATTGTACTTTTTTTAAGCAATGAAATTTAATTCTGTTTGAATTTGATATTGGCCCTCCTAAGGTTCACTGCTGGAAGGTGACCTTATTTTTTTTAACCTGTTGCTAATTTAAGCTTGAGTGATGCACAATCATTTTAACACTGTGCCTCTTGTCTGTCAGGCTTTTGGAAACCTGGTGTTGTTAAAACTCTTACAGGCTTTTGGAAAAGCAGATTTAGTGTCATGAAGAGGTTGCCATGCCAGTTGTGGATTGTAGCTCAGTATGAAGTGCTGTACGTAAGATGGAAGTAATTTCCAAGTTTCAAACAGTTAAATAAAAATTTATGCCATTTCATTGAGAGTAATATGGCCTACTCGGAGCTTTATTCCTTTGTGAACTTATCATTAAGCTCCATTATACTTAAAAGAAAAAGGAAGAGTTGTTGAAGCTTTTTGCCTTGCACTCATCAGACCACTTCCCCAGAATACCAGTATAAGGGGAAGAGAGTGCTGATTGGTTGGCAAGTGGACTCTGGTTGAGGCATTCTCCTTGGCAACACTTCTACCAATCAAAGTCCACTTGTCAATCAGCATTCTTTTCTCGTTAAGTAAAAATTGTTGTTTGTTCCTTGTGCTGGTATTTTTGCAAAGTGTCCTGGTGAGTGCAAGACAAAAAGCTTCGATGTGTCCATTTTTTTAAACTATGCTCAAGTTATTCACTATTAAACGATTATTTGTATAATCTTCATTATGAATCTCTTCATCTGGGAAGTTTTTTTACTATTTTAAATGTATATTGAAATAACTTAGTTACAAAGCAAATATGAATCTTAATGTTAATATGATGAAGACATAATGTTTTGATTTTCAGAGTCATCTGAAGTACTGTAATATTTTCTAATCACATTTGAAATGTTTACCACAATTCAAGTGACTCTTGTGCATATTTTGCTTGAAAATGGAAAAATCACTAAAATTTCTTTTTTCTGGGATGGTTTTAGGGAATAAGTCACAGAGGGAGGAGCTGGACTCCATTCTCTTTGTATTTGAGGTAAGTCTTATTTTGCAGTGCACTACGTATATAAGAATGTTCTTTCTATTGAGTAGTCTGTTGCTGTCACTTATCTATTTGTATATCTAATAGACCATTATTCATTCATGAGACATGGGTGTCGCTGGCTGGTCAGCATTTATTGCCCATCCCTAATTGCCCTTGAACTGAGTGGCTTGTTAGGCCATTTGAGAGTCAACCACATTGCTGTGGCTCCGGAGCCATGTAGGCCAGACCAGGTAAGGACAGCAGATTTCCTTCCCTAAAGGACATTAGTGAACCAGATGGGTTTTTCTGACAATTGACAATGGTTTCATGGTCATCAGTAGATTCTTAATTCCAGATATTTTTTATTGAATTCAAACTCTACTATCTGCCATGGCAGTATTTGAACCCGGGCCCCCAGAACATTTGCTGAGTTCCTGGATTAATAGTCTAACGATAATACCACTAGGCCATCGCTCCCCTAATGTTACCTTACCTGTTATTGTCTAAGGATGTAACTAATAAGTATATATGTAAGATGTTGTGTGTGGTTTTAGGAGTTCCATTGTAGGAATTTATAAACATAATGGAAAAAGTGCCGAATTTGATTTATTATTGTCACATGGATACAGTGCGAAGTTTTGTTTCTTGCACACTATACGGGCAAAACATACTGTTCATAAAGTGCACAGGGGAAGAAGGAAAAGGATAGGGTGCAGAACATGTTGCAGTTACAGGTAGGGTGAAGAAGACGACCAGTTTAATATGATAGGACCATTCAAAAGTCTAATGACAGCAGGAAGAAGCTGTTCTTGCGTTTGTTTGTACGTGTTTTCAGACTTTTGTATTTTTTTCCCGACAGAAGAAGGTGGAAGAGAGTATGTCCGGGGTGCATGGGATGTTTGAATATGCTGGCTGCTTTCTGAGGCGGTGGGAAGTGTAGATGGAGTCAATGGATGGGAGGCTGGTTTGCATGATGCACTGGGCTTTGTTCACGACCCTTTGTAGTTTCTTGCGGTCTTGGACAGAGCAGGAGCCATACCAAGTTGTGATACAACCAGAAAGGATGCCTTTTATGGTGCATTTGTAAAGTTAGGATGGCTGCACTGGGATGTTATCAGGGATGAGTGTTATGAAAAGAGACGAGAGAGGTTAGGGATAATTTCACTGGAATGGAGATAGTTGAGGTGTAAACTGATTGTGGCCTGCAACATGTCAGTAAAAGAGTTTGATTGCCTCCAGTGTTGGGTGAAATTTTATTTGAGGGTGCACAAACTTAATCACAAAGTGAAGTAAATGTTGGAAAATACTTGTTTACATAGATAATTGGTGTTTTTGCTACAACGGTAGAAGTATCATCTGCATATTTGACAAGCGAATAAATGGTTTGAAAAGAGGAATATTGCAGTTTGAAGAGTATTAGAGTATACAGAAGGTGGAATTGGGTAAAGTAGCTTATGAAGTTTAAAAAAAAAACAGAGCAGACTTGGTGTTGAATGTTTTTTGCTGTATTGATTTCTTAAAAGGCTAATTTCAAAGAACAAAAAAACAAAGAACAATACAGCACAGGAACAGGCCCTTCGGCCCTCCAAGCCCGCGCCGCTCCCTGGTCCAAACTAGACCATTCTTTTGTATCCCTCCATTCCCACTCCGTTCATGTGGCTATCTAGATAAGTCTTAAACGTTCCCAATGTGTCCGCCTCCACCACCTTGCCCGGCAGCGCATTCCACGCCTTCACCACCCTCTGCGCAAAATACGTCCTTCTGATATCCGTGTTAAACCTCTCTCTCTCTCTCCTTCCCCCCCCCCACCGCCACCCGCCACCACCACCCGCCACACACGTGAACCTATGACCCCTTGTGAATGTCACCATAATGTTATACACCTCTATTAGGTCACCCCTCATCCTCCGTCTTTCCAGTGAGAACAACCCCAGTTTACCCAATCTCTCCTCATAACTAAGCCCTTCCATACCAGGCAACATCCTTCATTGCTTTATAACAGCTTCTTCCCTGCTGCCTTCATACTTGTGAATGGACCTACCTTATATTAAGTTGATCTTTCTCTGCACCCTAGCTATGACTGTAACACTACATTCTGCACCCTCTCTTTTCCTTTTCTATGAATGGTGTGCTTTGTCTGTAGAGCGCTCAAGAAACAATACTTTTCACTGTATCCCAATACATGTGACAATTATTCAAAACAATATTCATAAACATTCATGCTACTTGGAGTCAAAGCGTAGTTAGAGCTTTATTTCTTTGTGGACTTATCATTAACCCCATGATGTTTATCATTATTAATCTCCATCTGATAAGTGTTTTTACTATTTTGAATAATGAAAAATTATTAATCCCTGTTAGTTATAAAGCAAGTAAGTATTAATGTTCATGTGATGCAGATATTTAATTTTGATTCAGTCATCTGAACTACAGCGATTCTTTCTGAACAACTGCGATTCTTTCTAACTATTGTTTTCCCACAATTCAAATAACTTTTTGCTATATTTTGCTTGAAAATGCTGAACTTGTTAATTTTGTAGTTGTCAACACTTAATATTGCCATTTTATTTTTTGTCTTTGGTAAGTATCATTCCAACCAAGTGTTTTTTTTTAAACCTGGATGTTCCCTTCTTAAACTGTTGCACAACATAATGTGACCTTGTGTTATTTTGGTGGAAAAAGACATTTCAGTCAGGCAAGAAATAACCCACATGATTGATGTAACTTTCTGATGCTGCGATTTAGACCCTGAAAAATAAAAACAATACTATTTTAGGAATCTGACAGGTATAACTACATGATGTAAAGTGTGCAATTCAGAAGCTTACCCCATGTTCCCAAACTGAAATGGTTTTGGAGGAGGGGCTGTTTCTGAGTACATCAAGAAACTACTTCAGAAGTATGAGGTGGCACGGTAGCACAGTGGTTAGCACTGCTGCTTCACAGCTCCAGGGATCTGGGTTCTATTCCCGGTTTGGGTCACTGTCTGTGTGGAGTTTGCACATTCTCCTTGTGTCTGCGTGGGTTTCCTCCGGGTGCTCCGGTTTCCTCCCAAAGTCCAAAGACGTGTGGGTTAGGTTGATTGGCCATGCTAAAATTGCCCCTTAGTGTCCTGGGATGTGTAGATTAGAGGGATTAGTGGGTAACTATGTAGGGATATGGGGGTAGGGCCTGGGTGGGATTGTGGTCGGTGCAGACTCGATGGGCCGAATGGCCTCTTTCTGTGCTGTAGGATTTCTAAGATTTCTATGTATACAAGTTGTATTTCTATTCAGATTTCACATCCGTCGGTAAATTAAGAAAACCATGTAAAGTATGAAATCTCACTAGAAACAAATAAAACTTATTAATGTGGAATATTTGAACTCTGGTGTATTTATAGTTGCAAAATATATTCCTGGACATGGTGCATTTACGTACCAACTTGAATATTGTAGCATTTGATGCTAGTGATCTTGATGGATTGTGTTGGACCTGACGTGAAAAACTGTTTTCTACAGTTCAGGTTCAAAGGCACACCTTGGAGTAGGGCCAGGCTGGAACTTTCTCCCAAGGGGCAAGTGTTAGCATCTTGCCCAATGATGGTGAATAAAATAATTTCCATTGCTGATAAACTTTCGTGTTTACAAGTGCCTGATCTCTGAACCTCAGGATGGTGCTATGCATATCTGTGGTGCCGTGACATAACAGACGTCGAGTGATTTGAAAACCAAGAAGATCCGATCTCGAAAAAAGTAAATCAGCTCACCAAACCCCAAGAAAACTTAGGAACAATTCACTCCTTTCAGTCGATGTGGTATAAATGCACTGAGTTGTTTTGCATTCTTTTGTATACAGTTTAATTAAAAGACAGTCTTGCTTCATCTGCAGTAATTTCAGTTTGTTTAGCAAAATATAAATAAAGAAAAGTTTATATGAAGAGTCACCTTGCCCTGTGTTGCTGCATAATGGTGGGAAGAATGACCATTCAAAGAAAATAGAATTGCTTTATACAGAGAATAAATGTTGCAGATTATTGTAAATTTTTATTGTGTATTGATTTACTTAACTATTTAACTTGGGTCATATTGGTGTTATGCATTATTGCACAATGAAGTCCAACGATTTGATTTTTTAATCTTGCTTGCAAAGACACGTTTTTAGTGCTAGTGACACTTGTATTGGTGGATGAATGAACTGACTGGAAGCTGTAGATTTCCATAGCAAGGAAGGAAAGAATTTGAAAGCAGAATAAACATTGTGGGTCTGGTGCACCTCCAGTTGAGGACCAACATTGACAGAGGAGCGAGATGTACTGTCTTCTCAACCGGAGATCACCATTTGAATTGAGGGAATTTTGTTCAAAAAGTAAATTCTTTCAAAACATTTTCTGATAGTTTGTCAAAATCCAGATATGTTCTTGATGGGAAGCCCTCAAAATTACAATTTTATTTTTGAAATACAAAAGTTGTTCCGGGCTTCCCTTGAAGGGATGGACTTTCTGCAGATCACAAAGTTAGTTGCTTATTGTTGTGTTACCTGGAGGTCAACTTGCTGTGTTCGTAGATCTGAAAATGAACAGGCTTGGCGATGTTGGTGTTACAGCCTCTAGTTCTTAAGGCATAGATGTTGGCCTTTCTGCTGTTGCTGTCTCTTCCTGTAGTCAACACTTAAAAGATTACAAAGGGATAAATGTGGTTGCCTTACCACGTGACTCCTTACAATTTCAGTTACTTTGCCAAATATGGCAGTGATCTTGGGTTGATTAGCTACATCCTGATTTATTGTTTGAAGGTATTGATTCTGAGGTGGTTTCAGAAGAAGTTTGTTCAGTTCAGCAATGTCTTCTGATGGACTTGGGATGAGACGTTGTTGACACCAATTAGTCTGGAATATATCCTTTTGTCCTTATGAGGCAATGAGGTCATTTCTGAATGCACAAACCAGATCATCTGACCTGTGGCCACCTTTGCAGGACATTGAAATTAAATTTCCTTTTTAAAAATGGCCAAAGAGTTCAAAAAGTTTATACCTTGAAAGTTAGGGACAGTGACAGTTGCCAGACATGACAGTGTATTGCAACTAAAAGCAGTGTAGAAGGTTATTAATGAGGAAACTCTGCCATGACAATGGATCTGTGCCACAGAAACTATTCCTTAAAACAAACTGATAGGTATTGGCAGTTTTGAATAAACTGAAGGTCGATAAGTCCCCTGGGCCTGATGAAATGTATCCTAGGATTCTTTGGGAGGCGAGGGATGAGATTGCAGAGCCTTTGGCTTTGATCTTTGGGTCCTCGCTGTCCACGGGGATGGTGCCAGAGGACTGGAGAGTGGCAAATGTTGTTCCTTTGTTTAAGAAAGGGAATAGAAATGACCCTGGTAATTATAGACCGGTTAGTCTGACTTCGGTGGTTGGTAAATTGATGGAAAAGGTCCTTAGGGATGGGATTTACGACCATTTAGAAAGATGCGGATTAATCCGGGATAGTCAGCACGGATTTGTGAAGGGCAAATCGTGCCTCACAAATTTGATAGAATTTTTTGAGGTGGTAACTAGGTGTGTTGATGAAGGTAGGGCGGTTGATGTCATATACATGGATTTTAGTAAGGCGTTTGATAAGGTCCCCCATGGTCGGCTTATGATGAAAGTAAGGAGGTGTGGGATAGAGGGAAAGTTGGCCGATTGGATAGGTAACTGGCTGTCTGATCGAAGACAGAGGGTGGTGGTGGATGGAAAATTTTCGGACTGGAGGCAGGTTGCTAGCGGAGTGCCGCAGGGATCGGTGCTTGGTCCTCTGCTCTTTGTGACTTTTATTAATGACTTAGAGGAGGGGGCTGAAGGGTGGATCAGTAAATTTGCTGATGACACCAAGATTGGTGGAGTAGTGGATGAGGTGGAGGGCTGTTGTAGGCTGCAAAGAGACATAGATAGGATGCAAAGCTGGGCTGAAAAATGGCAAATGGAGTTTAACCCTGATAAATGTGAGGTGATTAATTTTGGTAGGACAAATTTAAATGTGGATTACAGGGTCAAAGGTAGGGTTCTGAAGACTGTGGAGGAACAGAGAGATCTTGGGGTCCATATCCACAGATCTCTAAAGGTTGCCACTCAAGTGGATAGAGCTGTGAAGAAGGCATATAGTGTGTTAGCTTTTATTAACAGGGGGTTGGAGTTTAGGAGCCGTGGGGTTATGCTGCAACTGTACAGGACCTTGGTGAGACCGCATTTGGAATATTGCGTGCAGTTCTGGTCACCTCACTATAAGAAGGATGTGGAAGCGCTGGAAAGAGTGCAGAGGAGATTTACCAGGATGCTGCCTGGTTTGGAGTGTCGGTCTTATGAGGAAAGGTTGAGGGAGCTGGGGCTGTTCTCTCTGGAGCGGAGGAGATTGAGGGGAGACTTAATAGAGGTTTATAAAATGATGAAGGGGATAGATCGAGTGAACGTTCAAAGACTATTTCCTCGGGTGGATGGAGCTATTACGAGGGGGCATAACTATAGGGTTCATGGTGGGAGATATAGGAAGGATATCAGAGGTAGGTTCTTCACGCAGAGAGTGGTTGGGGTGTGGAATGGACTGCCTGCAGTGATAGTGGAGTCAGACACTTTAGGAACATTTAAGCGGTTATTGGATAGGCACATGGAGCACACCAGGATGGTAGGGAGTGGGATAGCTTGATCTTGGTTTCAGATGAAGGTCGGCACAACATCGTGGGCCGAAGGGCCTGTTCTGTGCTGTACTGTTCTATGTTCTATGTTCTAGGTACCGAGGACTATATTATGGTGGCCAGGGGTTTCCCCCAGTTTGTGCCCAGATAAACGCAACTAGTTTAAAAAAAAAATGTAATAACTAATCACCAGTTAAGTGGCTTAATAGATTGTGGAAATTTGGGTATAATGATTAACCTCATAACTACAATACACTCGATTCTGCAACCTTTTGCACACGTCAATTGACACTTGTGTTCAAACAAGCTCCTGTGTGCAATTTTTGCCATATCTAACACCAAAACGTGCCTTTCTGCCAATTGCATCTGTTTGTTGGTGTGGTGAGGGTAGGAGGGGGTAACGTGGGTCATTACATTGTGTAGGATTCTCTGGTGTACTGGCAGCCTTGGACACATGAGTGTAGCACAAATTAGCTGACCATCACTGAACCACAAAGATTTGAAGGATGGCTTTTTTTTTTGGCTGTGACACTTCTTCCCAATGCTGAGAGGAGAAACAATGGAGTTCTGGATGCTTATGGCCCAAAGTGTTAACTGCCACAGGGAAAGGTTTGCACCTCACCTATAGGAATGCTACCCGCAAAGTGTACAGGGCCTCATTAGTTATGAGATGTTTGTGGATTGGGCTGTGCACTGCCTATAGTTCATTAAGTGTGCTATCAGATGACTATGTGAATTGTTATCAAATGGTCTTGAGGCTCAGTCTCCAAGCAGCCGAGCCTTTACAGTGAAGATGGTGATAACCATAACTATAAACTTCAATGGATGTGGACCTTTCCAGGCAATAGGTCAGGGCAGTATGGGACAACATTTAGCAGGTTGTGTGGCCTGGACAATATCCAATTTGATATGTAACATGGGGAGCATGTTACATATCATCAGGTTGCTGTCTTCCAAATTTGTTTTTGTAGCAATTGACAGGACATGTTTCCTTTGGGGAAACACAGTGCGATATAAAAGAACAGGATTCTATCCCCAAAACATGAAGCTCATCTCTACCACCTGCAAATACTCCAGATTGACACAACTCCTTGATGGATGTTAAGATGCTTTCGTTGTGCAAAATTACGCAATATCCTGCATCCTTGGGAAACTTGCCGATAACTTATTGACGACAAGCTATGTTTTCTGCTGGTGTGGCTCATGACATTGCTCTGTGTGGCATAAACAAAGGTGGGGAAGATGTGCAAGGAGGCCCATGTGTCCAGCAGATAGGTCATTAAGGGAGCAATTTGGTTGCTGAAAAGCCCATATTTCCCAAAGAGAGTGGCAAGGATGATGGTGGTGTGCAGTGGCATGTGCATTTGCAGTCGATATGGATCTCCACATCCCAGGCGAATTGTTCAGTGCTGTGGGACAAAAGCATCAGAGGAACATGTCAGTTATGCAGGAGGTAAGCATTTAATAGGGCAGAGCTGTCAGGACATGGCTTGTGGCATAGGCTTTCACATAATGAGCCCTCCACTCTTTCCATGCCACCCAACCACTCTCACCCTCCCCAACCAATGAGACTATGAGACAAGGCAATAATCTCTTAAAACACAAAACAAATTTGTTGCACAAAACTTAAGTCTGCAACTGTTAATGATCTATAGAAAATGTACTAAAAGTTGAACTTCCTTTGCAGTTCTTACTGTACTGTTGCAACCATTTAAGATTTTGATTTTAAGAACGGCAATAGAATATTCAAAATTTACCAAAAACTATTACATTTTAATAATCAAGCCTGTTCGATTGCAGCCATTTTCCAGAATCCAATGCCTCTGTTCCAATTAGATTTTGATTGCATGGCCGGATTGTGCTGTTTCATGAATAATTTTGCACTGAAACTTCTGTTCTGTAGATTGCATAGAAACTTACTTGGCTGAGGTAAAATTCCAACTCCTTGCTTTGTCGTAGATTCTGGGCACAATTTCCTGATTGCACCCAAAGAGAGAACTCCAGGCTAGCATATGTGAACATAATGTTTCCTTTTATTAGTTCTTTAATTTCCTCACTAGAAAATTGAGTGAGACGAAAGATAATTTATTGTGGCATTTTCCATCTATCTGATTAAACGTCAAATTGCCCCTCAATTTTACAGCCTCATTAATCACTTCTCGTAGTACTCGTGCAAAATAGATGTGTGTTTTCTGTAACTTCTCACTTTGCCAATATTTTCTTTCTTACCCTCATGGACTTTATATTTCTTTCCATCTCTAAGGCGGCTCTCTTTTTTCTCTTGATGTTGGCCCTTTACATGTGTGTAACCTTTCCTATCTAGTATGCTTCTCACAGGTGAACTTTTATTAATTTTCCGACTTGGTAGCTTCTTGAAAGGCTAAGTACGCAGTGAGATGAGTGTGAAAACGTACACTGAAGAAAGTAATGCTATGTGTTACGAATGCACAACAGACCTGATTTTGCCGTTCATTTGATTTGTGCTTGGACCTCCTGTGAATTTTGTGCTGCAAGTTGCACCTGGGACTTGTGCGAGCTGGGTAAACAAATGTATGTCCTTAATAATTCCCAATCTGGTTAACGAGCGAAGACTGACCCAGGAAGTGCAAGTTAGAATAGTGTGTGTGCAAATTCAAATCGGGTGCAGAAAGTGAAATAGAGATAGGAAAAAAAAAGGATTGGATTAAGAGAAAAGCGACAGGAAAAAATATGAAAAGTATTTATCTTTTTAAATCTCCAACAATTAAAATCTGACTTCACCCTTGTAAAAAGTTAATTATTATTGGTTGAGAGGTTATTTGGCAATAATTAAGATTTATGTTGAAAGGGTACTAAGACTGGACTGGACAGGTCCCAAGTTTTTTGGTGAGCTGAATCTCCATCCGCAATGTCAGTACAGGAATTTCATGCCGTTGAACCATTTGCATGGACATGATTGAATGGAATGATTATGTTGGTGTGCAATGCCTTGCACAACTGCATTTCATAGAATCCTTACAGTGCAGAATGAGGCAGTTCGGCTCATTGAGTCTGTACCGACTCTCCGACAGAGCATCCCCGCCACCCCCCAATATCCCTGTGCATTACCCCACTAGTCCCCCTAACCAAATGTTTTGAGATGCTAAGGGCCAATTAAGTATGGCCAATCCACCTAACTCGCACATTTTTGGACTGTGGGAGGAAACCCACGCAGACACGGGGAGAATGTGCAAACTCCACACACTTGCCCAAGGCTGGAATTGAACCTGGGTCCCTGGTGCTGTGAGGCAGCAGTGCTAACCGCTGTGAGGCAGCAGTGCTAACCACCGTGCTGCAGTAGATCTGGACCTCAACCTCCCAGGAGATGGGTCCAGTGCTGTGGGACAAGAGGATCATTTGAATTGAAGCACCTCAACGGTGCAACTTGATCTGTATAGAAAACTTAAATAACTTTGCACCATTTGTAATGACCATTTTGAAGTGTCTGTAATGTTTCTTTGACTATGGAAGCATCTCCGAGTGCAACATGATTTATGTAGAAGCCTGAAAATTATTTCACATTTTGTGATGGCTGTTTTGAAATGTTTGTAATGTTCTTTGAGATATTTTACGAATAAAGTACATTTTTGCAAAAAGAAACAAGTGGATCAGAGGAACATGTCAGTTGAGCAGGAGATAAATTTAGAAAGGAATAAACTCATTAACGATAGTCAGCATGGTTTTGTGAGAGGGAGGTCATGCCTCACTAACCTGGTGGAGTTTTTTGAAGAAGTGACTAGAATGGTTGATGAGGGAAGAGCCGTGGATGTCGTCTGTATGGACTTTAGTAAAGCGTTTGACAAAGTCCCTCATGGTAGGTTGGTGCAAAAGGTTGGACCTCATGGGATAAAGAGGGAGGTGGCTAGATGGGTGGAGAACTGGCTTGTTCACAGAAGACAGAGGGTGGTAGTGGAAGGGTCTTTTTCCGGCTAGAGGCCTGTGACTAGTGGTGTTCTGCAGGGCTCTGTATTGGGACCTCTGCTGTTTGTGATTTATATAAACTATCTGGAAGAAGGTGTAACTGGGGTGATCAGTAAGTTTGCAGACGACACAAAAATGGCTAGACTTGCAGATAGTGAGGAACATTGTCAGAGGCTACAGAAGGATATAGATAGGCTGGAAATTTGGGCAAAGAAATGGCAGATGGAGTTCAATCCAGATAAGTGCGAAGTGATGCATTTTGGTAGAACTAACGTAGGGGGAGCTATACGATGAATGGCAGAACCATAGAGTGTAGATACACAGAGGGACCTGGGTGTGCAAGTCCACAGATCCTTGAAGGTGACGTCACAGGTGGAGAAGGTAGTGAATAAGGCATATGGCATGCTTGCCTTTATAGGACAGGGCATAGAGTATAAAAGCTGGGGTCTGATGTTGCAGTTGTATAGAACGTTGGTTTGGCCGCATTTGGAATACTGCGCCCAGTTCTGGTCGCCACACTACCAGAAGGATGTGGAGGCTTTGGAGAGAGTACAGAGGAGGTTTACCAGGATGTTGCCTGGTATGGAAGGGCTTAGTTATGAGGAGAGATTGGGTAAACTGAGGTTGTTCTCACTGGAAAGACGGAGGATGAGGGGTGACCTAATAGAGGTGTATAAAATTATGGAAGGCATAGATAGGGTGAACGGTGGGAAGCTTTTTCCCAGATCGGTGGTGACATTTACGAGGGGTCATAGGTTCAAGGTGAGGGGTGGGGTGGGGGGGGGAGGAGAGGTTTAACACGGATATCAGAAGGACGTATTTTACACAGAGGGTGGTGGGGGCCTGGAATGCGCTGCCGGGCAAGGTGGTGGAGGCGGACACACTGGGAACGTTTAAGACTTATCTAGATGGCCACATGAACGGAGTAGGAATGGAGGGATACAAAAGAATGGTCAAGTTTGGACACGGGCTTGGAGGGCTGAAGGGCCTGTTCCTGTGCTGTATTGTTCTTTGTTTTAAAAGTATAATCGGGTAGAACTGTCAGGGCATGCATGGCTTGTGGCACAGGCGTTCATACAATGAGCCCTCCACTCTTCCCATGCCACTGTACCACATACACCCTCCCCACCCAATGAGGTTGTGAAACAAAGCATTAATCTCTCAAAATGCAAAACAAATTTGTTGCCCAGTTTCTGGCAGCGCATCTTTGAGAGCGACTTAATTACACACACCTCCGCTTGTTAAAAATTGCTGTCTGCTGTATACAGTTACTTCTGTAGCAAAATCTAAATAATTAAATATCAATGTCATGATTGTGCTATTTTACTAAACTCTATGAGCTCACCTGGACCCAGTTTGTTTTGATGGCCCCTCATTCAGCTGAAACAAATGACACTTGGAGTCTTAATTGGTTGTGGAAGTAGCTTTCAGAACTGGTCAATCATCGATCTGTTTAAATTTACTTGGTTCCAAGATTAATGATGAATGGAAAAATTGTAGCATCATGGAACAGAAGCTGAAGTAGAAATTAGAATTTTAATTGTAGAATAAATATGGGAGTAGGTTAGCTATTAAAGTGTTATTGCTACACCTTTAGTGCATTATTCATTGACCAAGGAGTGAGTGGGAGGTTTGGGTGTGAATATTAATTGTTTGTTTGGATTCTTTCAGTACAATGTAAAACTATAGTTTCAAGGGTGCATGATTGTAAGTTGAAATAGATTTGTTTTTAACAAAAACAGGAAGAACTAGAAATATGCAACAGGTCCGTTAGTACCTGTGAAGAGAACAGTCAGTGCTTTGGGGTGGGATTGCAGAAGTAGAAAATAGCGAGGTGCCTAAATGAATAAATAGAATTAAATAGAAAGGGAGGGGGGAATAGAAAATTAAACACTGACTGCATACCAATAGAATCATTGGGTTATGCAACAGATCATTTCAATTATGCAATGGAAAGTTGCATTAAAGTAATGTCCTGATATTACAGGAAGCATGCTTGAGAATGCAAGAGGTGGAAAACACTGAACCTCCAGGATAGGAACAGAGAGCGCAGGAAACGCTCAACAGCCCTGACTGCTGGAGAGGCAAATTAATTTTTCTAATGTTGATGCTTCACGAAACCATTCATCAGAATTTATGACCTGAATTGTCTGCTTTCTCAGCAGCTGCTGCCAGGCCCGCTGAGTGGTTCCAGCTTTGCTTGTTCATGTTTGATTTCCTGCAACTTTAGTTTTTCTGCTCTCTGTTTACACAAAGCTGCTGGTTTGAGATTAAAGCAGAAAATGTTGGTACAGCCAGTTCTGGAAAGATCAAGAACCGGTCAATGTTGATGGCAGGATATTAATACATGCTTCCCCTCTATTCTATTGAGGTTCCTCATAAAGTAAAATGTATTTATTAGTCACAAGTAGGCTTACATTAACACTGCAATGAAGTTATTATGCAAATCCCCGAGTCGCCACACTCCAGTGCCTGTTCAGGTATACAGGGAATTGAGCATGGCCAATGCACCTAACCTGCACATATTTGGACTGTGGGAGGAAACCGGAGCAACCAGAAGAAGCCCACGCAGGCACAGGGAGAATGTGCAAACGCCACAGTGACACCCCCCCCCCCCGTCCATGCCACAGTGACCAGCGCCCCCAAGCCACCTCTTTGAGGAGTGATGTGATTGCATGAGAGATGGTTCAGAGGTAATTTGAAGGGTTACCTGGAATGGGGAATTGTAACTATGAGGAAAGATTGAATAGATTGGAGTTTTTTCTCCGGAACAGAGAAGGTTGAAGGGAGATATTAAGAGGTGTAAAATTGAGTGGCCTAGATGGCGTGCATAGAAAGCACCTATGTTCCTCTTAATAAAGTAGATGGAAACAAGATACAGTACAAGAAAAGTTCAGGTGGGGAATATTTTGTACAAAGAAATCCCTCATTGTGTATTGAAGTGCATACTTGGACCATTGTTTAATGTCATGTGTGCTATTTTGCCTCAACAGAGACCCACTATATTTGGTATCCAAACTTGTACCTGAAGTTAGGGTCAGGATGGAGGACATGTGAGCTCCTGAGGAGATTCCTTCATTGATGAGGGAGTTGTTGTTTTGGATCAATTTTGGGTATTTACTTGCGTAGCTTGACTAAACGTTTTCCTCTTTCAAATTCAATGAAAGGAAAAACAAGCGATTCTAAACCTAAAATGAGCAAAAGTAGGGAAAACAAAATCTTGGAAGACATTTAACTCCTCAAATTAGTGGATACGTAGAAAATAATTTAACCAAAAAGGTGGTGATGCTATGCCAAGAGATTTATTGGCTGAAGTGTGAGCCCCTGCTGAGACCACAGATGTAAGCAGGTGGGAGATTAAAGCCCTGCCGAATAGTGTGCGTGTTTCCTGGCCCCAATTCGTGTCTCGGCCATTGTTGCGGAGACTGGAATGGGGGGAGTGGCAATGGTACCCGTCTGACACAGACCATTAAAAGTCTCTTGAGACCAATTAAGGGAAGCTGGCTTCCAATTGCTTTTCAGGTTTCCGCAGGTAGTGGGGCATGTTTAACTGCCTGGTGGCAGATTAGGCTGGCCTTGAGGCTCACTCTGCCTACCTGCAGAAGTCTGTCCCCACATCAATGGTAGTTGTGCTGCAAGGTCTGTTGTGTAGTTTAAGCTTTTAGAAAGGTTGGTGAGAAGTCCCTCCATTTTAAAGTTCTCTTTCCACTCCATTTCCATGAGTGCATTGTCTGAAGACAGTTCCCTAGCTTGTTGGCTGCTGATGCCATTCTCCTGGACCGTTCCTTTTTGACCAGTAATGGTTTGTCATCATCTTCCACTCAGGCAGGGCGAGGAGGCAGGGCCCAACTCTACCTGGGCCAGAATGGGAATTGAACTTGTGCTGTCGGCATAATTCTGAACCACATACTAACCATTCCTGCCCCCTCCCTTCGATTGCGGTCTGCCGCTTCTCTCCCACTCAAAGTCCTTTATCTATCCAGCTTTAAGAGCCATACGGCACCAAACCTATCTCTAGGTCAATTAATGGGATGCTTCCATGAAAATCACTGAGTGGCTGTTATCCCTGGGCTGGTTTGAGAGCCGGAACCAATCCTAGCCCACGTTTCCCAGTCGCGGTGGGCAGGATTTCCCCACCCCATGTTGATATTCTGTAGTTTTAATCAACAACCTTTAAGAATCTGTGGAAAAAATTCAGACAGCATTTTCTGTTGCAGGCCTGTTTCCCAAGAGTTTAAAAATAATACGTATCAAAATGTGAACACCTTGAATACTGTGTATTCCAGATGTATTTGAATTAAATTGTTCGGAACTTTTTGCTTTTAGAAAAGAGAAACCTTTTAGATGTTCAAATCAGGAAGTAAATTTGTTTCTGTGGCATCATCTTTGTTAAAATTTCCGAATGCAGATTGACTTTTAAGCCAAGAATATATTTGTAGTGGTTTATTATAATAGGCACAAACTTTAATTTAAGTTTGTGGTTTTAATAATAGCTTGAATCTCAAACATTTATATTCATATTTAACAGTCCAATGACAAAGAAACTGGATGCACAAACTGCAACATGGAGTTTTGAATTAGTACAAAGCCACGAGGATTTGTTCGTGATTAAATTTATGAATAAACTTTTCAGGTGCTTTGGAATTTTCCAGTCATTCTGTCATAATTTAATGGTGAGAGAAAATGTGCTTTGGGTGATTTTGGCTGGATTAGCACAGCTCCACATTCATTGCAATTGAGTATAATAAAGGCATACATCAATTTTAATGGTATATTTTGATCTGTTTTTTAAAAAACTGTTCTCGGTGTTAAAACAGCAGAGCACTTGATGCGCCATGTCCCGAATGAGTCATGTGAATGAGATTCTCATTCAGTGAAGACAAATTATCAATATCCTTCTCTCAGTAACTGTGAAAATTCAGTGCTACGAGTTGTAATTGCTTGGATTTGCCTTTTGCTCATATGTAACCTGCTGCACTTTGTATTGTTGCCAAAATGGGTTGATTTCCCTATTGTATCTAGATTTATCTCCAAACCTTTTTCATTGTACTATCGACAAGATGCACTGCAGCAATTCACCAAGGTTCTTTGGGCAACATCTTTCAAACCCATGGCCCCTACCATCTAGATGACCAAGGATGGCAGGCAGATGGGAACACCACTACTTGAAGTTGCATGCCATCCTGAATTGGAAATATGTTGCTGTTCGTCAACTGGGCCATGATTCAGGAACATGCTCCCTAACAGAACTGTGTGTATCTACAACACAGGGACTGCATTGATTCAACAAGGTCACTTACAACCATATTGAACAAAATTAGGGGTAAATGTTGGCCTTGCCAATGTTTGCCTGCGAAATGGATTTTGTTGCATCTGTTGAGTTTCTCACCCTGGAGATCTGTAATCAGTACCTTGATCAATTTTGGACCAATAATTTTGCCCACCTGAGCTGTTTGTCATTTTCATAAATGACCTGGATGAGGAAGTGGAGGGATGGGTTGGTAAGTTTGCTGAAGACACCAAGGTAGGTGGTGTTGTGGATAGTTTGGAGGGATGTCAGAAGTTGCAGCGAGACATAGATAGAATGCAAGACTGGGCGGAGAAGTGGCAGATGGACTTCAACCCGGATAAGTGTGTAGTGATCCATTTTGGCAGATCCAATGGGATGAAGCAGCAGTATAATATGAAGGGTACCATTCTTAGCAGTGTAGAGGATCAGAAGGACCTTGGGGTCCGGGTCCATAGGACTCTTAAATCGGCCTCGCAGGTGGAGGATGCGGTCAAGAAGGCGTACGGAGTACTAGCCTTCATTAATCGAGGGATTGAGTTTAGGAGTCGGGAGATAATGCTGCAGCTTTATAGGACCCTGGTTAGACCCCACTTGGAGTACTGCGCGCAGTTCTGGTCACCTCATTACAGGAAAGATGTTGAAGCCATTGAAAGGGTGCAGAGGAGATTTACAAGGATGTTGCCTGGATTGGGGGGCATGCCTTATGAGGATAGGTGAGGGAGCTTGGTCTCTTCTCCCTGGAGAGACGAAGGATGAGAGGTGACCTGATAGAGGTTTACAAGATGTTGAGAGGTCTGGATAGGGTAGACTCTCAGAGGCTATTTCCAAGGGCTGAAATGGTTGCTACGAGAGGACACAGGTTTAAGGTGCTGGGGGGTAGGTACAGAGGAGATGTCAGGGGTAAGTTTTTCACTCAGAGGGTGGTGGGTGAGTGGAATCGGCTGACGTCGGTGGTGGTGGAGGCAAACTTGTTGGGGTCTTTTAAGAGACTTCTGGATGAGTACATGGGATTTAATGGGATTGAGGGCTATAGATAGGCCTAGAGGTAGGGATATGATCGGCGCAACTTGTGGGCCGAAGGGCCTGTATGTGCTGTGGCTTTCTATGTTCTATGTTAAATTGTTTCAGCTGTTAATATTATCTCTCTGCTAAACCTTAGCAGCCTAGTGCCATTTTTTCCAACTTCCCTTCTTGAAATAATCCACAACGGTGTAAAATGTAAACACAAAATACTGGAAATATGCAGCAGGTCAGTAAACATTTGTAAAAAGGGTGGGGGCAGAGAACAGGATATGATCTTTTGGGAATGTATCCTGCATCAGAACTGATCTATGATGCAGCATTTTATAATTTTAGCTCTGACTTTCAGTTACTTTACCCTAATAATATGAACTGAAAAGTTGAATTTGATTTCCTTCCAAATAAAACTAACATGCTTAACTTTGGGCTTTTACCCTAATAATATGAACTGAAAAGTTGAATTTGATTTCCTTCCAAATAAAACTAACATGCTTAACTTTGGGCTTTTACTCCTTGCTGTCAGGGTATTGTTTCCAGGTCTAGATGGTGAATAAACAGCTGCTTTCTAGCTTTTCTAATTACTTTATGTAGGGAAGTGCACGAGTAGGAACAATGCGTTTCATTGCTGGGTGCCCCATAACTATTCTGTCCTGATGTTGCAGCTAGACACTGCTAGGCCTTATGATGTCCTAGAACCTGTACCACTGTCCATCTCAACTCCCAAACCCTCCCCCCGCCCCGCACACAATGTTGGACCTTTTTATGACCAAAGGTTGGCAAAACATTCCAGCCTCATGATCAAAATACATAAGAACAAGGAGGCTATTTGGCCCCTCAAGCCTGCTCCACCATTCAATAAATCATGGTTGATTTTTTTTTGTGGACTCTGCTCCACTTAACCACCCGCTCACCATATTCCTTCAAAAATCTATCTTTGCCTTAATAACATTCAATGAGGGAGCCTCAACTGCTTCACTGGGCAGGGAATTCCACAGATTCGCAACCCTTTGGGTGAAGAAGTTGCTCCTCAACTCAGTCCTGAATCTACTCCCCCTTATTTTGAGTCTACGCCCATTAGTTCTGGATTCACCCGCCAGTGAAAACAATGTCCCTGCTTCTATCTTATCTATTCCCTTCATAATCTTATGTTTCTATAAGATCCTCCTTCATTCTTCTGAATTCCAATGAGTATTGCCCCAGTCTACGCAGTCTCTCCTCCTAAGCCAACCCTCAACTTCAGAATTAACCTCGTGAATCTCTGCACCCCCTCCAGTGCCATTATATCCTTAAGTAAGAAGACTAAAACTGTACACAGTAATCCAGGTGTGGCTTCACCAGCACATTATAGAGCTACAACGAAACCTCGCTGTTTTTAAACTCCATCCCTCTAGTAGTGAAGGACAAAATTTCATTTGCCTTAATTACCTGCTGCATCTGCAAACCAACTTTTTGCAATTCATGCACAAGGACTCCCAGGTCCCTCTGCACAGCAGTATGCTGCAATTTTTTACGATTTATTCCTAGCAAAATGGATGACCTCACATTTACCAATGTTGTACTCCATCTGCCAGATCCTTGCCCACTCACTTAGGCTATCTATATCCCTTTGCAGACTTTGTGTCATCTGCACACTTTGCTCTACCACTCATCTTAGTGTCATCTGCAAAGTAGGCCCAGATTTGATAGATGTGAAGCACTATATCTGCTGCTATCAATAAAATGTTGTACCTGGGTTTTTATGCTTGTTAATTACTAGTTTTTATTGGTTAGCACAAGATATCAAATGCCATTTGTACACTACACTGAACTGTCCTATTCACCACCAATATTTAAAAAAAGTGTTTTATGTATCATTAGTTTATTGATATAATTAAGGTGCACAAAATGATTATAGTAATTAATGGAATAGATGGAGAGAAACAATTTTCTCTGCTAAGGGTGTTCAGAACTGTTTGGAATCACCTTTAAGTTAGATTTCAGCCACTCGAGGGTGAGTGGGAGTTCTCCACGCAGGAAATATTGGAAATCTGGAACTCTTGCCTCAAAAACATTGTGGTAAGTTCAGTTGAAAAATTTGAAATTCAAATTCAATTGATAGGTTTTTGTTAGAGAAATAAGGGGGTAAACGCAGCCAGGATAGGTTGGTGGAGCTAAGGTATCGATGAGCCATCATCTAACTGAATGAAGGAATAGGCTGAGGGGTGATTGGCCTACTCCTGTTCTTGTGTAACACCACTGATCAATTCTGTACTCTGTAGAACATCATACTCGGAAAATAAATCGGCAAAAGTAAAGATGACATTAGAAATTGGAATTTTATACTTGGAACATTGTGTGCCCCTGCAGTCTGGTGTGCCCCTCAGTACATCCCTGCAAGAAACCCCATATTCTATCACACCCAGGACAAAATGTTTAATCTGTTGATGGCTTTAAATACATTTCAAAATTGAATTGTATATTCATTATCAATGATCATTGTGTAAAATGTTTGTTACCCATACTTGCAAAGCCAAGTTTACTTGGTATTTTATCTTCACACACTTTTTCTTCCTTTGGGGAAGTGTTGGAAGGACCGGGAGGCTGAATATCAACCTGTTCAAACCAGGTCATGAATGCTCCTTCCAGGGCCAACAAGTCCTGACACAGGATTTGAACCAGGACATTCTGGCTTAGAGTCAAGAGCGCTACTGGGCCACAAGACCTCCTTCCAAAGCCTTGGGTTCACGAGATGCATTTGTAAGAAACAACTGCATTGTGTTTCTGCACTATTCAGAACAAGAGATGATTATAGCAAGCCTGCCAAGTCCAATAACAAACCTTTTGGCAGCACTGAACCAACTAGTGTGAAAAGATTGACGGCTATTGTTGATACTGGCAGTGAGAAAACATTGGCAGTAAAAGAATGTTTGCATTTACTGGCAAAATTGACACATGCTTCTGTCGAATTCAATGTAAATTAAGGGAAAATTATGTTGAGGCCCTCTAAAGAATTAGTAGACGGTTAAGACAGCAATGAATACAAGTAACTTTCTATAGACGGGTACCCCATCAGAGCTCCAGTTGAAATATTGCCAAAGCAGTGTTTTACACTTCAAGAGCAAAATACTGTGTTGGAAATCTGAAATAAAGGAAAGGATAATAATGCATATAGTCAGCAGGTCTGGGAGCATCTGTGGAGAGAGAAATATGGTGGTTGAGCCCCTGATGAGAAGGATCCTTCAACTGAAATGTGAACAAACATTCTCTCTCTCTCTCTGCGCAAGTGCTATCGAAACATGGAAACATAGGAGCAGGAGGAGGCCATTTGGCTTTTCGAACCTGCTCCGCCATTCACCACGATCATGGCTGATCATCCAACTCAGTAGCCTAATCCTGCTTTTTCTCCATAACCTTTGATTCCGTTTGCCCCAAGTGCTATACCCAGCCACCAAAGCAGTTAATGTTTTGGCATCAACTACTTCCTGTGATAATGAATTCCACAGGCTCACCACTCATATCTCCTCATCTCCGTTCTAAATCGTCCATCCTGAATCCTCAGACTGTGACCCCTGGTTCTGGACTCCCCCACCATCGGGAACATCCTCCCTGCATCTATCCTGTCGAGACCTGTTAGAATTTTATAAATCTCTGAGATTCTCTCTCATTTGTCTGAACTCCAGCGAAAACAACCTAACCTAGTCAATCTTTCCTCGTACATCAGTCCCGCCATCCCTGGAATCAGCCTGTTAAACCTTCGCTGCACACCCTTGAGAGCAAGAACATCCTTCCTCAGAAAAGGAGACAAACTGCACACAATACTCTAGGTGTGGCCTCACCAAGGCCCTGTATAGTTGCCAACGACACATGCCTGCTCCTGTACTCAACCCCTCACAATGAAGGCCAATATGCCATTTGTTGCCTTTACCGCCTGCATGCTTACCTTCAGTGACTGGTGCACAAGGACACCCAGGTCCCACTGCACACTCCCCTCTCCCAATTTATAGCCATTCAGATAGTAATCTGCCATCTTGTTTTTGCTTCCAAAGTGAATAACCTCCCACTTATCCATCTGCCATTAATTAGCCCACTCACCCAACCTATCCAGATCATTCTGAAGGATCTCTGCATCTTCTTCACAGTTCACCTTCCCGCCCAACTTGGTATCACCTGCAAACTTTGAGATGTTACATTTGTTTCCTCATCCAAATCATTAATATATATTGTGAATAGCTGGGATACTAGGATCGATCCCTGTGGCACCACTAGTTACTGTCTGCTAATTTGAAAAGCACCCATTAATTCCTATTTTTTGTTTCCTCTCTGTCAACCTGTTTTCTATCCATCTCAATATGCATCCTCCAATCCCATGCGCTTTCATCTCACACAATAATTTCTTGTGCGGGACTTTGTCAAACGCTTTCTGAAAAATCCAAATATACCACATCTATTAGTTCCATCTTGTCAACTCTACTAGTTACATCTTCAAAGAATTCCAGCAGATTTGTCAAGCATGATTTCCCTTTCATAAATCCATGCTGACTCTGTCTGATCCTGCCACTGCTTTCTAAATGCTCTGTTATAAAGTCCTTGATAATGGATTTGAGAATTTTCCCCACTACTGATCAGCTTACTGGTCTATAATTCCCGTTTTTCTCTCTACCTCCCTTTTTGAATATTGGAGTGACATTCGCTACCCTCCAATCTGCAGGGACTGTTCCAGTCTATAGAATCCTGGAAGATGACCACCAAAACATCCATTATTTCTAGAGCCACTTCGTTAAGTACGCTGGGGTGTAGATTATCAGGCCCTGGGGATTTATCCGCCTTCAATTCCATCAACTTTGCCAGCACCTATTCTCTACTAATATTGATCTCCCTCAGCTCTTCTCTCTCTCTAAATCTTGCATTCTCCAACATTTCTGGCATTTGATTTGTGTCCTCTTGTGAAGACAGAACCAAAGTATGTATTCAGTTGCTCAGCCATTTCTTTGTCCCCTATTATATATTCCCCCATTTCTGTCTGTAGGGGATCTACATTTGTCTTCACCAACCTCTTTCTCTCCACATATCTATAGAAATTCTTAGTGTCAGTCTTTATGTTCCCTGCAAGCTTACTTTTGTACTTTATTTTCCCCTTCTTAATCAATCCCTTGGTCCTTCTTTGCTGAATTCTAAACTGCTCCCAATCCTCAGACCTATTATTTTTCTTGGCCAATCTGTATGCTTCTTCCTTAGATCAGATACTCTCTCTAATTTCCTTTGTAAGCCACAGATTGACCCTCTTACCTATTTTGCTTTTGTGCCAGACAGGAATAAACCGTTTTTATTTATCCAATTCAATCCAATCAAGTCCAATTCAGAGTCTCAACAAGTGAGACATTCCCGATCCAAGCTGACAAGACAGGGCTGTCACCTCCTCTCTTGGGCTTGATCTACAAGATCCAAGCTGATTGGAGTAGGCATTGCACCTCCTCCAAGGCTTGATCTCATTTGCATCTTAGCCAAAAGGCCGAGCTGCCACTTTTAAAAATTGCTTCAAATGAAGCTAAAATGTAACCTAATGACTTCAACCAAGTACAGCATGTTGATACTACACTTGATCTTCGCCAAAAGGCCGAGAAGCGACAGGAATGAACAGTTGCTGCAGTTACCCCAGGCGTTCCTTGAATGTTTGCCATTGTCTATCCACTGTCATCCCGTTAAGTAACTCTCCCCAATCTATCAAGGTCAACTCGTGCCTCATATTCTCAGTTTCCTTTATTAAGATTCAGCTCTTTAGTCTCCGAATCAACTACTTCACTCCACCTTGATAATAAATTCTATAATGCTCATCCCCAAGAGGTCTCGTACAGCTAGATTGGCAATGATTCTCTTCTCATTACACAGTACCCAGTCTAAGATGGCTTGCTCTCCAGTTGGTTCCTCCACAAACTGGTCAAGAAAACTATCCTGTAAACACTCCAAGAATTCCTGCTCTACAGCATTGTGGTTAATTTGAATCAACTGAGCATTTCCAGCATTTTCTGTTTTTATTTTTGATTTGCGCCCTAGCTCTTCATGTGTGACGGGATCTTGTTCACCCACCACTACCTTCACTTGCTGATCAGAATAATTTTCACAGTCGGAAATGTCATAAATCTTCAAGTAACTCGAAGACAAATTGAGCATTTAATTTAGTAAAGCTCTCTTGTAGTCCACCAGTTACAGATTGGACTGTTGTACTTTAAGCACTCTGCAGCAGGAAAAATCCACAATAAGAATCCTTCATTGTGCAGCTTTAAAAATCCAAGTGAATAGATGCACTCACTAGATTTTATTACCAATGATAAAGGGGTGGCAAGTTTACTAATTGTGTCACCCAGTCTTTGGATAGTTTCCTCTTACTGACTGCTCTTTGGAACTCTCTTCCTAAAAAGGTGGTGGAAGTAGAGTCTTTGAATACTTTTCAGGCAGAAGTGGATTCATCCTTGGTAAGCATGGTTATTGGCGTCAGGTGGGATGCAGTTTTCCGGTCAGTATCAGATCAGCCATGATCTTATTAGATGGTAGAGTAGGTTTGATGGGCCGAATGGCCTACTTATGTTTCTTGTTCGTATGTTCTCATATTCCATTTCAATTTCACTTCATTGTCCATATGAAAATTCATGTAGGGCACACTGCTCATTCATTAAACATTTACATATAAATGAATAATGACAATAGAAATAAAATTACCCTCTTAGAGGTTTAACTTTATTTCAATGGATTGGAATATTTTTAATACATTTTAATTAATCAATCAGTGAGACCTATCTTGAGTGCACACCTCCATTCTTAAAACTGCTATTCGAAAGTCTTATAGAGAAGGGACAAACAAGTTCAAGAACTGATTCGTCCTGCATCTGAGGACTTTAAGCCTCCTGAAACAAGAGATGATTCTCATTGTTCATGACACACGTGTCAGAATTCTTTGAGAGCGGATTCTTTCCTTGGCTACCACAGTTGTTCACTGTTCCCACCAATTCAACCGATCATCTTCAATATTTAGGTACTTGTAGTTAGTAACTCTTTCAATGTCCATATCATGAATCTTCATACGGACTATATCATGAACTAGCTGTTTCCTAAAGTCTGTAACTGGTTCTTTTGTCTTGTTTTTGTTCAGTTTAAAATAATTGTTATCATACCATTTTATGAACTTCAAAATGTCCAAGATTGTTAATAAATTAAAAATCTTTCCCTGGCACTGAGGCAGCAGTGCTAACCACTCTGCCACTGTGGGGCAGCATGGTGGCACAGTGGTTGGCACTGCTGCCTCACAGCACCAGGGACCCGGGTTCGATTCCTGGCTTGGGTCATTGTCTGTCTGTGTGGAGTTTGCACATTCTCCCCGTGTCTGTGTGGGTTTTCTCTGGGTGCTCTGGTTTCCTCCCTGATAAATGTGCTGGTTAGGTGCATTGACCCGAGCAAGCGCCGGAGTGTGGCGGCTAGGGGAATTTCACAGCAACTTCATTGTAGTGTTAATGTAAGTCTCACTTGTGACTAATAAATAAGCTTAACTTAATCTCTGATATTGAAAGTAATGTAGATGAAAGCATAAAAATTACAAAAAGATATTGATAGATGAAGTGAATGGGTAATACGCTGGCAACTGGATTTCAATATAGGAAGCGTGAGGTCACCCATTTTGGACCAACTGGAAAAATTAGATGCAGTGGTGGTCCTTAGAGACTCGAGGGTCTGTGTGCTTAGATTTCGATATCTGTCCGAGATTTTAATAAATCATAAAGGTGTAAAGAATTCTGGCCTTTATACCCAGAGGACTAGAATACAAGGGCTTTGAAGTCAAGCTACTGTTAAACTGAAATAGTCACCTTTCCGATGAACCTCAGGCCGCATGCGTATGTTCCAGCTGGGAAATGGCCACACACGTGTAGTTTGAGGTTTTTGTATTCTTCAGGCTGGGGACTGGCCCTGCATGCCTGATGTGGAGATGCCGGCATTGGACTGGGGTAAACACAGTAAGACGTTTAACAACACCAGATTAAAGTCCAACAGGTTTATTTGGTAGCAAAAGGCACACAAGCTTTCGGAGCCCCAAGCCCTTTCTTCAGGTGTGGGAATTCTGCATGCCTGCACAGAGGAAAAGAAACAATGGTGCAAAAATGCAGGTCTGATGCCCTGAAATGGAGTGTCACCATCTTGTAGGTGTCCTAGGGAGCAGGACATTGGAGGGGAACATGGAGAGGTTCACCGAAACAACCATATGATGACATCAAGTTCCATCCCACCATCAGACTCACCGTGTACTACTCTCTGGAATTGGTTGCATTCTTGGACACGCGCATCTCCATCAAGGACGGTCACCTCAGCACTTCACTGTAGCGCAAGCCCATGGATAACCTCACGATGCTCCACTTCTCCAGCTTCCACCCTAAACACGTTAAAGAAGCCATGCCCTACAGACAAGCCCTCCGTATACACAGGATCTGCTCAGATGAAGAGGATTGCAACAGACACCTCCAGACGCTGAAAGATGCCATCATAAGAACAGGATATGGCGCTCGACTCATCGATCGACAGTTCCGATGCGCCACAGCGAAAAACCGCATCGACCTCCTCAGAAGACATACACAGGACACGGCGGACAGAGTACCCTTCGTCATCCAGTACTTCCCCGGAGCGGAGAAGCTACGACATCTTCTTCGGAGCCTTCAACATGTCATTGATGAAGACGAACGTCTCGCCAAGGCCATCCCCACACCCCCACTTGCCTTCAAAGAACTGCACAACCTCAAACAGACCATTGTGCACAGCAAACTACAGTGACCACAACACCACACAACCCTGCTACAGCAACCTCTGCAAGATGTGCCGGATCATCGACACGGATGCCATCATCTCACGTGAGAACACCATCCACCAGGTACACGGTACATACTCTTGCAACTCAGCCAACGTTGTCTACCTGATATGCTGCAAGAAAGGATGTCCCGAGGCATGGTACATTGGGGAGACCACGCAGATGCTACGACAACGGATGAATGAACACCGCTCGACAATCACCAGGCAAGAGTGTTCTCTCCCTGTTGGGGAACACTTCAGCGGTCACGGGCATTCGGCCTCTGATCTTCGGATAAGCGTTCTCCAAGGCGGCCTTCACGACACACGACAGCGTAGAGTCGCTGAGCAGATACTGATAGCCAAGTTCCGCACAGATGAGGACGGCCTTAATTGGGATCTTGGGTTCATGTCACACTATCTGTAACCCCCACCACTTGCCTGGGCTTGCAAAATCTCACTAACTGTCCTGTCTGGAGATAATACACATCTCTTTAACCTGTGCTTAACGCTCTCCACTCACATTGTCTATACCTTTAAGACTTGATTACCTGTAAAGACTCAGATTCCAACCATTATTTTGTAAATTGAGTTTGTGTCTTTATATGCCCTGTTTGTGAACAGAACTCCCACTTACCTGACAAAGGAGCAGCGCTCTGAAAGCTTGTGGCTCGCGCTACCAAATAAACCTGTTGGACTTTAACCTGGTGTTGTGAGACTTCTTACTATGTTGAGTAAGCAGTAGCATCAAATTTCTGATAACCTTCCCTTAAACAGCAAGGCAGTCGGAAAATTCGTTTTAACAAAAATCTGCTTTGGTTTTTAGAATAGAAAGACCCATGTGAATTGCTGCTCGTTATCAAACAAGAAATATCTTTGCTAATCTAATATCCTATGGCTGGCCTGCAAATGTGCCAGAGTTCTTTCTGTTGCTTCAGAAAGTGATGAGATTTAAATATTGGCTTGTCCTATGAAAGACTTAAGTTTAAGGATCATCTGAACTGTTCGTTTCAAGTATGCAGAACATGCTTTCATTAATCATTGCAAGCACAAATATGAGAATGAATATTTGTGGATAGAGCATTAACTCCTTTTACTGAAGAGTACATTATGTACTCTTATTGAAGGCAACATTTTGGATGAAATAAGGGAATGTAAAGAGAGAACCTAAGAAAAACTGAGAAAGCACTGGGAAGGGTTTATGTGCCTTGTTTAAATTTGCAATTGTATTCTGCTGAAATCTATGCCAGACTTTGAGGTTTCTTTTTGAAGACGGGCATTTAAAACTTTTTGAAGCATCCACCAGTGTAACATAATATAGTTGTTCCAAATTGTTAATTAAAGTTGAAGAGTCTCTTGAATAGATTTGATGCGATTAGGCCAGGATATTATTTGAAAAGTCAGGACACTTTGTAATTAAAATATACATATTTAAGTTTGGTGGGGGGGGGGGGAGAGGGGGGGAGAGGGAGAGAGTCCCAGTGCAACAGTGTGACTTTGAAAAAAATGTTTAGTATTAATTGTCCTGTAACGTGAGTTTTCTGCATTAACATTTCACTGGTATTGGCGCACAGCTTGAAAGTAGGTCATTTAGATCTGCTAGTTCTTAAAGCTAAATAATCTGTAATCCTCTATTAGTGTGGCAATTTCTTCTGTTGCCCACTTTCCTCACCAGAGGGTAATGTACATTTGTCTCCTTTTTCCTGTCCCTTTCCAACAATGTCAGCTGTTTCCCATCAGTAGATTCTCTTACACCACAAAGCACTTTTTTCTTTTTCTTACCTACTTTCAGATTTCTGCTTTCTGATTTGATGGGTTCTCTTTCACCGCTCTTATTCTTCTCCTCTTGCATGACATTCCATACTAGGCTCAATTTTGTGTCTCTGCCACTCGTACATACTCTCTGTTTCTCCTTCAAACAGTCTACGCCGCCTCCTTTTCACACCATATTACTTTCTTTGTTGCAGTATTACTGAAATGAATGTAAATGATGAGGTCAAAATCTGACTGGTATGCATGCACAAATCAGTGTTGCTTTTAGATATCTTATTACTTCTCCGCTTTTCCTTCTGATTTGGCCACCTTTCCCAGAAACACCTTTTTGAAGCCTTTTAGGCTGGTTCCAATAAAATAGTCCAGCGCCCTATTAGCTAAGGACATTGGTACAAGTAGGTTCGGCACGGTGGCACAATTCACTGCTGCCTCACAGTGCCAGGGACCTGGGTTCGATTCCTGGCTTGGGTCACTGTCTGTGTGGAGTCTGCACATTCTCCCCGTGTCTGCAAGGGTTTCCTCCAGGTGCTCTGATTTCCTTGCACAGTCCAAAGATGTGTGGGTTAGGTTGATTGGCCATGCAGAATTGACCCTAGTTTCGGGGGAATTAGCAGGGTAAATATGTGGGGTTAAGGGATAGGGTGAATTTGTTGTTGGTGCAGACTCAATGGGCTGAATGGCCTCCTTCTGTACTAAGTCTGCAGTGAATTAAAAAAATCCACATTCTCATTTACTTTGGAGCAGCACTCATCCAGGCACATGAAGCGTGTTCTATTTTGCTGTTATCTTTTGCCTTGCAGATGGTGGAAAGGCTTTGGGGAGTCAGGAGATGAGTTACTTGCCACAGAATTCCCAGCCTCTGACCTGCTTTTGTAGCCTCAGTATTGATATGGCTGATCCATTTCAATTTCTGGTCGATATTAACCCTTTGTAACCATGTTAGATTGTTATAGTCCTCTTCGTGTATATGTATCTTGTCTATATGGTAATAAATAGTCTTTAATAAATATTATACTAAAGCTGACTGGTTACTGTTCTCATTGGGTATCACACCTGGGCCCTTACAACATTCCTATGGACAAAACTATGCACCACCACAAACCAATGTTTCCAAGTTGGGATACGCTTGCCATTAGCATCAGTTGGGTTTGCGCCAGTCATCTTGCCTCTTAGTGTAAGCATGAATGTTGTCCAGGTTTTGCTGTATATGGACACAGACTGCTTCGGTATCTGAAGCGTTGTGAATGATGCTGAACACTGTGCACTCGTCAGCAACCATTCCCACTTATGACCTTATGATAGAGGGAAGGCCATTGAAGCAGTTGAGGTGGTTGGTCTTGGGGCATTGGAGAACCCCTGCAGCAATTTCCTGGGACTGATGATTGGCCTCCAACAACCAGAAACATTTTTATTTTGTGCGAGGTATGACTCCAACCAGTGGATAGTTTCCCTCCGATTCCCATTGACTTTAATGTTAACAGGGCTCCTTGATGCTACATTCAGTCAAATGCTGCCAAGGGCAGTCACTTTCACCTCCCCTCTGGAATTCAGCTCTCTTGCCCATGTTTCGACCAAGACTAATGAGGTCAGAAGCCGTGTGGCCTTGGTGGCTTGGATGGCATAAGATGCTGACAAAGCAGTGGTGAGGGGGCTATGATAATTAAAAAGATCAGAGGGGCAAAGGTAAAAGCAGAACGGGACATCTCAAGAAAATATGTAGGTTTGAAATATGAAAATTAATTCCTTGGTTACAAAGCTGTTGATGAAAGTTTTTATTTATTTATTAGTCACAAGTAGGCTTACATTAACACTACAATGAAGTTACTGTGGAAATCCCATAGCCACCACATTCTGCCACCTGTTCAGGTACACTGAGGGAGAGTTTGGCATTGCCAATGCACCGAACTAGCACATCTTTCGGACTGTGGGAGGAAACCAGAGCACCCGGAGGAATCCCACTCCAATACGGGGAGAATGTGCAAACTCCACACAGTGAATCGAACCTGGGACCCTGGCACTGTGAGGTAGCAGTGCTTGCCACTGTGCTGCCCAATCAGAATTTTATGGTCTGTGGCTTTATTTAGAAAGTCCCAAGTTTCCTTATGCTTCATTGCCCTGCCACTTTCAAAGATTTGTGCACGAGCAGTCCCAAGAGTGTCCTCTTTGTTCACCCCAACCTCTTTAAAATTGTACAATTTAGCACATATTGACTCTTAAAGTTAAAGTTTATTTATTTGTCACAAGTAGGCTTACATTAACACTGCAATGAAGTTACTGTGAAAATCCCCTAGCCGTCACACTGTTCGGGTACACTGAGGGAGAATTTAGCATGGCCAGTGCACCTAACCAGCACGTCTTTTGGAATGTGGGAGGAATCAAAGATGCCAAAAGACAGTACCGGACCAAGCTAGAGTCCCAGGCTAGCCACACCGACCCCTGCCGACTATGGCAAAGTCTGCAAGACATAACAGGCTACAAAACGAAGGCATGTAAAATCGCCGGCTCCAACGCACCTTTCCCTGATGAGCTCAATGCATTCTACGCCTGTTTTGAGCAAGAGGTCAGCGAGAGCATGCCCTCCACTCTGGAAGTTCTGTCTCTGGGGTCACCGTTGCAGAAGGTCAACCCACGGAAAGCAACTGGCCTGGATGGGGTAAACACAGTAAGAGTTTTAACAACACCAGGTTAAAGTCCAACAGGTTTATTTGATAGCAAATGCCATTAGCTCCGAAAGCTAATGGAATTTGCTACCAAATAAACCTGTTGGACTTTAACCTGGTGTTGTTAAAACTCTTACTGTGTTTACCCCAGTCAAACGCCGGCATCTCCACACCATGACTGGATGGGGTACCCAGGTGAGCACTCAGATCCTGTGCAGATCAGCTGGTGGGAGTATTCGCAGGCATCTTCAACTTCTCTTTACAACAATCTTGAGGTCCCCACCTGCTTCAAGAAGACTATCATCATCCCGGTACCTAAGAAAAACCAAGCAGCGTGCCGTAATGACTATCGGCCAGTGGTTCTGGCATCTATCATTATGAAGTGCTTCGAAAGGCTAGTCACGGCACAAATGAATTCCAGCCTCCCATACTACCTGGATCCACTACAGTTTGCCTATCGCTGCAACAGGTCCACAGCAGATGTGATCTCCCTGGCCCTACAGTCAACCCTGGAACACCTAGATAACAAGGACACCTATGTCAGACTCCTATTTATTGACTACAGCTCAGCCTTCAACACTATTATTCCCTCGAAACTCATCTCCAAACTCCATAGCCTAGGCCATGGCACCACCTCCTGCAACTGGATTTTGAACTTCCTAACCCACAGATCACAGTCAGTAAGGATAGGCAACAACCCCTCCACCACGATCATCCTCCACACCAATGGCCCACAAGGCTGTGTTCTCACACCCCTTCCTATACTCCTTATACACCTATAACTGTGTGGCCAAATTCCCCTCCAATTCGATTTTCAAGTTCGCTGACAACACCACCGTAGTGGGTCTAATCTCAAACAATGACGAGACAGAGTACAGGAATGAGATAGAGAATCTGGTGAACTGGTGTGGCAACAATAATCTCTCCCTCAATGTCAACAAAATGAAGGAGATTGTCATCGACTTCAGGAAGCATAGTGGAGAACATGCCCCTGTCTACATCAATGGGGACGAAGTAGAAAGGGGCGAGAGCTTCAAGTTTTTGTGTCCAGATCACCAACAATCTGTCCTGGTCCCCCCATGCTGGCACTATAGTTAAGAAAGCCCATCAACGCCTTTACTTTCTCAGAAGACTAAGGAAATTTGGCATGTCAGCTACAACTCTCATCAACTTTTACAGATGCACCATAGAAAACATTCTTTCTGGTTGTATCACAGCTTGGTATGGCTCCTGCACTTCCCAAGATCACAAAGAACTACAAAAGGTCGTGAAGTAGCCCAATCCATCACGCAAACCAGTCTCCCATCCATTGACTCTGTCTACACTTCCCGCTGCCTTGGCAAAGCAGCCAGCATAAATAAGGACCCCACACAGCCCGGACATTCTCTCTTCCACCTTCTTCCATCAGGAAAAAGATACAAAAGTCTGGGGTCACATACCAGCCGAATCGAGAACAGCTTCTTCCCTGCTGCTGTCAGACTTTTGAATGGACCTACCTTGCATTAAGTTGATCTTTCTCTACACCCTAGCTATGACTGTAACACTACATTCTGCACTCTCTTGTTCCCTTCTTTATGAATGGTTTGCTTTGTCTGTATAGCGCGCAGAAAACAATAATTTTCACTATGTTAATACATGTGACAATAAATCAACAAATCAAAAAACTGGAGCACCCAGAGGAAACCCCCGCAGACACGGAGAATGTGCAAACTCCACACAGACAGTGAACCAAGCCAGGAATTGAACCCTAGTCCCTGGTGCTGTGAGGCAGCAGTTCGGAGCACTGTGCCATCATGCCACCCCAATTCTGAGTCTTCCTACTAAATGTATCGCCTCATACTTTTCTGCAATGTGTCCACCCATTCCACCAGGCTAGCTATGTCCTCTTGAAATCCATCAGAATAGACTATTATTCAGTATGCAGGTACGGCAAGTGATTAGGAAGGCAAATGGAATATTGGTGTTTATCAAGTATAAAAGTAGGGAAATGTGGCTACAGCAGTACCGGGCTTTATAGCAAGACCACATTGGGAGTACTGTGTACAGTTTTGGTCTCCTTACTTAAAGGATACAATTGCATTAGAAGCTGTTTAGAGAAGATTCACTCAGCTAAGTCCTGGGATGAAATTGAATGGATTAGGCTACGTCCATTAGAGATCAGAAGAATGAGAGGTGATCTTATTGAAATATCGAAGATATTGAGGGTTCTTAACAAGGTGGATGTTGAGAAAATGTTTCCCCTGGGGTGGGCAGGGAGGGGTCTAGAACTAGGAGACACAGTTTCAAAATTAGGGGCCTCCCATTAAGATTGAGATGAGGCAGTTCTTTTCTCTGAGGGTTGTTCATCTGTGGATATTCCCCAGAGAGCTTTATAGGCTGTGTCATTGAATGTATTCAAGGCAGAGTTATATTTTTGATCGACAAGGGTGTTGAGGGTTAAGGGGCAGGCAGGAAAGTGCAGTTGAGGCCACAATCCGACTGGCCATGATCTTGGTGAATGGAGGAGTGGGCTCAAGGGGTCAAATAGTGTACTCTTGTTCCTAATTCTTGTGTTCTTGGGTGCTCTTGTATACTATCTTCAGTTTTCCCCACACTTCCAAAAACATTGCACCGTCTGTAAATTCCAAAATTGTGCCCTGTACTCCAAATCATTAATCCATAGCAAAAACAGCAATGGTCCCTGTACTGAATCTCAGGTAATTCCACTGTATAACCCTCTCCAGTAATCCATTTGCAGTAACCCATTTGTTATATTTGATGTCTGTGTTCACTGTGTTTTCCTATTAAACTAAGTAGTTAAGCATTGTCTGTTACAAGCCTTGTGGATGAATGCAAATTCTAGTAATTCAATTATAAAAGAATTGGCATGCACACAGGAACAAATAAATATCAAAAAAGCCAGAAGCATACGGCAGGTCTGTCTGCATTTGAAAGAAGAGGGGATATCAATTTAGATGTGGACCTTCTGTCTGAACTAGTGAATGATTTTGAGTAAGTACTAAAGACTGCTGCTGTTAAAACAACCAAGATTTTGAGGGAATGAGCAAATTATGGAATGAACAGTCAAAGACAAAAGGTCAAAAATATAGTGATTGACGGTTGGTTTTAGGGAGGGCTCAGTGATAATTCCAAATTCTCATTCTCAGTGTTATTTTCTGGATCAGTCACCTCCATGAAACAGCTGCTTAAAGCCGCAGTAATCCACAGTTATTTCAATTTCTCCTACTCAATATTTCCTGCGAGTAAATGACTTTAAGCTTCATTAAATTGATTACTGTATGTAGGCTAAAGGGATTTTTTTTTCCCTCCAAGTTTTGGTTCAGGGAGTTAAAGTAGGTATAAATCTCTCTCCACCTGCCAGATATTATAAAGCCAGGTGCGATAACAATTGCAATGTGTAGCATCAGTCATGTAAAATACACTTTACCAATTTTTCCCCAATTACTCACTCACAATGTGGAGATTTAAATATGATTTAAATACTCAGCTCTCTCATTTCACAGTCGTATACTTCGTACTTCAGTGATCTTCAACTCGGCATATAAAGTAACCATGTCCTGCAAAAGGAATGAGAATTTTATGCCACACAGTATTTCTGGTGTTGAGGCATTGTCATTTGGTGATACTATACTTAAGGTGGATTGTTCCCATCCCGCCCGCCATGGGAATTGTAGCGGGCGGGACAGGACCATGCAAAGATCCATTGACCTCAGGTGGGATTTTCCGGTCTTGGGGCAAGCGCGGCTGGAAAATCCTGTTCTTAGTTTGCAATATTAAAACGCTTAATTTCTTAAATTGTACCAATTTTTTGTGTAATGATTTATATCATCAGGTTCTTTCTTTTGTGAATGCAATCTCCCATTATTTCCTCTGGTGGCTGCTTGTTCAGCTACTGCCCACTCTGTGCCTAATCTGTGTTGCCACCTCCATTCCTTTTTGCAGCGGTTCATTCTGCAGGTTTTTGACCATGCCTTTGGCTATCTGCGCTACCCAATGTGTTCTTTTTTGCAGTCCTGCTTGACAGCTCCTCCTTAAAATAAAGTATTTTGCGATATCTTCCTTTATGTGCAACTGTAATGCCTACTGTTGCTTGTAATTGGATAGTGATACAGGACTGAGAGATATGCATTGGAAGAGCTTTTATAACAATGATGCATCTGTTATTCCGCTTAAATATATGCACCCTTTTGTGCCTTTGAAGAAGCAGCCGTCATTACAGAATCATGTTATTTTGATCACAATCGGAATTTTCACCTGTGCAGTTTATAGTACTTTCCGTAACATAAATTTAAATTGATTATCAATTCTCACGTTTTGAAATTGCTAATGTGTGAATTTCCATGTAGACAAGTTTGACCTTTAACGGTCAAGAAAAATCAGGCTTTTCATTCTAGTGCTCTTTGTGAAAAATTAATTTCAAATCTTGGATGTAAAATCCATGTTAGTGCTGCAACTCTGCATCTGGCAACACACTTACCTGCGACGTTTCCAGCTAGTGCCTGTACACTTTACTATCTCTGTAGTTCAGGTGACTCAAGTGAAAATACATTATTGTTTTTGATCTATTCTGCAGCTTCCTTTCCAGTGCAGATTGTATTTGTCTCACACACAATTTTCCCCTTTCCCTTGTTTAAGAGGGAAATGGTCATTGCTGGGATATAAAAGCCTAGTGTTTTCAGGCAAGAGAAAGGAAAAGTTAAAGTTTATTTATTAGTCACAAGTAGGGGCTTACAATAACACTCTAATGAAATTACCATGAAAATCCCCTAGTCGTAACACTCCGGTGCCTGTTCAGGTACACTGAGGGAGAATTTAGCATGGCCAATGCACCTAATCAGCACATCCTTTGGACTGTGGGAGGAAACCAGACCACCCAGAGAAAACCCACGGAGACACAGGGAGAACAAGTAAACTCCACGCAGTGACCCAAGCCGGGAATCGAACCCGCGTCTTTGGCGCTGTGAGGCAGCAGTGTTAACTACTGTGCCACCATGCTGCCCAAAAACTAGAATGGGTACAGTTTCCAAATGCTTCTCTGTTCATTAGGTTGATGTAACATATCTGCAACTTATATTTTAATATGAAGTAATGTTGCCTGTTTAGAGGGGTGGGTGTATAAAATGTTCATCCTATGGCCATTTGCACTGTGGCACATAGGTATATACAAACATGAATTGGGAATGGGAATATGCCATTCGGTCCCTTTCGTCTATTTTGCCATTCAATAAGATCAGGGCTGATCTGATTGTGGCCTCAGTTCCACTTTCCTCCCTTGTTGATCAAGAATCACCCTAATTCAGCTCAAAAATATTCAATGACCCTACTTTCTTTGCTCTGGGGAAAAGAGTTCCATAAACTCAACCCTCGGAGAAAAAAACTCCTCGTAATAAATAATGGGAGACCTCTCATTTTTAAACTATGTCTACTAGTTCTAGTCTCTCCCACAAGGGTAAGTCAGGACTTCATGCTGCTCGTCTTCGAGGGCCATCTGCAATCCCAGCAATGGCCACTCCTCCAGCTGTTGTTGCTGGGACACGATTTCTGCAGACCATTTGATTGGTTGGCAGGTCTCAGAGGTGTGACCTCCTCTCCGATGAGAGTGGAAGGACTGCTTCAAACCAGTTATAGGCCTGACATCCATTTGAGGGATTGCTGGACAAGCTTGCCCAATGTAGCAGGGCTCACCATTGAGTTTTAAGTTGGAGGTTGGGGACTCTCCCAACTTACTCTAAAGCAGCGTACTTTCTAGGTTTGCAAGAACCACCTATCAAGTGTGAGATAATTCCTAAATAAGCCCAGCATGTACTATGCAAGCAGGGGGTCAAAATCTCCAGTTGTATTGAAGTGGGATTTGTACAGGTCACCTATGAGTGACACCAAATGCATTTTAAAATGAATGGAATTTTTTAAAAATGCAGTCCTTGACGAGTGATAACTAAAAAAGATTGGTTTGATTCAAAGTTTCAATGTGTTTAGGATCTGGCAGTGCTTTTACCAAATATAGACCAGTCAGAATGGTACTCCCAGAATGGCGCTGGAGACTTTCAAGTTTTCAAACTTGCAATATCTTGGGTTTAACTATCCTTGTTGTTGCCATATTAAGGAAAAGTTAATCTAAATCAAAAGGCAATAGTTGTTAATAGGCAAGAGGTGTATGGGGAATGTGAGGAACAATGCTTTTATGCAATAACTGGTAATGACCTGGAGTTTACAGTTTGTGGAAGCAAGCAGAAACAGTCGATGATTTCAAGAGGAAATTGGGTGGGCACTTGAAGGAAATCAACTTGTCGGGTTTGCAGATGGGACAGGGGGATGATGGTGCCTTGATTGCTCCACAGAGTGTTAGCGTTAACTTGATGGACTGGATTGCCTCCTGTGCCGTAAATAACTCTGACATAGACTTGATGGGTTGAATAGCCTCCTTCTGTGCTGTCCATTATGCTGCCAAAAGCTTGGGATTTAGTGTTGCTATACTGGAGCATATATCTCAAATTGTACTTTTTATTTACCTTGAACAGAAAATACTTCAACTTCTTCCTGAGAAAATCAACAACAGATGGCAATTTCACAGCATAGGTAAGAAGAATGGGGTATATTTATGTGGCATTTACAAATCAGGGAGCAAATTGTAAACTCTGCTCAATTGTGATATTGTGTGATCTTTACTCTTTTTTTTTTTTCCCTTTTTGTGATCTATACCATTTTTATTTTTAAGATAACAAATCAAATATTTCTTAAATGAAGGCTTCATTGTATCTTTATGTATGAAATTTAAATGTCTGTAAATGTTTTTTTCATAGTGTTATCCTCCAATTATCCATTTCTAATCATGAGCTAGGGGTTTATGTTAATCTTTTTAAAACCCTCCTATGTGTAATGCTAAACTTCATATGTAAAATTTTCGTTAAGCTTTAATGCACTCCTATTTATCTTAATGCCTTGATGTGGGCACCAATCTTTAACTTCTCATCATCCTGTTCATTTTGGTTTCCTTTTCAGTAACATCCTTCCTTAAATTTCATAGCCACAGTAATGCATGCCAAACATTTTTTTTCTTTTTCTTTTTTGTAGCACATTTTGGTTAACGTGTTTTTGTGGCAACAAAACATTACAATCTCTTGCTTCCGAAATGCTGTTTTAGAGTCTCGTAAAAGAATTTTAAATATTTAACTTTGCATTAGTTTTCATATGGCATTGTGTTGACCTTTTTAATACTTATTTTCACTTGCTACTGACATTGTCTTCACTGGCTTCATGGAAACGTTTTTCCTGTTTTCTTTCCACTTTTTTGTTAATTGCTGAGTTGCTCATATGAAAGGCAGCTTAACAATAGATGTGACAAAATGAATAATACTTGGAAGTAAGGGGTTAGGGCAAAAGGCCAGAGGTGGTGCTTTATTTCAGGAAGACATCTGCAAAATAAGTCCTTGCATCAACTTTACAGAGGAGTTAGTAGAAATTGAAGCATTTTTATGGGTGTGGTAATAACTTGCATTAATATCGTGTGAGATGTAGGAGACTGCCCCAGGGTACATCACAGAAGCTTAATCAGGCAAAGGTTTGACCCCCTTTCGTACCAAGCACCTGCCTACCCTGGCATTGCCCTGCCCCCTCCCACCCACCCACCGCCACCTGATCTTTCAGTTAGATGTCTCTGGAGACTCCCAGGCACGAAGACTCTCAAACAGCCTAAAAGAAATTGAAGCAGTTGACTTAAAAATTATACATTGTTTGTGACAAGGGGACTTACCAACATACAGGAAGACATAAACAGACTTGGAGTTGATGGATAAATGGCAAATGAAATTCAGTATAGTGAAGTGTGAGATGTTCCATTTTGGTAGGAAGTAAAGGAGGCCATTCTCTGTTGATCAGGAAAATAGAGGGAATATCATGTCAAAATGCCATCATTTTTTAATAATGAAGTGTTATGAACCATTCAGAAGATTGACTTGCTGATGATTATTTGTATAATTTAAGTCGTTATGGGGCTTGTGTGCTACTTTCAACTGAACATTAGTCAGTGGTGTTACAGTGCGATCTTGGCCTGATTCAGCCTGAAGCACAGTATGCCAGCACTAAACACATCCAACAGGCAATGCAAACAGCACTGAAATGGCCTGATGGGTGAGATTCTCTTTGGTTCTGCTGTGCTCAGTCACCAGATAGGGATTGGATACCTGATTAGACCAACAATAAATGAGACAAATGACTAGTTCATGTATTTTGGGGACTCTTTTGAGAAATTAAAGATGTCTGGGACTGATGGACCTCCCTGTTATTCTTTGAAGGTGCCACATTCATCTGATCAGACAGACTAGGCTTCAATTTAATGTCTCATCCAAGTGATGGCACCTCTTATGATGCAGCACTTCAATCAATGCCAGCCTGCGCTATGTCCTCAGGTTTTCAAATAGGGTCTTGAAATTTACAATCTTCTGACTCTGTGGCAAGAACATTCCCAGTTTAACAGTTATCATTTTTCTTACTGGCTTCTCTACTTTCTAATTATCTTGACATTAATCTTCATGAGTTAATAACAGAGTTTTACTTTTGCAGTTTGTTATTCCATTAAAACGTTTGGAAGATAATTATCTCTGGGGAGCATATTTCCCTCGACAATTTTCTATTCCTCTTTTCTGTAGGTATTGCTTCCTTCTTGCTGCAGAACAGGTTCACGGGTTGTAGTTTACCTCTGGTGACTTGCCATAATTACCATAATTATGTGAACTTTGTCAAGAGTTTTGGCAGCCTTTCTGAATATGGGTAGAGGTCAACCTGACCACTTTTGCCGAGATTCTGAATAGTGATCTGTTTTGGGACTGCTGAAGTATGTTCCCCTCCGTAACTCGCAGATGCTTTAGCAAACAGTATTGAGCAGAAGTTGAACTGAGGTCATCAAATTCAACGTTAGACACGCGATTGAGCCTGCAACCCTCCTGCCCCATATGGGTCTTTTTAGTCGGGTAAACTTGGTCCATCATCCTGAATGGAAGGGTTGGAAGAAAGAGAGTTTGTTTAGTTTATTTGAATTAAGCTGAGTTTACTAAATTAACTTTTCTAATGAATCTTGATATGGTTTCAGTAAGTTCTGTCCGTGCATTTAAAAGACACTCTCCAGTCCTTTCAAATAGTTGTTGAAAGGGTTGAGTTTTTTTTGTGCTTTGCTACCTCAGCAATATTGGAAACTGCTTATACTATTTGCATGTTTATACCTGCAATCTTTAATTTGCACAAAATTAATACTTCAGGCTCAATTTTGAAGAAACTTCTGCACACTGGAAACTCTGTTAAGGTAAGAAGTTTAATTTATTTATTTTATCAAGGCTATATGTCCTCCTTTCTGCTTATCTCTCCTCCCCACCCCCGGTTCTTCTTTGTTCTTTTGGCTCAACTCAGAGGAATGAGATAGGGGAGGTTAAGCATCTAATTCCAGTGGCTTTTTTCACAGTCAGCATCTCTGAAGTGTGTGAGAGTGACCTATTAATGATCCTTCTCATAATTTGTAGCTCCACTGTGAGGATGCACTGGTAGTTTGCTGGATGACTTCTAATCTTGTGGCAAACTGAAATATTTGTCCCTGTGACAAAATACAGATATTATTAGGGACAAGTGCACAGCAGATGGCTTAATTTATTGCGGGTCACACCAAGTGACATCCTTTATGCACTTGTCTGTGAAGAAGCAATATGTTGTTTGTAACCTGTTTTTGTAATTGGCCTTTAGGCAAGACTTTGCAAAATGTTTAAAAATGGCACTGAAGTTACATTCGGACATAAGACTTGGGAGCAGGAGCAGGTCAATCGCCCCTACGACCCTGCTCCACCATTCGATAAGACCATGCCTGATCTGATTATAACCTTTCACCCCCTTGTTAATCGCGAATCTATCTAGCTCTGCCTCAATAATATTCAGACTCTGCTTCCATTGCTGTTTGAGGACGAGAGTTCCAGAGATTCGCAACTTCTGCGAGAAAATAATGTGCCTCAGCTGTATATTAACAGATATCACTACATGTTAATTAGGAGCAGGAGTAGGTCACTCGTCCCTTAGAACCCTAACCTCAGCTCCACATTCCTACCTCCCCCGATAATCTTTCACCCCCTTGTTTATCAATAATCCACTAGCTCTGCCTTAAAAATATTCAAAGATTCTGCTTCTACCATGAAGAGACTTCCAGAGGAAACAAATTCTCATCTCTGCCTTAAATGGGTGGCCCCTTATTTTTAAACAGTGACCCCTTAGTTCTAGATTCTCTCTGACGAGACGAAATGTCTGCTCCTTTCAATACCCCTCAGGATCTTAAAGATTTCAATCAATTAACCTATTATTAAATGTAATAAAAGTCAAAGGATTATTGTAGTTTAAATTTGAATGTTGATCTTTCAGGTGACTTTGCATGCTTAGTAGAGGGTATTTTTCATCTGGGTGTCTCGGTGTTGGGTTTAATAACATTGTAGTTCTTTTTTCTGTTTTAATTAGGGTCCTGTATAACTTCTAGCTTTTACGAAAAGCAAAAGCGAAACAGAACAGAATAATGACAGTCATTTTGATTCTTGCTATTTAGAACTAGTCACATTTCAATAGTTGAAGTACTTGGAAATAGCTTTTTACAGTTGTGTTGCAGATTAATTACCCTTATGTAGAATGCACAAAGTATTGTAAATCTTAATTCAAATTGTTCAGGCAATATCAAAATTTAAGCATGAACTAAACTGTCCAGTGAAGAGAAGATTGAAAGGTGACCTGATAGAAGTCTTTAATATTATATACATAAATTAAAATTTATTGAATGACTGCTTTTAATAAATAAATTCAGAAAGTAGTTAGGATGTGAAACATGGTACTAATACTAGAAGAACCTGTTGAGGCATATAGGGTAATTGCACTTAAGATGTAGCTAAGTAAGTAGCTGAAGTAAGGAAGAGAAGGATATGCTGGTGGTGTTAAATAAAATAGGGTGAGGGGAGGGTCACGTGAAACTTTTACACCAATTGACCTATTTGTATGCTGTAAATTGCACTTATAAGTAGCAAACACATGCCATTTCATTAATTTATTCTGTGTTGTTCTGTAATCTTGGAAGATTTTGTTCCCCAGAGATTTTGGTGACCAAATAATTCTTTCAGTTGTTTTTTTTTAGTACTGCCTTGTGTCCTGTGCTGTGATATTCAAGGAGCAGCTTGCCTTCCTAATTTCAATCCAAACTCCTTCAGCTAATTTAAAATCTGAGATAGCATAATGGGCACAATACAGAAAGGGGAAATTTGAAGTTTTTGGGGGGAACAGAGTTAGTGTAAATATCACAGCATAAGGGTGCAGAACAATGGTAGAAAGTGCTGGTTGAAATGTGCAAATGTTGAATGTGTGTTTGTGGATGCAAGTTTATATAAAGGTAAGAATGCTGGTTGCTGAACCTTTTAAAACGTTGGCCCTCATCTTGGATAAGTGTGTGACCCTCTGGTGATCATCCCAAAGGTAGGTTTCCTGATGCACAAGACTTCGTTTGTTCTCCAAATGCGGTGAAGGCTACAATTTTTGCATATTTGAAATTGCAGTGCAAAGGTACTCTGGCTGCAAAGAGTACTTGCCTCTTTCCAAAACCCATGCAAAAACTTTGGCAGCAGTGTCATCGAAATAGTTAACTTTCTCCACTGACTATTTGGTTTAATCAGTTAAGTGACTTCCTCAACAAAAAATAAATGTGCTTTCAAGCTAATATTTGATTATATTGGTTGTGCTAATGTTTTCTGTTCCCCATCTTGCTCAGTCGAGACAACTGTGAACTTGACTTGGGTGTTCATTTTTTAAATTACAATACCGATTACAAGATGCTACAGTTCAGCGGAACCACTTTAAGTGGCAAAAATGAAACTGCCTTACCATCGTCAATTTCAAAGTCCCTATTGCTGCATTTGTTAATGTCTTTCACAACTGCTGAGGTCAATTTCAAATTTCCTGGACTATTCAAAATAGCAGGCCCACTTAATATAGGTTAACTGCCTTTGTATTTGACACAGTAAGAGTTTTAACAACACCAGGTTAAAGTCCAACAGGTTAAAAATTGCCCCTTAGAATCCTGGGATGCGTAGATTAGTGGGTAAATATGTGGGGGTAGGGCCTGGGTGGGATTGTGGTCGGTGCAGACTCGATGGGCCGAATGGCCTCCTTCTGCACTGTAGGGTTTCTATGATTTGGTAGCAAATGCTTTCGGAGCCCTGCTCCTTCGTCAGATGGAGTGGATATTTGTATTTGACACTCATGATACTGGCAAATGGTTAGTGTCATTTTCTCAAGATAAATGGCTGTCCGGAATAAGAGTGGTGAGAATTCTACCCGTTAGTATAATTAGCACCTCAAAGTAATTAGCCAGTGCACGGCACAAAAAATGTCTGACTGTTTTTAATTGGCTGCTCTACACAATCTTAATTGCAAATGCTAATCTGGTTATATTTCTGTGTAACACAATGATACAGAGCATTGACTGGATGCATGACACGTAGTATGGATGAAATTCTTTTGGCTGTTAGAATATGCCATGGTACGACTTGTACCTCATTATAAATGTGCACACCTTGATGAGCTTTGACTAATACTGTGTAAATTTTCTCCTCAGATAAGATGTGAAGGAATCCGACTCTACCTGCTTTGGCTTCAAGCACTGCAAGAGAATTCTTCAGATGAGCAGCTAACTTTATTTGCTTGTCTAGTCCCTGGCTTTCCAGCTGTTTCATCTCAAATTGGACCATGTACTCTTGATACACTCACAAACCCCTCCTATAATCTATCTGATGGTTAGTAATCCAGCCCAATACCAGTGGGACCAACAGCAATATAGAATCATAGAATCCCGACAGTACAGGAGGCCATTTGGCCCATCGAGTCTGTACCAACCACAATCCCACCCAGGCCCTATTGCTGTAACCGCACACATTTACCCTGCCAATCCCCCTGGCACTATGGGCAATTTAGCATGGTCAATCAACCTAACCGGCACATCTTTGGACTGTGTGCGGAAACCGGAGCACCCGGAAGAAACCCACACAGACATGGGAAGAATGTGCAACCTCCATACAGATGGTGACTGAGGCTGAAATTGAACTTGGGTCCCTGGCGCTGTGAGGCAGCAGTGCTAACCACTGTGCCATCATGCCACCCATTAGCATTTATAGAGAGGCATTCACCCTTGTACCATCGATCAAGGTAACGATTACCTCCAAAATGAACCCCCCCCTCAAATTTCCACCGGTTTGCACTGTGCTTGAAATCAGTGTAACCAGTGCCGAAGATTGTGGAATGCTAAGTGCAAATTATGTTCAGTGTGAGGAGTTTTTTCTCAATTTTTTTTGTTCTGTTTCTCTCCACGAGTTTATAAAAAAGCATTGTGTTAGAAGCTGGCTCACCTATCAAACTAACCACCCAAAATGAATTACTCACCACCAGACATCTGCTAATTGCATTCTATTGCAGGCCTTTGAAGAGAGCCTAAAATTTAAGCTGATTCTAATAAGGACGTTTTAAAAGCTTTTGAAAATGTTTGCTTGCTTACTAAGGAACTAATTACACTACCCCTTTATAAATATCAATGGCTCTGCATATTTTCTAAAAGTCATTTTTAGTCTTTCAAAATGGTGTTACTCCGAGGTCAAGGGGGGTGGGGTTGACACTGATTAAAGCCTATTTTGAGCTATGGTAGTTGTTATGGTTCAGGTTAGAAACGACAGTGTTTTAAGAAGTTCGCCTGAATCATAAGTTTTGCATCTTGAATTTGGCTGGGATAAGCGTGAGATGTTTCACTTCAGGTATGATTCAAGTGACCCACTAGGGAGCTTGTATCAAACAATGTTTATTTAAGAATATAGTTAACATGTATAACAAGAAAATTATCAATAACTTTTATCAATTACAAACAAGAAACAATCATGATAATGTATAACCCTTAACAAAGATATCTACAATGTTCCAATCAGACCAATCCCATAGACAAAAGACCCTTTTCACAGTTTTAACGCAGCACAGACTAATGCTCATGTGGTGCTGGAAATTGAATCCTTTGGTTGGAGAATTGAAAACTTTGTCTTAATTCGCTCAGAACAAGCTGAAGACCAAACAGCTTCCCAAAACACCAGAGAGAGACTGGTCCAGCCTCCAACAACAGCAGATTTTCACCCTTCAGGAAAACAAGAGTTTCCAAGGAAGAAAAAAAAACAGGGAGAGAGGGAAAACACTTATTTTTGGCTTGTTGTTCCTTCTAAAACTCAAACCTGCAGCTCCAAACTGAAATGAAAAAAAACTGTCCCAAAACACATGACCGTCCTCCTAACAATGCAGGATCATAAAACTAATCCCAGAGTAAACACTAACAACCCATTTAAGCCTCTTAAGTAGCAATAAAAGGACATTTCCAGTCAAGTCAGCAACAATGACACCACTGAAGTTGTGAGAGCTGCAGAAATCATGTTTTTAAAAAAACCTTTCTTAAAGGTACACTAACGTCACATAGTCAAACAGCCCTGAATTACTGTTAAATACATCATGGAATATTTTTTAAAGCAAAATTGCATTGTAAATTTTGTTTGCTAATATTCAGAGCCCAGAGCACTTAAGGTGGTGAAAAACAAACCAAGAAGTAGGATTTATTTCTTAAGTGGTTAGAACTGAAAAGTAGAGAAGTTTTGCTAAGCTTGTATTGAACATTGGTTAGACTGCTCTTGGATTATTGCGCACAGTTCCAATTGCCATATTATAGAAAGGACAGAGATGCATTGAGAAAGGGCAAAAGATTGTGAAGATGATACCAGAGATGACAGGTTATACATATCAGGAAAGGGTGAACAGATTTGTGTCCCTTTCTCTTCGGGTTTTCAATTTACGAACAGGAACTGTTTCTCTTAGTTGAAGGGTCATTCATGAGCGAACACAGGGGCAGGAGGTTTTTTTGGGGGGGGCTATGTGAGGAAAAACATTTTTACCCAGAGGGTGGTGACAGTCTGGAATGTGCTGCCAGGGAGGGTGGTAGAGGTGAGTTGCCTCACACCTTTTTTAAAAAAAAAGTACTTGGATGAGCACTTGGCACGGGAAGGCAATGGGCCAAGTATTGGTAAATGGGATTCGGTAGGTAGGTCAGGTGTTTCTCAAATGTTGGTGCAGACTTGATGGGCCGAAGGACCTCTTTGGCACTGAAAGATTCTGTGGTTTTAAAAAAAAGCAGGGAATTTCTTTTTGTATTGCTGCAAAACTGTTCACCCTTTCCTGATATGCATAACCTGGCATCCCTGGCATCACCTTCACAATTGTTTGCACTTTCCCCAATGCGTCTATGTCCTTTCCATAATATGGCAATTAAAACTGTACACAATAATCAGCACAAAATTATATACTGATGACTTTTACCATTTTTTTGCTTAGTAAAAATTGCTGCAGAAGACATTACTCCTCTGTTACCATCAGTATTGGGTGAAAAGATATCGGATGACCAGACTTTATACTTCCTTCAAATTCTTCTGAAGTACATGGTGATCCAGGTAAATCAAGAATATTTATAATAATGCCAAAATGGTCAAGTTGAGAGTGGAGCGATGCATGATTTACCATATAAGCAAGAAATGAATGTGTAGCCTTTGAGTAGTTAAATGCAAATGGAATAAATATAATTCATTATCAAGCTTCTGTTCTACCTGGACTTACAACCAACTTGGTAGTATTCTCACCTGAGTCAGAAGGTTGTAAGTTCACGTCTTACTCCCAAGAGCTAAATACAAAAAATCCAGGCTTATGCGCAATACTGAGGGAGTGGTATGCTTATGGAATACTGAGGGAGTGGTATGCTTATGGAATACTGAGGGAGTGGTATGCTGTTGGAGATGTTTTTCAGATGAGACATTATAAGAAGGGCTCATCTTTTCGGGGGGTGAGGGGGGGAGAGACGTAAAAGATCAAATTGCACTATTTGAAAGAAGAAGAGTAGGGCAGTTAGCCCAGTGGTATGGCCAATATTTACCCCTCAATCAACATCTCTAATACAGGTTACCTGGCTATTATTATATTGCTATTTGTGGGAGCTTGCTTTGCGCACATTGACTGCTGTGCTTCCTGTATTATAACAGTGATTACAGGCTGGTTTGTACATGATGGTTGGATGGTGATGATGGATTTCTGATTGACGCAAAGGGCCAGGGAGAAGGTGAAACCCCGCCCCACGAACCTTCCCTGACCAGCGCTGCAGGGTTAAACCTGCTTACGCAGGTTTTTCTCATCGCTGTTAAATTGGAGAGGTGATGAGACAAGGCCCTTAATTAGGGGCTCAACTGTGTGGCCCACCCAATGCCTCCCACGCCACCTGTGAAAGTGGTGAGGCAGGTAAGTCAGTGGCGAATATGCTGCCGGTGGCACAGTATTCCCAAGTCGCGGGCCTATCCGCCTGTTTTCCTGCCCACGGGTGGCCCATGAAATGCAGCCCCACACTTAAAAATAAAAAGTTGACTGTAAAGTGCTTTGGACACCTTGAGGTTGTGGAAATGAGAGGGAAAAGTTTTTACATGTGGTTTGGAATATGCAGAAATGACATTTAATGTAGTGAATTCTTCTTGACTGTAGAAGTGTAGTATGTTCAGTGTGTCTGCTGCACCTGGAAATGGATGGTTGGGCCAATTTTTCAAAGTTATCCTGGTGTTCTCATTTCCACTCTTCAATTCGCTAACTCTTAGTGGGAAACAATTCCAAAGAGTGGCAGCGCTTTTGTATCTTACTTGCGCAAGAGTTATGTGAAGGAAGTGTTGGTAGAATATTTGACTGTCAAAGCTATCACAGCCATAGTCTTACTTCATGTCCACAAAAAAGCACTTTTGCACCAGTGGGTGATGCTGAATGATAACCAGAAGCTGGAAGTCTGGCAATTTTTCTTTTCTTTTCGTTCTTGCCCTGAGGTTCTAATAAATTTGAAAAGAGGCTTTCAAGTTCTCTAATTATTCCAAAGCGGATCGCAGCCAATTTTTTAAAAACATATAGTCATTGCCATTATGCTGGCAGCGACAGCACCACTTTGCAAATCGCAAGGTCTCACAAACAGTAAATTAACCAAATGACTGGCTCACCTGTTTTTTGTGGTTCATGCAGAGTTGAGTATTGCCAAACACAAATAGAGTTCCCTGTCTCGCTTTGAATATTCCCATGAGATCTTTTGGGAGCGATCTTACTGGCTTGACTCACCGGTCGATCAGGGTGGTGAGCCGGGAAGGTAGGGCGCGAGGCCAAAAATCCGGGATTGCTATCTTCCTGACCCTGTTCTGCCGGCAAGAAAAGACGCAAAGCCTATTTTAATGAAATTGACTATATTTAAATGGAGTTACCAGGTTCAGCACAGCTGCCTCTGCCCTTCCAGGTGTTTTTGCCCATGCCGGCGCAGCATCATGCTCTGCAATAGTGGGGACCAGGCGCCATGGAGAGGGGGGGGGCGAAACAGAGGCCATTGAAGTCACCGGTGCTCGGCATGGCCGGGCAGTGCGCATCGGGCAGTGCCTGGTTGGCCACCATAAGTGTGCCAGGGGCGGTCCCATGAGGGTGGAGCCATGACGGATGTGAGAGGGGTGGTTTGCACAATGACGGGGGTGGGGGGGCATACGCAGGGGTGAGGGGGGGGCAACACAAGTGGGGGGTCGTACAAGGGGAGACCTCTGCGGGGGGATGTCGTGCAGGTGGGGGAGGGCGGGGGGAGGAGAGTCGTATAGGGATGGGTCACCGAGGGGGTCGTGATGGGGGGGAGGGGGTGGGGGGGCGCATGTCCCAGGTCTGCCGGGAGATTCATTGAGACGGTCCTGTAGCCCCGATGCCAGTGACCTGTGCTGGTGTGGGGATTAGCAATGTCGCTGCCCGTGTGGGGAAGGGGTGGGAGGAGGTCTCCTGGTTCGCCAGCAGATCAGGGAATCCTACGCAATGGCACCCGAGCGTTCTGCAGCCGACTTCCCCGGCGAACTTAAGCCCCCTCCCCACTCCAACCCCCAAAGCTGGACTCCTGTTTTCATGCTGTTATGACAAAAATGCAAAACATCTCTGTCAGTTGCTACTGTAAGAAGTCTCACAACACCAGGTTAAAGTCCAACAGGTTTATTTGGTAGCAAATACCATAAGCTTTCGGAGCACAGTTGCTACTGTGTCAGTACAATGAAAAACATGCATTCAGAGGAAAATACAGTTTACTAGAAAACCCTTTGGACAACATGGTTGTAATATTGTATAATAGCTGAATACCAAGTACAAGTCTTTAATCCACATTCGAAGAACCATGTTAATGTTGCAAATATATTTGCATCCTTTTTTGATTCCTCCCCACCTTTCCTGTCCTTTACAAAATTTGTTCTGTTAGCAAATTAGTTCAGTTGAAAATAAGTTGACAATGATTTGATTTCTTGGCAATATAATGTGCTTACATTTTTCACTGCATGATACAAAACTCCCCCCTTAACCTTGACCCTGCTCAGTGACAGTGAATATATTCCACATGGTACTCTGGACATTAAGTATCCTAGAGGAAATGATTCTTGTGGAATCATCACTCACTCGCGATCCTAACAGCTGAATATTACAAATCCTTTGCCCCTTGATAAAAGAACTGCTGTAATTTACAATCAAGAGTGAAACACTTACTATATGGTGTAAATTGATGACCCAGAGTGGCATGTTGGATGAAAAATGATGTATTTGGAAAAAATACCAAGGAAATTTTATTGTTCCTGCAGAAACAATTGAGGCCTCAAAAATCCAAGAGCAATATGGCATACGCCTTGCCCTATTTGGAACTGGGGAAATTCAGAATGGTTAACTAAGCTGGGGTTTGAATATACTGTCTTGACCATGCAGCAAACATCTTGGGAAGGACTCGTGGGGTAGAGTTCTCCTCTCACCCTTCATAGGGAGAGGCAGCGCTGGGGAGTTCTCGCATCTCAGTATCTCAATTCAGGTCTAGTGTATAGTCATTGGAGGTATGACTGTTTAGACTGATCAGGTGGATATGAGGACGTTGAGATGGTTGATGTTGTTAAAATGCCCCCGCCTTGTAAGGGAGACTACAGGGGCAACTACAAGTACCCTCCTGGGTGTGAAAGCACATTGATAGCAATGATTAACTTTTCAGAGTTCTTTTGATAGCAGTGATTAATTTTTAAGAGTTCATTTTTATGACAGATTCCCTAGATGATCCAGTATCTTGGGTATGCAGAACGTTATTTGCAGGCAAATGAGGGATTTTTCCCCCCCATATAGTTTGGGTGAGTGACAGTGTTTCCTGGTAGGCGTACACCCACTGTAAATGCCGAGCTACTCACCCGTTGATTTTCAAAGCTAGCATCTGCGGAGTTTTACATTTTAATGAATGTTCATTTTAGATTATGGGATATAATGTGACTGAGAGTAATGACAATTGTAATTGAAGGAAAAGTGTTGCACAGAGATACCAATATGTTTGAATCTTTTTTTGTTCCCTGCTTGGTTGGGTTGTTCCAAAGCCTAATGAACTATTGAACCTGAATAGAGATCCAAAAATCATCACAGAACATTCACAATCTTGGCTTTCTTCAGTAATTTTCATTCTAAGCTTCTTCTCACAAGAAGAATATGGGGGAATTTGCTGGTATTGCCTGCTCTCACAGATTGTTGTCTTAACTGGTTAGCAATATATTGTGTCAAGGATCTCAAAGGGAGAAGAGCGACTAGCTGGAAGAATTAAATGTTTTATGTTTGAATATGTTTTTCACAATATTTTGAATAATATTTTTTTGAATGATCAAGTATTGTTCCTTAACTAGTTTTCTGCTTCTAATTTGAAGGCTGCAAGCTTAGAATGGAAGAATAAGGAGAAACAAGAAAGTGGCTTTAAGTTTCTTTTTGCTTTGTTTAAGAAGTTCTACCTTTCGCATTTATTTCCATCCTTTACAAAATTTACCAACCTTTACAATCCTGTACTTGGTGAGTAAAACAGATCATTAATGCTTAATGTCTTATTCCTGTACGTTTATTCAAACTTTGTCAGATTATGCACAAAGAAGTGTAGGATTTAAACCCAAAACCAACCAAGCAAAACAGTAAATGTCACTAGCTTTTATTGTTAACAGTTGGCCAAATATTACTCCTGAACGTTGTCCCTTTCTCTGAATTGGGTCTAAATACTTAAGACTGTTTACGTCATCCATGTCTTTTGGGGCTGAATCTTGTGTTCAGTGTTGAAAGTGCCATGCTAATTTCTGTTGGATTTTGGATGACCAAGAGAGAGGGAGTGAACTGGCTCCCCTGTTTACACCTCCTTAGCTGGTCACAATAAGTGTTTATGTTTCTTTTTTCTGAATCCAAATGCAATTCACTGTTTAAGCAGTGAGCAACAAGGATCCAATAAACCAGGTTTTCTTGAGTCAAAACCGCAAATTTGTTAGCCTGCAGCCTGAGAGAAATACAACAAAGAACGCCAAGCATTTGGCCCTCGTGCAATCATTAGGGTATGCATGCATGGATGAACGCACAGGCACACTTGCACAGGCATGCACGCTAATACTGGTGCTCAGAGCTAGAGGCGTTGCCCATGCATGCCCACATGAAGTAAATGCAGTTAGAGTCCCAATTTTGAAAACAGTTAGATGTGTGATAACGTTCTTGAAACATAGATTTTAAATGTTGCAACTGATCTAGGATAGCTAGTTTCTTTGATGCAGTCAGTTGTAAAAGATGGTGTAGTTACCATGTGATCTTGGTTCGTTGGTAGGCTTCTCATTGAGTTGGCTTCTCAAACCAAGTGACATTCATATTCCAAAAGAGAGAGAGGGAGAGAATGAGCATCCCTCATTCAGCTTGTTTCCTCTGTTGAAGGCTTTCTGGACGCCACCTGTGTCACTTGCAATCTTTCTCTCGTGGCCGGCAGCCCCTCCTTGAATTACTTCACCCATTATGTATTTCCAAGAAGTTTTTGGTGGTTCTGTCTGTTTTAATATCTAGCATTTTGCATATTTTTAAGTCTCTTCCTTGAAACAGTCATGAGTTTTGTTGGGTTTCTGGGTCCCTTCACACTCCGCTGAGGGCGAGTTGATGGTTCCTCACCTCCACCTTGGAATGTGGCCTTGCATTGTTTGAGCAGATTACTCTGCCTCAGTTCAAATTGCAAAAGTTCCAGTCAGGTGAAAGTTGAAAAATCATATGTTCAAAAATGAAGGGGTGTAGCCTCTTAACTGATTATTTTTTTGGGAACAACTATTAATACATCTTATGCAATTGGAGACCATTGGAGTGGCTGAAGAGACTTGATCAGCAGAGATTTTCTCCAACTAAATATTGGAAAGATTGAAGCCATGGGTTTTGGTACCCACAATCTAATTTTCTGCTACTGGTTACATCCCTCCCATCAGCAACTGCCTGAGACCAAAATGGATTGCAAGCGAACTTTGAGCCTGAGCTGACCTTTAGGCCACACATCTGCATTGTCAGTAAATTATTTTCACCACCTAACGCTGCTTGTCCCCATCCTTGCCTTTGCTTATTTCCTGGCTGGCTTCCCATGTTCTGTCCTCCGTAAACTTAAGGCCATCCAAAACTCTCTAGCCCGCATCTTAAATTGCACCTGTCTTGTTCACCCGTCACCATTGTGCTTGCTGACCTACATTGACTGCTGGTTAAGCAACAGTTTGGTTTTAAAATTCTCGTCCTTATTTTCAAACCCCTTCGTGGCCTTGTCCACCCTATTGCTATAACCTCAACTCTGAGGTACCTGTGCTCTTCCAATTCTGACCTCTTGTGCACCCACAATTTTAATTGCTGGTTGTGCCTTCACTGCTAATACCTAACCTCTGAAATTTTCTCCATAAACCATTGCATACCTATCTCTTCGACCAAGCTTTTGATATCTGCCCTGTCTAATATCTCCCTTCATTTCCTTAATGTCAAATTTTGTTTGATATCATTCCTTTGAAGTGCCATGAAAAATTTTACTGTTAGAGCTATGATATAAATGCAAGGTGTTGTTGAAGCAAATTTAAATTTATAATGGATACTAAACATGAGAGTTTTAATTTTGGAATATCCAAGTAATTTTTAAAAATCAAGTAAGTCGAAGGCAAACTTGTATGCTCCAAAGCTGGAACAAATCTTAAAATAAAATTGTCCAGAAAACGGATTCCCTATTTTATGTAAGTAAAATGTGTGCAGCGTTATGAGATGATAGAATTCTAATAAAGTATTTATGTGTGACCTTCAAAAACCAAAATTTCTATCATCATTGATGCCATTTTGATATTTTTTTCAAATTAACTTTTTTTAAAAAAGCTTAAGAAGGTGAGAGATGTTTCTGATCTCCACCACGGATATTTGGAAGGTGAGGAGTTGGAGATAGACTGCTTTCCTTCAAAGAGATGGGGAGTGGTGGAGAATTGGAGAATGCTGAAATTTAACCGAAGAGTGGCATTATCAGAGCTTGAAAAGAACATGTCACTGCGTACTGCTTTCCTTGGGGATCATGCAAAGCATGCATACGAGGCAAACATAAAATGAAAATATATTTTTAAAAACAACGCAAGCGTTTCATCACAATCACAGAGTTGTTACAGTGCAGAAGGAAGCCATTGGGCCCATTGTGTCTGCACCAGCTCTCCAAAAGAGCATCTTGGCTTAGTGCCGTTCCCCTGCCTTTCTCCCATACGCCCTGCATGTTATTTCTATTCAAATAATGATCTAAGACCTCTTGAATGCCTCAATTGAACCTGCCTCCACCACACTTCCAGGCAGTGCAATCCAAACCCCAACCACTCATGGTATAAAAAAGGTTTTTCTTGTATTACATTTGCTTCTTTTGCAAATCGCCTTAAATATGTGGCCCCCTCGTTCTTGATCCTTGTATTGGGGAGGGGGTGGGGAACAGTTTCTTCCTATGTACTCTATCCAGCCCTCTCATGAACATAGCTATCAAATCTCCTCTCAGCCTTCCTCTCTCCAAGGAGAACAGTCCCAACCGCGCCACTCTGTCCTCATAAATTGAAGTTCCTCATAAATTGAAGTTCCTCATCCCTGGAACCATACTTGTAAACCTCATCTGCATCTGCACTCTCTACAGTGCTTTCACATCCTTCCTATAGTGTGGCGTCCAGAACTGTACACACTATTCCAGCTGAAATCTCTCTAGTGTCTTGTGTAAGTTCAACATAACCTTCTTCCTCTTGTACTCTATGCCCCTACTCATAAAACCCAGATTACTATGTGCTTTATTAACTGCTCCCTGTGTCTGCCCTGCAGCTTCAGTGATCTATTCACATACTGCAGCCCTTTTTGAATTTTACCCGTCATTTTATATTCTCTCTCCATGTTCTTCCTACCAAATTGCATTACTTCATACTTCTCTGCCTTGAACTTCACCTGTCACTCCATCAACTTACCTGTGTCCTTTTGAATTCTACACTGTCCCCTTCACAGTTTACAAAACTTTACAATATTTTGTCTGTGTTATTAGGAAAATCCAAGTCCCAAAATTCTATAAAGATCCTCATAATGTTCAATAATCTAGCTGATAGAGGTTTCATTTCTGCTTTTTTAAAAAAAAAAGTACAGTTGGTTGGGTCAGTGGATAAAGCCTATAATATGAGGAGGCAAGGTTCATGAAAAATGAGCACAGTTCAAACGTAGCTTCTGGTTTCAGATCTGCATGGAGCTTAATCCAATCCCATGCTGTCAACAATATCAAGTAAATTTTTTTAAAAAAGCAAACTTCCATCAAGTTCTAATTTAGTAAATAACAATGTGATGCACTGCTACTGATATAATATTGAAAAGTTTTTATTATATTTTCATCACAATGTAGTTGCTTCCTTTTCAAGAATTATGTGGTGGCTGATTTGGTTGTTCAAATTCAGCGTAGGTTAAACCTTTTCATCGAATCCATAGAATCCCAACAGTGCAGAAGGAGGCCATTTGGCCCATCGAATCTGTGCTGACCACAATCTCACCCAGGTCCTATTCCCATAACCCCATTTATTCTAGCTAGTCTCCCTGACACGCACATCTTTGGATTGTCGGAGGAAACCGGGGCACCTGGGGAAAACCCACGCAGACACGGGGAGAATGTGTTGACCCAAGCCGGGAATCGAACCCTGGGCCCTGGCGCTGTGAGACAGCAATGCTAACCACTGTGTCACTGTGCTGCCCTTTTGTAGAGTCAAACTAATTATTCACCAGTTGGAAAACTGATATGCTTTGTTGAAACAAGTATAATATGGTTCAGGTAGTGAACTGTCTCAGCAGCTAGTAGAACAACAATTGGTATTGAAACTAAGAAGAAATTCCTTTTTTGTTTTTGTCACTTAAAACCCAATAAAGGTGCAAGGTTCCAAAATATGATACTTTTTGCTTATTCTTACCAGAAATTCCTCAGATGAGGCCAAAGCCACTATATATCAATGTAACACGAAACAGTGAAAGCACGTACAGCACAAGGGACCAGTACTTGGCAGCTCGGGTGGCATTTATTAATTGGCTTGTGACCTTCTTTCTGGAAAAGAAATGCACTGCCACAAGTCAAAACACTAAGAATGGCGGAGAAATACTGCCTAAAATTATCCAGGTACGTCCAGATATTTTGATAACATAGACATATGGTAAACTGTAAGCTCTAACACTCCATTCATAAATTTTATACCTGATCACCTACAGCAGTGCATGTGGTGAGTGAAGACCAAAGATGTGTGCCGGGATTTTACCAGCACACCCGCCCCGGAATCGGGGTGGGCGAGGCTCGCAGAACGACATTCTCCGTTGGCTTCGGGCAAAATCTTACGAGCCTCGGGCGGACGAGGTGGTAAAATTCCGGCAGTGATGTTGTTTCTAACTGTCCCGAGAAAACTCGGTTGGTGGGTAGCTAAAATTGCCTGGAGACTTCTTCTTGCCTGTATCCTACTTCCCCACTCTCTCTTGTATTTTAATCTGATCTACTGATAAAATGATATCGATGCCTGTTTGAAGTTGGCAGGGTTCTGCTTTAACTATGAACATTTTAACTGAGGCACATCAGAAAGAGGAATTGGAGCCAAAAAGAGACCAAAAAGATGTGTTTACTTGGACTTTCTTTGTGTGACTAGAAGGAGCAAAACTGCTTCTCCGAGTTCCATAGAGAAAGGTTAAGCCTTCTCTGATTCCGGCCTCCCCCTTTCCCAGATCTGAGACTTTCCCAACTAATTTAAATGAACAGCAAAACAAATAAAACATTTTGGCATTTGAATTTTCCAACAAAATTTGAGAATTTTAAAAACTGTTACTTTGATGTAAAGTAATGTGTTCTTTTTCTTAAATGTATTTTTCAATACAATTTTAAAAAATGGTTTGTACCATAAATGATTTGGGAATCAATTCCCTAATGCAGCCTGATCTGCTAGAATGTTTGACTTGTTAGTAGGTATTTTTACGGATGTTTTAACATCTGCACAGAAGATAATCAGTCTGTCAAACTTTTAAGTGATTTGGAGATGTCGGCGTTGGACTGGGGTGGGCACAGTAAGAAGCTTCACAACACCAGGTTAAAGTCCAACAGGTTTATTTGGTAGCACAAGCTTTTGGAGCACTGCCCCTTCGTCAGGTGAGTGGGAGTTCTGTTCACAAACAGGGCATATATAGACACAAACTTAATTTACAAGATGATGGTTGGAATGCGAGTCTTTACAGGTAATCAAGTCTTAAAGGTACAGACAATGTGAGTGGAGAGAGGGTTAAGCACAGGTTAAAGAGATGTGTATTGTCTCCAGCCAGGACAGTTAGTGAGATTTTGCAAGCCCAGGCAAGTGGTGGGGGTTACAGATAGTGTGACATAAACCCAAGATCCCGGTTGAGGCCGTCCTCATGTGTGTGGAACTTGGCTATCAGTTTCTGCTCGGCAATTCTGCTGTCGTGTGTCATGAAAGCCGCCTTGGAGAATACTTACCCGAAGATCAGAGGCTGAATGCCCGTGACTGCTGAAGTGTTCCCCAACAGGAAGAGAACACTCTTGCCTGGTGATTATCGAGCGGTGTTCATTCATCCATTGTCGTAGATTCTGCATGGTTTCCCCAATGTACCATGCCTCGAGACATCCTTTCCTGCAGTGTATCAGGTAGACAACGTTGGCTGAGTCGCAAGAGTATGTACCGTGTACCTGGTGGATGGTGTTCTCACATGAGATGATGGCATCCGTGTCGATGATCTGGCACGTCTTGCAGAGGTTGCTGTGGCAGGGTTGTGTGGTGTCGTGGTCACTGTTCTCCTGAAGGCTGGGTAGTTTGCTGCGGACAATGGTCTGTTTGAGGTTGTGCAGTTGTTTGAAGGCAAGAAGTGGGGGTGTGGGGATGGCCTTGGTGAGATGTTTGTCTTCATTGATGACATGTTGAAGGCTCCAGAGAACATGTTGTAGCTTCTCCGCTCCGGGGAAGTACTGGACGACGAAGGGTACTCTGTCTGCCGTGTCCCGTGTTTGTCTTCTGAGAAGGTCGGTGCGGTTTTTAGCTGTGGTGTGTCGGAACTGTCAATCGATGAGTCGAAAGCCATATCCTGTTATGAGGGTGTCTTTCAGTGTCTGGAGGTGTCTGTTGTGATCCTCCTCATCTGAGCAGATCCTGTGTATACGGAGGGCTTGTCCGTAGGGGATGGCTTCTTTAACGTGTTTAGGGTGGAAGCTGGAGAAATGGAGCATTGTGAGGTTATCCGTGGGCTTGCGGTACAATGGAGTGCTGAGGTGACTGTCCTTGATGGAGATGCGTGTGTCCGAGAATGCAACTGATTCTGGAAAGTAGTCCATGATGAGTCTGGTGGGATGGAACTTGTTGATGTCATCATATAGTTGTTTCAGTGATTGTTCACCATGAGTCCAAAGGAAGAAAATGTCATCGATGTATCTAGTGTATAGCATCGGTTGAAGGTCCTGTGCGGTGAAGAGGTCTTGTTCGAACCTGTGCATGAAGATGTTGGCATATTGAGGTGCGAATTTGGTCCCCATGGCTGTTCCGTGTGTCTGGATGAAGGACTGGTTGTTGAAGGTGAAGACGTTGTGGTCCAGGATGAAGTGGATGAGTTGTAGAATTGCATCTGGAGATTGGCAGTTGTCGGCGTTGAGTACTGAGGCAGTTGCAGCAATGCCGTCGTCATGGGGAATGCTGGTGTAGAGTGTTGAGACATCCATTGTGACGAGGAGTGCTCCTGGTTCAACTGCTCCATGTGTGCTGAGTTTCTGTAAGAAGTCCATAGTGTCGCGACAGAAGCTGGGGGTTCTTTGTACAATGGGTTTCAGGATGCCCTCGACGTAGCTGGAGAGGTTCTCACACAGGGTCCCATTGCCTGATACGATGGGACGGCTGGGTGTGTTGGCCTTGTGTATCTTCGGGAGGCAGTAGAGATCTCCAACGCGGGGAGTTTGTGGGATGAGAGCACGGAGGGTGCTCTGAAGGTTCGGATCAAAGGTCTTGATCAGTCTGAGTTGACGGGTGTGTTCTTTGGTCGGATCTGCGGCTAACTGTCTCTAGTGTTCCTCGCTGTTCAGTTGTCGGTGCACTTCTTTGCAGTAATCCGTTCTGTTCAGTATGACAGTGGGGTCCCTCCATTGTCTGCTGTTTGATGACAATGTTGCGGTTGGTCTTGAGTGCGAATGACGTTCCATTGCGTTTGGGTGAAGTTCTGGGCAGTCTTGTGAGTGCGGCTGATGAATCTGGCATTGACGCACCTCCTGGCGGCTTGGGCATACATGTCGAGTCGAGGGCAGCGGCCTTCTGGAGGAGTCCAATTTGACTCTTTCCTCTTTGCTGCACCGCGGATCTCTCTGTCGGCTGTTCTGGTTCATTGGCTGTCTCATTGTGTTCGCTGTTGGCCTCTTGGGGTTTGTGGAAGAACTCGTGCAGCCTCATTCGCCTGATGACTTCCTCGGTGTCTGCTGCGAGACTGATGGGGTCCATTCTGGTGGTGGGGCAGAAATTGAGCCCTCGGCTGAGAACTTCGATTTCGTTTGGTTGAAGTGTGTAGTCCGACAAGTTGACAATGGATTTCCCTATGGTGGTACTGTTTTCTACTGTGGTACCGGGGGAGGCTTGGTTGCTGCTGGTGGTGATGCCGAGTTTCTCAAGTTTCCTGTTCTTGGTGTGCACAAAGGCGTAGTTCCTTTGTCTCGTCTGCTTGGCAGTGTTTTGCAGCTGATCTGCATCCTGAGCGCAAGTTGAGAATGTGGACTCTATCTTGGTTTTCAGGTTGCAGCGCCTGATGTATGAGGAGTGAGAGAGCTGCGACGGCAAAGTCTCTCAGCGTAATCTGTGTTATAGGTTGACCTGAGTGGGTTCGTGATCTACTGCTTAACTGTGCTTAACTTTCTTTCCACTCGCATTGTCTGTACCTTTAAGACTTGATTACCTGTAAAGACTCGCATTCCAACCATTATCTTGTAAATTGAGTTTGTGTCTATATATGCCCTGTTTGTGAACACAACTCTTCACTCACCTGATGAAGGGGTAGTGCTCCGAAAGCTTGTGCTACCAAATAAACCTGTTGGACTTTAACCCAGTGTTGTGAGACTTCTTACTAAGCTTTCAAGTGGCAGAAGTTCACTAATATCAATTATAACATCAGCTAAGTAAAGAAGTCTCTTTTATTTATCATGGAGCACTCACCTTTACAACATTATATTTGCTCCTGAACTCTAAGGACCATCCACTACCCAGTGTCACTGACTGTAATTGGCTTAAGAGCTGGGTGAGAATTTTAATTTAATCACTTAATTTAATCATTTAATTTAATACTTTGAATTGATTTTTAACTCTATTTATTAGTGTCAAAAGTAGGCTTACGTTAACACTGCAATGAAGTTACTGTGAAAATCTCCTAGTCGCCACACTCCGGCGCCTGTTCAGATATACTGAGGGAGAATTTAGCATGGCCAATGCACCTAACCAGCACGTCTTTCGAACTGTGGGAGGAAACCGGAGCACCTGGAGGAAATCCACGCAGGCACTGGGAGAACGTGCAGACTCTGCACAGACAGTGACCCAAACTCCAAATCGAACCGGGGTCCCTGGTGCTGTGAGGCAGCAGTGCTAACCGCTCTGTCACCGTGCTGCCCTTACACAGACAGTTACCCATGGCCAGAATCGAACCGGGGTCCCTGGCGCTGTGAGGCAGCAGTGCTAACCACTGTGCCACTCGTGATGCCAAATGGAAAGGAACACAAATTATTTGAATCCTAAAATTCACAGTTAGTTGCTTAGCAAATGCGAGAAATGTATTTCTGATTGTTAGCCTTGCATGCAGGAGAATCAAGTTCATAATCCAACCTGAAATTCCACTCAAATCTGAACTTTCCTTTGAGAATGGGTTTCATTAGTTGTCTTCTGTCTGTTTGAGGGAGCTGAAATGTGATTGTTCTGTTCCATTTGAGAGTATTTCATGTGAATTTGTTACAGTGATATTGTGTGGTGCTGACTTCCCATTTGAGGAGAGTAGGGGAAAATATGCATTTCTTACATTTAAACTTTTTGTATTTTGTTGTTGGCTAAGCAGTCAGTGACTGCAAACCCATCAGCTCAGGAGAAAACCATTGAATTGGAAACAAATGGGTCCTCTGAACAGGATCGCTCTCACTCCAACAGCAGTACCTTATCTGAAAGAAGACCCAGTACCTCCAGCCTCTGCAGCATTGAAGAAGAACATCAGCCAGTCTATGAGATGGTTCAGAGAGTACTACTTTCCACTCAAGCTAATGTGAATTTCATCAATGAAGTGTTTCACCAGGTTAGTGTGTGTATTTGCTAATTACTGAAAAAAAATCAGATTTACTGTATTTTATGTCTTCCTCTGCACAGTGCAGACTATTGTTTTAGTTTTAATACAGGGTGTAGTTACAGACAATCAGGCTACTTACAACCTTTTCTGTCATGGTGTTTTTGATTGTATTTACTATTGTCACAATTTACAGTGAAAAGTATTGTTTCTTGCAAACTATACAGACAAAGCATACCGTATATAGAGAAGGAAAAGGGAGGGTGCAGAATGTAGTGTTACAGTCATAGCTAGGGTGTAGAGAAAGATCAACTTAATGCAAGGTAAGTCCATTCAAAAGTCTGACAGCAGCAGGGAAGAAGCTGTTCTTGAGTTGGTTGGTACGTGACCTCAGACTTTTGTATTTTTTTCCCGACGGAAGAAGGTGGAAGAGAGTATATCCGGTGTGCTGATTATACTGGCTGCATTTCCATGGCAGCGGGCTGTGTAAACAAAGCCAGTGGATGGGAGGCTGGTTTGCGTGATGAACTGGGCTTCATTCACGACCCTTTGTAGTTTCTTGTGGTCTTGTGCAGAGCAGGAGCCATACCAAGCTGTGATACAACCAGAAAGAATGCTTTCTATGGTGCATCTGAAACAATTAGTGAGAGTCATAGCTGACATGCCAAATTTCCTTAGTTTTCTGAGGAAGTAGAGGCGTTGGTGGGCTTTCTTAACTATAGTTTTGGCATGGGGGGGACCAGGACAGGTCTTTGGTGATCTGTACACCTAAAAACTTGAAGCTCTCGACCATTTCTATTTCGACCCCATTGATGTAGACAGGGGCATGTCCTCCACTACGCTTCCTGAAGTCGATGACTATCTCCCTCGTTTTGCTTACATTGAGAGAGAGAGATTGTTGTCGTCACAATTCACCAGATTCTCCCTCTCTTTCCTGTACTCTTGTCTCATCCGACCCACTACGGTGGTGTCATCAGCAAACTTGAAAATCGAGTTGGAGGGGAATTTGGCCACACAGACAGTAGCACAGCAGCCAGACAGGCACGACTTGAAAACTCTTCTGTTAAGTTTTTAAATAAAGGTCACTGTTAAAATAGATTGTGACTAACTGATTGCACTTGCATAGAACTGAGATTAGAGTCTTTGATGCATTGATTGCGTGGGAAAAATACTTTTCCACAAATGCAATACTACAATGCAGCTTTCGTTATTGTTCTTGAGCTATTTAGTACTCGCTTTTAAAGGTTTAAAAAAAACAATGACAGGTTTTGGAAGTAAACTGTTTTGTCCAGACATGATACCTAACAGCGAAATGATCCTGTTGATATCAATGGCAGTGATACCCCATTTTGCCATTTTCTTTATGTATTATGTCACAGTGAGAGATCTAGTATCAAATCAGTGATCGTTTAACTCCATAAGGTGAATTAACCACCTTCACTTGAGCAGTTCTTTTTGTATTGAATAACTTTTATGAAGTATCAATGACTCCTTACTTGTGAATAGATGTGCATTTGTGTAGCACCCTTCACAACTTAAGGATGCTGGAAAGTGCAGCCAATGATACATTTTGAAGTATAATCACTTCTCATAGCGTAGGAAACACAGCGCTCAACATAGTTTAAAGTTTATTAGTGTCACAAGTAGACTTGCGTTAATACTGCAGTGCAGTTAATGTGAAAGTCTCCTAGTCGCTACACTCTGGTGCCTGTTCGGGTACACTGAGGGAGAATTTAGTATGGCCAATGCGCCTAACCAGCACGTCTTTGGAGTATGAGAGGAAACCGGAGCACCCGGAGGAAACCCAGACAGACATGGGGAGAAAGTGCAAACTCCACACACACACACACACACACACACACACACACACACACACACACACACACTGACCCAAGCCGGGAATCAAACCCGGGTCCCTGGTGCTGTGAGGCAGCAATGCTAACCACTGTGCCACCGTCCCACAAATAATGACACCTTGCATTTATATGGCATCTTGAACATAATGAAACACCCCCAAGGAGCATTATAAAGAAAGTATGACACCAAACCACTTCAGGAACTTTAGGTCAGATGACCAAGAGCTTGGATAAAGAAATAGGTTTTGATGAGTGACTTAAAGGAGGAAAGCAAGATGAAGAGGTGGAGAGGTGTAGGATGATATTCCAGAGCTGGGGTCTATGCAACCTAAGGCATGGCCACCAGCGGTGGAACAACTAAAATTCGGAATGCATAGGAAAGCAGATATTTTGGAGGGTTGAGAGACTGGAGGAGATTACAGAAATGGAGCAGGGTGAGGCCACGGAGGGATTTGAAAATGGATGTGAATTTTAAAATTAAGAAGTTGCTTGCCTGGAAGCCAGAGTGACAGAGGAAGGAGGGGGTGGGAATCAATCCTTTGGTCTTTGAAATATTCAAACAGCAATATAACCATAGAGTTCCCTACAGTTCAGGTGGAGGCCATTCGGCCCATCGAGTCTGCACCGACCGCTCTCCCACCCATGCCCTATTCCCGTAACCCCACATATTTACCCTGCTAATACCCCTGACACTAGGGTCAATTTAGCATGGCCAATCAACCTAACCCGCACATCTTTGGACTGTGGGAGGAAACTGGAGCACCCGGAGAAAACCCACACAGAGACAGGGAGAATGCGCAAACTCCGCACATACAGTGACCCGAGGCCAGAATTGAACCCGGGTCCCTGGTGCTGTGAGGCAGCAGTGCTAACCACTGTGCCACCGTGCCGACTATAATAATGTCCAGGTTATTCTTTACAAATGTCATGTACCGAAAACACCTAAAAAGGTTTACCCTGAACTCCATTCCTACAGTCTTGCAGTTTATAAAAACAAGTCAAATTGACCAACAATGAAATTCTCCTCATTATGTATTTACCAAGGCACGTATTGGAATTGGGTATGGAAAGAAGAGTAAGAATTTGGATTAACTTGTAAGGAACAGCATCAAGAAGGCTAGTAGAAATTATCAAATCATTTGAATGCAATCAAAATACTGTTCACCTTACATTAAGTAAATGTCAGTCAATAATGAATGCTTAGTTAGGGAAGGTGGTGTTTGTGTGGAAGCTTAGCTGTTTGGGAGAGGAGAAGCTTTTGTTTGTATTTTGTGTTCTCGAGAGGGGGATTAAAGTGCCATTCCTCTGTCAGTGTTTACATTAAGCAAACCTGGGTCAGATGGAGATTGGAATCGATGCCAATAATTCCATTTAAGTTCCTCACTCATAGAAAACAACCTCTTACAGAAGTCTGGCTTCTCCATTTGTGACAGTGTTTATGTGCTGCCAAGGAACATTTATTGCTCATCCAGGGTTGCTCCGTTCGCATTAAGAGTCGAGCGTCTTCTTTGGGACTGGAGTCAAATGTGCACCAGACTCTGTGGGAATGGGGTCTCCCCATCCCTAAACGGCATTAATGAACCAGTGGATTTTTATAACCATTGCACATCTTTCATGGTCATCTTTTTCTCTACTGGTGCCCGATCACACATTGCTAGATTTTATTGCATTCAGCGCATAGTGGGGATTTGAACCCATGACCTTGCTAGTCCAGCATCATAACCACTAGCCAAACATACAGTTATATTTCTATATTATGCACTCATTATTAGGGCATGATATTCTTGGCTTGCTCAAAATGTGTTGTAAATAAAATATTCATTACATTTTGAAGTCTCAGTTCTGAATACTGATTGAATTAAATCAGCATAATAAATTATGCAGACTTCTACATAAATGTGATAAATAATGAAAGGGTTTCTTCATGTGTCTTTAGCTCATCGCAGCTGGAGCCTAAACGATTTCAATTATTTATTTTCAATGTTATTTTCATCAATATGTTTGTTTGACTTTAGTCTGTGGGCATAGAATGTTAACCTTCATGACCGTAGAACTGCTACTTGACAAATGTGAGAACCCAGCTCTGTTTAGTCATTTGGAAAACACACATGCTTGCAACCGAGGATTTTACCATGTATAAAAACTATTCAAGATTCGGTACGTTTGGCACACGGCGTGTTTATTGGATTTATTTCAAGTTGACAACATCTTTTGAAACGGTAGCTCGGTTACAGAGCAGGTGTTCTGTTTCTTACTAAATTAATAAGGTGAAAATAACGTTGGGGAAACTTCAGAAATCTCAATCCTTCGCAATAATTACCCCGTTTAACTGGCTCCGTGCGCATAATGGTTTTCAGTGACTGCTTCCCAAAAGTTAAAACTGTCTACGAGAAATGAAAATGCTCCTCGCTTAAGATGTAGGGCTGCCTTACACTTAAACTTACTGGTCCTTGTTCAGTTTTATCAGTTTCCAGTCCATTAGATGGATTATGTTGTGTGTTTACAAAAAAAAAATCTGCTTCTTGAGGGTGGGTGGTTCACTAACTGACACAATCCCATTTGCCTTCATCACCTTCTGTAATACCTCTACAAATTATGTAACATTATATCCGAGTATAGAAAGATCAGAAGAGTTGCACCATGGTAACAATGGGCATCTCCGATTTCCCATACTGTTGTGACTTTGATGTTTGTAAAATTGGCGTTTAAAAGGTGGTTTTGCTTTGTCTGTACTTAGAGTTTTAAAAAAAGAGTTGCAGGTGCAAATCATCATAGAAATCATAGAAACCCTACAGTACAGAAAGAAGCCATTCGGCCCATCGAGTCTGCACCGACCACAATCCCACCCAGGCCCTACTCCCATATCCCTACATATTTACCCAACTAATCCCTCTAATCTATGCATCTCAGGACACTAAGGGCAATTTTTAGCATGGCCAATCAACCTAACCCATACATCTTTGGACTGTGGGAGGAAACCGGAGCACCCGGAGGAAACCCACGCAGACACGAGGAGAATGTGCAAACTCCACACAGACAGTGACCCAAGCCGGGAATCGAACCCAGGTCCCTGGAGCTGTGAAGCAGCAGTGCTAACCACTGTGCTACCGTGCCGCCCGTGCAAGTATGATGCAAGTACACAGAGAGCATAGAGTGAAACATTGTATTGAGAGGCTAGGCAGTAGTGTCACCAAAACGAGCTGTTTTAGAAGTTTGCCCAATCTGTTTAAACTAGGCATTTGAATAACAGCAGCCGATCAGATTTGAATTTGATGTTTTGGCAACCTGAGAACCAATCTTATTGGGTGGGGGAGGGGGGGGATGTTGCCATGTCATCAGGGGGTATAAGAGACAGCTCCCAGCAACTGCCTTTGCCACAGCTCACAGCTTCAGAGAGACAGCTAGTAACTGCCATCTGCCAGCATAACAGCCACATTTATGTCTTAAAAGAAAGCCTCATCTCGACAGTGAAGACAGAAGAAAACAGAAGATTCCGGAAGATAAAACCTGGTTGTATTTTGAGAGTGACTAAAATTTCTATTTTTTTTGTTAATAAGTGGGAATTGAATTTATCTAAACAGTATTCCATTAGAATAGTGTTTTATTTTTGTTACTAGTTTAGTTAACCTGTTCACTGTTAGTTAGATAAATGAAGTGTTACCTGTTGATTTTATGGAGAGAATCTCGGGTAGTTATTTTGATTTAACCACCAAAAGTTGCTGAAGCGCAGATATTAGCCCTTCTCTCTTTTTAACAGATTATGAAGGGTGGTGCTTCCCTTTGAGTGGTTGTGTGTTAGTTCTCGGAGAGAGGATTAACACATTTTCATAACACATACCCCGATATTTTTTGAAGTTGGATGATATGATGACACTTTCAGTAATGTGTATGCAAGAGTGTAGGGTGGTGGTCTTCCTTAGGAGCAAACTCTTACAGGCGGTACAAAGAACATGCAATGCTTTGGCACCTCCTGTGTTGACTTTCCTGGAATGGAGTAGACACTCCTTCAGAAACACATTATTGAGTATGGCTTTGGATTGAGCTGAGCGCAGGAGCAAGGACCGGATATTTCTCAGCAACACACTGAACAAGATTGCAATATTTGATTCTGCTCCGCAGCAGAACTTGCGTGGGAATTTCCAGTGTTCCGTCAATTTTTTCAAACAACCTTTGTTCATCCTGCCACAGATCGGTTTGTGATGAATCAGCTGAAGAGCTGAATGTTAGTCATTCAGAAGAGTTTGCAAACCCTGTAGAAGTTAAATATGTAATGTTCTGGTCACTCTTTACAATAGTTGAATTGGGACATTTTATGACCGAACACGCCATGTTGACCTAGTCAGCTCTGTCTGGATATCATGATTGTGGAGTTGTTATTCAGATGAGAAAGTAACCACCGGCCCTGGGTGTTTTCTTCAATAAAGGGAATCATGTCACTTTTGATGGTACCCACTAGGTCACTAATGGAGGGGAGAAATTTAATTGGGTTGAGCTTGCTTTCATTAGTGGCATACTGCTTCTAATATTGTAATGGCACGCACCTATATATCATGACTTGTGTTTGTATTTCAGAGGCAGTCATAAGACCATAAGACCATAAGACATAGGAGCGGAAGTAAGGCCATTCGGCCCATCGAGTCCACTCCACCATTCAATCATGGTTGATTTCAACTCCATTTACCCGCTCTCTCCCCATAGCCCTTAATTCCTCGAGAAATCAAGAATTTATCAATTTCTGTCTTGAAGACGCTCAACGTCTCGGCCTCCACAGCCCTCTGTGGCAATGAATTCCACAGACCCACCACTCTCTGGCTGAAGAAATTTCTCCTCATCTCTGTTCTAAAGTGACTCCCTTTTATTCTAAGGCTGTGCCCCCGCGTCCTAGTCTCCCCTGTTAATGGAAACAACTTCCCTACGTCCATCCTATCTAAGCCGTTCATTATCTTGTAAGTTTCTATCAGATCTCCCCTCAACCTCCTAAACTCCAATGAATATAATCCCACGATCCTCAGACGTTCATCGTATGTCAGGCCTACCATTCCTGGGATCATCCGTGTGAATCTCCGCTGGACCCGCTCCAGCGCCAGTATGTCCTTCCTGAGGTGTGGGGCCCAAAATTGCTCACAGTACTCCAAATGGGGCCTAACCAGTGCTTTATAAAGCCTCAGAAGTACATCCCTGCTTTTGTATTCCAAGCCTCTTGAGATAAATGACAACATTACATTTGCTTTCTTAATTACGGACTCAACCTGCAAGTTTACCTTTAGAGAATCCTGGACTAGGACTCCCAAGTCCCTTTGCACTTTAGCATTATGAATTTTGTCACCGTTTAGAAAATAGTCCATGCCTCTATTCTTTTTTCCAAAGTGTACGACCTCGCACTTGCCCACGTTGAATTTCATCAGCCACTTCTTGGACCACTCTCCTAAACTGTCTAAATCTTTCTGCAGCCTCCCCACCTCCTCAATACTACCTGCCCCTCCACCTATCTTTGTATCATCGGCAAACTTGGCCAGAATGCTCCCAGTCCCGTCATCTAGATCGTTAATATATAAAGAGAACAGCTGTGGCCCCAACACTGAACCCTGCGGGACACCACTTGTCACCGGTTGCCATTCTGAGAAAGAACCTTTTATCCCAACTCTCTGCCTTCTGTCTGACAGCCAATCGTCAATCCATGTTAGTACCTTGCCTCGAATACCATGGGCCCTTATTTTACTCAGCAGTCTCCCGTGAGGCACCTTGTCAAAGGCCTTTTGGAAGTCAAGATAGATAACATCCATTGGCTCTCCTTGGTCTAACCTATTTGTTATCTCTTCAAAGAACTCTAACAGGTTTGTCAGGCACGACCTCCCCTTACTAAATCTCATCCTTAACGATGGATTCTAGAATTTTGCCAACAACTGAGGTTAGGCTAATTGGCCTATAATTTTCCATCTTTTTTCTTGTTCCCTTCTTGAACAGTGGGGTTACAACAGCGATTTTCCAATCCTCTGGGACTTTCCCTGACTCCAGTGACTTTTGAAAGATCATAACTAACGCCTCCACTATTTCTTCAGCTATCTCCTTTAGAACTCTAGGATGTAGCCCATCTGGGCCCGGAGATTTATCAATTTTCAGACCTTTTAGTTTCTCTAGCACTTTCTCCTTTGTGATGGCAACCATATTCAACTCTGCCCCCTGACTTTCCTGAATTGTTGGGATATTACTCATGTCTTCTACTGTGAAGACTGACGCAAAGTACTTATTAAGTTCCTCAGCTATTTCCTTGTCTCCCATCACTAGATTACCAGCGTCATTTTGGAGCGGCCCAATGTCTACTTTTGCCTCCCGTTTGTTTTTAATGTATTTAAAGAAACTTTTACTATCATTCCTAATGTTACTGGCTAGCCTACCTTCATATTTGATCCTCTCCTTCCTTATTTCTCTCTTTGTTATCCTCTGTTTGTTTTTATAGCCTTCCCAATCTTCTGACTTCCCACTACTCTTTGCCACATTATAGGCTCTCTCTTTTGCCTTGATGCATTCCCTGACTTCCTTTGTCAGCCATGGCTGCCTAATCCCCCCTCTGATAACCTTTCTTTTGTTTGGGATGAACCTCTGCACTGTGTCCTCAATTACTCCCAGAAACTCCTGCCATTGCTGTTCTACTGTCTTTCCCATTAGGCTCTGCTTCCAGTCGATTTTTGTCAGTTCCTCCCTCATGCGCCTGTAATTACCTTTATTTAACTGTAGAACCTTCACATCTGATTCTGCCTTCCTTCTTTCAAATTGCAGACTGAATTCTACCATATTATGATCACTGCTTCCTAAGTGTTCCCTTACTTTAAGATCTTTTATCACGTCTGGCTCATTACATAACACTAAGTCCAGAATAGCCTGTTCCCTCGTGGGCTCCATCACAAGCTGTTCCAAAAAGCCATCCTGTAAACATTCAATGAATTCCCTTTCTTTGGGTCCACTGGCAACATTATTTACCCAGTCCACCTGCATATTGAAATCCCCCATGATCACTGTGACCTTGCCTTTCTGACATGCCCTTTCTATTTCATGGTGCATTTTGTGCCCCTGGTCCTGACCACTGTCAGGAGGCCTGTACATAACTCCCATTATGGTTTTTTTGCCTTTGTGGTTCCTCAACTCTACCCACACAGACTCCACATCGTCTGACCCTATGTCGTTTAGTGCTATTGATTTAATTTCATTTCTAATTAACAAGGCAACCCCGCCCCCTCTACCCACCCCTCTGTCTTTTCGATAGGTTGTGAATCCCTGGATGTTTAACTGCCAGTCCTGAACCCCCTGCAACCACGTCTCTGTGATGCCTACCACATCATACCTGCCAGTCACAATCTGGGCCACAAGCTCATCTATCTTGTTCCGGACACTGCGGGCATTTAAATATAGCACCTTTAATTCCCTATTGACCGTCCCTTTTTGTTTTCGTAGTGTGGTGGACCTTGGTCTACTGAGCCTTTCCAGACACTGTGTCATACATGCAGTGCTACTTATTAGATATGGTCCCGAGGTTTTGAAATGTTGAGGACTATTGTGCAGCCCACTTGATTACTGTCCCACCGCAAACATTCACTCCCTCCACCACCCAATGCACAGTGGCAGCAGTGTGTACCGTCTACAACATGCACAGCAGGAACTCACCAAGGCTCCTTAGACAGCACCTTCCAAACCCACAAACACTACCATCTGGAAGGACAAGGGCAGCAGATACCTGGGGACACCATCTAGAAGTTCAACTCCAAGGTACACATCACCCTGACTTGGAAATACACTGCTGTTCCTTCACTGTCGCTGGGTCAAAAGCCTGGAACACATTCCCTAACAGTACTGTGGATGCACCTACATCACATGGACTGCACTGATTCAAGAAGGCAGCTCACCACCACCTTTTCAAGGGCAATTAGGGATGGGCAATGAATGCCGGCCTAGCCAGCGACACCCACATCCCTGGAATGAATTTTTAAAAATGTTTTTGCATCTCGGAACAAGGTTGAGAGATTTAGCAAATTAGATGAACTCTTCCAAATCCTGATAAGTTAGTTAGACTATTGTGATTGAGGTATTATAACACTACCCCTTTCCCAAGATGTGAAATGATTGACCAGAGGTGCATACTTGTAGTCAGATGTGACTTTGATCTTTTCTTGTGGATAGGTGCATCTTATTTTCCATTCAGCTAGAACAACATCTTTTGGCAGAATGATTGAAATAGACGACCTATGATGAACTAGTTTGACCAAAAAAAAGCTTTCCAGGATTAAACTTTGAAACCTGTTGAAGTGTTTCTGTCTTGCATTGTTACCTCTGTTTATAGATGATTGTGGATCAGCAGTGATTTCTTTTTGCAGGTTACTATTTTTCAAATAATATTTGGGGCACGGCACATCTAGTGATGTGCAGGTTTACAATCTAGTCAAAATATGAGCGTTTAACTAATCACACATTAATATTGTACCACATTAAATAGTTTGTTCTGCACTTAACATGTAAAAAATCAAAGTTTTATTGCAGAACATCAGTCTCTTTTGATTGTGCCGTCTGACGTATTTTATCCAAGTGAGTATGGAATGTGAAAGCAAAATACAGCGGATGCTGGAAATCGGAAATAAAAACAAGGTGCTGGAAATATTCAGCAGATCTAATAGCATCTATGGAGCGAATGTCAATGTTTTGTCTTAAATATTACTGTTTTTCAGAACTGAAAAGGTAGACGTACTGGGGGGAATTCTCCTGTCCCGCCCGTAGCAGGTGGGGAGCGGGCAAGGCTCCAAGGTTTGCGGGTTAGGTGGATTGGCCCCCACGCTAAATTTCCCCTTGGTGTCAGGGGGAACGAGCAAATGCCTGCGGTTATGCGGATGGGGCCTGTGTGGGATTGTGGCCAGTGCAGACTCCATGGGCCGAACGGCCTCCTTCTGCACTGTAAGATTCTATGAACGCAAATGTCCTTTTACCTCGGGCTGGATTCTCCAGTTTTGGGGCGAGCGTGGCTGGTGAACCTCACCCGTGACGCTTCATATTATAAGGCGGGAACAAAAGGAAAGGTCTGGGATAGGGAAGAGGGTGGAAGAGATTAAATCACAAAGATGTAAGGAGGTAAAGGCAAAGGGAGTGGTAATGGTTGCAGTAAAGAAACAATGCATTTGATCAGAGTGATTGTGAATGACTGAATAATCAATAGCTCTGAAAGCAAAAATATGGACAACAAGAGTAAGATTGGCACGTGCAAAAAAAAGATTCAAAATGTGAGGCAGAGTTCATGGACAAGACTGTTGAACTCTTGTGTTGAATCCGGAAGGCTACCAAATGCCTAATCGATGATAAGGTGTGTTGTGCCTTGAGCCTGCATTGAACTTCATTGGAACACAGCAGCCGAGGGCAGTCATGACAGTGGGAGAGCAAAGTGGTGAATTAAAATGGAGGTTATTATTGTGGACTGGAAGGAGGTGTTCCGCAGAGCAGTACCCTCAATCTGTGTTTAGCTCCTTGAATGAGGAGGAGACCACATTGCGAGCAGCGAATTGAAAGAAGTACAATTAACTACAACAAAAGGTCGTGAATGTAGCCCAATCCATCACGCAAACCAACCTCCCATCCATTGACTCTGTCTACACTTCCCGCTGCCTCGGAAAAGCAGCCAGCATAATCAAGGACCCCACACACACACCGGACATACTCTCTTCCACCACCTTCCGTTGGGAAAAAGATACAAAAGTCTGAGGTCACGTACCAGCTGACTCGAGAACAGCTTCTTCCCTGCTGCCATCCGACTTTTGAATAGACCTACCCCGCATTAAGTTGATCTTTCTCTACACCCTAGCTATGACTGTAACACTACATTCTGCACTCTCTCCTTTCCTTCTCTATGTACGGTATGCTTTGTCTGTATAGCGCGCAAGAAACAATACTTTTCACTATATACTAAAACGTGACGATAATAAATGAAATCAAATCAATTGCTGCTTCACCTGGAAATAGGGTTTCTGGCCTTGGGTGATGAACAGGAAGGAGGTAAAGGAACGATTACATGGGAAGGTGCCGTGGAAAGCTGGCAGAAGATGTTGGGGATGATTGAGGAATGTTGAGGGAATGGTCCCTTCAGAATGCTGAGGGCGCGGATATAGTGGAGAATGATCCCTTGAATGTGGGGACTGGTATGGTGGAAAATGAGGTCAAGGGTTCCTGTTAACGTTCTGGGGAGAGGGAGGGAGTGATGGCAGAAGCGCAGGACATGGGCCAGGCAGGGTTGAGAGTCCTGTAGTTGGTGAGAGCTGGGAGTTTGGGAATCCTGTGTGTAAATAGGAAGACTTACCTGACATGGTGTTGTGGAAGGTTGCATTATCAGAACGGATTTGACAGACTGAGAAACTGCAAGAACCGAATGGGGGGGTCCCCTCAAAGGAGGCAGAATGTGAAGAAGGGTGATAGAGGATCTGTGGGAATTGGTGGGCTTATCATGATGAAGAGACATCCTATTTCCAAAAATGGCGATGGAAGTGTTGGAGATGGACCGTATGGAGGTGAGTGTGGTGGAAATTGGAAGCAAAGTAAATGAAGTTTACTAGGTGAGAACAGAAACAACACCAATAGTCATCAATGTATTGTAGAATGAGCTGAAGAAGCCTGAGTCGGACTGGAATGCATGTTGAATGTATGTTGATCGAGGATCTGGTCTGAATCAAACAGATAAGCATGCAGGACTCTGCATTGATATTTTCAGAGGTTTCCAAGATTCAGTGCAAAGTGTGAATCTTTTAGGACTGTGAAAGGCTTCTTTTAAATGGAGTTGTAGCACCCTCTGGTGGAGCAATCACACTGTAACAAGTGCTTGTTTTTTCAGATCAATTTTGAAGGTACCCAATTAAATGTCCAGTACCGTGATAACACCTATATTTTGAATAACCTCCAATTATATTTTAAAATTGGCAAGCTAAAGTTGCCATCACTGATGGGAAGGGGAAAAAATTGGTTTAATTCAGGCTGAAGTTGGCAAAGCAGTATTTTCACTCCCTACCGCTATCAATGTCTTTAAACCTGTTTCATTTCATTTGCCTGGTTTTCTCCAGAAACCTCTGTATCAAGCCCCATTCTAGATCCACCTCCATTCTTCATACAATCGCGGTCAATCAACGATCCTAAGCCTAGTTCTAACTCTGACCCCAGTGAGTACTTCCCTTCCAAGCTTTCCTGGTCTTTGGCTCAAATGCAAATTCACACCGACTTTAAAGCACTATTGTTCCAGTGTTTTTCAGGAAGTGCTGTCTTTTTTTTAAACTAAGTCCTAGACAATAGGTCACCAAATAATTAAAATAAATGACAAAGGGTGGTTTAACTGTATATTTTCATGTGCTTTTATAAGGTTGCAGTTTAACTGTCGAAATTTATAGAACTTTAAATGTATATAATTAGGTTTTTTATTATTTGATGTACAAAACTTAGTCAGGCAAATTCCAAGTTTATTTAAGAATTGAAGTTTTCTGCTCCTTTTATATCATTTTGTGGTTCCAAATAAACTTGTTGGACTTTAACCTGGTGTTGTGAGACGACTTGCTGTGCCCACCCGAACTTAAAAGAGACATTTCAGAACATACAATTTTGTGAAGTCCCGAGTTTGTAATACCTTGAATCTCTCTGCTCTTCTAAGTGTCTGACTTGTGGAGTTCCACCACCTCCTTTCCTGTCCATTTTTACTGACTTGCTAGATTTTTGTTTTTCTGCTGAATTCTTGATCAATCGTTCTGCCACCTGTATTGTTGAAGCAGATGTTTTATCTAGCTAAGGAACAGCATTAGAGCTGCTTTCAATTTTTGGGAGGTGGGGGGGGGTAAAAACGGGTACAAGAGCAGTGTGGATTCGATTCATTTGTGGGAGTGTGTAACCGTCGGCATTATTAAGGACCCCGGACATTCTCTCTAACAGCCTTCTTCCGTGGGGAAAAAGATACAAAAGTCTGAGGTCACGCACCAACCGACTTAAGAACAGCTTCTTCCCTGCTGCTGTCAGACTTTTGAATGGATTTACCTTGCGTTAAGTTGATCTTTCTCTACACCCCAGCTATGACTGTAACACTACGTTCTGCACTCCCTCATTTCCTTCTCTATGAACGGTATGCTTTGTCTGTATGGTGCACAAGAAACAATACTTTTCACTGTATGCTAATACATGTGACAATAATAAATCAAATCAAATCAAAAAAATCTTTTCCATAGGTCTATATCAGGACTGATTCCTTAAAAGGTGCATTTAGGTTGTAATGGTTGATGTGAGTACACCTTCATTTGATCATTTTCTTTCACACAGCAAGTGGTAATGAATGACCTGAAGCTCATTGCCTATTAGGGTGGCGGAGAAGAATGTAATTAGTGATTTCAAAATGAAATTAGTTGGGAACTTGAGGGAAATAAACCCGCAGGGTTACTGAGATAGTAGTGGAATGGGTCTGACTGTGCTGCTCCAGAGTACCAGCATGGATTTGATGGGCCGAACGACAACCTTCTATGCCATAACTACTCTATGACTGACTGGCATGTGAATTTCTGCACTGCTGTACCATGGACTGCAGTGCTAATTAGATAGTGGAGCTGTACTGATGCTTGAGCTTTATTGGCAGACAAATTGTAGTTTGCTTAAGTACTGATAGCATAAAATATATATTTAAAAATGTCAAAGCATTAGCAATAAAATCAAATCAAAATGTTCGAAGAATATTGAAAGCAAGTTAATGTTTATAAAAATAATGAACAGGTTACATTTAAAGTCTGTATCCCTTCTCAGAAAAATTGTAACACTCCTCTTAGAGTATAGTGCATATAATTCTCTCAAAGGTGTGTTCTCAAATTCAGGTTTTTGTTATTATGTCAAACTTTGAGATCTGGACTCTGATTACTGTTTCTGTATCAGGTTAGATGGTATGGACTTCCAACTTTAAGTGTTTCACCAAATATTTTGGGTCATTGTTTCAATTCTCTGTTTTGTATTGCAAATTGGAATAGACCTTGATCCCTCAGGCATTTCCACGATCTGGCTCTCGGAAGAGAAGGAAAATAAAACTCAGGCTGCTTTTGCATTCAAGGCAGGTCAACTTAGTTGAATCGCCTTTAATGGCTGTTCCTCCTTGCTGTGAAATTCCTTCTGTACTGTGAACTATCACAGAAACCCGTTTCAGAATTAAACCTTACAACAAAATGTCAGTTGGTTATTGCAGCAAGCTCACAGTGCATAAATGGGAAATGCTTTAGGGAAGCAAGTTTTGATCTATAAACCGTCTACTCATTATAAACTAGTCATCAGTTAAAAATACAAATTCAACCGTTTGTGCAATTCCCCCCCCCCCCCACCCACCCCAACCCCCAATTTCAGTTCCACTCCCTGGGTAGTTAAGTAACGCACGTACTGATTTGTTGCTTCTATCTCCGCTTAATTCTTCTATCGATTGAAATCTAAGCTCATGAGTTGAATTGTTGAACGAAAAGGATATTGTGACGAAATGCTATTAAACCATTGCTGCTCACAGAGTGAACCTCTACCATCCTATGTCACCCACCCAGCATACATTATTCCTCATGTTTCTTCCTATAGTTCGGATTAGATTGAAGAAATTCCTGTGGTCACAGCACATCCCTCTCAGAACAAATGAGGAGTTTGTCAAGTTATAAATTATTGGGTAAATTTTGGTCAGTGCTTCTGATATGTTTACCGTTTCAAATATCATTAAACCCATGTTTACTTCCTGGTGCCTGCCTTTCTAAATCGAGGTGGTGTCATAGAATCATCGTAGAATCATAGAAACCCTACAGTGCAGAAGGAGGCCATTCGGCCCATCGAGTCTGCACCGACGACAAACCCACCCAGGCCCTATCCCCGTAACCCCACATATTTACCCTGCTAATCCCTCTAACCTCCACATCCCGGGACATTAAGGAGCAATTTAGCATGACCAATGCACCTAACCTGCACATCTTTCGACTGTGGGAGGAAACTGGAGCAGCCGGAGGAAATCCACACAAAGGGACAATGTGCAAACTCCACCCAGACAGTGACCCAAGCCAGCAATTGACCCAGGTCCCTGGAGCTGTGAGACAGCAATGCTAATAACCACTTTGCCACCGTGTTGCCCATAATTTGTGGAACTCGTGTATCTAATTGGTGTCTGTCTGTCTCTCTCTCCTCTCTCCCTCTCTCTCTCTCCAGGGTTTTCTGCTGCCATCTTGTGAAGCATCAGCAATAAAAAAGGTTGTAAAGGTTTATCGAAAATGGATCTTGCAAGAAAACAAACCTACATTTATGGCAGAGCCAGAAAAGATGGAAATGGATGATGACATAGTGGACCATTCAGAGACTCTTTCTGTAACACTGACCAATAGCAAGGAGGTAAACAAGTTGGCATTTTCAAATGTGTACTGTAGCACTTGGCCACTTTTCTATTTTTTTCATGTCAATTTGTGTTTTCTTTCGATAATATGGAAAGCAAGGATTCAAAATGATGGGTGATTTATTAGCTTGTCTGAAGTCTTCAAATCTCTTGTTTCCTCCAAGGTTTGCATTTAATCCAAGTATTGAGTGCCAGAGTGAAATCCTTTCTAGATCAGCCATTTATAATTGAGTGAAACTGAATTCAACAGGTGCAGCAGTGGATGTGCTTTGGACAGTGGGCTTAAGGGCGTTTTTGTGCCAGGAAAATACTCCGCATTTTAACACGTTGTATTTAGCCACTTCAGCAATGGAAAAGCACCAAGGTTCTTTAGACAGCACCTTCCAAACACACAACTACTGCCATCTAGCAGGGCAAGGGCAACAGATACCAGGGCAACACGACCACCACCTGCAAGTTTCCCTCCAAGTCACTCACCATCCTGACTTGGAAGTACATCAGCCATTCCTTCACTGTCGCTGGGTCAAAATCCTGGAACTCCCTCCCTTAACAACATCTCAGGGACTGCAGTGGTTCAAGAAGGCGGCTCACCACCACTTATTCGAGGGCAAATAGGGATGGCCAATAAATGCTGGCCTAGCCAGAGATCCTGTAAATGACTTTTAAAAGTAACATCTCTTGCAAGCGTTTGGACTCCCTGCTCCCCTCAGAAACCTGTGAGAAATCCATTTCCACACCAAATATTCACTTTCAAGCTGTTATTTTCCCAAGTGTGAGATGGGATATCAATGTGTGTGACGAGCCTGTTCTATCTGTGGGAAGTCCGTGCATGCGTTACTGAGGAAATGGTGCTCTGTTGGAAGTGCTGTTTTTTGATTGGGACTTTTAATTGAGACCCAACAAACCTTCCAGATAGATGCAAAAGATTCAGTGTCACTGTTTTGGAGAGGAAGAGGGGAGTTATCCTTGATCCCTGATGTTCTGGCCAATATTTATCCCTCATCACAAAAACAGATTATTTGGTAGTTTACACATTCCTTTTGTGGGAATTTGCTGTGTGCAAATTGGCTGCTGCTTTTATAACATTAAAACAATGGCTGCACTTCAAAGCTAATGAATAGGTTGTCAAATGCTTTGGGCTGTTGTGTGGCCGTAATAGTCACGATATAACTGCACGTTGGCCCTGCCCTCTGCCCCAAAATTGTTTAGTTATATTTCTAAGAACTTTAATGAATTGTGCAGTCAGGATGCCAGTTTATCGAATACCAAAGAGGTAGTATTTCACTTGTCTTTATTCTGTTTTTTACTCCCACCATTTAATCTTGATTCGAGACGTAATTTCCTAAAATAAGAGATTTAGCTGTCAATCTGCATGCACAAATGAATCAGAGTGATCTATTAATGTGCAGGTTAGGTTGATTGGCCAGGATAAATTGCCCCTTAATATCAGGGGGATTAGGATGGTAAATATGTGGGGTTACGGGGATAGGACAGGACCTGGGTGGGATTGTTGTAGGTGCAGGCTAGATGAGCCAAATGGCCTCCTTCTGCACTGCAGATTCTATGATTAAAGGCATTAACAGAAGGAAGGAAATTTTAATCTACTGTGTACGCCTATTCCAAAAACGTCTTGGATCTACCCTATTTTTGAGTTATTTTGATTATCGTCTCTGTGGAAATGTCATTCAAAGAATAAATAATCTTGAGCATAAGATGTTGGTTCTCTCCTATTCGTCCTTTTTGGAGGGTTGCTTGGTATGGAGAAACTTACAGAATAATCTTTCAGTGGACGTAGATTCCTTGGTAGGGAAGATTAGATATTAGTTGTGGAAGATCAAATGGCCATTTCTTTTTCCATGAATAATATTCTAAGTAAGTAATTAATCATTATTTACAGAGATGTAATAAGCAATGAAGTAAATGCAGACTCTCTTCTCTGGCTGAGGTTCATGTTGAGTCATTCTATATGTGTGTGCATGCCAATAGTATGTTTGGTTTGTATGTGTTGCCCTCATGTCTTTGTCATGCACATGTGTGTATATATGTGCATTTTATAAGAAATAAAAGCAAAGTGGATACTTAATAAAAGAAAGGAAAATAATGTTTACAGAAGAATAGCTTACTAGTGCATTGGCCATGCTAAATTCTCCCTCAGTGTACCCGAACAGGCGCCGGAGTGTGGCGACTCGGGGATTTTCACAGCAACTTCATTGCATTATTAATGTAAGCCTACTTGTGACTAATAAATAAACTTTAAACTTTGTGTTGCTATGCAGCACTGAAATCTGGCCTATAGATGTTTAACGAGACAAATCTCCAGATTGGTACTGTGGGAACTGTTTTACTCAAAGAACCAGAGGGCACAACCTCGGGCTAAAGGGACAATCCTTTAAAACAGAGATGAGGAGGAATTTCTTCAGCCAGAGAGTGGTGAATCTGTGGAACTCTTTGCTGCAGATGGCTGTGGAGGCCAGGTCATTGAGTGTCTTTAAGACAGAGATAGATAGGTTCTTGATTAATAAGGGGATCAGGGGTTATGGGGAAAAGGCAGGAGAATGGGGATGAGAAAATAAATCAGCCATGATTGAATGGCGGAGCAGACCCGATGGGCCGAGTGGCCTAATTCTGCTCCTATGTCTTATGGTCTAATCCTGCTATGTAAATTTGCTGTCTATTGCATGGTACAATGACATAGAAACATAGAAAATAGGTGCGGGAGGAGGCCATTTGGCCCTTCGAGCCTGCACCACCATTCAATATGATCATGCACTTTCAATATCCCACTCCTGCTTACACTCCATACCCCTTGATCCCTTTCGCCACAAGGGCCGCGTCCAGCTCCCCCTTGAACATGTCTAACAAACTGACCCCAACAGCTTTCTGTGGTAGAGAATTCCACAGGTTTACAACTCCTGAGTAAAAATGTTCTTCCTCATCTCAGTCCTGAATGGCTTACCCGTTATTCTTAGACTGTGACCCCTAGCTCTGCACTTCCCCAACATTAGGAACATTCTTCCTGCATCTACCCTGTCCACTCCCATCAAGATGTTATATATTTCTATGAGATCCCCTCTTTTTTCCAAATTCCAGTGAGTACAAGCCCAGTCGATCCAGTCTCTCTTCATATGTCAGTCCTGCCATTCCAGGAATCAGTCTGGTGATCCTTCGCTGGACACTCTCAGTAGCAAGAATGTCTTTCTTCAGACTAGGAGACCAAAACTGCGCACAAATCCCAAGGTGTGGCCTCACCAAGGCCCTGTATAACTGCAGCAAGACCTTACTCCTATACTCAAATCCTCTTGCTATGAAGGCCAGCATGCCATTAGCTTTCCTCACCGCCTGCTGTACCAGCATGCCAGCCTTCAGTGACCATGACACCCAGGTCATGTTGCATTTCCCCTTTTCCTAAACTACCACCATTCAGATAATAATCTTCCTTCCTGTTTTTGCCACCAAAGTGGATAACCTCACATTTATCCGCATTATATTGTATTTGCACACTGAACCAGCCTGTCCAAGTCACCCTGCAGCCTCTTAGCATTCTCCTCACAGCACACGCTGCCACCCAGCTTAGTGTCGTCTACAAATTTGGAGATATTGCATTCAATTCCTTCATCCAAATCATTAATGTATATTGTGAATAGCAGGGGTCCCAGCACTGAACCTTGTGTTACCCCACTAGTCGCTGCCTGCCACTCTGAAAAGGACCCGTTTATTCCCACTCTCTGCTTCCTGTCTGCCAACCGGTTCTTTATCCACGTCAATACATTACCCCCAATACCATGAGCTTTGATTTTTGCTCACTAATCTCTTGTATGGGACCTCGTCAAAAGCTGTTTGAAAGTCCAGATACACAACATCCACTGGTCCACCTGACAGCAGCTGATCTCTGGAATATTGGACATTTTTGGCTACCTGTCGGTGTTGGCAGATTGGTTGGAAAATTGGAGAAGAGGTTTGTTCTGCTTGGAGGGTTGCGCACCTCAAATTAATGTCACATCGAATCATTTTTTGCTTTTGAAGACCAATCACCAGTCGAGGCATCGGCGCACATCCAGCTGGGGAAGAACATATTCTTTTACAAACGCTATCAATCGGGGCTGTGTCTTTGAAGAGGAAAATGTAAATGTTCAGGCTGGCACACAATCAACACTTCAGGTGAGTGCTTGATCAAGTTCTTCTTGTGTGAGCCAATCTGATTTTTTTTTAAGGGTGACATTTTTTGGCTTATTCACCCTCCCCCTGCGAGGTGGTCTGCTTCAGGGTCTCTGATAATGTTTTATTTTTGAAACCGTTTGCTGGAAAGTGTTACCTGGAAACGATTCTATGTCAAATATTCCTGCCCAACATGGAAATGTCTGGTCTCTGTCAATTCTCGACTGGTGATAGATCTCCGATTGTAATGTAGCTGTGGGGTGTTTCAGCACGCCTGGCTCCATTGTGTAGCATGACCCGTGTCAACTGAGTTGCCTTCGCACATCAGACAATGTTCTGGTTGTCCCGATGGGTGCAGCCAGGTTTTTGATTTGATTTGAATTATTATTGTCACATGTATTAGTATACAGTGAAAAGTACTGTTTCCTGTGCGCTATATAGACAAAGCATACAGTTCATAGGGAAGGAAAGGAGAGAGTGCAGAATGTAGTGTTACAGTCATAGCTAGGGTGTAGCGAAAGATCAACTTTGTACGAGGTAGGTCCATTCAAAAGTCTGATGGCAGCAGGGAAGAAGCTGTTCTTGTGTCGGTGACCTCAGACTTTTGTATCTTTTTCCCGATGGAAGAGAGAATGCCTGGGGTCCTTAATTATGCTGGCTACTTTGCCAAGGCAGCGGGGAGTATAGACAGAGCATTGCTGTGGTCTCGATGGGTGCAGCCAGATGGGTAACCATGATACAGGAAACACTCCTGTTCTTCCACTCCGTACTTAAAAGCTGCTTGTCACTTGCCTGTTCCAGTTCTGATGAAAAGTTATTGACCTGAAACACTAGCTCTGTTTCTCTATAAAAACATCTGCTGTGCAATGCCCTGAATGTTGCCAGCATTTCCTGTTTTGTTCCATATTTGTGGCATCTGCAGTATTTTGTTCTGGCGCTGTGATCATGTTTATTATTAAATTTGCAGTAGAGACCAATAATTTTTAAACTGTTTGTTTCCACATGATTAAAATGCTAAGATGTGGAGGTGCCACTGGGCTGGACTAGCAGTACTCCAATCATAGAAACCCCACAGTACAGAAAGAGGCCATTCGGCCCATCGAGTCTGCACCGACCACAATCCCACCCAGGCCCTACCCCCCATATCCCTACATATTTTACCCACTAATCCCTCTAACCTACGCATCTCAGGACACTAAGGGGCAATTTTAGCATGGCCAATCAACCTAACCCGCACATCTTTGGACTGTGGGAGGAAACCAGAGCACCCGGAGGAAACCCACGCAGACACGAGGAGAATGTGCAAACTCCACACAGACAGTGACCCAAGCCGGGAATCGAACCCAGGTCCCTGGAGCTGTGAAGCAGCCGTGCTAACCACTGTGCTGCCCTCCAAAAGCTTGTGATTTCAAATAAACCTGTTGGACTATAACCTAGTGTCGTGTGACCTCTTAAAATGTTAAGGGAACAGGATGTGTGGAGGCCATATGCAATGGCTCTGAAAATAAAAGATGGGAGAGAGTGCAATTGATATTTTACTTTTAACGCCAAGTATCGTGGAGTAATGTGGGCGGCAAGGTAGCACAGTGGTTAGCACTGCTGCCTCACAGTACAAGGGACCCGGGTTCGATTCCTGGCTTGGGTGACTGTCTGTGTGGAGTTTGCATGTTCTCCCCATGTCCGCGTGGGTTTCCTCCAGGTGCTCCGGTTTCGTCCCACAGTCCGAAAGATATGCTGGTTAGGTGGATTGGCCATGCTAAATTCTCCGTCAGTGTACCCGAACAGGCGCCGGAGTGTGGGCAACTAGGGGATTTTTACAGTAAGTTTGTTGCAGCGTGAATGTGAAGCCTACTTGTGATAGTGATAAATAAACTTTAATAGCTTTTGGTAACTATTGTTGATAGAATCAATTTTTCCTGTAGAGCTCAATGGTGCTCTTGATAAATTTTAACATATTTGCATATCATTTTGAAAGGTATTTTTGACAAATTCTGCAAATGTCTTCCTGCTGGAACCCTGCACTGATATCTCAAAGATACTGGAAGAGCAGATTGATGTGTGCAAGGCAGTCTTGAGTATCTATAGGCACATGATCATGGAATTAACCATGAGCAAGAAGACATGGTGAGTTTAGCCATCCATTTCTATAACTCGCTTATTTATATCTTTATAGTTTTGAATGAGTAAACCTGTGCAAACTTGCCTCAGCTGTGTGGCAGCAGGTTTTTAATGTAGATTGTGATTGATGTAGGGTGGCACAGTGATCAGCACTGCTGCCTCACAACGCCAGGGACCCAGATTCGATTCCCCCCTTGGGTCAATGTGCAGAGTTTGCACGTTCTCCCCATGTCTGCGTGGGTTTCCTCCGGGTGCTCTAGTTTCCCCCCTCAGCCCAAAAGACGTGCTGTTAGGTGCTAAATTCTCCCTCAGTGTACCTGAACAAGCACCGGTGTGTGGCGACTAAGGGATTTTCACAGTAATGTCATTGCAGTGTTAATGTAAGCCTAGAATCATAGAAACCCTACAGTGCAGAAGGAGGCCATTCGGCCCATCGAGTCTGCACCGACCACAATCCCACCCAGGCCCTACCCCCACATATTTTACCTGCTAATCCCGCTAACCTACGCATCTCAGGACTCTAAGGGGCAATTTTTAACCTGGCCAATCAACCTAACCCGCACATCTTTGGACTGTGGGAGGAAACCGGAGCACCCGGAGGAAACCCACGCAGACACGAGGAGAATGTGCAAACTCCACACAGACAGTGACCCGAGCCGGGAATCGAACCCGGGACCCTGGAGCTGTGAAGCAGCAGTGCTAACCACTGTGCTACCGTGTCACCCTACTTGTGACACTTTTAAATAAACTTTAAAACTTGATTTTTATTGTGTATTTAGGACCAATATAAAGACTTTATTATAAGCTGATGCTGACTCATTTGAATTTTGCTGATTTTCCTCATCTAAAAAGAAAGATTTCCCCACTCTCTTTTTGACCCCTTGTGGGGGCCCCCATTAATTCGGTGGGATATTTACCTTGTCGTCCTTAGAGTATTTAAAAATATGATTCCCTTGTCACGTTTAAGATGTAATGAAATATCCTCCTAATGGAAATTGCCTGCCTTAATTTTCTCATTGTGGCGTTGGAATGTCGGCAGATGTTCAGGGGTCAGATCGAGCTCCTTCGAACAGGAGTGCAAGGTTCTACCACCCAGCTTGTGGAACCATTTTGTTTTCTTCTCCTAAAACTTACTGCTGTTCTGGCAGTTGATTTTGGAAAATGAATTACTTTGCACAGTGCAATGATAGAGACCAATTCGTGACTGCCAGCCCCTAATGGAAAATCTTGCTCTCTGATGCATATTTTATTTCTTTATTGTCTTTTTTCTTTTTCACCCACTCTTTCCCCCATTTTATCCCCCTTTCTTACCTTTTCTACCCTTTGCTTCCCCTTTTCCACTCTTTTTTTTCCTCCATTTTTCTTCTCTCCCATTCATTCCCCCTCCCCCCCCCCTCACACCTTCATCTGTCACAGTTTACCCTCTGGTTTCAGCTTCTCTCTGTTTAGCCATTCACGCCTTCTATTCTCTCTCTATGGACTGCCATTAGAATCTGAGCCTTTCCCCTTGTTTTTGCGGCCATGACTCCTCTTTCATTCCCCCACCCTACAGTATAAATAGAGAAGCCACAGAGGCCCTGCAGTGCAGAAGGAGGCCATTCGGTCCATCGAGTCTGCACCTACAACAATCCTGCCTAGGCCCTTTCCCCGTAACCCCCCATATTTACCCCGCTAATCCTTCTAATCTACGCATCCCGGGAGACTAAGGGTCAATTTAGCATGGCCAATGCACCTAACCCGCACATTTGTGGACTGTGGGAGGAGCCCGGAGGAAGCCCATGCAGACACGGGGAGAACGTGCAAACTCCACACAGACTGTGACCCAAGCCAGGAATCGAACCCAGGTCCCTGGAGCCGTGCAGCAGCAGTGCTAACAACTGTGCCACCATGTCGCCCTATATCCCCCACTTTCTATGCCTTTTAGCTTTGACAAAGGATCATCTGGACTCGAAACGTCAGCTCTTTTCTCTCTTGCAGATGCTGCCAGACCTGCTGAGATTTTCCAGCATTTTCTTTTTTGAATGCATATTGGAAATTCATTTTCTCCCTGCACACGCGCTCATCCTTTTAATACACGTTTAGAAAATTGTGCATCCCCCAAATACATAAGAAACTCCTAGCAGGAGTGGGAAATTGGGAAAAATGTCTTCCACTTGTTGATGTGGATGTGCTTGTAGAATATTTCTGAATGATTGGATATTAATTTTTCTTTACAGGGAACAACTTCTGCGAGTATTGCTCAGGATCACTGAAACAATTATGCAAAAGCAACAGGATTTGCACAAACGTGATATTTTTGCAGAACAAATGGCTGGACTGCTTTTCCGGGTAAAACAAAAGTGCATTGTGTGTAGATAATGTATATGTATAAAAGTTATCAATTTGTATTTAAAATGTGCGGATTTATGGTTGTTGGAACATTTTTCCAGTTTCACATCATTCATGTGAGTGTAGGGGAGGAAACTGGCCCATCAGATATTGGGCAACAGAGTTTCTGTCATTAATCTGTTGTGGTCGGTGCAAACTCGATGGGCCAAATGGCCTCCTTCTGCACTGTAGGGATTCTATAATTGCACCATGCTGGTTTAACATGAGTAATGTCGGTAGATATGAAAATGGGCTCTTGTGGATTCCCTTTGGCCCTTGTGTTAGTTGAAAATATCTAGGATGTGGAAATCCCAGCATTGGACTGGGGTAGGCACAGTAAGAAGTCTCGCAACACCAGGTTAAGGTCCAACAGGTTTATTTGGTAGCGCGAGCATTCGGAGCACTGCTCCTTCATCAGGTGAGTGGCGAGTTGGGTTCACAAACAGGGCATATATAGACACAGACTCAATTGCAAGATAATGGTTGGAATACGAGCCTTAACAGGTAATCAAGTCTTTACAGGTACAGACAATGTAAGTGGAGAGAGGGTTAAACACAGGTTAAAGAGGTGTGAATTGTGTCGGCCGAAGATCCTGTGCAGTGAAGAGGTTATGTTCGAACCTGTGCATGAAGATGTTGGCATATTGATGTGCGAATTTGGTCCCCATGGCTGTTGGTTGAAGGTCCTGTGTGGTGATATCTAGCTCACATTATCTGTGGTGTTTAGCGAAGATCAGTGCTTTGCGTTATATCCGGTCTTGTTTCAGTGCCTTAAAATTGCACTTAAAATTGAATCACTGGATCTCTGTCAGAGAATGTCTGGCACCCACTAATGTTAACTTTTTTCTCATCCATTAGTACGAGAGTTTTTGCCCCTAGTTTAGCATGAGCAGCTATTGAGTTCAAAAGATGATGACTCTTGATTGCTTCCAAATCAATTATCCCCACATCATCTGATAGCAGAAATAGCTGGTTGATAACCATCTGTGGTTATTTTGCATCTCTATCCTTTAAAAATAACATCTTAACACGTATTCAAATGAGAAATTTCCTGAATTTATTTGAAGTCTAGGTTTACCTAAATTCTAAAATATTTGAACTTCCGCTTGTCTTGATTTTTAACTTAAATGATGACAAAAGATATGCAGCAATCTGGCTGCCAAGGCCAGAATGTCAATTCAACTCTTTAATGAATTGATTGACACCCATATTCCCTAACACACCACAATTTAGTGGTTTCTCAGGGATTAAGGAGTAGTTAGACGGCTTCTGGAATGTCCAGTGCTGTCAGCAGCCATTCCCTCTGGCGCTGAGGATGCAAGGAGTTGCTGGCCTCTGATAGGCCAGGAGCTCTTGTGTGGTGAAGTCCTGATGCTGGCAACTTAAGCACCTGAAGGGTATTTGATTCCTTTGGGCCTCCTCCATAGAACTGAAGGGGATTTCCTGTCAGTTTTCCCACCAGTGGGCGTGATCTCCATTGGACTGACATATCCAGTCTGTTTGTCAGATTCTAGAAGAACAACAGGTCCTTCTTGGAGGCAATACTTTGTCGTGCTAAGGACCTCTTAATGTTTATGATGATGGAATGTAACCGGTGACAACTTTGTATTGGATGTAATGTGACCAATGGTAACAAGCTGTAAGAGTCAGCTGACCCAGTAAACCATGGAACCAATTACCGAATGATGTGATGGTCAGCTGACTCACTATAAATAAGAACCTGTTGGGAATGGTGGGGAGCTTGGAGTGGCCCCAAGTTTGGAGCAATGAAGTTCCTTTATTAAACCCTTTCTTTGATTTATAAGTTGGAGTAAGTTTTGTTATTTTTTATCGTCTGCATTTGAAGAGTTCCTTCTGAAGAAACATCTGACACTAAATTTTAGGTTCCATTAGTCTAATTTCATGAGGGAAGAATTCTATTCAATTTCTAACAAAGATTTGTCACCACACCCTCATTGTGGGTAAATGTATTGACATAAGTGCGAGGTGATTCATTTTGGTAGGACAAATTTGAATGCGGATTACAGGGCCAAAGGTAGGGTTCTGAGGAATGTGGAGGAACAGAGAGATCTTGGGGTTCATATCCACAGATCTCTGAAGGTTGCCACTCAAGTGGATAGAACCATGAAGAAGGCCTATAGTGTGTTAGCGTTTATTAACGGGGTTTGAGTTTAAGAGCCGTGGGGTTATGCTGCAACTGTACAGGACTTTGGTGAGACCACATTTGGAATATTGTGTGCAGTTCTGGTCACCTCACTATAAGAAGGATGTGGAAGCACTGGAAAGAGTGCAAAGGAGATTTACCAGGATGCTGCCTGGTTTGGAGGGTAGGTCTTATGAGGAAAGGTTGAGGGAGCTAAGGCTTTTCTCTTTAGAGCGGAGGAGGTTGAGAGGCGACTTAATAGAGGTTTATAAGATGATGAGGGGGATAGATAGAGTGGACGTTCAGAGACTATTTCCTCGGGTGGATGTAGCTGTTACAAGGGGGGCATAACTATAAGGTCTGTGGTGGGAGATATAGGAAGGATATCAGAGGTAGGTTCTTTACGCAGAGAGTGGTTGGGGTGTGGAATGGACTGCCTGCTGTGATAGTGGAGTCGGACACTTTAGGAACTTTCAAGCGGTTATTGGACAGGCACATGGAGCACACTAGAATGATAGGGACTGGGATAGCTTGATCTTGGTTTCGGAAAAGGTTCGGCACAACATCGAGGGCCGAAGGGCCTGTACTGTGCTGTACTGTTCTATGTTCTATCCCGGCTTTGACTGCAGTTGGGCTGTCAACTGATGGTAAACCTCACCTTAGGCTATGCTTCCTACAACCTTCTGAGTTATGACTCTTGTTACCAAATGAGATCTTGCTCCCTCAAAATGCCCATCATCTCCTAGCCTGGCTGTTCTCCCTCATATGGGATTCCCATCTTTGTTCTCTCAAGTTCATGGAATAGAGACATGAACGTTTTTGGCACATAGCTGGTTCAGCTATCCGTCCGGCATCTCCACATCTTAGCTATCCATTACCAGATCTGTCTAAATCACATGAAACAAAATTCCATTTGCTCTGCAAGGTCCACTAATCTTATTTCATCTTTGAAAATTGAAATAATTCCAAGCCTCCCATTATTGATGATGCTATAATGTCGAAATATGTTGCAGAGCATTCACTGCAGTGACATTCCCGATTGGCACGGAACCTTGTACTTCTCTCCATTGCCTCTTATGCTCTTATCTCTCACAAGTATCAAGAGCATTAAGTTGTGTTTGTTACTAGGCCCAACGATCTTCAGTTGCTTCACCAATGATCTTGCTTCCATCATAATGTCAGCAGTGGAAATGTTCGCTGATGATTGCACAAAACATTCAGCATCTTTCGTGATTTCTCAGATACTGAAGCAGTCCATGTCCAAATGCAGCAAGACCTGGACGATATCCAGGCTTGGGCAGACATTTGTACCACACAAGTGCCAGGCAATCACCATCTCCAACAAGTGAGAATCTAACCACCTTCCCTTGGCATTCCATGGCATCGCTGGATCCCCTACTATCAACATCTTGAGGGTTACCACTGACAGAAACTGAACTGAAATAATTATCTAAATACTGTGGCTGCAAGGAAGGTCAAAGACTAGGAACCCTGTGGCAAGTAATTTATCTCCTGACTCCCCAAAACCTGTCCAACATCTACAAGGCACAAGTCAGGAGCAAGGAATGCTCTCCCCTTGCCTGGATGAGTGCAACTCCAACAGCACTCAAGAAGCTTGACACCATCCAGGACAAAGCAACCCACGTGATCGGCATTCCATCCATAAACAATCATTCACACGCACACACACGCACGCGCACACAGGCACACACACACCACACACCTACTGACATACAGTGGCAGCAGTGTGTACTATCTGCAAGGTGAACTACAGAAACTCACCAACACGCTATAGAATCCTCTTTTAACTGACATGATAGAATGCTTGTAAAGTTTTCTTCATCTCAACTGTGATCATGCATACAGAAATTTCTTCAATCCTCAGCATATACCTTGTTTTTTTTTTGAAGTTTATTTATTAGTCACAAGTGGGCTTACATTAACACTACAATGAAGTTACTGTGAAAATCCCCTAGTCACCACACTCCGGCACCTGTTCGGGTACACAGAGAGAATTTAGCTCCTAACCAGCACGTCTTTCGGACTGTGGGAGGAAACTGGAACACCTGGAGGAAACCCACGAAGGCACGGGGAGAACGTGCAGACTCTGCACAGATAGTGACCCTAGCCGGAAATCGAATCCAGGTCCCTGGTGCTGTGCGGCAGCAGTCCTAACCATCGTGCCACCGTGCCGCCCCATTTGTTTGCACCATATTCCATATTTGTATTGCAATTCTTGCAAAATCTCGCCCCATTTAAAAACAAAATGCTTTTTATCTTTTGTCTTTGTTGGCCTTCATGCAACTCTTTCACCAAAAGGCAAATTATGCCTTGACCAAGTTGGAGAAATGTGACGCATGTTGAGATTATTGGCTATAAAGCACAAACATTCAACTTGCCTTTGCTGGACGTAACAGGAACAATCATTTCATGTTGTGGTTTCTGGAAAGCTTTTGTTAAGCAAGGTTATACAGGGACAATGTGGCAGTCCTTCATTTATGATAGATTATTTACACAAATTTGTGTGCTGCATTGAGACCACCACATTAAAGTGATAGTGATGCAAAGGGTTGTGAATATCGTAAGAAAGTAGATGCAATGCTGAGTTAATGAGATGGCACACAACTGCACTACTCGTTCAGTGAAGTGTGCAGGAGGCCCTCCAGGAGCTGAACCTGACGCCTAAAAATGAGGTGTAAATTTTTGAAGCTACTTGTGTGCCATATAGTAAAAAACAGCGTGTGATAAACAGGGCTAAGTGATTCCACAACCAACAGATCAGATCGAACCTCTGCAGCCCTCAGGCATCCAGTTGTGAATGGCGATGGGCAACTATATAGCTAACAAGAAGAGGAATCTCCACAATACCTGCATCTTCAATGATGGGGGAACCCAACACAAGTGCAAAAGATAAGGCTGAAGCATTTGCCAGAAGTACTGGGTGGTTGATCCATCTTGATTTCCTTCAGAGGTTCCCAGCATATCCAATGCCATTCTTCAGCCAATTCGGTTGACTCCGCCTCCATCAAGAAATGGCAGGAGGTACTTGTCACTGCAAAGGCCTTGGGCCCTGACAACATCCTAGTAATAATACTGCAGAAATGTACTCCTAAACTAGCTGTGCTCCTAGCCAAGTTGTTCTACTATACCTGCAATGTGGAAAATAGCCCAGGTATGTCCTATTCATAAAAAGGAAGACAAAATCCTACGCTGCCAATTACAGCTCCATCAACCTACTCTTTATCGTTAGCAAAGTGCTGAAGGGGGCATCTAGTATGCTGTCAAGTGGCACTTACTCAACAATAACCTGCACATTGATGCACTAAGTTTGGTGTTTAGCCAGGACCACTCTGCTCCAGAGCTCATTACAGACTTGATCCAAACATGGACAAAAGAGGTGAACTCAAAAGGTAAGGAGAGAGTGACTGCTGGTATCAAGGCAACATTTGACTGAATGTGGCATCAAGGAGCCCTAACAGAACTGCTGCCTCCCAGCACAAGGTATGTCAGTGGGAAGTGGGGGAGAAATCTCCACAATGATTGGAGTCATAGCTTGCACAAAGAAAGATGGTGATGGATGTTGAAGGTCATTCATCTCTGTACTGGTACATTGTGGCAGAAATTACTTTGGGCAGCGTTTTAAATCCAATCATCTTCATCAATGATCCTCCCTCCATTGTAAGGTCAGAAGCAGGGATGTTCGCTGATTGCACAATATTCAGTACTATTTGTGAACCCTCAGATGCTGAAGCAGTCCGTGTCCATATGCAGCAAGACCTGGACAATATTCAGGCTTGTGCTGAGAAGTGGCAAGTGACAATTATGACACTCAGCAGGCGATAACCATTTCCAACAAGAAAGAATCTAATCATCGCCCCTTGACGTTATAGTATTACCATTGCCAAATCCCCCATTATCAATATCTTGTCGGGTTGCCATTGACCAGAAACTGAACTAGCCATTTAAATACTATGGCTATAAGAGCAAGTGAGAGGCTGGGAATCCTGTGGTGGGTAACTCACCTCCTGACTCTTCAAAACCAATCCTCCATATAGAAGGCAGAAGTCAGGAGCATGATGGAATACTCTCTCCTTGCCTGGTTGAGTGCAGCTCCAACAACAGTCAAGAAGCTCACCACCACCTCATTGAATGTTTTTAAGTCAAGGATAGATAAATTTTTGAACAGTAAAGGAATTAAGGGTTATGGTGAGTGGGTGGGTAAGTGGAGCTGAGCCCATGAAAAGATCAGCCATGATCTTATTGAATGGCGGAGCAGGCTCAAGTGGCCTACTCCTGCTCCTAGTTCTTATGTTCACCACTCAGGACAAAGTAGTGTGCTCGATTAGCACCCTTGTCCATCTCCTTCAACATTCACTTCCCTCCACCACCGGCCAGCAGTGTGCACCATTTGCAAAATGCACTGCAGCATTTCACCGAGACCCCTTTGACAACACATTCCAAACCCACGACCTCCACCAGCCAGAGGAATAAGGGCAGTGGATGCAAGAGAACGTCACCACCTGGAAGTTCCCCTCTAAACCACACACTATCCTGACTTGGAATTATATCACTGTTCCTTCACTGTTGCTGGTTCAAAATCCTGGAACTTCCTCACTAACAGCACTGTGGGTGTACACATAACACATGGACTGCAGCGGTTCAAGAAGATGGCTAACCACTGCCACCTCGAGGACAAATCAGGATGGGCAATAATTGCTGGCCTAGCCAGCAAAGTCCACATCTTGTGAATGAATGAAGAAAAATACTGCAGTCCTTCATTGCATTCTGCAATGCCAGCCAGAGGGCAATTTGTATAATAGTTTATCTTACTAACATAAGCATACTCCAGAATCTCAGCCAAGTATTTGTAGAATAACAGCCCCTTGTGCTGTGTTGACCAACCTTGTATACATAAAAAGACTGAATTGTTCTGATGTGAAGGAGGGTAGTCAATTTGATATTCAAACTAAAATCGCGATCATTAACGTGCAAGTATTCATCATAGAAATCATAGAAACCCTACAGTACAGAAAGAGGCCATTCGGTCCAACGAGTCTGCACCGACCACAATCCCACCCAGGCCCTACCCCCATAACCCTCCGTATTTTACCAACTAATCCCTCTAATCTACGCATCCCAGGACACTAAGGGGCAATTTTAGCATGGCCAATCAACCTAACCCGCACATCTTTGGACTGTGGGAGGAAACCGGAGCACCCGGAGGAAACCCACGCAGACATGAGGAGAATGTGCAAACTCCACACAGACAGTGACCCAAGCCGGGAATCGAACCCAGGTCCCTGGATCTGTGAAACAGCAGTGCTAACCACTGTGCTACCGTGCCGGTAGCATATTAAATAACGGCATCACACTATAAAACTCTATCTAAAGAAGTGAGTACTGATTATTATAACTTGCTCTTTGCTTTTTCTTGCCCTTACGAGGATTTTCTACGCTAATTGCTATTTGTGGTGAAGCAGCCTATTATGATTGGGTTACCATGCTCCAGTTTACCTGGGTGCAATCATGATTAAAGTAAAGCCTTTCACTGTAATATTTTAACATTGCATTGCCCCTGTACCTCTTGCCTTCCACTGTAGTAAATTTTAAAATATTTAATTATAACATCATAAATCTTCTATAATTCTTTTCTGCAGACTCTTATTGTTGCCTGGATCCGGGCTAATTTAAGTGTGTATATCTCACGAGAACTTTGGGATGAGCTGCTATCTGTACTGTCTTCTCTCACAACCTGGAATGAACTGATTACTGAATGGGCAAAAATTATGGATTCTCTCACTGTGGTGTTGGCAAGATGTGTGTACAGTCTGGATATGAATAATTTACCACTGGACAAGCTAAGTGAGCAAAAGGAAAAGAAGCAAAGAGGGAGAGGTAATAAAACTTATTTATGCAAGTTATTTGGAAGGCTGTCCTTTTGGGAGAGATGGAGACACCACCATCTGTTTGCTTAATGGACATTATTCCTGTTTTCAAATGTCCCATTGCGTTTTCACAATGAAAATGTGTTTCTGATCTTGAATTGTGATATGGGGGAGGGGGGAAGTTGGGAGGGAGGGGGTGGTGGTGGTGACAAGGTGTCGACAGCAGACCGTACAAGATTGAGGTTTGCTGCCCTTGCTTCCGCAGCCAATCCAAAATGTGATAGAAAATTGAGGCCAATAAGTATAATTTTATAATGACTATTAAACCTAAAATTTATTGCGCGTGTCCAACATTCTCAGTTTAGTGCACTATCAACCATGTTAGGAGTTCATGCGTTAAATTGTTGCACAGGAATGCCATATTTATATATCATCACCAATTAATTAATTAAATTAACGATATGTAGGACTGTACCTAATACATTTTATGCATCGTTATCTTTTAAGGTGTGCATCAAGATCTTAGTAAGATAACTGGAGTAGGTAGGTCCTTTTCTCTGAGTTGGAGAAGTCAGCCTGATGGCACACAAGAGCATATGCGATTTAGAAGTGCAACTACCTCTGGTGCCCCAGGCGTTGAAAAGGCCAGAAATATTGTTCGCCAGAAAGCAACAGGTAAGCTTGTTGAAGGACTAAATTATTAGTGAACTGCAAAGTATTTTTGTAGTGTGATGTAACATTTTTGCCTGCTTTTATGGGCTTATTTAAATTTTTTGGTAATTATGGATTAACCACCAACTCTAATGCTGGATGTGAGAATTTTGGGGTTTGTTTTCAAAATCCGAAACCCATATACTGGCCTTTTTCTTTACTTAGCTCCTGCCCTCCACTCGATCTCTACTCCTTGCTAACCTAGTAAAATCTTTAGTATTTTTGCTATCTTCACTAAAATTCTTATTGCTTGAATCTATCATCAAGGAAGAAATAGCGAGACATCTGGATATAAATTGTCCCATTGGTAAGACGCAGCATGGGTTCATGAAGGGAAGGCCATGTTTGATTAATTTGTTGGAATTCTTTGCGAATACTACATGTGCAGTGGACAATGGGGAACCTGTGGATGTGGTGTATCTGGATTTCCAGAAGGCATTTGACAAGGTGCCACACCAAAGACTGCTGCATAAGATAAAGGTGCACAGTGTTACGGGTAATATATTAGCATGGATAGAGGATTGGTTAACTAACAGAAAGCAAAGAGTGAGGATAAATGGGTGTTTTTCTGGTTGGCAATCAGTGACTTGTGGTGTGACTCAGGGATCAGTGTTGGGACCGCAATTGTTTGACTTACAAAGATGATTTGGAGTTGGGGACCAAGTGTAGTGTTTCAAAATTCACAGGTGACACTAAGATGGGTGGCAGAGCAAAGTGTGCAGAGGACGCTGAAAGTCTGCAAAGGGATATAGATAGTCTAAGTGAGTGGGCGAGTATCTGGCAGATGGAATCCAATATTAGTAAATGTGAGGTCATCCATTTTGGTAGGAATAACAGCAAAATGGACTATTATTTAAATGGTAAAAATTGCAGCATGCTGTGTGAAGACGGAGCTGGGTGTCCTTGTTCAGGAATCTCGAGTTGGGTTTGCAGGTGCAGCAGGTAATTAAGGCAGCAAATGGAATTTTGTCCTTTATTGCTAGAGAGATGGAGTTTAAAAACAGCGAGGTCATGTTGCAGCTGTATAAGGTGCTGGTGAGGCCACACCTGGAGTACTGTGTACAGTTTTGGTCTCACTTGAGAAAGGATATACTGGCACTGGAGGGGGTGCAGAGGAGATTCACTAGATTGATTCTGGAGTTGAGAGGGTTGGCTTATGAAGAGAGACTGAGTAGACTGGGGCTATACTCATTGAAATTCAGAAGAATGAGGGGAAATCTTATAGAAACACAAGATTATGAAGGGAATAGATAAGAAAGAAGCAGGGAAGTTTCCACTGGCAGGTGAAACTAGAACTAGGGGGCATAGCCTCAAAATAAGGGGAAGCAGATTTAGGACCGAGTTGAGGAGGAACTTCTTCACACAAAAGGTTGTAAATCTGTGGAATTCCCTGCCCAGTGAAGCAGTTGAGGCTACCTCATTGAATGTTTTTAAGGCAAGAATAGATAAATATTTGAACAGTAAAGGAATTAAGGGTTATGGTGAGCGGGTGGGTACATGGAGCTGATTCCACGAAAAGATCAGCCATGATCTTATTGAATGGCGGAGCAGGCTTGAGGGGCCAGATGGCCTACTGCTGCTCCTAGTTCTTATGTTCTTATTGGACTGGCTTCCTCCATAACGCTTTCACTTCCTCCCTTGATTATCTTCAAATCTAGTTTCTTATTCCTGAACTCCACAAACTGACTCTCGCATTGTCAGCTTCTCTTTATCATGCTTTGCTTCCAGTCTGTTAAAACTGTTATCAGTGCTTTCTTGCCAGAGCTCTTACTCAGTTCCTCCAACTTTGTAAATTACTGCTATATCCTCACGTTTCCCTCTTGCTTCAGACTCAGTTAATTCATTGTAACCATGTAGCTACGTAGCATTATTACTAATCTGGCTCTAGACTAGCTCACCAAGGCAACAAGTTGTTCATCAGTTAATTCATTGTAACCATGTAGCTACGTAGCATTATTACTAATCTGGCTCTAGACTAGCTCACCAAGGCAACAAGTTGTTCAAAGTCACATTTGCAATTGATGTTGCATGCTGTCCTTATCTTGTCCTCAATCTCTTTATTATCCTGCCGCATCATTCTCACCTACTGTATCTCATGTTTAGTCCACATCCGTGAAATGGCAGTTTTCTAGCTTTATTTCCTCTTAATCATCTCCTCGTGCACTTTATTTTCTCATGCAGATGCAGTTGCCAGTGATGTGAGAACAATTCTGTTCATTATAAATGCTGTCTTATGCTCCCACATCTGCAAATAGTAGGTCAGTTTCCACATTTAAACACATGAAGTTCAACTCTCTCCACCCCCATCACTAATTTGAGATTTTGCCAATTTCCATTATCCAGTCCTGCGTGAATGGTAGCTTCCTGTTCAAAGTTAAACCAACTATCATTTAATGCAGAGACACATTAAGTGATGACTTTTGGAAGGAAAAATGGGGTAACATGATAAAAACTAAAGTACAATTTTAAAGGGTGTAGGGATGCAAGAACGGGACTTGGCAGTTCATTAATCTTTGAAGGTGGAGGGACATGTTGATAAGACAGTTTTCTTTTTAAAAGCATACGTGTTTCTTGACTTTATAAATTGAGATATAGAATGGGAAGAAAGGAAGTTGTAGCAAATCTTGATAAATCTGGGATGATCTCAGCTAGATTATGTCCAATTCTGGGCACCACAGAAATAAAGGCTGAGAAAATGCAAAACAGGTTTTACTAGATGAGTGAGAGAATTCAGTTATTTGGAGAGATGAGAGAAGCTGGAATTGATCTGTTTAGAGCAAGGCAGATGAGGAGAGATTTTAAAGTTTTCAAAAGCATGTGGGATTTTGACACATAGTGATTTGATTTATTATTGTCACGTGTAGTAGTATACAGTGAAAAGTATTGTTTCCTGTGCCCTATACAGACAAAGCATACCGTACATAGAGAAGGAAAGGAGAGGGTGCAGAATATAGTGTTACAGTCATAGCTAGGGTGTAGAGAAAGATCAACTTAGTGCGAGGTAGGTCCATTCAAAAGTCTGACAGCAGCAGGGAAGAAGTTGTTCTTGAGTTGGTTGGTACGTGACCTCAGACTTTTGTATCTTTTTCCTGACAGAAGAAGGTGGAAGAGAGAATGTCGGGGGTGTGTGGGGTCCTTAATTATGCTGGCTGTTTTTCCGAGGCAGCGGGAAGTGTAGACAGAGTCAATGAATGGGAGGCTGGTTTGTGTGATGGACTGGTCTACATTCACGATCTTTTGTAGTTTCTTGCAAGGTCGGCAACCAGATTTAAGACCATACAAAGGAAAATGAGTTTTTTAATGCAGTGAGTTATAAAATCTGGAGTAGACTGTCTACCAGGGTAATGGAAGTACCTTCAATAGTAACTTTCAAAAGACTATTGGATATATACTTGAGAATTTTGCACAGCTGTGAGAAAAGAATGAGGGTTTAGTTTAATTCTCTCATGGGATGTGGGCATTATTGGCTCAGCCAGCATTTATTATCCACCCCTAATTGCTTGGAGAGCCACCTCCATTAACCGCTGCAGTCCATGTGGTGTTGGTGCACCCACAGTGCTGTGAGGAAGGGAGTTGCAGAATTTTGACTTGGTGATGGTGAAGGAGCGGTGATGTAGTTCCAAGTCGGGATGCTATGTGGCTTCAAGGGGAACTTGCATGTTCCCATGCATCTGCTGCCTTGTCTTTCTTGGTGGTAGAGATTGTGGGTTTGGAAGATGCTGCTGAAGGAGACTTGGTGAATGGCTCTTTCAAGGAGCTGGCAAAAGCATGATGAATCATTGGCCCTCTTCTGTGCTGCATGATTCTGTAGCTTGTGTTCTTCTACTGGTTTCATCGACCACTTGGCTAGTTGTTTGGACTGAATCTGATAGTGCACAGCTTCAGCACTCTGTTCAGCTCTTTACACTGTGCATTCTATTTCGCCTATGGTCTGGCACGAAGACCACCATCTTCCATTTTAGACGTATACTCACTTATGCACCTGTTTCATGTTCTTGTTGGAGCCCTCAACATGGTTTCACCATTATGGGCCTTCACGTCTCCTTATTTTCCTCTACACTTCCACCCTGCACAACCTTCAGCTCGGTCAGAACATTGTGGTCCAAGCCCTACACCAGGAAGCATCCTGCATATCCATCATTCCTGCCTTCGTTCTTTTCCTATAGCCCAGCAGCACTCACCATTACCTTCAGTTCCCTCCAGGCTTCACCCCATCCTATTCTTGCAATTTTCTCCAAACGTGTTTTCACTCTGCAGTCTTCATTCCTTTGATTCCAGATTACTAGTTTACTGTACACTCTCCAACTCACCATCAAAAGTTACTTTGTTAGTCATTGTGCTCTGAATTCTAGAACAGGCTTCAAGGAAATATTTTGCTTTGCTCCTTCTTCCTTTATCTTTATAACCTCCTAACAAGTTATTTCTTCAATTATCCATATTTTTTCTTTCCCTTTTTCTTTCCCCTACCACGGGGTGGCACAGTGGTTGGCACTAGTGCCTCACAGCATCAGGGGCCTGGGTTCGATTCCAGCCTCGGGTCACTTGTCTGTCTGTGTGGAGTTTGCTGAATCATTCTCCCCGTGTCTGCGTGGGTTTCCTTCGGGTGCTCCACAATCCAAAGATGTGTGGGTTAGGTTGATTGGCCATGATAAATTGCCCCCATGTCAGGGGGATTAGGAGGGTAAATATGTGGGATTGCGGGAATAGGAGCTGGGTGGGATTGTTGTCGGTGCAGGCTCAATGGGCCAAATGGCCTCCTCCTGCACTGTAGATTCTCTGATACTCCCACGCTCCCAGAAAGATTCTGTACCTCCTCCTCCTCTGTAAATTACTTTCAAATCTTTTACATTTTATTATACAAATGTAAATGTTAATGTAGTAATAAATGTGTTTTTTTTTGCGTGAAAGCATAAGATCATTTTCTTGTCGTTAGGTCTAGCTCACTTAGATTTTCATCCGAAATTTGGATCAGTAAATGCTCAACATAACTTTAATTTAATACCATTTGAAGAGATGGTAATGTAATGTGTAAGTGGTACTGGAATTGAGTTCATTTATAGCTTATTGTTGGAAGTGTAAAAAAAGGACCACAGCTCAGGTTCCATTTTTAATTGCATTTAATGGGAACTCACTTCAAACAAAATTTCCAGTGTTACTAATATACATTTGATATTTCCAAACTATCAGTGAACACTAGTGTTTGCTATCCTTTTCAGTGTATGTACGAAAGGATTTTTTAAATGTGAGAATTTTTAATTGGCATGTTTTTCGAATTAAACATTTGTGTTTCGTGTAAACTTGACTTTGCAAAGAACATAAGGAAATAGGACTAGGATTCAGGAGTAGGCTATTAGCATTTTTATAAATTTATAATCACAATTATATAAATTCAATAAATAAATCTGATCTGTACAAACCATAAACTACATGATATTTTTAAAATATAGTAAATCAGAATCAATGCATAATATATATGGGGGAAGGTTGAAGTTTAATGTCTGCTCTTTAAATTTCTGTGACACTCAATTGCTATAATATAATGATGCTGAAAAGTTTGTGCTGTAGCATATGGTTAAGTGCTGCTTGGCCTATCCTCTATTTTATTTCTGTGGAGAAGCCTGGTTCTTGGTGTCCACTAGATGATGTTGCTAAATCACAGACCTGAAAGGAACCTGAGTGAAAGGAGTAGTGTGGAAGCGCTCACTGTACGCAGACTCGTATAGCACATGTTCTGTGGGTTTTGAAATGATGTCAATTGCAGGAGAGTGGAACGACCACAAGGTTCTTTTCATTCTGTTGTGTTGTGTCATTATTTCTTTTACAAGGAGTTATCCATAGAAGTCCTCCTTTGTGTGCTGCACAGACATACAGACAAACGTGTGTCCCGCTGGTCATAAATAGAGATCTTTTAATTATTAACTGTAGGACTTGAAACAGTAGATTTCTTTTTTTTTTGTTTTCCTTTTAAAGAAAGGAGTCTAAAGATAAAAGGCAAGCAGATGGTACATATTCGCCTTCTCAGGTGCCATTACTGCCTGACACAGGGCTACAAAGCTATTGGCAAACAAACATATCCCCATTGACGGTTGACAAATTGGTGTGATTAGCATGTTTGTTTTCCGTAAACCCTTCAGCTTTCGCACTCGATCATTTTTGCATTTCTTTAGCCTTTTCTTCAATTAAGACCAAATTTGTAAATCAGTATGGGTTCTTTTTACTAATAATAACTAACTACAAACTTCTTTTTAACAAGGCCCTTTATGCTTAATATCTTTATTACTGTGATTTGATGTAATTTAGTTGTTAAAAGGCATATATATTTGCCAGATGGACAAGTCTTTAATAATGAGTGCCATTTTAAAATATGCTGCATCTGTGTCTAAGTGAGATGAAATGGACATTTGCTGCCTCCACTTTCCTTTATGATGAATAGCTTACCTAATTGGATTTTGCATGCAGTGAACATCTGAGTAATGTTTTGCTGTACATGCGTTCTGGCACAGTTCAGATGCCAGTTTTAATTTTTCTTTGCCTATACAGTTGAAAACATTGTGAAAGAAAGTACAAAAGTATAATTACAGGCTAACATGTCTTGTAGAATTTTTATGCAGTGTAATCCAGACTTGTTGCATACCCCTGACTTCAGTTAATTATCCATAGCTGACTAAAGACACTTCTTCCAAGTGTTGAGAGATTTTTATCCCTTCACGCCTTCGCTGCGGTATTTAACACCTTTTTGTTAGAAGTGCAGGTACCAAAGTATAGTTGCAATGTCTTGTAAAGTGCGAGTAGCATTGTTAACCAGATATTTTGAGGTTTAATCAGCGTATAAATTGTATTTATCAAAGCAACCAATTTATTTGAACAGATACTGCCACATTAAATGCACCATATTGGAGTGTTCAGGGTTTTTTTGTTACCTAGGTTAAAACAAATCAGGCTTTTTTTTTGCATCTATGATTTATTGTAACAGCTTCCAATATCACTTCTTTGTAACATCCCAGGATTACTTACTTTCACCCCATAATTGGCACAGCAAAGGCTAACATTTCACTCTGCATGGTGCTTGAACTGTGTTCCTATAATTTCTGATCTCACATGTGGTACATGAGATTTATGATCTTAAAGTAATGCAGTTATATTGGTGACAAATAATGCAAAGCAAGCATGATTGAAGGTTAAGTTGGCCAAAATGAAGCATAAATTATTGGATGTGTCATGTTGAGATGTGCCCCTGTTACCCATTCATGGTTGTGTTTACAATGCAGAGTTAATAGTTTTTTGGACAGCTAACACTAAACTTCAGTCTTATGCTTAACCAGTGCAGTAAGACAATGTCGCATTAGTGTTTTCTTTAACTAAGACATGCTTCCTACCGTGTATCCATGCCATCACTAAGATCGCCTATTTCTACCGCCGTTACATTGCCTGTCTCTTTCCTCAGCTTATGTGCTGCTGAAAACCGTACCTATATCTTTATTACCTCTATACCTTGGCTACAGGAATGCTAGCTTTCCTGATTTTACCCTCTGTAAACTTGAATTCATTGAGAGCTCTACTGCTTGTGTCTCAAGTTATGCTCGTCCATCTCCCCTTTAGCTCCCAGTTAAGCAACACCTCTGTGTTTAATCTTTGTCCTCAAGTCTCTCCATTGTCTTGCCTTATCCTGATCTCTTGCACGTCCCTAAGGTCTCCTCACTCTGCTAATTCTGACCTCTTTAGCATTCTTGATTTTTGCCTCCTTGGGTTGCTCCTTAAAACCTACCTTTTTGACCAAGCCTTTGTTCATCTGCTCTAATATCTCCTCATGTGACTGTCAAAGTTTTGTTTTGCAATGCTTGTAAAACACTTTGGGATGTTTTATGTTCGTGGCACTATATAAATGCAAATTATATTTAGTCCTTTCCATTTGCTTCAATGTCTGATCAAACTGTACAAACCTTTAAATGCATTCTTTCATGTATATCTTCCTGGGATCTAATCAGGAGAGAGAACAATTCCTGAACTTGCCAATAAGAGATATGGAATGCGATCTTATGATGCCACCTGAATGTGCTATCTGCTTTGAATTCATGTGCATTTTCTTTTAAGTAATATGCAAACAGTAGGGTGAATGAAACCTTACTATGACAGGAAAAGATCACAAAGTAATGACATTTATAATCTTGGTTTTATATACATGTGTGTATATATCTATGTTGTATAGTATCCTCAAAATATGTATATTTTTATCTATTGTAATTATCTTTGCCTGCTTTATTTCTTTGGAAGCTAAGCGAAGCCAATCTATCAGCAACTGTGTGCATCTTTATGAGGCTTTGCCAAGCACTAAAAGTGTGCCTCTACTGCTTCACACTGTGAGCTCTCTCTTACCTGGTATCACTCATGCCTCTTCTTCTCAGAAACTCTCAGGTACTGTACTCAAAGCTGTATTCTTTATACTATTCCTTAATTTCTTCATTCTGCTCTTAATTTCTTTCCACTGGCATTTATGACACTGTGCAGTCATGTGTTGAGCAGTCACTGAGATGGTTGCTTTGTAGCACAGAATTCGAGTATCGCTGAGAAAAGAGACGTGCTATCGAAGCTTTAAATCTTGCGCTTATCAGGACAAATGCAAGAATACTTGACTAATCAGACCAATCAGGACAAATGCAAGAATACCAAATCTCAAAGAGAGCAATTTATACTTCATGAGAAGTGGATGCTGATTGGTTGGCAAATTGGCTCGGGTCAAGGCATTGCCGTGGGGAATGAACCAGGAAATGATTGTCTTCCAAACTTGTTTTAGTTAAAAAAAGCACAATTAGTTATTTTTGTTTGCAAAGGACAAGGCCCTGCTTGTGAATAAATGTAGCTTTTATTGCGCAGAAGTACGCCACACTGTGAGCGTGATAGTTTAAAATTGGTTGTTAGTGTTTTTTCTTAGCACAATTGGGATTGCTTATTAACTGTTATCTAATCGCAAAATCACATCCAGGATTGGACACTGCATTTTGGGTTTTGCAAGTACAAGCTGGTTGAATACCGTCAGTACTTTGCCTATTTCAAACAGTGGAAAGATGGGTTTTTGGAGACAATCCACTAATCATTGGGACGCACGATCCACGTACTTAGCATCACCCTGTCACCAAAGTTTGTGCACAATCTTACTCATTTGTGTGGTAGGCAGAACATCTTTTTTTGGCTTGATGGCAGCAGCCTGTTGGTGGAATATACCACTCGTGTTGCTACTGCACAGTAACATTGTACAAATTTTGAGAAACCTTACCTTTCCAGGGTAATCTGAGGTTAAATGGATGCTTTCCAGGATACAAAATGGCAGCCTTAGGGCCATTTGTGAATTTGTTTGATATATTGATCCACTGGAGCAAGCTGAGAGGGGTGATTGAAAAGCAGCAGTGCTGGTAAGAGATTAATTGGATTAATTGAATTGTTTATTTATTTAATTAGTCAGCTAGTGTGTGTATTTTTTTGGCCTTTACTTTAACAGCAGTTTTTCAAGTTTAAAGTGAAAACTAGAAGTGGGCAGCAAAGGAGTCTGGGAAGGGTTTTTATTTTAACTTTAAAAGTCAGTTACCTGGGTGGTTCCCCCTCAGTAGTAGTTTTTTTTTTCTCTCGGGCCCCTAGCCCTATAAATTGGTGCAGAGGAGATACCCGATCCTCTACACTGGTAGAGGATCCCACCCTTCCATCCTCCTCTAACCTAATTATAAGTGTGGGGAAGTTTTTTTTGTTTTCTTTTTTTCTTGCTGGTAATGGCTTCAGAGATGGCAGTTCAGGCAGTATGCTGCATCTCCTGTGGGATGTATGTGGTGAGGAAATCCAGTAGTGTTTCAGGAGATTTTAGTTGTAAGAAGTGCATTAGATTGCAGCTTCTGGAGGAGCGTGTAAAGGAGCTGGAGGGGGAGGTAGAGGAACTCCGCATAATTCGGGAGGCGGAGGTGGAAGTTGATAGGAGTTATAGAGAAATAGTAACTCCTAGAAATGAGGCTTGGGTCAATGCCAGGAGGAGGGGTAAGAAGCAATCGGGAAGACAATCCCCTGGGGCGGTTCCCCTCCATAATAGGTTTTCGGTGCTGGAGGCTACAGTTGAGGAGGAATCAACTGAGCATAGAGAGCAGATCTCTGGGGGTGAGCCGAGTGAGAAAGCTCAGGTGGTTAGGGGCTGTAAAAGACTGGGCCTTGTGATTGGGGACTCCACAATTAAGGGGACAGATAGGAGGGTCGGAACTAAAGGTAGGGACTCAGGGTTGGTGTGTTGCCTACCAGGGGCTGGGGTCCGGGATGTGTCTGACAGGGTATTCAGGACTCTTAGGGGGGAGGGAGATAAACCACAAGTTATTGTACATGTGGGGACACACGACATAGGGAGGATAGGGGAAGGGGATATTAGGCAGGGATTTATGGAGTTGGGGTGGAAACTAAAGGCCAAGACTGACAGAGTGGTTATCTCTGGACTCTTGCCTGTACCACGGGATAGTTTAGAGAGGAATAGGGAGAGGGAAGGTTTGAATTCATGGCTGAGGGGATGGTGCAGGAGGGAGGGGTTCAGGTACTTAAGCAATTGGGGCTCGTACTGGGGAAGGTGTGACCTCTATGAGAAGGATGGTCTACACCTTAATCAGAAGGGGACCAATATCCTGGGGGGTAAATTTGCTAAGGCCATGCAGGGAGGTTTAAACTGATTCGGGGGGGGGGAGGGATCCTGAGTAGTGGGGCTGAAAGTGAGGGATGCATGGATGGGGACTGCAATGCACGGCATTGCAGAGGTGGGGTGGAGCAGGGTTTGAAATGTGTATACTTCAATGCCAGGAGTATTCGCAATAAAGTGGGTGAACTTGCAGCGTGGATCAGTACCTGGGACTTCGATGTTGTGGCTATTTCAGAGACATGGATAGAGCAGGGGCAGGAATGGATGCTGCAGGTCCCGGGGTTCAAATGTTTTAGTCGAAGTAGGGAAGGAGGTAGAAGAGGGGGAGGGGTAGCATTATTGGTCAGAGATTGTATCACAGTGTCAGAGAGGAGGTTTGATGAGGACTTATCTGTTGAGGTAGTATGGGCGGAGATTAGAAATAGGAGAGGAGAGGTCACCCTGTTGGGAGTCTTTTATAGACCTCCTAAAAGTTCTAGAGAGGTTGAGGAAAGGATTGCGGAGTCAATCCTGCTTAGGAGTGAAAGTAATAGGGCAATTGTTATGGGGGATTTTAACTTGACTAATATTGACTGGAATTGTTATAGCTCTAGCTCGTTAGAGGGGTCAGTTTTTGTTCAAAGCGTGCAGGAAGGTTTTTTGACTCAGTATGTAGACAGGCCAACTAGAGGTGAGGCTATATTGGATCTGGTGCTGGGAAATGAGCCAGACCAGGTGCTAGACTTGGAAGTTGGTGTGCATTTTGGTGATAGTGACCACAATTCGGTTACGTTCACCTTAGTGATGGAAAGGGATAGGCATGAACCTCGGGCCAGTGGTTTTAGCTGGGGGAAGGGTAATTATGAGGCTATTAGGAGAGAATTAGGAAACATAGGTTGGACTAGGAGATTACAGGGACTGGGAACGTCCGACATGTGGAGTTTTTTCAAGGAGCAGCTACTGCGAGTCTGTGATAGGTATGTCCCTGTCAGGCAAGGAGGAATTGGTAGGGCTAGGGAACCGTGGTGCACCAAAAAAGTTTCTTTGTTGGTTAAAAAGAAAAAGGAGGCTTATGTTCGGATGAGACGTGAGCACTCGGGTAGTGCACTAGAAAGCTTTAGATTGGCTAAGAGGGAGTTGAAGAGCGAGCTTAGAAGGGCTAAAAGGGGACATGAGAAGACTTTGGCGGATAGGGTTAAAGAGAATCCTAAGGCGTTCTATAAGTATGTCAAGAACAGAAGGTTGGTTAGGGCAAGTTTAGGGCCAGTTATAGATGGCAGAGGGAAGTTATGTGTGGAACCGGAGGAGATTGGTGAAGCATTGAACCAATATTTCTCTTCGGTGTTCACGCAAGGGGACATGAATATAGCTGAGGAGGACACTGGGTTGCAAGGGAGTAGAATAGACAGTATTACAGTTGATAAGGAGGATGTGCAGGATATTCTGGAGGGTCTGAAAATAGATAAATCCCCTGGTCCGGATGGGATTTATCCAAGGATTCTCTGGGAGGCAAGAGAAGTGATTGCAGAGCCTCTGGCTCTGATCTTCAGGTCGTCGTTGGCCTCTGGTATAGTACCAGAAGATTGGAGGTTAGCGAATGTTGTCCCATTGTTTAAGAAGGGGAACAGAGACTTCCCCGGGAATTATAGACCGGTGAGTCTCACTTCTGTTGTCGGCAAGATGTTGGAAAAAATTATAAGGGATAGGATTTATAGTTATTTGGAGAGTAATGAATTGATAGGTGATAGTCAGCATGGTTTTGTGGCAGGTAGGTCGTGCCTTACTAACCTTATTGAGTTTTTTGAGAAAGTGACCAAGGAGGTGGATGGGGGCAAGGCAGTGGACGTGGTATATATGGATTTTAGTAAGGCGTTTGATAAGGTTCACCATGGTAGGCTTCTGCAGAAAATGCAGATGTATGGGATTGGGGGTGATCTAGGAAATTGGATCAGGAATTGGCTAGCGGATAGGAAACAGAGGGTGGTGGTTGATAGTAAATATTCATCATGGAGTGCGGTTACAAGTGGTGTACCTCAGGGATCTGTTTTGGGGCCACTGCTGTTTGTAATATTTATTAATGATCTGGATGAGGGTATAGTTGGGTGGATTAGCAAATTTGCTGATGACACCAAAGTCGGTGGTGTGGTAGACAGTGAGGAAGGGTGTCGTAGTTTGCAGGAAGACTTAGACAGGTTGCAAAGTTGGGCCGAGAGGTGGCGGATGGAGTTTAATGCGGAGAAGTGTGAGGTAATTCACTTTGGTAGGAATAACAGATGTGTTGAGTATAGGGCTAACGGGAGGACTTTGAATAGTGTGGAGGAGCAGAGGGATCTAGGTGTATGTGTGCATAGATCCCTGAAAGTTGGGAATCAAGTAGATAAGGTTGTTAAGAAGGCATATGGTGTCTTGGCGTTTATTGGTAGGGGGATTGAATTTAGGAGTCGTAGCGTTATGTTGCAACTGTACACAACTCTGGTGCGGCCGCACTTGGAGTACTGTGTGCAGTTCTGGTCCCCACATTACAGGAAGGATGTGGAGGCTTTGGAGAGGGTGCAGAGGAGGTTTACCAGGATGTTGCCTGGTATGGAGGGGAGATCCTATGAGGAGAGGCTGAGGGATTTGGGATTGTTTTCGCTGGAAAGGCGGCGGCTAAGAGGGGATCTTATTGAAACATATAAGATGATTAGAGGTTTAGATAGGGTGGATAGTGATAGCCTTTTTCCTCTGATGGAGAAATCCAGCACGAGGGGGCATGGCTTTAAATTGAGGGGGGGTAGTTATAGAACCGATGTCAGGGGTAGGTTCTTTACCCAGAGGGTGGTGAGGGATTGGAATGCCCTGCCAGCATCAGTAGTAAATGCGCCTAGTTTGGGGGCGTTTAAGAGATCCGTAGATAGGTTCATGGACGAAAAGAAATTGGTTTAGGTTGGAGGGTCACAATTTTTTTTTTTTTTAACTGGTCGGTGCAACATCGTGGGCCGAAGGACCTGTTCTGCGCTGTAATGTTCTATGTTCTATGTTCTATGTTCTATATAGCGATTTGATCAGGGTAGCGAGTATTCTGCAGGGTAGGTTTGATGCAGCTTCTTTTGGCATGAAGTTTGCACAGTGAGCAAATGGCTCCGGCCCTAATTATGAAGTTGTCAATAATGCCAATCTTGTAGTGCATGGAACTGTAGGCATCCCAATCCCTATGTTGACTAGTGGAGGTGGGCTTGCGGTTGACGGTAGTAGAAAACCTATTGACAGATTTCTGAATGAACACATCAAGGAACGAGTGTTGTTTCACTGCTCCGTTTCAGAGGTGATTTTGAGCTCAGAATGGAACCCATTAAGGTGTATAAGGAAAATTTGCAGCCCCAGATTCAAATAGAGCAAAGGGATCATCTACATAAGGAGTAGGAATTTAGGAGTCATTCCATCAATTTAGGAGTCATTCCATCAAAGAAGCATTTCTTGTGGAAACCAACAAAGATGTTTGCAAGAGCAGGGCCTAGGGAGGCTCACATGGCAACACCAAGCATTTGGACATGAATGGATGTTGTTACGACTGAGCTCAACTGTGTGGGTAGCTGAGCTCAAGTTCAATAAATACAGGTTCAGCCAATGGCAGCATGTCTAGGTAGACATGCATTGGTAACATGGTGCAAGTGTCTATTGCCTCCTCGAGTGGTGCATTAATGATTAAGCTAGCAATTTCGAATGAGTACGTGGACACAACACTACTATCAACGTGCAAGTCCCGTATGGTCTTTGCAACGGTGAAGAAATTCACCGTATATGTGGAAAACTTCCTCAGTAATTGTCTCAACTCACTCAGCCATTTGGCTAATTGATGTTGTGCAGAACCAATCACAGGTAAGATGGGAGGTAAAGTGACATCACTTTTGTGTCTTGGGCAGTGCATACATACGTGGGCACGGTAAGCCACGAGACCGAATCCTATCATATTCACCACTAGGCAGGCTGTTACTCTTGCACAAGTCCAACAGGCATTTTGTAACTTGTTTTCAAGCAGGGCTGTGCGGTCATGCTTAGAAATGGGTCCAATGGATAGAAATTTGGATACGTCTTGAACAGTGTGCATTTTGTTAATGTAGCCACGCTTGTTAAGGCTGACTATTCCAGTCCCTTTGGGCGTACCGATATACATGTCTGGGTTGGTGTTGAGGCCTCTCAATGCTACCAGAGTCCACTTGCCAACCTGTCAGCACCCTCTTCTCATGCAGTATAAATTATTGTTCCCTTTTGAGATTTGGTATTCTTGCATCTGTCAGGATGAAAAGCTTTGGTAGCATGTCTCTTTCTTCAACAATAGTCACTGAAATGTGTATAATGTACATTTGGTCAATAAGCTATTTGTATTTTATTTTGCTCTCATTAAACTGCTCTTGGATCAGTGTTAATGATTAATCTCATCAGTGACATTTTGATGGCCTCTGTCATAAACTGAAGAAAGGGGAATGGGATGCAAGTGCACAGGATTTATCCACAGATGCGTATTGCTAATAAATTGGTGTCAGCTCCTAAGGGAAAAGGGCCAGTAATAAAGCTGTAGATTTATCTTAATGTAGCCAAGGTTAAAATTTATTCTCTTGCTACTTTTGATGAGTTGTCCATTTTGGTTGGACATTTTTTCACAGACTTAAAAACATAGATTAAAAGGAAAGGTAAACCCTAATATTTTATTTGCTGCTGCAAAGATTATGCTTATTATTTGATCCTTAAAGTGTTTATTTATTAATTGATGCCCCACCTACAGATGGAAGATAGTCTAGCTATAAGAGAATTTTTGGCCTGTAAGAAATCATGCTTCAAGGTGAATTGGCTTTCTGTCTGTGAATTGGTGTTGCATATTTGCACTACCTTATGGCTCATTTGTTTTTCTGTTATATGGTGATTCAAGCTACTTTGCTATGGAGTGATATGTCACCTATTCAATTAAGCCCACAATAATATTCCTCGTATAAATGCATTCAATCCTAAATAGGTAATACACAATTCTCATTCAAGGAAAATCTGCATTCTTGTCTTTCTTAACCAGGTCCTGTTGCATTTAATATCCATGCGTAAAGTCTTAAGCACAGTTAATCTGAGTTAGAAAAACTGTTGACATAAATACCAGGTGGTTCACAAAATGCTCAGTCCACAAATCTCTATCTGATCCTGCAGGAAAAGCCTTAAAAATTAAATCTTTTGCGTGTAAAATGCCACCATTATAAACAAATATGGGCTACAATCCAGATATATGATGTATGCAATACCTTTACAAACATTGTTCAGTGTTTTTCATACAACATGCTTTGTACGGGGCAATGGGCCTTATAGTCAGGTGTGCATTAAATGCAAAAGTAAATTTGAAGACTTGGAAAGTGTGTTTATTGCAGAACGGTTTGTAATTTTTTTGTCAACAGAATAGCAGATGGGACGAAATAGTTGTGCTTACCCCTAACACTAGGTGCAGCAGAAGGTTTCATTTTATAATGTAAATAATGTTAGTAGTTCCATTCATTTCTGAAATTTCCTGGTTGTGTTTTACATTTTCCTAGTAAGGCAGATTTAACTGCATCGTTATTTTGAACTCCATTCACTTCAAACAGCTCCTCCTGTACTGAAAAAGGTTTATCATGGTGGTTGCGCATGTTTACAATGCGGGGAGCAGTTGTGCATAGTGCTTAATTTTTCACACCAAGTTAACTTTGGTTTTAATTTTTGGTTTGGATTGAAAATTCAAAGGGAAAGAAAATGCTGTTAAGATTTACATTCCTTTCACAAGTTCTGTGAGCACAATATGTAATATAACATCTTTTACTACATTACAAATTCCTTGTAATTCAAGGGGTGGTGATACCTCCTGAACAACAGTTAGTCCACTGGTGCAAGTTGATTGGCTTTTAACTAGGATAATCACTGAATCTGGGTAGACATGGTCTCAAGCGTGACTATAGTTTAAAAAGAGGGGAAGACATTGCCTTGTCTTGAGGGCAACTAAGGTTTAATGCGTCAATTTCAAATATGTTTTTGTGACGAACAAAGGGAAAGACGCAGATTAGATTTCACTCACTGCCAAATGTTATTATGTACACATAGAAGATGAAGAGTTCCAACAGCCTGAAAGTACACCAGATGCAGAAGAACTGATGTGTGGTTCAATGCTGGATCAAGAACAAAAACTTGCCCATAGCAGCAGCACCTCTGATATAGCTGAACAACTCCAGTCTGAACTGCTGCAAGGTACTATGAATAAATAATACAACAACATTCGTGTACCAGGACTTAAGATTTTTTTGGAGGGGGTGGTTGGGGCAAAGTAAAATCTTTTCATTGAATGTAATGTAGTATCACTTGAAATTAATAATGATGGTAAATAATAAGGATGTAATGGGATGAAGGAATCACAACAATGTGATGCATCAAAAGTAAATAAAAATCCCTAGCCAAAGACTGATAAACATTTTGATGCCTAGCTTGGCATTATCTAAGATCTGGGATGGTGTGCAGTGCGTGGGAGATAAAATTCACACCGATTTGCTGGCAACAAAACTTTACAAACTCCAGGTTAGTTGTTGAGGTACAGGGCACTGTGTGTCTCACACTATTTAAAAAAAGATTTTGAGCAATTAAGATGGTGTTAATAAAGTGTGCACTATTTCGAAAAGAAATGTTGAACACTCCATTGTTTGCTGTCCAAATGTTTATAAATTTAAGAATACCTTTTATTTTTGTCACAAGTAGGCTAACATTAACAATGCAATGAAGTTACTCTGGAAATCCCCTAGTTGCCACACTCCCGGCGCCTGTTTGGGTACACTGAGCGAGAATTTAGCACGGCCAATGCACCTAACCAGCACGTCTTTCAGACTGTGGGAGGAAACCGGAACACCCGGGGGAAACCCACGCAGACGGGGAGAACGTGCAGACTCCGCACAGACAGTGACCCGAATCGAACCCGGGTCCCTGGTGCTGTGAGGCAGCAGTGCTAACCACTGTCCAACGTGCTGCCCTATCTCACCACCATGAGCATGTTTTAATGTTATTTACTTTTACATGAGAGATAATGGCATTATGCCCAAGATGTTTTTAAAGCTGGCATGGTTTGCTGATCTAATGTATTAAGCCTGTAAACTTAAAGACTCCCTTTACCAAAAAGACAGGTGTAAAGTTTAGGAAGTAATGAACAGTTTGCTCAAACCTCACATACATATAAACCTTTTTCTTGTGTGTTTATTACAGGACAAAAGTGGGAACACTCGGCTAGTTTCAGTAACTCTGATTCAAAGACTACCATTGTTGAGAACAGAAAATGTGGAGGCAAAGACAATGAAACTCCAGTTGTAAGGCGACACACAAATAAAATTACCTTAAGTATTTCTTAAGTCTAGAATACAGTCAAGGGAGGATCAATCTTAAATATCGCTGAAAAGACAGCCATGTATCGTAAAGGGTTAAGGGGATGATGGGTGAGAAGGAATCAAGCTTTGGATGGTGGCAATAGAGTAGGAATATCAAGGGTTGAGCTAGAAAATTGGGAGGGCAGAGTACTTGAGAGCAGGGAACTCTTGGGAAGACAAGAGAGCGTCCCGGAGGGATAAAGAAGTTTAAAAGAAAGTATAAATGCAATGGTGGGGCTTGGAGCAACAGCAAAAATCCCATGTGAATCAGCTCAGGGGAAGTTCACGTTACAAAGATGTGCACCCATCAAAATTAAGATGCGTAAAAAGCTGGTCGCAAAAACAAAGTAAATAGCAGATAACGAGTCCGTATTTAAATTTGGTGATCCGTGTGATTGATATTTGGCATTCTTGCATTTATCCTGAGTGCACGACAAAAAGCTTTGGCAACAAGACATTGGTAGGGTGAAGTCAGCATGGGTATCAACAAACTGTTGTTTGCGTTTGTGGACAAGCAGAAGCCATTTCTGGCATGTTATTTGTGTCTTCCACTGTGAAGACTGACACACATCCAAATTTCACGTCCATCATTTCTTGCTAAAAAATCAGGTCCAAAGTGCATGGGCATCACACCCATGAGTCCAGCAATTCATTGTACTTCATACAACACGGACTACATGCTCAGTTTCACCTTTGGAGCAGTAAGAAAACAACGGGAATTCTATTTTTTTTTTTCTTTTGGGCTAATGTTCATTTTTACTGATTTACCATCTGAAAAAGTTTTTAAAGTTTATTTATTACTGTCACAAGTAGGCTCACATTAACACTGCAATGTAGCTACTGTGAAAATCCCCTAATCGTCGCACTCTGGCACCTGCTTGGGGACACTGAGGAAGAATTTAGCATGGTAAATGCGTGGTACCACTAGCTTAGTAGCAAAAACTGGGTGGGCATGGACAAGTTGGGCCGAAGGGCCTGTTTCCATGCTGTAAACCTCTATGACTCTAAATGCACCTGACTAGCACGTCTTTCGGACTGTGGGAGGAAATCGGAGCACCCGGAGGAAACCCACGCAGATACTGGGAGAACGTGCAGACTCTGCACAGACAGTGACCGGAGCTGGGAATCAAACTTGGGTCCCTGCCACTGTGAGACAGCAGTACTGACTACTGTGCCACCGTGCCACCCAAAATGTGGTAACGTAGTGGCGAAAATTGGTAAACACTGATTTCAATGATCTTTAATGATTATGGGACGATGGTAACATGAGTTGACAATGAAATTCTTTTCCCAGCCTTCTGGATGCTAAATGCTTTGACACACGTGATTATGAACACATGTTAGGAACGAGACTTTTTTAAATTGTTACAATTAATAAGTTTTAAATTGTTACAATATGCGAGTTGATATTCTGTGTCAAATTCAATTCCCCTCTATTTCCTGTCCCCAAAGTCCAAAAAAATACAGTGTAGTATTTGAAATTACCTAATTAACCTCAGCATGTGCATATTTAGGGAAGCTCTCCACAGGTAATAGCTGAGCTCATGGAAAATGAGATCATTGTTCAGTTTGTAGTCCTAAATGAAAGGTCGTGTCAAGCACAGCTTCAGTTTAGCAACACACATCTTTCCTCAAAGCAATCTGTTTACTTCTGTTCGGAAGTAATTATTGGTGTAAGAGCTCCATTGGTTATATTAATTATATAATAAATTGTGCATTATGTGGTTTCAGCATTCCTGTTTTCTCAAAGTGTGTCCTCCAATTTGTGAGCAATATCCGCAAGAAGTATTAAACCAATGCACTTGTGTGGGTAAACATGCCAGCACATTTTATTTTTAATTGGCAAGTTGATAGTGCTTACTTCAGAATGCCTCCATTTTATAAAAAAAAGATCATTCTAAAGAAAAGTCATGCCTTTGCTATTTTTGGACAAAGTACTTTGTCCTTTTCAACAAACTGTCATTAACTTCTTTAAACGTAAATATCCCTGCGTAGATATTTAAATATATACCTTTACGGAGAAAAGTATCTTTTATACATCTTGTTTGTTAGTTGACTATTTGAATGCATTGCAAAGCAAAATTAAGGGAGAAGCCAAATTTACACAAGTGCTTCTCTTGAATTTTTGTCGCAGATCATGATACGTAGGAGCAGCAGTCCTGGTGAGCTAGAAAGCAATGAAGATGCACTTCAATCATCCCAAGGAAGTCACAGATTGAGAAATAAGAGTGAGTCCTGAACTCTTCATATTTTGGTCTGTCAGGCGAATAATTTAATTTTGAATAATTTTATTTGGTGAGATTGAAGCAGATTTTGAACTGCAATCCTTGCTTCCTTCCAAGAGGAGAGAATCCATTTGATTAAAATACTTTGCGTCAACTATGTTATTTCTGTGTTCCACATTTAGACCTGTCAAAGGACTTAAGTTGCCATTGTTCAGTTTATCTGGGGTGATGATGCCCATGGATCAACTGAAGTTTGACATGTTATCTATTGGGAAGTTTGATAAATTAGCTTTCATTATGTGATTTTTTTTCACTTTCAGATTGACAAATTCATACTCCATCACACCATATAATGCAACTTATTTAGTCATTAAATTTGCAGTGTACTTTCTGTCCTTTGGTGACTTCCAGCTTAGACAGTTTGAAAAAAGGCAGCATTGTCCTTGAGTTTATCCTGGTGGATTGATAGCAAGATCGTCAGCTCAGCATCATCTTGTCACCAGGATTGGAACATGGGTTGCCCATCTTGGAAAAGCAGACAATTTGACCATGATTCCAAGTTGTTTCGATGTGACTATTTTTGCTCATTTAGATGATGGTTGGTTGATCTATCTCCTGGACTTTCAGATCTGTGCTCTGCTCACCCTATGTGGACTTTCAGCATGTCTGTAGCCCTCTTTCCCTTTGTGGCTTTGACATTTATTGTGTCCGAGTTCTTCACATTACTGAGCTACACATTCGACTTTCTTCTCAAACATGGTCGGATTTCCATATTCATTGCTCCTTTCCTCCTACTCTTAGCAAGAGTTTATGGATCACTCTGGAATTCGGAAATCTCATATTTCTCTGCAGTGCAAAATACAAATCTTTTAATCATGTGGGAGGATAGAGTAGCTGTCAATCAGTAGTGTTATCAAAGTTGCTACAAAGACCAGCAGGAAGTGGAAATATTTAACAGTCACACACAAATAGCTGGATACTTACGAAGGGGGAAATTAGAAATGCATCATAGGTGGGGAGACAAATTGATTCCTGGTCAACAGTGCATTGCAAGTACTGAGGTATTTGAGCATTAGTGTAATCACTGGATGCCAAGCTGTTTGTTTTTCCAAACTGTTTTTCTGTTCCGTTTGCGTACAGAATGACCCAGTCGTCTTCTAAGTTTTTCTACTTTGTAATCGTGATATGTGAATTAATACATTAACAACGCGATAGGGAACGGTGTGAGCATTTGTAAAGGTTAAACTTTCATTAAACTGTTGTTAAAGAGTAAGTGAAAGATTTTCAAATCTGAAGCATGAAAATTTATCTCAAAACGATTTGTATTTTAAAACATGCAGTTTTTATCTGAATTTAAAGGGGGAAATCGACATTCAACGTGTGTTTTTTTAAAAAAACTTTTTTTTTCTCTGCTAACAACTAGGTGAGAGTATCAGTAGTGAAACATCCAATGATTTTAATAGTTTCAATGAAACGGAGCTATCCTTAACTCAGTGGAAGACATTTGACGAAGAGTTAAAAGTCGGTGTAGTAACTGACGATGCTATTGATGCAGATACAGCACACAACTGGCAGAGACGAAGTTCATCCAATGCTACCACCCTTACAGGTAGGGGATAAAGTAGGGCAGAATTAATGGTTTAATTTGCATTTGTTTATATATTATTTAAATGTAGTATTGTTTAAGCATTAGAAGCCTACACTTCCTGTAGCTTGTGGAAAGTTCGGGCCATTCATTTCATATTTGAACAAGGTGTTTTGTTTGTTATGGAAAAAACCACAACCAAAGACATTGAATACAAAAGTAAAGAGGAGATGATGAAACTGAGCGATGTTGGCTAAGCCACTGTCAGAGAGCTGCTTTCAGTTTTGAACATCCCATTATTGGGAAGAATAAAGTACAGACTATGTCTATTGTAGAATTACAGGGCTGATAAACTGGGATAGGAGAAAATAATTTTGATGATGGAACTGAAAATTAACAGCAGAGATTAAAGAAGCACTTCACCAAGTTGTTCAAAATTGCTAAAAGGGTTTGAGAAGGTAAATATTGAAATGTTATTGCGACTAGCCAATCAAGAGCATGAATTTAGGGTTAGGATGAGTTAAAGTTCTGCCTCCGCAAAGTGTCATTAGGATATGGAATACACTAATGATAATTGAAGAAATAATTAAATAACCACTTGAAAGTGAAAAATTGAAGGCAATTCAATTCTACTTTGAAGTACAATGGCATTTTTCTTCAGAAATTTCTACAAATCTATAACCTGAAAGATGGATAATCTGGGCTGTTTGGCAGTCTGTTTTCTCAGCCATCTATTTGAAATTAAGATACATAATTAAGTGTTTGGAGGGTGGCACGGTGGCACAATGGTTAGCACTGCTGCCTCACAATGCTAGGGACATGGGTTCGATCCCCGGTTTGGGTCACTGTCTGTGTGGGGGCTGCACGTTCTCACCGTGTCTATGTGGGTTTCCTCCGGGTGCTCCAGTTTCCTCCCACAGTCCAAAGATGTGCGGGTCAGGTTGATTGGCTATGCTAAATTGACCCTAGTTTTGGGGGATGTTAGCAGGGTAAATATGTGGGGTTATGGGGATACGGTGGGATTGTTGTCGGTGCAGATTCGATGGGCCGAATGGCCTCCTTCTGTGCTGTAGGGATTCTGAGTCTCAGCCTTCTTTGAAAGAATACTTGTAACACATCAATTATGACTGCTCGTTTTCTGTCATAAAACAAGCCATAGTATATTTTGTTTAAAGTTCAACAAAATATTTTATTTGCATTGCAACAACTTAATGTATATAGCGACGGTAGAGTGGTTAGCACTGCTGCCTCACAGTTCCAAGGACCCAAGTTCAATTCCAGCCTTGCGTGACTGTGTGGAGTTTGCACGTTCTCCCCGTGTCTGCATGGGTTTCTTCTGGGTGCTCCGGTTTCCTCCCACAGTCCAAAGATGGGCAGGTTAGGTGGATTGGCCATGGTAAATTACCCCTTAGTTTCCCAAGGTGTGTAGGTGAGATGTAAATGTGTGGGGTTACGAGGATGGGGAAAATGGAAGTGGGCCTGGGTAAGATATTCTGTCAGAGAGTCGGTGCAGACCAGATGGGGTTGAATGGCCTCTTTCTACAATGTGGGGATTCTATCTATGATTGACTTTTAATGTTGAATAATATCCGAACCTATTTCAAAATTAACACCCTTCATTGAACCAGTGCTGTTTCGCTTGCTTAATGCTAATGTAGAGGGAAGAATATGCAGGGCAATGAGGGTACAGATTGTGGTTAGGTACGATTCTACTGCTGCTGATGTCCGGATGGGCATTTTTGAAATGCTAGATCTATTCTCAATCTATCCCATTAAGCACATTGGTAATGCCACGCAATACGATGGCAGGTATCGTCAATGTGAAAATGAAATTTCATGTCCAAGAACTGCAAGATGGTCACTCCTACCAACATAGCCATGGACAGATGCATCTCCGACAGGTAGATTGGTGAGGTTGATGTTGGGTACGTTTTTCCCACTTGTCCATTCTCTCATTTGCCAGACTGGGCCAGTGGCTGGTGGTATGTTCTTCAGGATCCGGCCAGCTTGGTCACTGGTGGCGTTACCAAGCCACTCGTGGTGACGGACAGTGAAGTCCCCCATCCAGAGTGCATTCTTCATCCTTTCCACCCTTGGTGCTTCTTCCAAGCGGTGATTAACATAAGGAGTACTGCTTTGTCAGCTGAGGGAGATGGTAATCAGCAGATTTCCTTGCCCATGTTTGACCTGATGTCAGGAGATTTCATGGGCTCTGGAGTCAATGTGAGGAGTCTCAGGGTCACTCTATCTTGACAGTATAGCACCATAGTGCTACTGCCATCTTTAGTGGGTTTGAACTGCTGGAGGGCCAGAACATGATGCGGCGATGCCGGCGTTGGACTGGGGTAAGCACAGTAAGAAGTCTCACAACACCAGGTTAAAGTACAACAGGTTTATTTGGCTTGTGCTACCAAATAAACCTGTTGGACTTTAACCTGGTGTCATGAGACTTCTATGGCTTGTGCTACCAAATAATCCTGATGGACTTTAACCTGGTGTTGAGATTTCTTACTGGGCCAGAACATCCCAGGGATGGTGATGGAGGAATCTGGGTCATTAGATGTAAGGAATAATTCTGAACATATTAATATGTCAGGCTGTTGTTTTTCTAGGCTGTGGGACAGCTGTCCCAATTTTGGGCCCGATGTTAGCAAGGAGGACTCAACAGGGCAGTGTGTGTCGATTCCTCAGATTTTTCTGTAGTGGGATAGTACAGCTGTGTGGCTTGGCCATTTCTGAGTGCAGTTAAGAGTCAGTTACATTGCTGATGGTCTGGAAAGGCATGTAGGATAAGGATGGCAGTTTTTCCTTCCTAAATCGGAGAGCCAGATGGTTTTTTGAGAGTAGTTTCATGATTAGCTTTTTATACTAGTTTTATTCATTGTTGAATTTAAATTCCTCCAGCTGCCATGTTCTAAAATGTTGGTCCAGGCGTTTAGATCACCAATTCAGTGGTATGACCACTATGCCACTGTTGCCAGCCTTACATGCACCTATATTGATGCACCCCTCGATTCCATTACTGCAATCAACATAAAGAAGAAATAGTCCAGGAATGTGACTATTGTCCATGATTTGTGTGTCAATTTATCCATTAATTGCAGCGCAGAGGCGCTACTTTAGCTTTGATCCCAGGGCTTACCTAAGTTTGCTAATTTCACTTGGAGCAGAGTTAAGGATGGTACTGTTGACTTCAGTGCTCCTGGGTTAATGAGGAGAAAACCAGTGGGATTTTTTTTTTGTTCCTTAATTGCTGTCCAGTACTTACAGGTGAATGTGTGTACACACTCATGGGTGCATATGTGTTTGAGTGCATGTTGCTCGTGTGTATGTGGATCACACCATAAACTTTCTCTTGGCTATCTTTTTGTGTTGCAGAAACCAGGCTTGGTCTGTGTGTGAGCCCCTTTCCTTTCCGTGACTTTATCTTAAATTTCTTTTCCTTTTTTAGTTTTATTGTTTCCTGTAATGTTTTTGTTTCTTTCTGCCTCATGTTTTAATCTTTTCCTTTCCCCAGCACTTAGTCCTTTTCTTTCTCGCCTGTTTTTCCTCTATTTGTTCCTCTGCTCTTTCCCTGCTCTTCCGCTTCACACTTCTCTGCCTTTGTGCTCACGATTTTCTGTTGGGGGGTGGGGGGCGGTAATAATTGTGGGTGGACAAGCTCAAAGATGGTGAACATTTTAGACATTTAAACTTGTGAAATGTTCTGATGATTTTAGTTAACAACAACTCACATTGCTCATCAACTTTCCACAGCAAAATAAAACCAATTCATTACGGTTTAAAATTCCAAGTCCTTTGCTAGTTCTAACTATGCCACTAGATATCTTGAAAACATTTTAAAATATCTGTTGTGTTCAGATAAAGACACTGTCAGAAGGAGTAAGTCTGCACTTAAACGCCTTGATTTGCAAAATCTATTACTGTCAAAAAAAAATTCTTTTTGTATGAAATGATCTTTAATCTTAAAAGGACTCGATAGCATAGACTACACAAAGGCTTTTCTAAGTGAAATTTTCAATGGAAAAACATCTGAAATGAAGACTCTAGGGAAAGATTTTATTGAAAAAAGAAAAAAACTCTCTTAAAATTGGACTTAAAACCCACAGACCAGTCTTTCTTTCTTGTCCTCAAATAGCTATATTGTACATGGGGATTATTGTCACTGGCCTATTACTGCTTTTGTTCACTGCAGTGGATGGGTGATGTGGGATGTTTTGAGAGCTTTGGATACTGTTGAGCAGTCCTGGACTGCAGCATGTGATCCAAAGTGTTTTCGTTAAGGCTGGGTTTTCATTAACTACTTACTTTGTAATGTGCAAAGTCTTGCCAACAGCATGCATGCATGTCCTGTAAATGTAATTTCACTTGCTGTAATTTTTTTTGGACAAACATTCAGTAACCTTTCCATCAACCCTAATTATACTCATGTTCATTATAATGAGCCCAAATTTTATTTTAACCTAGACATACCTAACTCTTGTCATTCTTCTAATTTGAATGACTGTCGGCTGCCCCCGCCAGTCATGGTTAAGACCACAGAGAGTTAAAGTAAAGAAAAATAATCAAGTGAGATGCGAATTTAGCCGTGCAAAGCATTCTAATAATTGAGTCTAATGTCCTGTCTTTAATAATCACCACCCTTTGGTGTAACCAACAGTGACATCTTTGAGAAGTGTAGTGACTGGCTTTTCTGACTGAAGTCTTCCAAGGTTAATTTCTACTCTACTTTCAGCTACACATTTGTCAAGTGTTTGATTAGGTGAACAGCAATGCAAAGCTGGAATTATTTAAAACTAGTGAAAAGTAACTGCCAAAAGCTTTCACAATAAAATTTAGCATGCTGAACTTGGCAATTGTAATGTTACTTTCCATTCTTAATTTTCGTCCAGTTTGATTTTTTTCTTATTAAAAACCGAATGGGTGTAAGGGGGCTAGTGAGGAACATGCAAGATATTAAGTGCGAAACAAGCTTCGGCAAAAAGAGGCTGATAAATGGGATTGGATGAACACGTACATAGAATCCATAGAAGGTGTTGGTGCAGAAGGAGGCCATTCGTCCCATCGAGTCTGCACCAACACCAATCCTACGCAGGTCTTATCCCCGCTAATCCATCTAGCCTATCACATCCTGAGACACTAAGGGTTAATTTAGCATGTCCAATCAACCTAACCTGCACATCTTTGGACTATGGGAGGAAACTGGAGCACCCGGAGGAAACCCACGCAAATACGGGGAGAATGTGCAAACTCCACACAGACATGCAAGTGAAGGTGCAGGAAATTTTTAGGTTTCATGTAAAATGGCTGCAGTGATGAAGGGACCTAAGGAGTCGAGTGGATTTTTCTGCCCCATTTGCTGCCACTGGCAGGGGCCACCAGTGGAAGTGGTATTTTCCCACCCACCTGCCGGGGAGGTGGGCTGACTATGCAAAGGTCCGTTGACCTCGGGCAGGATTTTTACGGTTTTGAGGGAGAGCGCGGCTGGAAAATCCCACCCAGAGAATCTGGTGAAATGATGCGACGACAATAATCTCTCCCTCAATGTCAGTGAAACGAAGGAGATAGTCATTGACTTCAGGAAGTGGAGTGGAGAACATGCCCCTGTCTACATCAACAGGAATGAAGTGGAAATGATCAAAAACTTCAAGTTTCTGGGTGTTCAGATCACCAATAACCTGTCCTGTAGGTTAGAATTCCATGTCAACTTGCATGTTTGCCCATTAATTACAGATGCAGAGGTTCCTGTGTCCACCCCCATCGTGATTTGCTCTCCGTTGATTACAACTGTAGCAAACATAGGCTCTGCTCATACCTCATTAATAGTAAACATATTGTGGTTATGCTTCGCTGCCTGCTCCGAGCTTTCCACGTGGTGTGTAGCTGATTGAGCCTTCATTAAATTTAAATATTCTTGTTCAGCCTTTGCCTTTCATCTGCATTCCTTTCCTAAATGCCCTTGCTGCATTGTAGACAAACAAGCATCCATAAACTTGCAGTAGCATGCTGGCACAGTGGTTAGCACTGCTGCCTCACAGCGCCAGGGACCCGGGTTCGATTGCCGGCTTGAGTCACTGTCTGTGTGGGGTTTGCACACACTCCCCGTGTCTGCGTGGGTTTCCTCCGGGTGCTCCAGTTCCCTCCCACACGCCAAAGGTGTGCAGGTTAGGTTGATTGGCCACTCTAAATTGCCCCTTAGTGTCAGGGGGTTAGTGGGGTAAAGAAGTGGGGTTATGGGGATAGGGCCTGGGTGGGATAGTGGTCAGTGCAGACTCGATGGGCTGAATGGCCGCCTCCTATGAATTCTAAACGATTGGCGTAGTGTGGCCTTCCACACCTAAAACACTCCACTGCTTTTAACTTTTTTTTTCTGGAAGCTTCTTTCTGTGTTTAGTGCAGCGCCCCTGCCTGGGCGCTACCATTAGCCTGCTGAATATCTTTGGTATGCCTAGCAGCCATTTCCATGCCCTTCAAAATTTCGAGAACCTTCTTAAAAGTAAGTGTGACTTCCCCAACAACTGACACTGAATGCTGTCCTCGTTAATTTCACAGACCAGCCTGTCTCTGAGCACATCTAAAACTGCCCTGAAATCTGTCTTCTGAAAGCTAATGTATTTCTGCCATAAGGTTAGCTACCGATTGACCTGGTTTTCGAAAATGGCTATGAAATTTGAATCTTCGAACAATCGTTGAGAGCTTGGATCATGGTGATTCTGGACCAGAGCAACTAAGACTTCATAGGAAATCTGCCCTGGCTTCCGTGCTGTGGCCAATTTCTCATCGTCTTATGAGTCCTCAGTCCCCCACACACTCAGGGCTATCGAGCATTACTTTGCCGCATCTTCTATTCCATTTGCTTAAATAAAATGCTGCACCCTGTCTATGTATTCAGTCCCGTCCTCAGTTCACTCATTAAACTCTCCGACCGCCCCAGACATAGCCATGGTGCTACTGACTTGACATTCCATCGAATAAATTCACAACTCACTGTATGCAACCCTGTGTTGCCAAGCTGAACAAAGAACAATTTTGCTTTGTGTTCCATTTCCGTTTCTCCTTTGTCACCAAAAATGTGAATACGCGCATCCACAAATAAGGTAGTCGCATCCATTGTTTAAAGAAGGATTTTCTTTACACAAATAAATAATGAAGTTTAACAAAACAGCAGTGAACAGGAGCACTAGAACTGGACTGGACTTGCAGCACTTTCTTGCAGACTGAAGCCCCCTGCCCAAAACCCCCACGTGTTCAAAAGGGAGAAAGACTTATAAGAGTACTCTAAGACTCATTAATGAGGTAAAACTCACTGATTTGTAGATGTCAGTTTTTGATTTGAATATTTTGTAAAGTAAAGGCACATTCTGCTAGTTCCTTCGGTACTCGAGAAAATAATAAATTTGGCTTTGCTGCTTTAACCTCCTGATCTCTTCAGTTTTGCTTATACCATTTTCGTTGAAATGTGTAAACATTTTGAGCCGTCGTTAATCTGCCATAAATCAGTCTTCACAGTAGAGAGTAATATTCCTGACATTTTCAGCAAACTATGAATGAATCGATGACTGGAACTCACTTTTAACACGAGTAAAAAAAAAAAAGTATTAAAAAACGTAGTGGTGCTAAAAATGTAAAATCCCCCAAGACCTGATGGTTTCTATCCCGCAGTTTTAAATGAAGTAGGTGAGGAAATTGCTTTAGCCACAATCTTCCAAAGATCCTTATTCAGAAAGCGCCATTTTAGATTGGCAAATTGCAGATATCGCTGCATTGTTTAAGAAAATGACATCTGTCAGAGAAAGGCATACTGAATCATATGTAGCTGCTAATCACTTATATATGGAATCCTTTTAATGATGACTGCAATATGTTTACTGTAATTAGATTTCAAGTAGTTGACACTTTTACTTGCGCCATTAAATCATCTTCATATGTAATTTTCCAATTAATGACTCATTAAGAAATTAACTACCAGGATATAAAAGCAATAGAATATGAGCAGCACCTGTTGTTCAAAACGAATTCAGAAACACAATTCGGCATCATTAGTGGCAGTGGTAGGGATTGGTGACTGAAGTATGGAAAACCTACATCAAAAATTGGATTGACCATGAATGATTCTCTTGCAGTTCTACTTGTATCTGTTGTGATTGATTCCACAAATTTCACAAAAAGCTGGAGAATTGTACTTGTTATTTCCTTGGTGTTTTCTAAATGCTGGAATGACTTGCAATCGAGAAACAATATTCAGTCAAATGTGCCCTGTTGTGTTGCTAAATAAATTAATAGGGAGACGGCTGATTCCACATGATACCTGGTTAAATGTCAAAGCATACTTATTGCATTGAAATTGGCATATCATACATTGCATTTTAGTTGAGGTTTTTACAATAATCATGGAGCAAATTGAATGTTGAAAGAATGCTTTGCAGGGTAAGGTTATCAGATGTATTGGAAATTTATAAGTCACTTAAGTTGGTGTGTAATATGTATGCTGGACCATAAGAATATTTTTTCTAAAACTATACTTTATTCATAAAAAGTGTAAAATTGCACTCTGGAACAATTCAAATTGGACGTTGTAGATGGTACACACTGCTGTCGCTGTGTATAGTTAATGGAGAGAGTGAATATTTAAAATGGCACCCCATCCACCACCTTCAACATTCATTCCTTGTACCACTGATGCACAGTGACAGCAATGGGTACCATCTACAAGATGCACTGAAGCAACTCACAAAGGCTCCTTCGACAGCACTTTCCAAACCTGTGACCTCTACCATCTAGAAGGACAAGGGCCGCAAGTGAATGGCAACATCAACTGCAAGTTCCACTCCATCCAGACTTTGAACTACATTGCTGTTCCTTCACTTGTTGCTGGGTCAAAATCCTGTAACTTCCTTCCTAACAGCACTGGGTGTGCCTAAACCACATGGCTTACAGTAGTTCACGAAGAGGGCTCAACATCCCCTTCTCAAGGGCAATTAGGGATGAGTAATAAATGTTGGCCTAGCCAGCGATGCCTACATCCCATAACCAAATAAAGATAAGGTCACTATTGTATCAGATGACCATAGACTACTCTCCCTTTTGAGGGGGAGAGCTGACTGGTGGTGATTTAACCTGAGGATCACTACACCTCAGGCGACGGACAAAGTTGAAATGGTGGGCCTTCGTGAATCTCAGTTGGTACAGGAATTGAACCCATGCTGTTGGCATCGCTCTGCATCACTAACCAGCTATCCAGCCAATTGAGCTAAACTAACTGAATAAGTAAAAATTACATGAAGTACAATACAGCCCAAATTCTTTCCACACAGCATGTGGCACTCTGAAATGTTTCAGTATATTTGCAATTACGTGTCATACTTGAAATATACATTTCATGACAGAGACCAGGGGTTTAACACAGTTCCCAGCCCTCTGTCCTAGACAGTGTCCTATTCTCATTGAACCTGCTGCATCCCTCAGCATGTAGCCTTGAACCTTGAAATATGCCTGGTTGCAGCATTCGGTCATGGACAATTCTTTGAATTGTAAGACCAACAAATTTTGGGCAGACCAAAGATCCTCTTTTGCTGAGTTGATGGTCCTGCAGGAGAAGTTGATGTTTGTCTTGGACTGTATTCATAGGTCTGATGCTCTTAAGAAATGTATTTATATTATGTTTCTTGTGAGGGGTATGTTTAAAATTCAGCTCTTGTTTACTCGGTGCCGATTTGTCTGCACGCCAGACAGCTCCATGCTGAGAATGCAGCAGAATAATTGGTTTTAGATAATGGGGTGTTCGTTTTAATCTGAGTAATGCATTCTTGTTTATTTTGGGGTTTCAGAGTGGGGGTTTTGAATGGGTTGATTGACAGAGGCAGAGTTGTGGGGATGGTGGAGCTAAGCTTGCAGGAAAGACACACAGTTCTCTTTGATTTTTTAAATGGTCAGTTTCTGCCTGGTCCTGAAAGAAGCAAGAGATGTCTGTCTCTCTCTGTCTCTCTCTCTACCCCTGTCGCTTGAGGCTGCTGTATGGGCTGTCAGAAGACGAGTCTCTCTCTCTCTCCAGAGATGTTCAAAGGCTCTCGGACAGTTAACAAGTAAAACCACGTAAGCCTTTGTTGTTTGCTAACTGGTTTTGAAGAGAAGTTTAAGTCTATAAGAGGAATATTGCTTAAATTGGAACTAATAGAGATAAGTTAGTAATTAAGAACTGTATCTTGTTATATTTAAATTGGTAAAAGTTAAGCTAATTCATTCATTATAGTTAAATTGTATTGTTAAATAAAGTTTGTTTTGATAAAAACTTCCTAGTGTGTCAGTAGAATCACACCTGGAGCAAAACACCATACCCTCACACTAATGCCAATATAGAAAAACTATAGGGGTCTATATTGGGGTCTAGTTATGTTTCATAACATATTTTGGGGTTTCTGCTCTGGCACCGTAACACAGGGAAGAACCCATAGGTCAAGAGGAATTGTTCCACTGGAACAGATGAGGGAGACTTCCAACTTGCCTTGGCTCATCCATGCAGAAGGACCTGACTGTTTCCCTCTAATCCAACTGCTATCCATCACAGCAGCCAACTGTTTCTTAAGCTACTCAAGTTCTTTTCTCTACTACTCTACGGAGAAAGTTATTTGATGTGTTGATCTCTGTGTGATAAGAACTTCATGAGATCAGTCCTAAATTTACCTTCCAATAGTTTGAGTTTTTGCCCTCCTATTATGGTGTAATTTGAAGCAGTGTTATTGATTTGTCTTTTTTCTAAACTTTACATTACCTTGTATGATTCCATAAGGACACCTTTCATTTGCCTTCTTTCAAGGAAATTCCTTCAGTTCTTTTAACCTGATCAGGTTTACTAGCTTGGCTTATTGTGACTAATCATCAAATATTATTGCATGAGGTCTGTATTTTTTGTGACAAATTTCTAATTAGTACATCTGATTTATAATCTAAATAGTCAAACTTGATTATTACATAGGTCTCTGAGACCTTCCAGGACTTTAAAATGTTTTGTGGATTGCATTTTGTAATTCTTTTCAGTTAATTGTGGAAGTTCGATATCTATGATCCTGCTATTAATTTGTTTCTCCAAAGCTGGTGGTCAGTTTCATTCCTTTATGGGTTTGAAAATTGTCCTTGTATCTTGGTGGCTGGAATTGGACTCAATACTGCACCAGTGATATGATCAGTGATTGGAGTTTTATGTGTAATTTCCCTCTATTCTGTGCATAATACATTTTAAAACTATCTTTGTCACCAAACCCTTAAATTTATGATGCCTGCAATTTTGAGAAATAACAATCATGAAACATCTTGCTCTTTACTACAGGAGCAACTCAAAGAATTTTAAGTCTTTTAATGTTAATAGCACATTTCAAAATGAGCCAACAAGTGACTACAGTATTTAGTTATTTTCACCGTGTGTTTAATCCAAAGTGTTCAGTGTAGTTTTGAAGTACGACTATTGTTGAATTGTCTTCCGATTTTAAATTTAATTCATGTGTGTTACTGAAATTTATGTGGCTTGCAACTTATAGAACGACCATTTTGTTTAGAATAGGTCAAAGGGCTTTGAAAGTTTCTGTTGACCTAAAATGGGAAAGCACGTACTTGATCCTGAACTAAGAGAGGGCTTTTGTTGAGGGCCTAAAAATGATGTACCTCCTGAAGAAAAAGCTGTGGAGCAGTCTGAGGCTAAATATCTCAGAACGAGTTCTTCTCCCTAGTAAGGGCAGATACTTACCTCGAACTTGCAAAGCATTCTAATGATACATTAATTTGGTGCATTAATTTAAATAAACCCATGATGTATATTTTTCTGTTCCCTCTTAGGTTCTGATACTGCCCTTCCTACCCTCTCAGCAACTTGTGCACAACCCCACCTCTCCACCCTTTCTTCAGCCTTCCCCATGCAACCTGAATCCAAGGACTCCACCCCACTCCTGGATGAAAAACTGCATCAGTCTGTCTTGCAAATCCCTGAGGATCTGGGTACTTTTTTTTGGTTGATTCTTATATTATTTTTATCTCGGGGGTGGGGGGGGGGGGGGGGGGGAGAGGGGGGGGGGTGGTAATTCATTTGGTTCATTGAGTTTTCTGCTTTCTGAAAAGAAATGGTGCAAACAGCCCCATTATTCTCCTTTTTTGACAGTGTCTTTGTGATTTCTATTTGAAAATCTTAAATGAGGTATGAATGATCTTAATGTTGCAATATTCACATCACTGCAAGTAAAAACAAAAAAACTGCTGAACATTGATTCTTTGTCTGTATCCGAAAAATCTTGACGTAAGTTTCAACGTGTACACGTTTAGGGAACGAAGTAACGGCAATTTGTATGCAATAGTGCTTGTTATGAGCATGTTAAAGTCACGATAAATATGATTGAAATTATTTGAATTAGTGACCAACAGCTCAGCACTGAAGAGTTGAATTTGCAACGTACAATGTCTATAGTAGCAAGCTTGAATCAAATCTCCAGGGAAAGAATTGTAGTGATTTTGCTGCTCTATAAATATAATAAACTGTTGAGTAAGTAGGAGAAGCTGCCTATTTTAATTCCACTTGCCCTTCTGATAATTTTCATGAAGCTAGCAGCACAGGTAAGTTGGCATTTCAGGGTTGGTGCAAAACCATTGACCCAACACACTAATTCTGTTTGGTCCTTCACAGATGCTGCGAGACCTGCCGAGGCGTTGTCTGCATTTTCAGAATCCGCATATTTTGCTTTTGCTTCGTCTTTGATTCCGTTTTTGCATAGTTCAAAAATACAAAAGAAAGATGGTGCTTTGTGCTTATCAGCATGTACTTTCAGCATATTGGCCTCAGTGCAGATTCAAAAAATAAAACTCCCCTCCACTTTTTCCATTAAATGTCTGATGCCACTTTCAAGATGCAGCTTGCTGCTCAGAGCCATGCTGCCTGCCACGTTTTGTCCCCTGTTGGTGAAGTTGTCCGACAAGCAGAACACATCGACCAATGGGAGTTGGTGGATAGATTTTCCTTCCTGTTCTTGCACCTGGGCATTTGAGATTGCTTCTGCACGTTGGAGAGAGAATTCAAGCAGAATGTATCACGTGGTTCATGCTTCAATAATTGACTGCTGCCCAATTTTCCATCAGTTGTGTTGGGCATGTAATCCTTCTTACCTGAAGTTCCACCATGATCTACTGCGGGCCACCTTGTCTGCCCAGTAAAACAACAACGTAGATGTTCAGTTGGCGTTGAAATGCAGTTCTGGGCAAAGCTCTTTCTTATAGTCCTGACATTCAGTCACCATACTAGGTGACCTTTCCTGGTCATAAAAGATCTTCACCTTTTTTCCAGACAAAACTTGTCTTTTGACTGGATGGGTGAGGCATCCATCAAACTTCTGTTTTATTAGAAGCGTCAAATAGGCACTCGACTGGTTCAGTCGATCCCTGACTGCCTTGCAGAGCACCCCACGTGAAAATAGTCACAGGCTCTCTCGTGCCACCAATTGTCGTAGATGCTGTGACAGCTTCTTGCTCTACTTCTCCAGGGTTGTCTAGGGAGTGCATTGATAGGATCTGTAGAGCTGTCTGTTAGTTGAACTGACCTGTTTTAACAGGGGTGGGGTGGTTAAAGCTATAGTTGAAATAAATCTGATCAGGTGTAATTGGCCAGTGTTCTACAGAAGATAGTTTTTTTTAACAATAAAACTTGTCATATTTGCCCATAATAAAATACAAGTGCATTAATGAATATATTTAGAAGTTTAAGTTAGGACTGCTTTATATTTTAGTTTGAAATATACCTGAAAAATATGTACAGCTGAAATAATGATCCTGATGTAGCAGGAAATACCCAGTAGGGGGTGCAAGATTCAAATCCAGAGCCATCTTTAAAACGAAGACACCTTCTGAAGTCGTAGGTGTCTGGTATTTTCAAAACCAAGTTTAATTTTCCTAAAATTCGTGGTTCTACGAAAATGTTAATCACAATTACTGTTGGGTAGGCCGTTTCAAAGATCAGTAAGCACTTGACAAAAACGCCTTTCATTGTTTTTGAGCTATGGGGTTGATTTTTGTTTTGAGAAGGGAGATCCTCCAGCAGACAAGATTGTCTGTCCTTTATGGAGCTTGGCCAAATTTTATTCTGTTGAAATCAATTTTTTCTGTTTGGGAAAAAACGGTCGTGAATGTAGCCCAATCCATCACGCAAACCAGCCTCCCATCCATTGACTCTGTCTACACTTCCCGCTGCCTCGGCAAAGCAGCCAGCATAATCAAGGACCCCACGCACCCCGGACATTCACTCTTCCACCTTCTTCCATCGGGGAAAAAGGTACAAAAGTCTGAGGACACGTACCGACCGACTCAAGAACAGCTTCTTCCCTGCTGTTGTCAGACTTTTGAATGGACTTAACTTGCATTAAGTTGATCTTTCTCTACACCCTAGCTATGACTGTAACACTACATTCTGCACCCTCTCGTTTCCTTCCTCTATGATTGGATACCTTGTGTAGCGCACAAGAAACAATACTTTTCACTGTATACTAATACATGTAACGATAATAAATCAAATCAAACCAGTGGAGTGAAAATTGAGTGGGTTTCGAAAATTGCAGATGAGCTGCTCCACCAAGCCACTGTCCAGCAGCACCATATAATTTAAATATTTTCATCCTCTCATCATGCTCCATCAATAGATTGTAACTATATGTTGTGTCACCATGTCACCATTTTGTTAGCTTAATCTGGAGAAGTTGTTGGCAGTGGTGGTGGGGGGGGAGGTTGCTCTTTGTAAAGCTGCTTTTAAAATCTTGTTTCACTGTGTAATTTAGCCTCTTAGAAGATGGAAAAATTAACATTAATATTTTAGGTTTCAAATGTTAACTCAACCGTACAAATTCAACACCCCTACATCTCAGTTTTGACTTTGTCTCAGTTGGAAGATACAATAACACTGTTTTAGTTGGTATTTTTAATGGCTATCTTGGTATCTGGCGGGGATAGTAATATGTAATCATTTTTCTCTGAAATGTTTTTGGGATTGTTTAATTAATTGATAGCTGAATGCACTTGGGATGTACTTAAGCCCGAGACAAAAACTAAAATGCAGAAAGATTAAAGTAGGGAAAAAGTAATTGTCGCATTGCAGACAACAGGGCAGCCAAATATGCATTACAATTGGATCATGGCTAAGCTAATCCACAGTAAACGAAGGTTTATTCTACTGAGATCTTGGGCCAGGATGGAGCATTGAAAAACCAATGGAGGCCAATCAGGCCAGCTATAGATGCGAAAATTGCAAATTATTGAATTTATGTTTGATATCTCAATCATTTTTATCAGCACACCAAACAATCAGCAAATTAGGAAAGAATGGATTTTGTGGGCAGACAAGTTTACTGAGAGGATGAAATTCAGAACATTCAGGATGAAATTCACACACACACACACGCACACACACACACGTACGTATAATGACATGGTGGGTAAGTAGAGAGGATTCCAGAACTCCAATATCACAATTCAGTCCAAGAACAGATTTAATAAAGCCACCACAACCATTATGCCCTGATCCAACCTCATTCAGTAATGCAGAAAGGGACACCATATACACACAATTCTGCCTGAACTGTAACTCAAACTGTAGTTTTGAATGACTGCTTTCTGCCTGAAACACATTCCATGATTGCAGCTTCCATATGAATCATCATAGAGTCCCGACAGCACAGGAGACAATTTGGCCCATTGAGTTACACCGACTCTCCAACAGAGCATCCCACCCAAGTCCACCCCCTCCTCTATCCCACACATTTACTCCACTAATCCCCCTAACCTACACATCTTTGGACACGAAGGGGCAATTCAGCATTGCCAACCCACCTAACCTGCACATTTTTGGACAGTGGGAGGAAACCAGAGCACGTAGAGGAAACCCGCACAGACACAGAAAGAACGTGCAAACTCCACACAGACTGTCGCCCAAGAATCAAACCCAAGTCCCTGGTTCTGTGAGGCAATAGCCCTAACCACCGTCCCACTGTGCTGCCCCACTGGAACTGAAAGACGAATGTGTTTCGAAACAACACAAGGTGCACTGAATTATCTGTTGTTGCATGCAACAATTAGCAGCTATTCAGCTCATTCCAAAAAGACTCGAAAAGGTGATAGCTGGAGTGCAAGTTAAGCGTTGGGGAGGTGACTGAAGTTGTTTGAAGGGATAAGATTTGAGGAGACTTCAAATATTAAAATTGGGGAAAAAGGAGTTTAGGAAGAAAATATCACCTGTCGTGAAGTAGAGCGAAACCAGGGTTGAAATAGTGAGGCTGTAGAGAGATTTATAAAGGAAGGTAAAGGTTTTGAAATTGAGCGAGACAGGAAGTTGATGTAGGTAGAAGAGGATGAGATACAAATGTATTAATTAGGAACAGGAGTAGGCCATTTGGCCCTAGAGTCTGCTTTGCCATTGAAAAGATCATGGCGGATCGGAATGTAAACTCAGCTCCACTTTCCTACTTATCCCTGATAACCTTTCAACCCCTTGTTTATTAATAATCTACTACCTATGCCTTAAAAATATTCAAACGCGCTCTTGCACCATTTTTACGAAGAGAGTTCCAAATACACTCAACCCTCAGAAAAAATCTCCTTATCTCTGCCTTAAATGGGTGACCCCTTTTTTTAAACAGTGACTCCTAGTTCTAGATTCTCCCACAAGAGGAAACATCCCCTCCACATCCAGGACCCCTCAGGATCTTGCATGTTTCAATCCATTCTTACTCTTCTGAACTCCAGTGGATACAAGCCTAACCTGTCCAACCTTCTCTCAAAAGCCAACCCTCCCATTTTTTGTATTAGCCTAGTAAACCTTCTCTGAAAGCCTTTCAATACATCCTTTCTTAAATAAGGTGACTAATACTGTACACGGTACTCTGGACACAGTCGCACCAATGCCCTGTATAACTGAAGCATAATCTTCTTACTTTAGTATTCCATTCCATTTGCAGTTAAGAATATTAGCTTTCCTAAATACTTGCTGTACCTGCATTCTAACTTTTTGCGATTCGTGCATTAGAACACCCAGATCCTTCTGCACCTCAGACTTCTGCAATCGCACCATTTAGTTAATATGCTTTTTTTATTCTTGCTGCCAAAATGGACAGTTTCACATTTCCCTATGTTATACTCCATTTGCCAGATCTTTGCCCACACACTTAACCTATCTTATGTCTCTTCATAGCCTCCTTATGTCCGCTTCACAATTTACTTTCCTACCTTTCTTTATGTCATCAGCGAATTTAGCAATCATACCTTCTGTCCCTTCATCCAAGTCATTTATATGAATTGTGAAGAGTTGAGGCCTCAACACTTATCTCTCTGGCACACCACTCGTTACATCCTGCCAACTAGAATATGGCCCATTTATGCCCACTCTCTGCTTCCTGCTGGCCAGCCAATAATCTATCCATGCCAATATGTTATCCCCTACGCCATGAGTTTTTATTTTCTGCAATAACCTTTGTGGTGGTGGCTTATCAAATGTCTATGAAATCGAAACACAGTGTATGCACTGATGGTACTAGTAAATGTAGATGACGAAGCTTTGAATGGGATAAGCTGACAACAGTAGTCTTGGATGAGTTGGAATGTTAGTAGATTATATCTTGGTAGTATTGGAGAAGTCAAATGTATTTGTGCAAAAAGTATGAATTATTTTGTTTTACAAAGGTAGCAGGGCTGAGGCATGAATGCAATGTAATGGGATCGTCATTATAATATCGCAATATCATTTTGTTTTGATTTTAACGCTCCAATATTGAAACGGAAATCCCACTTCTGGTGCAATATGACTTGTATAAGGGATGATTGAAAGAGGTAGACAAGTGTTAGCTAATTCCCCAGCACTCTCTCCAATACTGATGTATACAATATAAGGCCAGCAACAATGTTGGCATGTGACAGCTGCCGTGGAGAATGTTTACTTGTCCCTCCTGAGGATTTGTGCTGTTTGTTCATCTTTGAACTAATTTAACATTGCTCACCCAAAGTCTCTCAATTAAAATCGGATACCCATGTCTCTCGTGAAAGAGATGAAATCACCAGGCTTACAGAAATCAATATACACAGAGCTTTGAAATTGATTTCAAATCAATCAGAGAGGACTCCAGCTTGAATATTTTTTCCGCTGAGAAATCAAGTTTGAGTCAAGAGCCAAGGTGTGCAGGATGTCACCAATGTTGAAAGGAGTAGAGGAGAGACTGTTTTTGAAGAGATGCTGGTTAAATAAAGGGAATATATAGTAGATGTGGTGCAAACAGATTTTCAGAAGGTATCTCAGGAGCTTTTTTACACAAATATAGGTGTCGGATGTAGCATCCCATTTTTAAAAACATTTTGTTAAACAAGTTTTTGAATAAGTTATTTTAACTTATTCAAAAAACAAGTCTTAATGAATAGATCTATGTAGGCTGGTAGGTCCAGAGATATTGGCAGATGCTATCCCTGATACATAAATCCTACTGTCACGTTTAAATCTGTCACATCTTTGAATCAAACATCAAAATGTGCTGTTTCATTACATTTCATTATTTATAGTCAAGAGGGGAGGAGTCCCAAGTTGTGTACAAAATATAACACATCTTAACAATTGTCCCCCTGCTCCATTGTTTTATAAATATAACCACTGCATTTTATTTATGGAGGTTTGGACTGAGTACATTTGCCTTCCATGACCCAATGTTTAACAGCATATTGGCACAGAACAAATAGATTGCCTTTGCTTGTTGTACCATAATTCCTCTAAATCATATTAACCAAGAGAAAAATCGCTGTAGTGTTCTTCATATACTAATGATTGATGGAATCACTGGGAGCTTGCACAATTGTTGCGCAAGAACTGAAGAATACATCATGGCTAAACGTTTTAAACAGTGTAAAATACGTTTTGACATATCGTTATTTTGATCTGCAGATAGCAGTGAATGCCTTGCAGACGAGTGCAGTATCATTGCTGGAGGAAACCTCACTGGTTGGCATGCTGATGCAGCTGCTGTGCTATGGAGAAGAATTTTGGGCATTTTGGGAGATGTCAACTGCATACGCTGCCCTAAAATCCATGCCCTGGTTTTTGAGTATCTGTATGAACTCTGGCACAAACTAGCTAAGGTATTTTGGCTGCGTAATAGTTTTTCTTAGTTTCTCTGATACAAAATGTACAAATTGCCTCTGTTATATCATGCGTATTTATGCGTATCTTGCATTCATAATTGGTAAATAAGGAGCTGGTTCTTCGGACATTATAATAACCAGCTCCTTAACGTCAAATGCTGTCTCAAAATTTCACAGAACTGTTATAATCCAAAGTCTTAATACAGTTTTTTTGATCGGCCAGTCGCCCTATCAAATGTTTTTTAATATTAAACATTATGAATTTTTTAATCATTTCGGGTATTAGTATTTGTGCGTTCATTGGAGTTTTGAGTTTGAAGATACTTTCGGCCAAATTTTGTTGCCGCAGTGCACCTAACGGTGTCTTTATTAGATGTACCCTTGCACATTGAAACTCTTAACATTTTTACATGTCAAATTGCTGAATGCATGAGCTTCTAACCTTGTAATGAGGAGAATGGCCATTGGAGCCTGAGTGAATAGGGAAAGCATCTGTGTGTCTCCTGAATCAATTCAGTTTGAAGGATTGAGAAATAAGGGAGAAATGGACTGAGAATCATAAAATCCCTACAGGGCAGAAGGAGGCCATTTGGCCCATAGTCAGAGTTTTAACAACACCAGGTTAAAGTCCAACAGGTTTATTTGGTAGCAAATACCATTAGCTGCACGAACCACAATCCCATTCCGGCCCTATTCCTGTAACCCCACATATTTACCCTGCTAATCCCCCGACACTAGGGTCAATTTAGCATGGCCAATCAACCTAACCTGCACATCTTTGGACATTTTTGGAGAATGAAGTGTAAATTAGAGCTGGTAAATTCAATGTGAAGTCATGTACAGAAAAAGAAATGAATAAAGACTGGATTGCAAGAGAGAACAAAAAAGGGGAAGGTTTAAAAAAAAAAATTAGCTTTTTAAAAATCTGCACAATTAAAACCTAAAGGAATGAGACTCCGTATGAGTAATATTTACTTTTCAGTATCGGAGAGGTTGCAGTAATTTTTTTCTTTATCTTTCCATGGGATGTGGGCATCGCTGGCAAAGCCTGCATTTGTTACCCATCCCTTATTTCTATTGAACTGAGTGGCTTGCCACACCATTTCACCAGGCCGTTAAGAGTCATCCGCATTGCTGTGGGTCTGGAGCTGTACTGGTAGGCCAGACCAGTTAAGGATGGCAGATTTCCTCCCCTTAAGGGATTTGGGAATCTGATGAATTTTTATGATAATCAACAATGATTTCTTGGTCACCGTTACTGAGATTAAATTTTCAATTCCAGATTGTTAATTGAATTTAAATTCCACCAATGGTTCTGGTGTAATTTGATCCCTCACTCCCAGACCTGTCTGGGCCTCTGGATTGCTAGTTTAGTAAGAGTTATGACAACACCAGGTTAAAGTCCAACAGGTTTATTTGGTAGCAAATACCATTAGCTTTCGGAGCGCTGCTCCTTCGTCAGATGGAGTGGAAATCATTCCACTCCATCTGACGAAGGAGCAGCGCTCCGAAAGCTAATGGTATTTGCTACCAAATAAACCTGTTGGACTTTAACCTGGTGTTGTTAAAACTCTTACTGTGTTCACCCCAGTCCAACGCCAGCGTCTCCACATCATTGCTAGTTTAGTGACATTACCACTGCACCACTGTCAACCCATACTTGGTGCATTCTTAAAAATATTAATTGTGTATTAATTGTGTGTCATTCCATTGGTGGGCATAGCTATATATCGGAGCAGACTGAAACATGGTTGTTGGGTTTGGTGGTGCATATTTGTTTCCAAATAAAAAGCTGTGTGTGTAAAGATTAGGTGTCAGGTCTAACTTCCATTGCCTGGCTATTCACAAAAGGGTACTTAAGCTTGAAATTACTTAGCCTAACTTGGTATGGCAAATTTAGTTCCTACCCATTGCGCAAACATAGTAACTTCACATTTGAATAGTGATCCAGATAGCCTAATGCTGTTTCCACAAAGCTAATGGTGCAGAGCTGCAACTTGGATACCGACTTTTGCATAACTGTTTTATGATGCATCAGTTCCTCACCTGAATTTTATGTATTAATCATGTGGAGCACCATTAACCTCTGTTATTTTGGAGCAAAATCCATTCCAGTCACATCCATTTGGGAAGACTGATCCATATTTAAACGTGGAAACCTCCTTCTTCGATGCTATATAGACACGGTGACACAGTGGTTAGCACTGTTGCCTCACCAGCAGGGATCTGGGTTTGATTCCTGGCTTGGGTCACTGTCTATGTGGAGTCTGCACATTCTCCCCATGTCTGTTAGTCTATCCTCCGGGTGCTCTGGTTTCCTCCCACAGTCCAAAAAACGTGCTGGTAAGGTGCATTGGCCATGCTAAATTCTCCTTCAATGTACCCGAATAGGTGCCAGAGTGTAGCGACTAGGGGATTTTCGCAGTAACCGCATTGCAGTGTTAATGTAAGCCTACTTGTGACACTAATAAATACACTTTTAAAAAAGGAGGAGGCTTGATGAGTATAGTATGTGTGATGTAAACAATGTATATTTTAATGGGACTTTTGACAAGGTTCCATGTGGCAGACTGATTGGGAAGGTCATGGGATCCAAGATAAAGTGGCATGTTGGACCCAAAATTAATTCAGTGGCAGGAAACAAAGGGTTATGGTTGATGGGTCATTTAGTGATTGGAAGGCTGCAGAGTTCCGCAGGGATCGGTGCTGGGTCCCTTGCTTCTTGGCCAAAGCGGTAGGGCATGTCTTAAAGGTCACTTTGCACCTTTAAGACATGCCTTAAAACCAAACTCTTTGACCCAAGCTTTTAGTCATCTGAACATCTCCTTTTGTAGCATGGTGTTTGTTTTATAATGCTTCTTTGAAGTGCCTTGGGATGTTTCTTTACGTTAAAGGCACTATATAAACACAAGTCGGATCCTCTCTGTAATGTGGTAACCTTACCAGCACATTTTTTGGACTGTGGGTGGAAACCAGTGCACCCGGAGGATACACTAACAGATATGGGAAGAATGTACAGACTCCACATAGACAGTGACTCAAGCCAGGAATCAAACCCAGATCCCTGGTGGTGAGGCAACAGTGCTAACCACTGTGTCACCGTGCCTATATAGCATCGAAGAAGAAGGTTTCCAAGTTTAAATATGGATCAGTCTTCCCAAATGGATGTGACTGGAACGGATTTTGCAATAATGTGAAAGGATGACTTTGTAGAAGAGTCGAAAATTGGCCCTGTGTGTGATAGTTTGAAAGAAAGCTGGAGGCTGCTGGAAGATATCGAGGATGGGTCAGGTGGGCAGAAAGGTGGCATCCAATCCAGATTTGGCAAGGCCAGCGAAAGCAGAATGCCCAATTGTAGGATTCTGAAAAGGAAAAGGGGAACATTGAAGTGCACGATTACAGGTTACTGAAGGTGGCAAGACAGGTAGATAAGGTCATTAAGGAGGCACACAGGATACTTTCCTTTATTGGCTAAAGCCTACAGTGTAAGAACAGGGAGGTTGTGTAAAACATTAGTCAGATTGTAACTAGAATACTGTGAATAGTTACCACATTACAGGGAGGATGCGATCAATCTGAAGAGGCTACAAAAGAAATTGACGAGGATGTTGCCGGGGGTGCAAAATTTTAATTATGAGGAACAATTGGATAGAATGGCCTTGTTTTATTTAAGGGGAGGTTTAATTGAAATTTAATTAAGTGATGAGGGGTCTCAATAGAGCGGAAGGACCTGTTTTTGTTAGAGAAGTCACTAACATGGGGACATTGGTTTAAAGGATTAGAAGACAGTTGCAAATTTATTTTCATCCAGAGGGTGATGGAGATCTGGAACTGTCTGCCAGAAAGCGTGATAGAGACAGAAACCCTCATTGCATTTAAACAAAAACGCATAGTGCTATAATCTACAGGGCTACAGACCAAGAGCTAGAAGTAGGATGAAACTGGGTCACTCTCTTTGGGCCAGCATGGACATGATGGGCCACATGAACTCCTTCTGTGCTGGAAAATTTACTTGGATCAAAATGTTGAATATCCAGTGGAGGCTCAGCTTTTGTCCGAGATATTTATTCAGTGCTCCATCGATTTAGTGACTATTTTGAAGGGTAGATGGCGAATAAAATATCTGTGGTCGGGATGGATTTTGAAACGTTTGACTACATGTTAAAGGGATAATCTTTATTGCGCCCTACTATTCGGTTGCCCAATGCGTTAGGTTTGCTTCAAAATTTAACTGTTCTAGGCTATGATTATTAAATAGTTGGGATGTAAAACATGAAGTGTCATGAGTGAGACCTGATAATAGGAAAATCATAGAAATGACGGGCCATAATTTACATAATTTTACAAGAGCATTACTAAAGTGTGTGACTATAATATTCAGAGGATCATTTGGCCATAAAATCGGGCCCGTAACTACCTGACTCCCCAGTGTAGGATTTGGGGGCTACCCCAAAGATGTGCTGGGGAATTTCTCTGCAAGTTCCCAGGTGACGGTATATGCAACCATTATCTAACTTCCCCTGGACAATTGGACTGCTCTGGGAACAATCCGAAAACTTAATATTCGTATAAAATTATAAAATAGAAATAAAGCATCATGATAATTCAGATTGTGATGGTATATAGCGGTGAAAAGAAACCCTCCAGAGTTTGTTGGTATAGTGAAAATGTGTTAATTTTGACATTTCTTCTTGGGTTCCATCATTCAACAAGAGAGGTGAGCAATTATAATCCTGTTTTGTTAAGCAAAAATATGGAAAGCAGTGGTTGGGTTCATGCAAGATAAAAACTTGGTTACACATCTGACATAAGTCTCCTGAGAGGACTTCTTCGAGAATCTGTCAATAATGTAGTCGAGTGTATTTGCTTGTAATGGTTTGCTTTGAACAAAGAGGCCATTGGGGATTTGAAGCTAGGCATTGCTTAAGGCATTGGATATTTTAAGTCTTCTGGATATCTCTTGGCCGTTTGTGCATTTGTTTTCTTAAGTGTGGGAAGTTTTGTAACTTAGTGATGCATTTGAATAACAATTAAATTGTTAAAACTTTAAAAGGCAAGGGTGAACTTAAAACATTCGAGTCCAATAGCTGTTACATTTAAGAAATAGGAGTGCTCTGTAATGAAATCATATTTACACATCATGCTCTCATGCGCCTCCAAGCCCTTTTTGCTACCTCCATCTATCCAGTCTAATCTTGAATGTTGACAATCAGTTCTGTCATAACTACTAACACTGAAAGTGAAATCAACATCTCTGTCTAAAGAGGTTTCTCTTGCTCATTGGTCCAAATTGCTTATGTTTAATTTTGTAGAGAGTGCCCCTTCTTTTTGACTTCTCAACTGCTGGAAAAGCGCAGCTTCCAATCATTCTGATAACTTAATTTTTTATCAGATGTCTCATCATCTTGTAATGTGTGATTTCCTAAAGAAAAAATGCCTAGCGTTTCAAATGTTTCTCATTTGTATTTGTGGCTTTGTTTAGCTTTTTAGCTTAAATTTTACTTTTTAGATAATTACAATTGTAAGGGCTTATTGCTGTGATCTGTATCTAGCTTTTTGATCAGTTTATTCCAGCTCACTCTCCCAGCCCCTCAAAAGAAATCTCTGTGGGGATATATTATTAAAGTCACATGACTGTATTAGCCTCACTGCCATTATTAAAGCACTGAACTAATATGAAATGTTCTCGATCCCACATTCTAATTACAAGCATGTGCAAATCTTTCAAAATTCTAAGCTGCTGAAAGTAAAAATTATGCTACGCTTTTGTACATTTTTTTTAGTGTGGTGCATCATCTGTGAAACATTCCAATTTAAGAACTGGTGCTGTGGATATCACCTTAATTTACTACTTCGCAGTCAAGATTAAAAATTAAGTAGACCACTAAGCAATACCACTTAGTTTTTCTAGGAATCTTCACAGGAGCCAGGATTGAAGATTGTTTAATATCTGTGCATGCATCTTGGTTTCGGTGAATATAGGTGGCTAATTTAGCAGTTGAACTGTATTATATTGCTTTGTGTGTCATTTGCTCTTTTTTATAGGTATAAGAAGATTGATATTTGTTTTGTTTTCTTTTTAGATTAGAGACAACCTGGGTATCAGTCTGGATAATCAGATTTCACCACAATCTCCAATTTTGATTCCACCTCTTCGTATGTTTGTGTCCTGGTTGTTTAAGGTAAACAAGTATGATTGCAAAGATGAAACAAAAAAAAATTGCTACAAGTAGATTGAGGTGGCACTTGAAAGGAGTAATATCGGGCCAAAGTTTCAAATGTAATCTTTCATCAGAACTGTGAACTAACAGCTGAATGGGTATTTTAATCAGGTTGCGGTTGGAAGAGAGAAGTTGGGGGAAGGAAAGAACAGATACTTAATTCACGGAAGGTATTGGGAGGGGGATTTTGTGAGCGCATATGGCGACACTGCAAATTCCCACAAGAGCTGGAAGACGAGAATCTCACTGGCAAGATCTCGTTTTCCGATTTTTTTGTTTTTCCCCCCCCCACCAGTGACATAATGTGGTTCCTGCCCATGAAGGTTGGAAACCTCTTTTCAATATATTTAAATATAATTAGTGGGCTTCCCTGCCGTATCGTCCCACCATATTAGCAATTCATGTGGGCAAGGTTTACAACTGTTTTTTATAAACGTGAATCAGATGAAGGGATCCTGCCAGGGTTGCACAAGTATAGCTCCAGGATGGCGGGGGGAGAGGGACATGGCTGGGCAGTACCTTGGCACTGCCCCCAGGTGCTCCCGGCCAGGGGTCTGTGCTGGGGGGGGAGCCCTCTGGGGAGCTCCATTGAGAAAGGTACCCCCTTATCCTTGGGGAGGGTAGGGGTCCCCATTTTATTTTCAGCAGAGATCGGGGTACGTGGGATTCCCAGTGTTGCCTGCTTTTCCTGACCCTGCCCCTGCCCTGTTAGCATGTAAGCAAGAGCCACAGCTCCATTGTCCAGCATCCTGTGTAGAAAGAAACATGTGGCGAGATAAGCTGGCTGTGCAGTTGGTGAGCTACACGATGGTTTTCTCCCCTCAGCCAGGGGAGAAATTCCGCCCATTATCTTCATTCACAGAAGAAGGGCCAGTAGCTTGAGGACAATGACAATAGAGTTTCATATTTTGATTTATTCAGATATATGGTGAATGAGGACTATTTGATTATTTTCTAATTCCATCAAGTTGTAAGAAAATGCTCTTTCAGGCAGATACCCAACACTGATTTAATACCAAATTGGAAAATTTCCTTTAATTAACTTTTAGTTTCACAGTCTTCTATTTGGCTTGGTTGCTAACCAATGCTATCTTGCAATAACATTGTAAATACATTCCGTGTGTTCATTTCTGCAAAATACAGCAGATACTGGAAACCTGAAATTTAAAAAAACGCAATGGAAAATGCTACGCAGGTCAGGCAGCATCTGTTGTGAGAGAAACAGATCTATGATCTTTCTTTAGTTTTTAAGCATTTGCAGAAATATAAATTACAATGGGCCTACATTTAAGAACATAAGAACATAAGAAATAGGAGCAGGAGTAGGCCATCTAGCCCCTCGAGCCTGCCCCGCCATTCAATAAGATCATGGCTGATCTGACGTGGATCAGTACCACTTACCCGCCTGATCCCCATAACCCTTAATTCCCTTACCGATCAGGAATCCATCCATCCGCGCTTTAAACATATTCAGCGAGGTAGCCTCCACCACCTCAGTGGGCAGAGAATTCCAGAGATTCACCACCCTCTGGGAGAAGAAGTTCCTCCTCAACTCTGTCTTAAACCGACCCCCCTTTATTTTGAGGCTGTGTCCTCTAGTTTTATCTTCCTTACTAAGTGGAAAGAATCTCTCCGCCTCCACCCTATCCAGCCCCCGCATTATCTTATAAGTCTCCATAAGATCCCCCCTCATCCTTCTAAACTCCAACGAGTACAAACCCAATCTCCTCAGCCTCTCCTCATAATCCAAACCCCTCATCTCCGGTATCAACCTGGTGAACCTTCTCTGCACTCCCTCCAATGCCAATATATCCTTCCTCATATAAGGGGACCAATACTGCACACAGTATTCCAGCTGCGGCCTCACCAATGCCCTGTACAGGTGCATCAAGACATCCCTGCTTTTATATTCTATCCCCTTCGCAATATAGGCCAACATCCCATTTGCCTTCTTGATCACCTGTTGTACCTGCAGACTGGGCTTTTGCGTCTCATGCACAAGGACCCCCAGGTCCCTTTGCACGGTAGCATGTTTTAATTTGTTTCTATTGAGATAGTAATCCCATTTGTTATTATTTCCTCCAAAGTGTATAACCTCGCATTTATCAACGTTATACTCCATTTGCCATATCCTCGCCCACTCACTCAGCCTGTCCAAATCTCTCTGCAGATCTTCTCCGTCCTCCACACGATTCACTTTTCCACTTATCTTTGTGTCGTCTGCAAACTTCGTTACCCTACACTCCGTCCCCTCCTCCAGATCATCTATATAAATGGTAAATAGTTGCGGCCCGAGTACCGATCCCTGCGGCACGCCACTAGTTACCTTCCTCCAACCGGAAAAACACCCATTTATTCCGACTCTTTGCTTCCTGTCGGATAGCCAGTCCCCAATCCACTTTAACACACTACCCCCAACTCCGTGTGCCCTAATCTTCTTCAGTAGCCTTTTATGGGGCACCTTATCAAACGCCTTTTGGAAATCCAAAAACACCGCATCCACCGGTTCTCCTCCATCAACCGCCCTAGTCACATCTTCATAAAAATCCAACATGTTCGTCAAGCACGACTTTCCCCTCATGAATCCATGCTGCGTCTGATTGATCGAACCATTTCTATCCAGATGCCCTGCTATCTCCTCTTTAATAATGGATTCCAGCATTTTCCCTACTACAGACGTTAAGCTGACCGGCCTATAGTTACCCGCCTTTTGTCTCCTTCCTTTTTTAAACAGCGGCGTAACATTAGCCGTTTTCCAATCAACCGGCACTACCCCAGAATGCAACGAGTTTTGATAAATAATCACTAACGCATCCACTATTACCTCTGACATTTCTTTCAATACCCTGGGATGCATTCCATCCGGACCCGGGGACTTATCCACCTTCAGTCCCATTAGTCTACCCAGCACTGCCTCTCTGGTAACATTAATTGTATTAAGTATTTCTCCTGCTGCCAACCCTCTATCGTTAATATTTGGCAAACTATTTGTGTCCTCCACCGTGAAGACCGACACAAAAAACTTATTTAAAGACTCAGCCATATCCTCATTTCCCACTATTAACTCCCCCCTCTCGTCCTCCAAGGGTCCAACATTCACTCTAGCCACTCTATTCCTTTTTATATATTTATAAAATCTTTTACTATCATTTTTTATATTAATTGCTAGCCTAGCTTCATAGTCTATCCTTCCTTTCTTTATCGCTTTCTTAGTCTCTCTTTGTTGTTTCTTAAATTTTTCCCAATCACTTGTTTCTCCACTATTTTTGGCCACTCTGTACGCAGCTGTTTTTATTTTAATACTCTCCTTTATTTCCTTCGTTATCCACGGCTGGTTCTCCCTTTTCTTACAATCCTTGTTTTTTGCTGGAATATATTTTTGCTGAGAACTGAAAAGGATCTCCTTAAAAATCCTCCACTGTTCCTCAGCTATCCTACCTGCCAGCCTGCTCTCCCAGTCTACCTTAGCCAATTCATCCCTCATCCTATCATATTTCCCTCTGTTCAAACAGAGGACACTGGTTTGGGACCAAACTTTCTCCTCTTCCATCTGAATCAGAAATTCGACCATATTGTGGTCACTAGACCCAAGAGGGTCCTTCACAATAAGATCCTTAATTCTACCTACCTCGTTACACAATACCAGATCCAAAATAGCTCGTTCCCTCGTCGGTTCCGTAACATGCTGTTCAAGGAAACTATCCCGACAGCATTCTAAGAACTCTTCCTCCATTCCACCCTTACCGACTTGAGTCTGCCAGTCAATGTGCATGTTGAAGTCCCCCATGATTATTGCCGTTCCGTTTTTACACGCATCCCTTATCTGCTTGTTTATAGCCCTCCCTACCTCAACATTATTATTTGGGGGCCTATATACCACACCTACTAGTGTCTTTCTCCCTCTACTATTCCTCATCTCTACCCATAATGATTCCACGTTTTGTTCCTCAGAGCCTATGTCATCCCTCAGTACTACCCTGATATTATCTCTTATTAATAGCGCGACCCCACCACCTTTTCCTTCCTGTCTATTCTTCCTAAACACCTGATACCCCTGGATATTCATCTCCCAGTCCTGGTCACCTTTCAGCCACGTTTCTGTAATGGCCACTAGATCGTACCCACTCGTGCTGATTTGCACCATCAACTCATTTACCTTGTTCCGAATGCTTCGTGCATTCAGGCAAAGTGTCCTTATTCCAGCTTTTATCTGGACCCGCTTTGATGAGTCGCGAACACCCTCTCCCTCTACTCCCTTATCTAAATTACCGCCTTCATTCACTTGCACCCTCTCCTCTACCATTAATTTTGTAATTCCCCTTACCCCTGCATCCTCCACCCCATCAATTAGTTCCTTGATCCTAGTCAACTCTTCTAGCTCCCCTCCCCCCAACCTATCTAGTTTAAATTCTCCCCAGTAACCTTAGCCAACCTACCGGCCAGGATATTGGTCCCCGTGTGATTCAAGTTCCACCCGTTTTTTGTATACAGATCACCCCTGCCCCTAAAGAGGTCCCAATGGTCCAGGAACCTGAATCCCTGCCCCCTGCACCAGTCCCTCAGCCACACATTCATCTTCCACCTCACTCCATTCCTGCCCTCACCTTCCCGTGGCACAGGCAGTAATCCTGAGATTACTACCTTTGCTTTCCTCTTTCTCAGCTGTCTCCCTAATTCCCTGTACTCCCTTTTCATGACCCCTTCTCCCTTCCTACCCACATCAGCGGTACCAATATGTACCGCTACCTCAGGCTCCTCTCCCTCCCACCTCAGGATTTCCGGGATGCGACTAGCGACATCCTGGATCCCGGCCCCAGGGAGGCAGACCACCATGCGAGAATCCCGCCTACCTCCGCAGAAACGCCTGTCTGTCCCCTTCACCATCGAGTCCCCGATTAATACCGCCTTCCTCCTCTTTTCCTTAGCCCTCTGAGTTACAGGGCTGGACTCCACTGCGGAGACACGGCCACTGCTGCTTCCCCCAGGCGGGCTGTCCCCCCCAGCAGTACTCAAGCAGGAGTACTTGTTGTGCAGGGGCAAATCCACTGGGGTGCTCTCAACCACCCTAGCCTTACCCTTCCTGGCCATCACCCACTTGGCCTCCTCCCGTTGCCCTGGTGTGACCACCTGATGATAGCTCTTGTCTATCACCTCCTCATTCTCCCTCATCAGCCTAAGATCCTCGAGCTGCAGTTCCAGCTCCCTAACACGGTCCCTCAGGAACCGCAGCTCGACACACCCCTCACAGATGTGGATGTCCGGGAGGCCAGATGCCTCCAGGACCTCCCACATCCTACACTGGGAACAACACACTGGTTTCACACTCATACTGGACACTTTATGTCAAGTAAGACAGTAAAAAGTTAATAAGAGTGTAAGGAAACAAAAAAATAAATAATTAATTAAAGTCAGAAAACCCACTCTCTTACCCTCAGCCTGCTCCTGGGAACAAATCCCTGATATTAACAACTGATATTAAACCCAAACAACTGAGATTAAACCCAAACAACTGAGATTAAACCCAAACAACTGATATTAAACCCAGAACAACTGAGATTAAACCCAGAACAACTGATATTAAACCCAAACAACTGAGATTAAACCCAAAACAACTGAGATTAAACCCAAACAACTGATATTAAACCCAGAACAACTGATATTAAACCCAAACAACTGAGATTAAACCCAAAACAACTGAGATTAAACCTAAACAACTGATATTAAACCCAAACAACTGAGATTAAACCCAGAACAACTGATATTAAACCCAAACAACTGATATTAAACCCAAACAACTGATATTAAACCCAAACAACTGATATTAAACCCAAACAACTGAGATTAAATCCAAACAACTGAGATTAAACCCAAACAACTGAGATTAAACCCAAACAACAGAGATTAAACCCAAACAACTGAGATTAAATCCAAACAACTGAGATTAAACCCAAACAACAGAGATTAAACCCAAACAACAGAGATTAAATCCAAACAACTGAGATTAAATCCACAACAACTGAGATTAAACCCAAATAACTGAGATTAAACCCAAACAACTGATACTGAATCCAAACAACTGAGATTAAACCCAAACAACTGAGATTAAACCCAGAACAACTGAGATTAAACCCAGAACAACTGAGATTAAACCCAGAACAACTGATATTAAACCCAAACAACTGAGATTAAACCCAAAACAACTGAGATTAAACCTAAACAACTGATATTAAACCCAAACAACTGATATTAAACCCAAACAACTGAGATTAAACCCAGAACAACTGATATTAAACCCAAACAACTGAGATTAAATCCAAAAAAAAAAAATTTGTAACAGATCAAAGTGTATTTGCATCTGTTTGTTTAAATTTAATGAGAAATTGTGTCTAAGTTTATCAGAAACTCTGGTCGCTTAATTGTATTCTTGTAACTTTTTTTTTTAGGCAACAACTCTGCCCAATGAATACAAAGAGGGAAAACTGCAAGCCTATAAGCTAATTTGTGACATAATGACTAAGCGCCAAGATGTCTTGCCAAATTCCGATTTCTTAGTACACTTTTATCATGTGATACATCGAGGCATTGTGTGCGAGGATCAGGTAATGCAATTTATTCCTTGTACAAGTTTTAATTTAAAAGTCAAAATTAATTGTCACTTTCTAAACTAAAGCAAGGTTGCTCTAAAGTAAATGCAAGGGAAAATCCTTGGGAAAAATAGTGACTTTGTAAAACAATCTACCAAATGACAAATGGATTAAGTTCTGTTTTAAGCATTTTATGCCAAATATTGTGGCAATGTACCCATTTCAACTGACAAACTGCTCCATTTCTGTCCTGCCTCAAATTTATTTTTTAAAAGACTTGAACCTTATGCTCGCCTTTGTATTCAGATGTGGGTCTGTATATTGAAATTTTATTTCCATACTTACAAAGTTCAGAATACCAAACCTTAAAAACCAAACATGAAAAAGATTGGCACAAAGCTCAAAGTTACCTAGAAGGTGCAAAGGTATTGTTTTATGATATACTTTCAGTATTTGGGGAAACCGAGGAGGTCACCATAAGAACTAAGGAAAGGGGTGACATTGGACGGGATTTTATGGCCTCGCTCATTCCAAAACCGTAAAAGTCCCGCCTGAGGTCAATGGACCTTCCCATGGTCCACCCCTTGCCCGCTCCAATTCCCATAGTGGACAGGACGGTAAAATTCCAGCCATCATGTGAACCGGTGTTCGTTAGTGGCCCAGAAAATGTTATTGTGGGTTCTCTATGGATAGATGAACAAAGGCGGGCTGCATGGCCATCCTTTTTCATAATACTTGGTGAATTCCAGCAGAATTTTTCTGATGGTTGAATACAGGGTCAAATTAGAAAAACTTGATTTTGGGTGTCACATCTTGACGAATCTTGGCATAATAGTCTTAATAGCAATTGCCAGTAAGTTGATGCAGGGACTGTCCAAGGAATTTCCTCAATGTCGGGACACACATTTAGGATGTAAGAGTGGTCCAAATTTGTATGCATCAGTCAATAGTGATTTTCAGATTGATTGCTGCTAGTTAATCATCTGAACCATTTATTGGGATCATCTGTACAAACTGTCCTGAGAGAGTGTGGCAGTCCAGATGATAGGGACCTCAATCACAACACTTTGGTGCTGTAAATGATAATGGAAGTTTTCTCCTTGTCATCAGAGCACAAGTGATTTCTGAGTCAAACTGCAGACATACTTCTCTCAAAAATCAGCTGGTCTTAACATTGGAACTTACAACTCTGACATCTCCTTTGAATACTAGTAAAGCTATATTTTTGAATCTGAGATCTTCAGTGGGCGAGAAAATAGCTTTGAATACCTTGCCTCTGACAAAAAGTTAGAAGTAACTAGCCTTTTTCCAGTGTTGTGTACGTCAAAGGTTTACCTGTAATTGTAACCGCTCACGTGGCGGAGCAGAGTCATAGAACCGCTTAGAAAAAAACATTTATTAAACATGAAAAATTGTATTATTATACAATACTCCTTTACTCTCCCCTTAGCTTTACAATTACACACAGATTGTAAGATTAACCTGGATTACAAAATTCATAAACTACAATGGTCTTATTAACACACACACACTCCCTTTTAAGCACACAAGATGACTGTGGTTGGACACACTCCTCTCTGAACCCAAGTGAATATCTGTGGATGGTTATTATAGCCGTGAGCCACTTTGTCTCACTGAATTCTGGCTTCCACACGATTGATTTCAAATTCTGCTTTCAAAAGTCACACTTTCAAATTTTTTTTAAAAATTATGTTTTCTTTCCACTGCTTCCATCAAAGTTTCGCTTTCAGGTTTTACATCTCTCCCTTCATATTTTCTTTGTCTTAAAGGCTTTTACATAAACTCCGGTGTCCAGCCATTGTTTTCCTCAATTATTTGAAATAAGATCTCCCAAACTGTAGTAATTTCTCACACATCTTGGCACTGCTGCAGCTACCTTGCTGGCCTCCAATGCCTTTTCAACTCTTGTGGCTTAACTGAATAGTATTCTATTCTGGTTCCCAGTTTCCTCTGTTCTGTTAACTCCAGACTTTGTGGAAACTCTCTCCATTTCTCTAGTTTCCTTTAAGTAGCTTTCCGGCAGCTTTTTTCATAACCATTACTCCATAGTATGATTTTTCTTCTAGCAAGGCTGAGAGAGATGTTCCCTCTTTAGCCATCCAGAACCAGCTGCTTCGAGCAGGGCTGAGAGAGCTGTCTTCTTTATCACTATGTATCTCCAACTGCAATCAAATTACTTTACTTCACTTTCACTTAACTGCTTACTTCAATTCAGTGCCACAGGGAGTCGGAGCCTATCCCGACTGACATTGGGCATTAGGCAGAGTACACAGACAGGGTCTCGCACTTAAAAACACACAGGCACGCATACGCAGACAAACAGAGGTACAATGGTATTGAATTTGACGATCAGCCATGATCTAAATGAATGGCGGAACAAGCTTGAAGAGCCAAATGGCCTATTCCTTTTATTTTCTATGTATGTTTCTATCTAACCTACACATCTTTGGACTGTGGAGGAAACTGGAGCACCCAGCGAAATCCCACACACAAATGGGAGAATGTGCAAACCTGTCGCAGTCAGATAACCCAGGCCAGAATCGGTGCCTGGAGCTGAGGCTGCAGTGCTTAATCACTGCGCCACTGTCATCCTCAATTCAAATTAGCTAAGCTAAAACTTTCTCTAAAGTTTCTCTACCTTATAAGGCCCCAGTTGCTAACCATTGCTGATTTATTTACTCTTCACACTGTGGCCCTCTCTAAGCACAATAGAATCACAGTTGGAATTGAAACCAACCCCCACACATACAACCATCTTTGTCCAGCATGAATCCAACTAACTATAGGTATTTACCCTTCCAGGCACAGAAACGTTAAATTAAACTCAAAACTATATCTTATTCCTAATGTTTATCAATACAAACATCAATCCCTTAAAACTACCTTTATTTTCCCCAACAACATTTGTCCAAATTACTAACTTGTCTTAACTTTATTGCTCCGGCTGCTGGAGTATTTGTCACTGTTTCAGGCCAAGTACTTGCTTTGCATGCAGAAACCACACTAACCCATGTCTCATCTTAAGCAAGGGAAGCTTCATGTTTCTCATAACATAGTTCCAGGCACGTACTTGCCAATGGCAGTTAGACTGTGTCTCGGAGGAGGAGTAGTAGATAGGTGACGTACCTCCCATTTTAGAAGTTCAGTCTTTATAAACTCCATGGTGTTCTGTAAGCTGTCAAGTTCCAAGTTCCACAGCGCAAGAGAAATCTGAATTGATTGGGAAAGGAGCTTTATTCTCAGGAGGTGTGGCTTGCCACCAGATATCCTGGGTAGTTCGTACATAAACATACCATCGAGATTGACTTGGCTAGTTTTCAGATAGGAATTGGATGATAGCTAATTCTGACAGTGTGGACCTATAGATTAAACTGCTGATGCTGGGAGAAGTAACCCTTGAACGTTATAGACAGAGGAGCCTATGTGGCTATCTGGGATGCTGTCCTATCTATTTGTCTCAAATTTCCAGACTTTTAGAAGCGGCTGATAGAAGATAATAGCTCATTTGAAGTTCAGGTATTTTAAGAAGAAAATAGTAAGTTCACAAGCCATTCCATATATGCCCTGAAGAGGGCAGTTTTGGAAAGCTCTGAGATCGTGACGTTCGCATCAACCAAGCAACAATCATTTTTTTAATTTAAGGGCTGTTCAATCCAGCAGTTCAGAATGACCAGTATGATTTATTTGTTTTTAAAGTACTTGTTACATCCTCCCCCTCTTCCACTATTCACCGTTTTGCACTGGACTGCTGAAGCTGCTTTTTAGGCGAATCTTATTTAGTGACTGCGTTCAATGAAATAGTTAAATATCAGGTAGTGTTTGCTACCTGTACTTCCATCCTTCAAAATACATTCGGGGCACTCATTTTCCTGGAGGCAGTCAAGGGGTGAAAATGGAATTTAGAAGCTGTTGCTTGCTTAGATGCAGGAAATATTTCACCAGGTCAAGAAAGCTCAACATTTCACTCTCGTTACTGCAGTCCCTAAGGACACGCAATTTCTGATTGACCCAACCTCCTTCAGCCTGACATTGAAGCCCAAAATGGTCAACTAGCACAGATCATACAGGCTGTTCAACCACTGAACCAGCTGGCCTGAGAAGTTGTACGTTGCCCGTATGAAATTGTGAATACCTGCAGGAAGTACCTTGGATCAGTGTCGACAGAATGGATGACATGTACGCTGTACCCCCATCTAGATTAAAGTTACTTTTTCCTATGTTTTAACCGGACCATGTCAATAGTGATCATATTTTGAAGTAAGCCCCACATGTTTACCTATACCTGGAAGAACTGGTTGATGCAGATGTTGTCCAAAGGGGAAAAAAATCTAAGAATTCCTATCATGTGGCATTTGTGATCAATCAGGAAAGCCCAGATGTGCTTAATACAGGCATATTCGAAGGAGCCTTTTTATAGGGAGAAAAATGTAGGCAGATCGTCACCAAATGAAATGTAATATGACCTCCCATGGTCTCCATTATGTTACTCACTTTCATAGTACTATCTGTTATGGTCAGTGTTATTTGTATGACTGTGATAGCTCTATTTCCTTACGCCCTGAGAAAAAGATTGCACCAAAGAATACTCGTGGCCCTTCAGTAGTGGTTCAAAGGTGTTCCACAGGCTATCCTTCCACCATCACCTGTAACATTAGTGGTCATTGCCTTTGTGATGTGGACAAGTCGTCTGGACAGAGTCTGGGTAAGAGGTTATGGAATCATTTTGCAGTATCTGGCATTGAACAGATGCTACGAGTGTGACTTGCTATAAACTGCTTTAAAAGGTTGAGTTATTTGTTTGACTTCCCTGATGGGAGGAAAAAAACTGAGAGTTAACACTTTGTGGAATAGATCAAACTAAATCTTTAATATGGAAGTAATTTGTTCAATATCAATTATATCCAGATGATCATGGACGACAGCTTGAGCTTCAGTTCTTCAGTCTTTGATATTTTGCATTCGCCTACCGTGCGCAATAAGACCTTGGCTACAATCACTGGAGCGATGAGTAATGCTCTACGTATTACAGGATATTGTTGTAACATAAGCTCTTGTTATTAGTTGAACTATGGAACATGGGGTCAAAATGTTTTGTGATTAAAGGTATATTAGCTATGAGGTATTGAAATATTACCTCACAATTGTCCAGCCCATAATGGTACCTCTAGTTTTTAAAAAAATGCATTTATAAAAATGGCACAGCGAATTGTTAACTGATTTCTAGTAAAAGGCAGTGGTTTAGATGTTGATTCCTTGTATATGAACTTGTTTCTTTGTTTGAAAAGAAGTTAACGCAAGTATATGAAGAGCTTTGCAAGGGATCGTGTAGCTGCTTATTTTACTTGATTGTACTTGCTTACGGTATATGAAAAACAAATAGAGAAACCAATAGAAAAAGCAATACGTCAGATAAAAATAGGATGTTATGGAAGTGTGGGGTTTGGCTTAGCTCAGAGTTAGCAGGACAGTGCAGTGGTGCACGGTGGGTTTAAATTTGATTGAGCAGTCAGAGGACAGGTTGGAACTGCTGTTGAAGTGCAGAGGTTCTGGCAGAAACTATGCTGGATGGCTTTGCTCTTCCTGATTATTTTGAAGGAATTGTGGTTCATCCACAGCTTAATGTTGGTCCGTGTGGCAAATGTTGTGGGATTGAGTGGTGACGGCTGAGGCTTTCATTGACGTGGATACAGGAGCAGAGCCCATGTTTATGGATGATATGGCCAAGAGAAAGCATGCATAAGAAACAGGAAATAGCCACAGATGGCTCACGCTGGAGTTGATGGCACAACCACCAAGGTGTACCCATTTATATTGGGATGTTGCCTTCCTCCTGAGATACTCCTGTTGCTTTAACATTAGTGAATGGGGCTGGTTAGCTCAGTTGTCTTTGGACAGAGCATTCATGGAATGGTAACAAAAAATGCTGGATAAACTCAGCAGGTCTGGCAACATCTATGGAGAGAGAAAAGCAGTTAATGTTATGCATTCGTATGACTCTTCTTCAGAACTCTTTTATTCATGGAATGGAATAGTACAAAATCTGGAATCTTCAATACCATTCTTATGTTTTTAAGTTAGTTATTCAACAAATATTCTAATTATTTACTGTGAGGTGGGGTTTTTGGCGTCACTTGAGATGACTAAGTATGTTTTGTGGTGCTTCAATTCTGCGCTTATTGTGTTACATGGTATCTTAGATTGTGCCTTTAATATGTAGCGTTCATATCTACTTTTAGATAGGTATCTGTGGTTATCAACATAGTGCCTTTCATAACTCAATGGTAGGTAGTGCTCTCGTCTTCAAGTCAAAAGGTTGTGGTTCGATATCCCACTCCAGGGACTGCAGCAGGCTGTCATGCCGGGACAGTAGGGAGGGAATGCTACACAGTTGGAAGGGATGTTCTTAAAAAAAAAAGTTCCTATCTGGCCTCTCAAATGGATGTAAAGATTCCATGGCATTATTTGAAGGAGAGCGGGGAATCCTTCCCTATAGTCTAGCCATATTTATCCTTCCAGCAACACTTAAGTGGAGTTTTTGGTTATTGCATTGATGTTTGAGGCACCTTGCTGTATGCAGGTTGGCTGCTGTGTTTCATACATTACCACAGTGACTGGACTTCTGAAGTTGGAAAAGGTGCTAGGTAAATAAAAGTCATTTTCAAAACTGCAAAGAAAATTTCAGTTTGAAAGTTAATACACTGCTCCTTCCTGGAGAGGAATGAACAGGGTTAAGTTATTGAGCATTTGTTTCTAATTTCTACCTATTTTATCAGTTAATAAATCTAGTCGATTGTCAGCAGTCAATATTTTCCTCTCTCGAGACAGGGGCTGTGAAGTGAATTAACGCATGTTTGCAGCACAACTAACTGCAGATGCATCCTCTCACTGATGTTTTATTAATTTCTACCCCTAGATGGTGCACACAACCACATGAATGTAGCCTTTTATTTCTGGTGTACAAAATTTTATTTTTCAGAGAATATATAACATTTTGTTGAAGGCTTTACTAGAATAACTTATGTTTCGGGTAATGTATATTGCTAAAACAATCACGGGAAATATGTTGCCTTTCCTCATAATGGCAAGGATGCTGATTTATTTTTTCAACCTCATTCATTGAAGCATTTAATTTGAAAATTTCTAAACTAAATGCACGTAGAAGCATATTCACAATTATTGAGGGTATCTCGTGAAATTTTGACGTAAGGTCCCAATGAGCTGATTAAAAATTTTTTTAAAAGCTGGAAATACCTGGCACGTCTGGCAGCATCTGTGGAGGTATAAACAGTTAACGTTTCAAGTGTGTCCTTTCCTTTTTGCTTTTGTCACAGTCAGTAAAAACCTGTCTAATTATAATCGTAAGAGCATAAGAAATGTTAAGGATGAGAAAAGGACGTTTGGACCAGAAGAATTTTACCGGCACGTCCGCCCAAGTTTCGCACGATTCCGCCCGAGGCCAACGGAGAGTGTCATTCTCCGAGCCTCGCCCGCCCCCGGAATCGGGGCAGGCGTGCCGGTAAAATTCCGGCCATAATCTCTACTATCCTACTAACTCTTTAATAATAACAGACTCTCTTGAACAGTGCTGACATTTTTGCTTCTTAGTATGCAGCCTGTCAGATTGTTCCAAACATCTTTCACTCTTGAGCAAAGAAGTATTTTGTAATATCTATTTTAAATGAATGTGCTCTGATCCTCTTTTTCTGGATTAATTTGAAGCAATATTCACAATGCTATTCATCATGCTTGCTGCAAATTCCCATATGTTGTGGAGAAGTCTTAAAGCTTAGTTTAAGCACTGTTGCAATTGTTAGATAGTAATACCATTTCAGAGGGTGCCAGATGGCTGGGGTATCAACAGCCAGTAATTAATTGTAAATGAGTAACTGCCAATAATAAACTTAGGGGTGTGAATTAAAACAGCAGTGTTCTATAAGCATTGCTGGATCACTCATATTGCACAGCAGCCATTAAACAAGTTAGATTGATCGTTATGATTTTAACAGTACTGTTTTTCTTTTCTCAAGTGGCGTGCAGCTCCATTCATTCTGCAAAGATAATGAAACCTCCTAATCCCCGTCTTCAATGTAGTAATAAGTAAATAATACATTATTTCATGTATGAATGGACAAAAATCGGATGAAATCAAAATGATTAATACATTAACAAGCTCCCTTTTTCCCCATCTGCCAAGCGGTCAGTTAATTTCCAGAGCGAATAATGCAGGTGTTACTTAAAAGAATAACTTGTTGGAATTTTATTGCTTTGAAGAAGAACAACGAAATAATTGCTAAATGTTTTTGGTCAATTTCTTGATTTATATCCTTGTTTGTTCACTGTTAATCTAAGCATATAGTTATAAACTTCAGTATTCAAAAAGAAAATCAAAAACAGAAATTGGATTTTGAATAAGGATATCAAAGTTTTTGCACGATTACACATATTGGCAAAATTTTAGATATTTTGAGTATTGCCCCCTTGAAGTTAACTGGGAAGATACCAGAGCCATGTGCACTATTCTCTGGTTGCATTGCTGTTGTATACGATACCAGGAGGTGTTGGGTCTTCAGGCACCTAAATTATACCACCTATCCAGGCAAGTGTATAGTATGACTGGAAAGGCTGTAACAGTTTTTCGTACAATCTTTGTTGTAATACATGGTTTAGCCTCAAGGTTTCATTTTGTTGCAGCTGAAACTCCCAAAACAAAATGAATCCTAGTGATTATAATCAGGCTTTTTTTTTTGTCATCATGCAATGAACAAATGAAACCAAATGTTTTAATATTTTTGAAGATATAATTATTCACTAACAAATTGCAAGATTTTCAAACAAACCTTGAATGTATTTTAGAAAAGGAAAAAAAAACTAAGTGCAAGTGGAATAGAATCTTCCATGGGGTAGTGGGAAGAGGAAAGCAGGAGGTGGTTCTCTTGGCTAACTATCCTTCTTCCTCTTAAGACAACAATTCATAGTTGATTCTTGAGCTGTAACATCCCTCTTCTACCTCCAGGCAAGTGGTTATTCTAGACGTGTAAACCTGTGCAGTAATTAAGGGCAATAATAGGTGGGATGCGTTTACAATTCTCTCTCTCTTGCATCCCCCAGAATGTGGTGTCATCTCTTTGCTTTTTAAAAACTAGGCAAGCTGTCTAACCATTTAAAACAGCTGCTGGTCTGTATGCTGCAAAGCAAATTCAGTTTTGTACTGTTGACCTCCTCCTTACCCCGAGGCAGCAGTAGATAGCATCATAGCAATTCAGCCCTGTGACACATGAGGTTTTGCAATCCATCTGTTTGTATGGATATGACCCTTTAGTTGAGTGTGGATATTATCCACTGCCATTGAAACATAAGGGGTGGAAAGTGAGTTTTTTTTCTGAGAAGTATTTTTTCAGCTGCAGGAAAATCATTGTGAGGTGTGCTGATTGCAGCTGGCAGCAGCCATTAGGATTGGTGTGGAACTGGGAGGAACAGTACTGCTCTTCAGATGAAAATTGAAGAAATCTTTGGGGAGAGGCCATTTGCAAAGCCACATTCGCAGCAGCGCAGTTTGAGTGGGGCAAGTCCAGTCCCTGGTTTGCTTAGGGAGGTTCAATTGTCAATTGGCTTCCTAAAACAGTTGTACGGTCCTTGTCCCTGTCAGCTTTGACAAAGGGCCATCTGGACTCGAAACGTCGGCTCTTTTCTCTCCTTACAGATGCTGCCTGACATGCTGAGATTTTCCAGCATTTTCTCTTTTGGTGTAAGCTCCTTCATTAACATATAAAAGGAGCCTAATGCCTGTTTGAGGCAGCCTGAAAAACAGGCTAGTCTAATATTTGGATCTTTGGGGCATCCTTGGGGTGCAGATGTTGGTCTTTGAAATTGGTCTTTGTTATGTCCATTTTACAGTGATGACAATTAAACAAAATCCAATTTCTAGGGCCAAAATTTTCCAGCTGTCCACGCCAACGGGATTCTCTGGTTCTGCTGCAGTGAACAGAGATTTGACTGAGCACCAAATTCTTTGTCCTCGCTTATAGCGACAGCAGGGCGCGAATGGCTGGAAAGTTCTGGCCTAGATCTACGCTTCTAAAGTTTAAAAAAATCTTTACTTTTTAGTTTATATTGTTAACACTCATTCTTTAAAACAACTTCATAAAAAAATACTGAGAATATTAACTGACTTAGTGCAGCTGATGCTACAGAAGCTTAGAACAACCCATGGTTGAGCAAAAGGGAGCAATGCACAAGAGGCTTGTAGGACTGGAGGATGTTACAGAAATGGCCAGGCCATAGAAGTCATTAAGAGGCAGAAAATTGAAGTAGAGGGACAACAACAACTGTAGTTATGTAGTGCCATTAAACAGAGTTTTACACTCAAACATTTTAGAGGGTGGGAGGCTGGGGGGGGGGGGATGGCATTGGCATAATGGAGTCTGGAAGTAACAAAGGCATGTATCAAATTGTCAGAAGCAAATGGGCTGAGATGGAGTTGGGATGGGGAGGGGAAGCACAGTAGATGATATAGATTTGGAAATATGCTCTCTATGATGGAGAGAATACGGAGTTGGAAATGCAGCTCAAGATTGAGTGGGACGCGGAGGTTGCACACCATCTGGTTCAGCCCGAGATGTTGGACAAGGAGGGTTGGAGTTGGTGGCAGGAGTTGAAGGAATTAGCTCCTGTCTTGCTAATATTTAACTGACAAAACATTACTGCTCATCCAAGACTGGATGTCAAACAGACCGAGACTAGGAGCACGGAGGCAGTGGATGAGATTAAGAAACATGGAGAGGTGGATCTGGGTGCCAAATCTCTGCATGATGTTGCCAACAGGCAGCATGCAGCAAAGGAAGAGGGACGGTCCAAGGATAGATTTTTGGTTGGTTAACAAGATCAGATGTTTTGACCTGAGTCTTTTGATGAAGTTATAATGATTTTGAAAGGGTAGTTGACTGTTACTGAGCAGAAAGAAATGTTTACTGTCATAGAGGTTAGGAAAATAAGTTAGGTGGTTAAGAGCTGAGCAAAGTAGAATGAAAGGAGCTGGAAGGTAGGCCTCAGGGTTGAGATCAGTTTGCCAACAAATTTATATTAGTGTTCTGAAGTATGCATGTTTCTAGATTTTGATCGTATGGTATATATAAAACTGCATTTAATGAACAACCATCGCATTTGAACCACAAAATGGCCAATTAAATTTTTAACGTTCAAGTTTATTTATTAGTGTCACAAGTAGGCTTACACTGCAATGAAGTTACTGTGAAAATCCCCTAGTCGCCACACTCTGGTGCTTGTTCGGGTCCACACAGACAGTGACCCATGCTGGGAATCAAACCCCAGGTCCCTGGCACTGTGAAGCAGCAGTGCTAACCACTGTGCCACCATGCTGCACTAATTAAATTGGGATATCGAGCTTATTCTGGCTAGATGCTGAAAAATCTATATCTATATATTTTGGACTTCGCTTTTATTAATTGGAAATTCAAGTGATAATTGTTTGAATTAAAATGTGTTTTGATTGTTTCAGCATTTGCATTACCCACTTCATCAATTGGTTCGTATTTACTAAATCCGAGGTTATAGTGGATATTTTGTGTTGGTAGGATGAAACGCAATTAAAACTGTGTTCTGTACCGGAATAGCATTGCTTTAAATGACTTTTACTTTAAAAAAAAATCATCTTGGTTTTTGTAGGTAAGGCAGTTAACTGCAAAATGGTTGATCATTTTATTGTAAGTAGAGTTGAGTGCAGTCCGTGCGTGGATTTTTTGTTAGTACCATTTATAAAAACCCACAGACAACACTAGATGACTGCAGGCACAACGATACATGGAAGAGCATGCTTAATAATAAATTGGTGGTGAGTCAGAACACAACAGCACTTTGCCCCTCACTTCCCCTAGAACCTTCCAGGTCTTTTGTCTGAATTAACCAACTTATTCCTCTTGTTTTGCACCCCCCACCATCACCACCACAACCCCCCCCTTGCCGGTGAGAAGGAGTCTCAACTCCATCCACCCACTCTCTTCCCTCTCTCTCTCCCCCCCCCCCCCCCCCCCCGCAAATTCTAACAACATGTAATAACTTTGAGCGGGTCCAGTTTTTTTTCTCTAGAAATACATACACATGTTATAATGGTTGTTAATTACACAAACAGCTGTGTTTTTTTCTACTTCATTGACTCTTTTCACCTAAATGAAATAAACGGCGCACTAATAAAATACTTGAAATTAACAGTGTGAACAAAATCATTTTGCAGATTTTGTTCATCAACAGTCAGTCATCCAGGAATGAAGGGATTGTTGCAGTAACAAAGTGCACTCACCAACTGCTTTTTGCTACCGCCATATGTTTTCACGACTGCTTGCATTTCTGCAAGCTCTGTGTACAAAGCATTCAATTAAAGTGATTCATTTACCAGGTAGCGAGCAGCCTGCTGCAGTTCATATTTACTGAACTGTGCTTTAAAAGGGAAGGAAAACATGCCTGTATTTGAATTAGATGATTTTTTATGATCCAGCTGATAAAGGGCAGATGTTCTCATCTTGCAGTTTTCCCGTACAGATTGGGGTTTTCAGATGAGTTTGAAGTTTAACAGGTTAGACTACCCACAGTAATTGTGGAATAGCATTTTGCTAAGGCTACAGTATATATCCCTTTTGTAAATGCGTTCCCTGCCTTGTAACTTTTGGCATATTAAGTATTAGATGCACTTTCTCTTTTTAAAAAAAAAGCACGCCACTGAGCTGAAGAAGTAACGACACAAGATTTTTGGTGGTTTTATTTTTTCTGACTGATCTTTGGTGACTACTTTATGTAATTTATTGGTAGAATTTTACATTAGTTCCGAGGCGAACCTAAGGCTTTTGGAATTTGGCCATTAGGTTACCAACAATTGGGTATGCCTTGCTATTCTGTGTTAACACTAGTAATCATGCAAAATATATGAAGGGAGTAAAAATTATGTTCATTTGAAAGTGATGAACATCTCAAAATAATAGTACCATTTGGTCCTGCTTACAAAATAATGTCTGTCTATATTGATGTCTTAGTATTTATAATTGATGAATTCTCCGCCATACTTACCTGGCCTGGCCTACATGTGGCTCCAGATTCACAGTAATGTGGTTGACTCTTCAATGCCCTCTGAAATGCCAAGCAAGTCACTCGGTTCAAGGGCAATTAAGGATGGCAATAAATGTTGTCAAGCCAACGCCTGCATCACATGAATGAAATTTTTAAAAATTAAATGCGCTACCTTGCGTGAAAATTTGGTTAGTGATTTGTGTGCAATTGTTTATTTGCAGTTCTTTTTCATTTCTATGGTCACCCACAAATTTAAATGGTGCCAATCAAGGTCCAAGCTTTGAAGTTTGTCAGAATAGAAGCAGATTACTGCAGATGCTGGAATCTGAAACCAAAAGAGAAAATGCTGGAAAATCTCAGCAGGTCTGGCAGCATCTGTAAGGAGAGAAAAGAGCTGACGTTTCGAGTCCAGATGACCCTTTGTCAAAAACTCTTTTGAAGTCTATCGGTGTTGTCAGATACAACGTTTCAGGGAGACTTTTTGACTTTGTGTTCATAAGCGAGTCTCTAGTTTGGAGGCCTTTGAAAACTGACTTGCTGAGATAATTAGTGTTCTCCCAATAAATATGTCCGCAGTTTCTTCAACTAGTACTTTGATCTAGCATCTTTAATGGAATAAAATGTCCTAAGACACCTCATAGGAGTTGTAGTCAGACAAAAGTTGACAATGGACTAAAGGAGGACATATTAGCTTGGTCAAAGTGACATGTTTTAAATAGCCTATTAAAAGAGGAGATAGGTTTTGAAAAGGAACTCCAGAACTTGGGGTCTAGATGGCAGAATGTACAGCTGTCAGTGTGGGGCAAAGAAATTGGGGAATACATGATGGATTGAAGGATTGCACAGATTTTGATGGGTCGTAAATCTGGGGGAGCTAAGAGAGATGGAGAAGGGTAAGGCCATAAGGGGATTTGAACACATGGTTAAGAATTTTAAGATCGAGGGTATGTGGACTAGAAGCCAGAGTAGGCTGGTGAACATTGGGTGGTGAATGAACGAGACGGCATGAGTTAGCATCCAGCAAGCAGAATTTTGAATGATCTTGTGTTTATGGAGGATGGAAGGCTGAGGTGACAACAGCACGGATGAGGTTTTCATCAGCCGATGGGTTGAGGCAGAGGTGTGGACGTGTGGAAGTAGGTGGCCTTTGTGAAGGAGTGGAGATGAGGTTCGAAGCTCAACCCCGGGTCAAATGGGGCGTAAGTTGTAAAAATGTTGGTTAAGTGTAAAATAGTCAAGGAAATTGTATTTTGAGAATTTCTACCAACAGAATGCAACAGCTGGGATCCCTTCCATTTGCAGCAGATCTTTAATTAGTATGGTACTGAAGGGAAAGAGGCCGAGACAGTACTGCTTTTTTTGTCAGTAAACACTGACTGTCACGTAGATGATTGGCATTATGCGTCAGGAAAACTCATTTTGAATAATAGAAGCAGAAGACGTTGGGGAGATTAAAACAAACCTAACTAAACACTATGTTCACTAGATTACAATAAACAGATGGTTAGACTCCACAGAAGACTATCTATCTCTTAAGAAATTGAATGGAGCTTGTACACAATAATTTGTTTGACTTTCTAAATTTATATGTGGTAATAACTTTACTCATCCAGTTATAAAGTGATCAGCAACTATGTATCTAGTGAAAACATTTTATATATTTAAGCTCTTATACATGGTTCTTAGTAATGCATCAGTTGAACTTCATGTATCAATGCTGCTTTCTTTTCATTGGAAAAAATTGAGTTAGTGACAATTACTGATTTTTATTGTTTCCTTGCATAACTGTTAAATGTGAGGAAGTAGTGTTTCATGCAAAGGTTCTCAAACGTGTCGGCTGAGTTTTGTTGGTCCTAAACTGGCACTGATGGAAAAGGCAGCTGTTTTTTAAAAAAATTCAAAAAATCTAATCTGGTGCAGTAGAGTAAAAATACACTTGTTTAAACCAGATCATGTGGTAACTTGCTGTACTGTGGTGGGACATGAACAGTGCAAGATTACCGCTTTCAAAGTGTTTCATGCCAAGCTTCTGCAAAATTAACAATAATTCACTGTAGGACACCTTGGTTTATCTTTATTCTTTGTATATTTGTTAAAGATATATTATGAAAAGTCTTATTTTAAAAAACAGTTTTTTGTAATGTTTAATCTCAGTGGTGTTGTTGATCATTGTGTGTATGATAGTATTGATATATTTTGTGGATATAAATACTTAGAATTACAAACTACTTTTTAAAAAATGAGCATATTTTTTCTAAAACTAATCTGTTTGTGCTCTACATTCGGAAATGCACTGACCGTCACCTTTATAGAATTTGGGTCACTGATATCCATTTTTAAAAAGCAGCATATGTCAACAGAAATAAACTCCCATCTGTTCCTATGTTGCTTAATGCCAGAAATCCAACAACAGCGGTTCAGGACAATACATAGCTGTGTTTGTAATTACAGGTGTGATGTAAAAATGACAAATTAATCAGACTCTTTATCATACAGGTAGATCTTTTGTTCTGCCCTGCAGTCAGTCAGCATTTGTTTTGCAGTTGTTTTATTAGGAGAATCCATTTGCTGTCCGAGAGAATGTTTAGTTTTGAAATCTATAATTCAACCTACTTTAAAAATTAATTGTCAGAAGGTATTCAAATGCCAACTGTCAAAAGGAATGCAAAAAAAAAAAACACCTTTTGTGACTATTAACTGAAATCAAGAATAGAGGCTTTTGGAATTCATTTTGAGTAGTGGATTTTTGAATATTATAGTTCTACTAAATTCATACTAATTTGCCAAACTGAGCCCTTTAGTCTCAATATTTTCTGTTTAAAATGATAAGAGTTCAAAAAAGTCAAAATCTTTATAATTGCAAACATTTGTTAACTGTCGAACGGAAGTGTATTCCTCACCAGTATTTAGTTATTATTCAACAACAGTCCAAAGATGTGCAGGTTAGGTTGATTGGCCACGCTAAATTGACCCCTAGTGTCAGGGGGATTAGTAGGGTAAATAGGTGGGGGTTACCGGAATAGGGCCTGGGTGGGAAGTGGTCAGTACAGACTCGATGGGCCAAATGGCCTCCTTCTGTACAGTAGGGATTCTATGAACAAAAACAGAATAATGCTGGAAAATCTCAGCAGGTCTGACAGCATCTTTGGAAAGAGAACAGAGCCAACATTTTGAGTCTAGATGACCCTTAGTCATATTACTGCTGTGCTTCAGGACGCCACTTAGATTTTTTTTAAAAAACAAAATACACGTGACTTAATTGTTCATCGGTCTATTTTTGTAATAACTAATCCTATTTTCTGCTTTGATTAAAACTAGGATGTGCTGAACATGCTTACTAAGCACTGTTCACCTCGCTTTTTCCTTCTCGGTTTACCTGGTTTCACAATGATGGTCGGGGATTTCATCACAGTTGCGACTCAAGTCCTCAACTCAGACATGCTGGATGTGAGTATGGCCATGCTGTCCACAGGGACCAAATAGCTGTTAGTAAGGTTTGGATTTCTCCACTCAAACAGGTGTTTGCTCATTAGTGCAATGTGAGACAGATTGCTCAGCGCAGATACCATGGCAGCAAATGTGTGAATTGGAGGGTGACAGTGCACTAGCATAAAGGTGTTTCATCAAAAGGCTAGAATAAGACTATATATACTCAGTAACGCGACTGCACTTACAGAAAAAAACAAGTGATTTTTATATCTTAGTGGCTGTAAATTTCTAAACATGAATATGCTGCAGACTGAATATTTATTATCCAAAATTTGTAGAATCATAGAATAATTACAGGACAGATTGAGGCCGTTTAACCTGTTATCTCCATGCTCTGTCTGTCTGCAAGAATGCTTCAGCTAGTCACACTCGCCCACCTTTTCCCCATAGCCCTGCAGTTTTCTTCTTGTCAGATAATTATCCAATATTGATCTGAAAACCATGACTGAGTGGCTTTCTGTCCTGTAACTATTCTATGATTCTATGTGGCACTTTATCAGATGTGTTTTGGAAATCCATGTACACCATATCAGCTACTTAAACCAAATAAACCCTCCTTGTTGCCTCAACTAGAAACTCAATCAAGTTAGTTAAATACAATTTGCCTCAACAGATTCATGCTTCATAATTAATTCCCATTTGTCCAAGCATTGTTTAATTTTGTCTTGAATTATTTCTTACAACAAAGGTTAAACTGTTTGTCCTATAGTTGCTAGGCTTATTCTTGCTTCCCTTCTTAAACAAGGGAATATTTCCAATTCGCCACTCCTCTGGTACCACCCCTGCATCTAAGGAGGATTGGAAGATAATAGCCTGGTTCCCTGCAATCTCCATTCTATAATCATTTTCTGATGCCTCTTTATCAGCGTTTAGTCCCTACAATGTTTAAACTACTTCCTTTTTCACTATAGCTTGGGCAATATCTTCCATCAAAGGCAGGTGCAAAATATTTGTTTTGTATCTGAGCCATGCTCCCTGCTTCTATAGAGAAATATCGTTTTCATCTGTAACCAGCTCCTTTCCTCCTCCTATCACCTTCTACTATTTATATATATATATATATATATATCTATACAAGACTTGAGATTCCCTTTTATGTTGGCTGTCAGTCTCTTCTCAAACTCTTTGTTTCTCTGATTTGCTTTTACAATTCCCCTCTGAGCCTTCTATGTTCAGCCTGGCACTCACTTTATTGACCTGACTTCTGTTATACACACCACTTTTCTGATTCGTCTTGTTCTTAGTCCTTTTTGTCATCCAGGGAGCTCAGGCTTTGTTCATCCTACCTTTCCCCCTCATTCAAATGTACCTTAACTCTACCTGAACCATCTCTTCTTTAAACGTAGTCGTTGTTCCAGTACAGTGAATAATAATTAAAGTCACCCGTTATAACAGTGATATACCTTTTACTCCTCTTTGTAATTTCCTTGCAAATTTATAACTTTATATCTTTTACCCTAGTTAGTGGTCTATAGAGTACACTGAGTAGTGTAATGGTACTCATTTTTTTCTTGGCTCTAATAACATGCTCCGTAAACCTACTTTAGACCTTATTGTGTTTTTCCTCCTTCTGATATTTCATAATGCTTGCCGTTTCTCACTCTTATGCTGTAAGCCAAAGCTCTTATCTGTCTTTCCCAATTGTCTGTGCGTCTTGTTTTTCCTTTCTGATATCTCCTGATTCCCATCCTCTGCCAAGTTAGTTTAAACCCTCCTTAAAAGCAGTAATAAAACTGCAAGGGCATTGAACCCAGCTCTGTTCAGGTGCAGTCCCTGTGGCCTGTTCAGGTCCCATCTCTATCAGAACCTGGGAACGATGTCCCAAGGATCGAAAGCCATTCCTTCCGCGCCACCTTCCCAGCCATGCATTCATCTGTTGTATCTTCCTATTTGTATATTCACTGACCTGTGGCACCAGGAGCAATCTGCGGATGACTACTTTTGAGATCCCACTTGTTAGTTTCTTTCCTAGCTCCAGAAACACTGCCTACAGGACCTCACCCCCGCCCCCCTAACTATGTTGTTGGTAGTAATTTGGACCACAACTGTTGGCTGCTCATCCTCACTCATCAGACTGCTTTGCAGCCACTCTGAAAGCCTTGACCCTGGCAACAGTGATGGCAACATTCCATCCTGAATTCCCTGCCATGGCTGCAGAAATGCCTGTCTTCTGCCCCTAATTATAGAATTCCCTGTCAATATTGTTTTCCCAACTCTTATCCCCTGTGCCACTAAGCCAGTAAGAAGTTTAACAACACCAGGTTAAAGTTTTGCTACCAAATAAACCTGTTGGACTTTAACCTGGTGTTGTTAAACTTCTTACTGTGTTTACCCCAGTCCAACGCCGGCATCTCCACATCACCACTAAGCCAGCCATGGTGCTGCAAACTTGCTGTGGCTGCACTCTCCAGTTGAAACATCTCAGTTGCCCGTGTTCAGAACAAGATGCATTCAGGGACCTGTGTTGTGTTCCACCAAAGTATTCTGCTGTTTGTTTAAAAATATCTCCTTGTACATCGCACAGGCACCACGTTATGAAGCACAAATTCTTCTTGGATCTCTGGTTTGTTTTCCTAATCTGTACCAACAGATGTCGCTGCTACAGCCTGTAACCGGTGCTACTGACATCATCACAGGGAATGAAGATATCAAGGTAATGCAGGTTAACTGACTGGAACAGAGAGAAAATTGCTGAGCCAAAAATTTTGACTACAATCTTAACTGGTGTTGCAGACAAATTAATTTATGTTACTGGGACTAAATAGGCACGTACTTGTGTTTAAATTTAGCATGATCCTTTCAACATTTAGAAATGTATTTTTATTAACTTCCTTTACAGCATTAGAAATAATTTATGTCAGTAGAAGAACGGCCTCCCAATTTTTACTGGAAAGCTGCAAAATAATTATGGGGTCAAATACCTCATTGCTATGTCTACATCCTTTGACCAAGTTGATTATAGAATCCTCCTCCAGCACCTCTCCTCCATTGGTCATAGCAAGAGAATCTCCTGCAATGGCCTCTATCCCGGCTCTTGCTCTCTTGCCTCCAGAATCCCCCAAGAAGTTATCTTTGCCCCCCTCCTGTTTCTAACCTACATGCTCCCCCCTCCAGAAACACTCCGATCCAACAGATTTGCTGACAACACCTAGCTCTACCACACTGTTGACCCTTCCACTGCCTCTGATTTGTCTCACTGCTTGTCTGATATCCAGTAGATGCGCAGACATTTTTGCCAGCTAAACAGTGGGAAGACAAAAACCATATTCTTTGGCCACAAACTCCATTCCTAAACACTGATTCCATCCCCTCCGCTGTCTCAGGCTGAACCAGGCTGTTTGCAACCTCGTGTCTGAGTGGATCCTGAGCTGCGCTTTCAGCTCCTACCCTGTCTGTTATTAGCATTAACATTTGTTTCTCTGTCCCTGAAAAACTCACATGCTACTGAAACCCTCATCCATGTTCCCTCCAGACTTGAATATAGTCCAGCAGTGCCTTCAATTTAAATTCTCATCCAATGATTGAATCCTTCAATGGCTTTGCCCCTCCTTACCTCTAACCTAATGTAAGGCCTAAAACCCTCTTCCAGTTCTAGCCACTTGCACAAATTCAGTTTTCATCACTGATCCATTGGCAGCTGCCAAGTCTCTAAGCTCTGGAATCCTCTTCATGAGCACCTTAAAATCTATCTCTCTGACCATACTTTTGTCCAACTGCCCAACGATTTCCTTACATGGCTTGGTGCCAAATTTTGTTTAAAAACGCTCCTGTGAAGCGCATTGTGATATTTTATTATATCAATGGTGCTCTATAAATGTTGGAGTAAAGATAGTGTTCTAATGAGGGAACACATAATGGAGGAAGAGGTCAGCAGATTGGTGATAGAAATTGACGGGGTACCACAGCACAGATGTTGGACCAGGCTAGAAAAAGATCATATTCCATATCTGCAACAGATAAGTGAGAATGAGACACCAGAGGAGCAGGGCTGTGTGAGGAACAAAATCTCCATGTAGAAATATCAAAGTTTTCATATCCCATAATATAGGAACTCCACTGTAGATTTAACATCAAGATTTGTAAATTTCAGTGATTGACTTCCAATGTTCCCTTGAATGGCCCTCTGTTATGCACAGCTTGTTTGTCGCACTATGGTCCATTCCTGATTGTTGTGCAGACCCGCACCTCTACATCTTAGAGGGAATGATGTCCCCCCGCTCTTCCCTCTGTTGAAACATTATTCATAGAGTCAGAGTTTTACTGCACAAAAAAAGAGGCCCTTTGGTCCGTCATGTCTGTGTCGGACATCTATTGTAATCCCATTTTCCAGCACTTGGTCTGTAACCTTGTATACTATCGCAGTTCAAGTGCTCATCTAAATGCTTCTGAAATTTTTTGACAGTTCCTGTCTTTACCACCCTTTTAGGCAGTGAGTTCCAGATTCCCACCAACCTCTGGTGAAAAAGGTTTTCCTCAAATTCCCTGTAAATATCCTGCCTCTTTTTCCTTAAATCTATGCTCCTTGATTTTTGACCTCTACTAAGGGGAAAAGTTCCTTCCCATCTACCTTATCTATGTCCCTCATAATTTTGTTCACCTCAATCATGTCCCCCTTAGCCGTCTCTGCTCTCAGGAAAGCAACCTTAGACTAGCCAGCCACTCTTCATAGCTGAAATACAAGCAGCATCCTGGTGAATCTTGTCTGCACCCTTTCCTGGTGCAATCATATCCTTCTTATAGTGTGGTGACCGGAACTGCACACAGTAATCCAGCTGTGGTCTACTGAGCATTTTATACAGCTCCATGATAACCTCCCTGCTCTTGCATTTTATGCCTCGGCTAATAAAGGCAAGTATCCCATATGCCTTTTAACCACCTTATCTATCTGTCCTGCTACCTCAGTGATCTGTGGACACGCACCCTAAAGTCCCTCTGGTCCTCTGTACTTCCTAGTGTCCTACCGTTCATAGTGTATTCCCTTGCCCTATTACTCCTCCCAAAATGTACCACCTCACTTTTCAGGATTAAATTCCATTTGCCG